>NC_090938.1:181433177-182633177 GCF_040938575.1 Ambystoma mexicanum
GCCCTTATGACATGGGTTTATTAAAATAAATAGGGGAACAAAATAAAGGTACACACATGAAAAGGATTATTATATGAAACATATGATGGTTTTTGTTGTAACTAGACTAATTAATATAGGTTAATCACAAATAGATAGGGATAAAAGCAGAGGAATAAGAAGCTTTAATCAAAACAATTACGACAATTTAGTAAAATAAAAAAAAATGAATGAATGAATAAATTATTGGATATTAAAGCAGAAAGAAGCATATGATGAATACAATATTCAGATTTGTTAAAAAAAAGAGCACAATTGAGGGTGCTGCCTATAATTGAATAGTGTAGTGTATTTCAATAAAAAAGACAATGGGCCTCATTACGAGTGTGCCGGTCCAGTAACAATGGTGCCTGTAAGGTTACCGGCACCATTGTTACCGGCACCGTTGTTACCGAACCGGCACACTTCGAGTCTGCGGGTGGCTGGTATGGTTGGCAAGCTTGCTTTGATTATATAAGAGAATTTTGTAGAGAACTGATTCAAAGAACATATAAGAGTAAGTAACAAAACAATATTTTTCATCTACATGATGGTAGTTTATGTTTCACAGATAAAACCTATTGTCTTTTCTTGAGCATGGGGGGAATGTCTATATGGCCTTAGCAGAGTATGATAATATAGTGTGGAAAAACATTATATTATGACAGAGGTAAGTGCTAACGGACAAGTAGGGCTAGAAGAGGTAAGTACCCATTCACACAGTAAGTGTGTGAAACACATTATTTATCATTATTAGGAGTGAGAGAACCCAGGTGAGTACAGAAAAAAGGCAGAAAGGAATAAAGTATTTCAAATTTGTAGCATTTTCCCAAGACAGGTGCAAACAGGTGTGAGTATATAATAGCTTGTATATGCAAGTATGGCCATCTCCAATGATAAGGATGCAGAAGACTTCAGATAAAAGGTGGAGTAACCTTTTTTTTATTCTGATAAATGTCAAGATGCCAAAAGGGTAGATTTGGCAAAACTATAGGAAATGTTTAGAATAGGCAAATCAATGTTATTTTTATATGTCAGACTATGAGGCACTTAGTAGAATCAGTTCCAGGTTTCAAATAACAGGGTTAGGTAAGATTAGTGTCGATGGGGCAGCATGCAGCATGCAGCGAGCAACAAAATGTGTCAATTATGTCCCAACAGAATCAAGGCACAGCAAAGGGAAGAAGCAGAGTGCGGTCCCACGCCAATAGAAGGAAGACTTCAAAAGACACAGAAAAGAACAGGAATAGCAGCAAATACCAAAGGCAGGCCTAGTTGATGCAGCTAAATGTTTTATGTGCACCAACACGTTTTATTTGGGGGTTAGAAAAGTAGGCCGACATGTCAGTGGGCTGAGAGTGTCAAGAAATGACTACAGTAGATATTTTTGACTAACAGCAAGGAGAAAGGGTCTGTGCTAGGGAGAAACCTGACCCCCTTATCAGACTCAAATTGAATTTGCATCTATTTTCTGTTTACTACAGAGAACAAGGACCCATACCAGCGCTGTCCTCTTCAGCTACCGATGCGCCTAGAAGACAGATTGAGAATAATAGAAAAAGATGTCTATTTTGAAATGTTTTAAATTTGTCATAGTGTCTGTTTGTTGAGTTTTATTTTTTGACTCCTTGGTCTGAGAATGTCGACCTTGGGGGGAAAAATGTGTCCTTTAAAAAGATTGTGCCCCTGATTCTTGGAATATTTGCGGCAAAAAAAAATGGATTTGTGCACCATTCTGCCCGCAAATCCCTGTTTAACTAATGGGGATTTGCGGGCATAATGATGCACAAATCCCGTTTTTTTTGGCACAAATAATCCATGAATCAGGCCCATGAAGTTTTCAAAGTAAAGAAAGTCAATAAGAAAATAAGGGCAATGCCAGACACAAGTTGATGTATTATTGCACAAATTCAGATCCTAAGCCAGGTTCCAATATCAGCCAACAAGTATTTTATTATACGTTAAAGATGTGTTAGAAGGAAGAAAGGAGCAGCCATCTTGTTATATTAGAAATAAAGAGAAATATTGGGAAGGAGGAGATTGTGGGGGTAAAGTATTGGCAAACAGACTAAAGAGTTATTCAGAAAAGTTGTATGTTCATAAAATGGTAAACTAGCTAGGGAATGTGGTAGTCGAGAATGATGAAATTAGTGAATGTTTCTGTTCATTCTATGCTGATTTCTATACTGAGGATATTGTTCCACGGATAGATGAACTGGATAGTTTCTTTGAGAAAATTGCTCTCCCCTCCATCTCTGAGGAGGGCAGACATTTTATGGAAAGCCCAGTTACCGTACTGGAGGTTCTATCAGCAATTGGAGGACTGACAATGGGAAAATCTCTGGGAATGGATTTTTTAACAGTAGAGTTTTATCAGCAGTATGATGAAGTGTTGGCGCCTGTACTGTGTTGTTTGTATAATTGTATTCTAGGGGAGGGGAGGATGTGTGCTACAAATAAGGGAGCTATCATCACAGTAATTCCGAAACCAAGTAAAGATGCAATTAGGTGCTGCAATTACCAGCCTATTTCCCTGCTCAATGTTGACTTAAAAATCTTTACTAAGATCCTAACTATAAAGTTGGACAAATATATGGGAGGATTGATAGAGCAATCTCAGAGAGGATTTATGAAACAACAATATGTATATGACAATATTAGAACGCTGTTAGATATATTCAGGCCGATTCATGGAATAATTAGCGTGGCGCAAGTGGGCAAAAACGTGCGAATCGCAGTGGAATAGCGAAAATCGCAGTGCAAGGGCGAAAATCGCACGAAAAGCAGCGCACATCGATTCATGGAAGGCCGTGCGCGAGAAAACCAGCGGATGTGCGATAAAAAAGTGCGTGGCGCACGTTGGCGCACAGGCCATCTAACAGCGTGCGCCAGGTCACAGCGAAAATCGCACAGGCCACAGCGAAATTCGCACATAGCGCGGCGCACGCAACAAAAGTAGGTGGAACACGGGCGTAACACTCGGAATGGGGAACAACTTGCCAAAACGTGGGCGTCACGGGGGAAGTACAGGGCACAAGTGCGCGGAATGCCCACACGCTCGCCTACAACACGTATTCATGGAATAGAATAGGGCAAAAAAGCGCACGCTCAAACCAGCGCACAGGCACAAACACGACCGCCACAAGAAAGCAGGCGGTAGCGTCTCTGCGGCTGTAAGAAATGTGCGCCAAAAGGTGCGCCAACAAATAGCACCTATATACTGCCATGATGAATGTCCTATACTGTGGCCCTCCAGGACAAATGACGTGCAAAGGGGTACCCACAAGCACGGACACCTGCTGACAAAAAATACGTGTGCGTGTATACCGGGGTGCGCGGGAAGTCTCACACGCGATTTGGCCGGGTACGTGGATTTCAGGGGTGCGCGGGAAGTTCCACACGCGATTTCAGCAAGGTATGTGTATTTCAGGGGTGCGCGGGAAGTTCCACACGCGATTTCAGCAAGGTATGTGTATTTCAGGGGTGCGCGGGAAGTTCCACACACGATTGGCCCAGTGCGAGCAGGGTACGTGTATTTCAGGGGTGCGCGGGAAGTACCACACGCGATTTCAGCAAGGTATGTGTATTTCAGGGGTGCGCGGGAAGTTCCACACACGATTGGCCCAGTGCGAGCAGGGTACGTGTATTTCAGGGGTGCGCGGGAAGTTCCACACGCGATTTCAGCAAGGTATGTGTATTTCAGGGGTGCGCGGGAAGTTCCACACGCGATTTCAGAAGGGTACGTGTATTTCAGGGGTGCGCGGGAAGTTCCACACACGATTGGCCCAGTGCGAGCAGGGTACGTGTATTTCAGGGGTGCGCGGGAAGTTCCACACGCGATTACAGTAAGGTATGTGTATTTCAGGGGTGCGCGGGAAGTTCCACACGCGATTTCAGCAGGGTACGTGTATTTCAGGGGTGCGCGGGAAGTTCCACACGCGATTTCAGCAGGGTACGTGTATTTCAGGGTGAGCGGGAAGTTCCACACGCGATTACAGCAAGGTATGTGTATTTCAGGGGTGCGCGGGAAGTTCCACACGCGATTTCAGCAAGGTATGTGTATTTCAGGGGTGCGCGGGAAGTTCCACACACGAATTCAGCAGGGTACGTGTATTTCAGGGGTGCACGGGAAGTTCCACACACGATTGGCCCAGTGCGAGCAGGGTACGTGTATTTCAGGGGTGCGCGGGAAGTTCCACACGCGATTACAGCAAGGTATGTGTATTTCAGGGGTGCGCGGGAAGTTCCAAACGCGATTTCAGCAGGGTACGTGTATTTCAGGGTTGCGCGGGAAGTTCCACACGCGATTTCAGCAGGGTACGTGTATTTCAGGGGTGCGCGGGAATTTCCACACGCGATTTCAGCAGGGTATGTGTATTTCAGGGGTTCTGGGGAGTACCACACGTGAATTGGCCGTGTGGGCCCTCCCAGGTGTACGCTCCATAACCTCCACGGATCCTGCAGGCAGCCCACACCACGAGGGACTACCGTGCACCCATGCTCATGTCCCGCAGGCAGCCCAGCCACCATGGGCATGCCCCCCAGCCAACCCACATGTCACCTTGCACTACTGATCAACAATGCATGTCTCCCACCACCCCCACCCCCCTGCCACCATGGGCATCCTCCACCAGGCCCCCACTCATGTCTCCCATCACCCCCACCCCCAGCAGTGCAGGGGCAGCCTCCACCAGGCCCCCACTCATGTCTCCCACCACCCCACCCCCCGGCAGTGCAGGGGCAGCCTCCACCAGGCCCCCACTCATGTCTCCCACCACCCCCACCCCCCTGCCACCAGGGGCAGCCTCCACCAGGCCCCCACTCATGTCTCCCACCGCCCCCACCCCCCAGCAGTGCAGGGGCAGCCTCCACCAGGCCCCCACTCATGTCTCCCACCACCCCCACCCCCCTGCCACCAGGGGCAGCCTCCACCAGGCCCCCACTCATGTCCCCCTGCACCCCCACCCCCCAGAATCCAGGGTCACCCTCCACCAGGCCCCCACTCATGTCTCCCACCCCCCCCACCCCCCTGCCACCATGGGCATCCTCCACCAGGCCCCCACTCATGTCTCCCACCACCCCCACCCCCCGGCAGTGCAGGGGCAGCCTCCACCAGGCCCCCACTCATGTCTCCCACCACCCCCACCCCCCAGCCACCAGGGGCAGCCTCCACCAGGCCCCCACTCATGTCCCCCTGCACCCCCACCCCCCAGCATCCAGGGTCACCCTCCACCAGGCCCCCACTCATCTCTCCCACCACCCCCACCCCCCTGACACCATGGGCAGCCTCCACCAGGCCCCCACTCATGTCTCCCACCACCCCCACCCCCCTGCCACCAGGGGCAGCCTCCACCAGGCCCCCACTCATGTCTCCCACCACCCCCACCCCCCAGCAGTGCAGGGGCAGCCTCCACCAGGCCCCCACTCATGTCTCCCACCACCCCCACCCCCCTGCCACCAGGGGCAGCCTCCACCAGGCCCCCACTCATGTCCCCCTGCACCCCCACCCCCCAGAATCCAGGGTCACCCTCCACCAGGCCCCCACTCATGTCTCCCACCACCCCCACCCCCCTGCCACCATGGGCATCCTCCACCAGGCCCCCACTCATGTCTCCCACCACCCCCACCCCCCGGCAGTGCAGGGGCAGCCTCCACCAGGCCCCCACTCATGTCTCCCACCACCCCCACCCCCCAGCCACCAGGGGCAGCCTCCACCAGGCCACCACTCATGTCCCCCTGCACCCCCACCCCCCAGCATCCAGGGTCACCCTCCACCAGGCCCCCACTCATGTCTCCCACCACCCCCACCCCCCTGACACCATGGGCAGCCTCCACCAGGCCCCCACTCATGTCGACCACCACCCCCACCCCCCTGCCACCAGGGGCAGCCTCCACCAGGCCCCCACTCATGTCTCCCACCACCCCCACCCCCCAGCAGTGCAGGGGCAGCCTCCACCAGGCCCCCACTCATGTCTCCCACCACCCCCACCCCCCTGCCACCAGGGGCAGCCTCCACCAGGCCCCCACTCATGTCTCCCACCCCCTGGCAGTGCAGGGGCAGCCTCCACCAGGCCCCCACTCATGTCTCCCACCACCCCCACCCCTATGCCACCAGGGGCAGCCTCCACCAGGCCCCCACTCATGTCTCCCACCACCCCCACCCCCCAGCAGTGCAGGGCCAGCCTCCACCAGGCCCCCACTCATGTCTCCCACCACCCCCACCCCCTGCCACCAGGGGCAGCCTCCACCAGGCCCCCACTCATGTCCCCCTGCACCCCCAGCCCCCAGCATCCAGGGTCACCCTCCACCAGGCCCCCACTCATGTCTCCCACCACCCCCACCCCCCTGCCACCATGGGCATCCTCCACCAGGCCCCCACTCATGTCTCCCACCACCCCCACCCCCCAGCAGTGCAGGGGCAGCCTCCACCAGGCCCCCACTCATGTCTCCCACCACCCCCACCCCCCAGCCACCAGGGGCAGCCTCCACCAGGCCCCCACTCATGTCCCCCTGCAGCCCCACCCCCCTGCCACCATGGGCATCCTCCACCAGGCCCCCACTCATGTCTCCCACCACCCCCACCCCCCAGCAGTGCAGGGGCAGCCTCCACCAGGCCCCCACTCATGTCTCCCACCACCCCCACCCCCAGCCACCAGGGGCATCCCCCACCAGGTCCTCACAATCCCCATTCATGTGCGTAATGGACAGCCTCCACAGCCAAAAAGCCCTACCAAGTAACCCATTCACCCACATGGAAATGGAAATCACATGTTACACCCCCAATTTTCATGAAGCTAATGAACCCATGTCCGTCACACACAATGGTTGCAATTGAATGGGAAAACACACAACATGACATGCATGAAACCAATGAGATGATACCACATAGCGAAGTATGCAAACAAAATTGTATTTAAAAAAATAAAGAATGCTAAACAAAGAAAACAAACTACAATGTGAATGAGAAAAAAAAAACCTGCATGTCCGTATAAAAACACAAAACTGGAAATCATAATCCAAAAAATATTTGGCCAAAGTCAAAATTAAAAAAATCTCCATGCAATAAAGAACTATGTAAAAAACTACCAAGGGTCCATGAGCCCAACTGAACAAAGGAAACCTACTAAAAAACCTACCTAAAAATCAACTATATACAAAAAGTGGAGCAGTGTCCGTCGACTCCAAATCATAATAAGAAAGAAAGGAAACCTAAAACTAAAGAACTATATACAAAGGCGGCGGGCAAGTCCAGCGGCTCACTCCGTGGTGTCCCGGGCCAGGGCATCATCGAACTCTGTTCGATGTTCCGGAGGCGGTCCAGTTCCATGGCCCCGAGGGTCCGCAGGGACGACGCCGTGTCCTCCTCCAACCCCCTGCGGATTGCCTCGAGGCACTCGGCCCGCCTCAGGGCCCTCCGCATGGAGTTCTCCGCCCTGACCATTGTGAGCCGCGCCTCTTCCGCCCGCCGCCGCTCCGCACCTATGGCGTGGCCCAACCGCTGCCACACGGAAGACACTCTCTGTCCTGGGTCCCCCTGCCCTCCGGCCGATGCCTGCCCCTCCGATGTCGAAATCCCCGAGCCTTCATGTCTCTCACCATGTTGCTGCTGCTGCTGCTCTGCCTCTGCCCGTGCACTGCCTCCTGCTGCCTGCACATCCTCCGCCGGCTGGGGTGCACTTCTTGATGTGGCCACCCCTGCTGGACCTCCGACTCCCGACTGTGGCAGGGATGCCTCCTCCACCAGCCTGGCCGCACCGTCAGAGGCAGCTCCACAGGGCACCCAGGTGACTGATGGGTGGGAAGATGGCACAGAGGACGACTGGCGCGTAGGGGGTCCAGTTGAGGAGGGGGTCGGAGCAAGCCCCATCAGACGGAGGAATCCGGCCTGGGTGACCTGTCCCAGCAGGCTGACGTGGTCAACGAGCCATTCGAGATGAATGAAAAGACTGCAGGTCACCTCGCATGGCCCGTTGACGCAACGCCACACCAGCCAGGACAGGCTCAACCCGGACCTGGATGGCCATGTCCGCAGGCAGAGGAAGGCCAGTTGACGTCAGCTCATCCCCTGCCTGAAAACGGGTCTGGACGTAGGCATCCCTGCTGGTGCAAGATGATGCAGGGGCAGGATCGGGGACAGGATTGCACACAGGCACCTCCGCGGCCGCCTGTGCTGCCTCCTTTCCCTGGTCCTGCACTGCACCACTAGCACCAGTGGGACCCCCACCTCCAGACCCCGTCTCTGCTGCTTGCACGGACCCCTCCTCCACCAAACCCCCCACCAACCTGGAATACTCCGTGCCATCTTCCCCTGTTGGGCCCTCTGGGGTCCCAGCTGCCCCTTCTGCTGCCGAGGAGTCCAACTGCAACCTCCGCCTCTTGGACCTCCTCCCGGCAGCTGCGGCCTGGGACGCGGCACCGGACTCCTCACTCCCCGACGAGATGACAACACGGGAGGGGAGCCGGGCCTTGCGTCTCCAGCTGGCGGTCGGATCCCCGCCGCTGTGCTCCACAGCACCTTCTCCGCCCTCTTCATCAGTTGACGCTGCAGACAGGGAGAAACAAAACACAGGCATCAGGGCACTGTACAATGGACACATACACGCATTACAGTTGCACATGAGTGGCATTGGCAAACCTCAGACATGTCATCACAATCCCCAACACACATGTCATTGCAACTGGCACACATGAGCCATACCACAGCCATATCGCAACTGCCACCACCATCCATACACATACAACAGCATCAGCAGCCAAAGGGGAGCCAGACATCACATGCAACACAGGAAGTGCACCACACATGTACACACACCACCACACTTGCATGCATGTCTTCACCTCTGCCAAGTGTCGCACTGTTCAGACGGGCATCCATGTCACATCTGCCAATCAGGCTTCCACATACCGCTGTCACATGCATCCATGTTGCATCACTGTTGCACCCTTGACAAATACACACACATGCACATGTACACAGTGCTCATACATGCAGCCGAAAACAACATACATGCCTGACATCACGGACATGTCTACTTACTTACACATTCATCCAAACATGTGTGCACGCACAACTGCATTTGCCATGCAAGCCCACACACACAAGCACCATCCATGTCTCACACATTACAGCCCTCGCATGTGTCAGCCCCGCGGCCCTGTACACCCCCACCCATACTCGACCCCCATACAAACAGATGTGCAACCGGCACAATGCCGAATGATCACCACACGCACTGCTCACAATCAGGATGCATGTACACTCACCGCTCGACTCCAGACGGGTCTGTTTCTCTAGGACCTGGAGCGCTGGGGATATGCGTTCCAGGACCCCCATCTGTATTTCCGACAAGTGGCCCCGGCGCCCCTTGGCATCCGCTGCCTTCAAGAGGCGCCGGGCCTTGTTCAGGGTCCTGGACCTGAAGTCCTCCCAGCGCTTCCTGACATGTTGTAAGTCCCGGACTGCCACCCCCTCCGCGTTGATGGCAGTCACGATGTCAGTCCAGATCCGAGTCCGTCCTTCCTTGTCAGCGCAGGAACATCCAAAGAGGGCATCCTACTGCCCCAGGACACCAACTTCGGTGGCACTGAAGCTGGTGCCCCTCTGCCTCTCTGGCCGGGGGTTGTCAGTGGTCACAGATGGTGTATGCCCCGACATGACAACCCCAGAGGCAGGAGTGGGTGGGCAACTGGGTCCTGGGGCTGGGCTGTGGAGCGATGGAATTCCAGTCGGGAGTCTTCGGTTCCAGAAGGGGTGGTCACAGCAACAGCACCCCTGGCTGATGTGCAGGCAGCAAATGGCAGTGCACGTGGGCAGCAGGCAGTCAGGCAGCAGCAGATGGCAGGTGGGAGCGTGCTCGGGGCTCTGGGGGGCAGTAGTTTGGCCTTCTGGGCAGGAGCGTGGTCTTCCGTGTGCTTACGCGTGGCCAGCTTGGTACGGAGTGATTTGGCACGTGAAAATCCTGCACGTCAGCGTGAAAACCGAGGAAAGGCCCTTAGCGCGTAAGCGCGTCAGCACGCATATGCGAATCTGTTGGACCAAAGGCCCTCAGTGCGTAAGCCCGTCTGTGACGTGACCCGCACGGGTGTTTCCCACACAGCACGTGATGACAGAGCACACGTGGAAAGACTGCACGTCAGAGTCTCATCGCGTGTAATTGGACAGCACGTCAGAGTCTCATCGCGTGTAATTGGACAAAAGTGCGCGTACACGCGATTGGCCTATGTACGTGTATATCAGGTGTGCGCGGACACTTACACACGCAAGTACGTCAGCGCACCTGTATCCCGGTGTGCGCGGCAATTTCCACACGCTATTGGACTGGGTACTGGATTTCAGGGGTGCGCGGGTCACACGCTCGCCTACAACACACGCAACGCATTAATTTGCGCGCTAACAAAATAACTAGCTCAGACCCAGGATGAACATACTGTTCCTAGCAGCAGTGGGCGTGGCCTACCAAAGGAGGAGGATAGTCAGGGCCAGAATATTCACACCCAGAACCAGCCTTTTCGGGATGCCTGATGACTAGGTGCATGGGAGGTACAGGTTTCCACCACACATCATACTGGACCTGGTGAGTGAGTGGGAGGACGACCTCACATCACCCACCCTGTGCTCCCAAGCACTCAGCCCCCTGGAGAAGGTCCTCAATGTACTGCACTTCTTAGCCACTGGATCATTTCAGCGGACAAGTGCCATTGTGGGTGGTGTATCACAGGCCACCCAGTCACGCTGCCTACACCAGGTCTTGAACATCATCACTGCACGCCCATCAGTCCGAAGGCACATATACCTGCCCAGAACCCCTGCAGAAAGGCATGCTGCCCCCCTGGATTTTTACGCTGTGGCACGATTCCCCAAAGTGCTAGGTGCCATCGACTGCACCCATGTGGCTCTACGTCCCCCCAGGGCATCTGAGCACATCTATAGGGACCGCAAGCACTGGCATTCCATCAACGTGCAGGTAGTATGTAATGCCAAGGGAATCATCACCTCAGTATATGCCAACTATCCTGGGTCAACCCACGACAGCTTCATTTACCGAATGTCCACCCTAAGCCAGGACCTAGAAGCTGGCCGGCATGGCGATACATGGCTGCTTGGTGAGTATGAATGCCACTGCACATGCATGCATGTCAGATACTGAGCAAGGTCACAACCCCACCAATGATACCAATCACCACCTCCACAGGGGACAGTGCCTACCCTCTCAGCCCCCACATGATGACGCCAATTCGGAACCCCACCACGCCACCCCAGGTAAGATATAACACAGCCCACATTACAACCCGGGGCATAGTGGAGCGCACATTCGGAGTGCTGAAGTCACGCTTTCTCTCCCTTGACCGTTCTGGCGGGCAGCTGTTGTACGCTCCCCCAGTAGTGTGCAGGATCATAGTGGCAGCATGTGCCCTGCACAACGTTGCAACACGGCGGGGCCTGGCCGTGGACATGGTGGTGCCCCCCCCAACCACATGCACAGCTGCTGCGCATGGGAGGTGAAAGGGCACGGGGGGAGGCAGCCCGTACACAGCTAGTGGCTAATTACTTCACATAGAAATCACACCCCTGTGGAGTGCACACTGCCCTGGCACATTCCATCTGACAATTAATGATGACTCAACCTGACACTGATCCTGAATGTCTGGAGAAAGAACCGTGAAAACCATATCAGCCTGAGATTGTTCACCTGGAAGTGTCACAATGTGTGCATCCCTACCCACACTGACACCACCAATGCAGTTTTGTGAAGTTACACATTCAAGCAGCTAAAATGAATACCCACTTGCAAAATGCAACAAGAGGACAGTGCCATGTCAGCCAACCCAACCCCAGCACCGCCACACGACACACCGTGCCATGTCATGCTATTTGCAGGTAAACAAAGTAATCCCCACAACATGACACTAGTGTCACAATGTACAGTGTCCCTATTAGAAACTTGCAACACCTGAAATGCTCACAGTAATGCCGGACCAGCAACAAACTTGAGCACGTACTACCATTAACATGACATCACTAATGTTTAATATTAGTAGTCTCACCACCTGGAAATGCCTGCACTCCCACCACTACCAACTGTGCAGTGTTGGCGCCTGTAGAGTTGTAGGTGCACTGCTGCCAACATGGACCACATCTCCAGACTAGAGGTCCTTGTGTAGACATGAGGAAGGGACCTGCAAATTGGGAGGTAGACACAGAAGATGAGTTACACATCAATGCAACATGCAGTGTACAACACAACAGCAATATGCACTAGGAATGTATACACAGTATTGACTACAGACTGCCCACACAGCTCATGGGAGTCCAACGTCACTGTGTAATTCACTGTCACTTGGGCACACCCTTTGCAAGCCCATGGAAACGGGAAGCAGGAGGGGTGTGTGTGACTCAAACCCAAGCATCTGAACCAAATACATTACAAGCCTGCATGTGCCCAGCCACAATGCAGCATATGCCCACAGGAACCACGGAAGCCAACAAATCGTCCCAAAAAAATTGGGAATAAAAGAAATAAAAATAAAAACAAAAATAAAAATAAAAAAAAATAAAAAATGGCCATTGAAGAGCCCGGGGGGGGTTGGGGAGGCCACCCAGGAGGTCCGAGGACAGGATGCACACCAAAACCCACCTGCATGGATCCTGGGAAAAAAAAAACACCTCCATGGGCTCATGGCCCACATGGCTACCCTATTGTGGGAGTATCACTGCTGTCGCTATTATCACCCTGTGCAGCTGCATCCGGAGGTGGTTGCACTATGGGAGGCAGCCCACGCAAGGCCCTATTCTGCTCCTCCATGGCTGCAAGCATGCGGGTGTGGTAGGTCTGGTTCTGGAGGATGAGTGTGCGGAGGTCCCCATGCAACAACTCACGGGATGCCCGGGCCTCCGCCCTCGTTGCCTGCATCTCAGCTGAGAGCGTCCGGGTGAGACGCTCCAGCTGCTGTTCTGTCCTTTGGTGTGTAGAAGCCTCAAGCTCAACAAGAGTCGTCCTGAGGTGAAGGAGCTCCTGCCTCAGTGCTTCCCTGTGGCCCTGGGACTCAATGGAGATGGCCTCCTGCAGAGTCGCCAGTGCCGCCCGCCTGTCCCTGTTGGACCCCAACATGTCCTCCCTGTGTGACTGGCAGATGGAGTCGGTTGCCTGCTCTAGTCGCTCCATCAGCCTTTCAGGGGGGACAATGGAAGTGGCCACCCTATCCATGGCCTGAGCCATCATCTCGGATGATGCTGCCTGTTGGGTTGCCATACCGTAAATGGATTGCTCCCATGCAGTATTGCCAGGTGGCGTACGGCCACCACGTCGGTGGCACCACACCTGTCTGGGGCAAGGCGAACTGCGCCTTGCTGTGCCGGCACTGCCTGAGGCTGCAGGACTGCATTCCCCCTCTGATCTGCTGGCCAAGGAACAGGATCAGATGTCACGGAGTGTGACCCTGCATCCGTAACCACCAAAGGCGTAGCTGCCAACACTGACATCCCCATTGAGGGTTCTGACCCTGGTGCAGGTGGGTGAGACAGAACAGAATCCCTCCCTGGAACACTCACCTGTGACGGCACGTAGGTCTCATCCGAATCAACACCTGAGTACAGCTCGGGGGAGGTGCAGCCAGAGACACCCCTTGAGAGCAGGACCTGCAGCACTTGTGGGTTCTCACCCACCACCACTCCACGTCCCTCACTGGTGGTTGGTTGGCCCTCGGACCCCTCCTGGGTCTGCACCATCTCCACAACCCCAGCAGTATCAGGTGCGTCTTCCCCTGCAAAGACATAAAAACAAAGAAATGGAAACAGGCATTAGCACCATGGCACACAATGAGGTCTGAGAAGCAAGAGAACCAGTACTTGTTTGACACATGTCCCACATGACTAAAACCCTCCCATGCATGCACCCTCACTGCGTATGAAGGGCAGGCAAATGGCACACACTGATGACACCAAGATTGAAGATTAACACATTTTCTGCATGCTGCCTGGCAGTGGCATCACACATTGGCCTGTTTTTGGCAGGTGAAACACACATGCCATCACACAGATGGCATGTACCATTGCTATTGAGTGAAGATGGAGAGGAGGGCAGCACCTATTCATTCTGTCCAGTTCCCGCATGTAATAGCTTTTCTAATTCAAACAGGTCAGATTCTTCACCTGGAGCAGCCAGTCCGAAATGGTGCAATTGCACAGGGACATGTTTGAACAAATGATATCCAGGTAACAAAGTCACTCCACTTTACCATAGCCATGTCAGACATGTGACTAGAGGACTGCGACATGCCTAGTAAAAGTGGTGGAATGCAAAAAATCTGACTAAATGAACAGTGGAAAATTTAGCAACAATGTTGTGGCAAGGTGACACTTCAAGGGCAACTGGCGTGCAGTTGGGCTAGATGTCTACTGTTGGCAGAAGGGGTACTGCTATGGCCAAATGCAGCTGCGCAGGATGTATTGCATGAAGCACATGGCTGACCCATACGACTCAGGCGCACACACTCTCACCTGTCACACAAACAGAAGCCCTCACACACACCATGCACATGGATGACACACACATGCATGTGCACTCACCGGACAATGCCTCATAATCAGCCAAATCTCCAACGCCTTGGATCTGTTCCTCCGTGACGTAGGTCCCAGCGACTGACTCATGTGGAGTGAGTTCCATGTCTACTACTGGAGACCCACCTCCAGTCACTAGAGTTGCGGCATGACTTGAGGCCAGCTTACTCTTTGCCCTGCGCTTTAGGTCATTCCAGCGCTTATAGCAATCATTGGCTGTGCGCCTCACGATTCCAAGGGCACTTACGATGTCCGCAACGGTCTGCCAGTGTGCCTGGCGTTGTGCAGGTGTGGTCTTGGATCCTGCAACAATGACCATCTCGTTGTCATGTGCGGACACATACTCGACAAGTGCATTCAGTTCGTCATCCGTGAAGCCGGGCTTCCTGGACGGGCCGGACTGTGTAGCCGTGTCTGGGGCATCAGCCTGTGCCGGGCGAGCACTCTTCCTCTTCCGCTTGGAAGGTGGTGGTGATCCTGAGTGTCCTGTGCCGCTCTGGACACTAGGGGCAGGAGCCCTGGTGGACTCTGTATCAGGAGTGTGGGATTGCACACTCAGCATGGGAGTTGGTGCAGGCATTGGCTCTAGTGTGGTGGTGTCAGGGGGAATATCAGCAGCATGGACTAGGACCGACACTGTCCGGGCTGGGTGTGTGAGGGCTGGGGTGGATGGAGCCGCAGCTGCCCCTGCAGCCTCTCCGCCCTGCCTACTTGGTGCAGCAGATGACCTTGCTGCCCCAGATGCACGTGGCATGGTGACATCAACGTGCACCAGCGCACGTGTCATAGGCCTGCTGACCTGGAAGTCAGCCATGGAGTCAGCCAGGTCGGGTGCCACAATGGGCTGGTCCAACAAGGGCTGAGCATGGATGGTGTCAGCCACATCAGCCTCAACGGGGGGGGGGGATTATGGGTGCCCTTGACTGGTCCTCCACACATGGGGGGACAGGCTCACCCTGCAAGTAACGACCACGTCCCCTACCGGATCCACCACGGCCACCACTTGTGGCTCTTCCACCTTTGCCACCCTTACGGAATCCTCGCCTCCCAGCCATGGCACTGATGTTAATGTGCGTATGGGAGTGGCTGTAAAATATTGTCCTGGGCAATTGGGGGTCAAAGGGGTTGGGTACCAGATGGTAATTGTTCCCTAGTGCTCTTGCAAGGCTGATTGTAACCCCTGGGGAAAGATGACGGGTCACGCTACGCACAGGAGCCCCAAAAAAGGGATATGACGTGCACGCAACCCCTCCTAGACCACGTGTGCAGAAAGAAAAACCTGCACTACGCTGTGGAACCCAGTAACACAAGAATGAACGTATGCGTGTCACACGCAGCCTAGAATGACCTCTGAAGGGGTAGGCTACACACGGGGCAAGCACAGATGTTAGATACGTGCGTGACTCACCGTCTGCCAGGTAAAAGAGCGTGAAAAAGGAGCGCGTTTGGTTGGCAACACCCCCGCCAAAAGAAGATTTGTACGCTGTCTGAGGAGACAGGACAACAGTAGAAGGGAACACTGTTTGAGGGAACAGGCCCAGGTAAACCAGTAAAAGAGAAAAAAGAGAAAAATCTGTCAGAGGTAACAGGGAATACGAACTTGAAACTCCGTGAAGTAAATCGCGTGTGAACCGACAAGAAGTACAGAATTCACCCACTCGCTCTCCACGAAAAACACGTACAAGGAAATGGTGTTCTACGCGTACCTTTTATACAGGCCCACACGTCCAGCGTCACTTACGCGGCGTCTACGCGCTAGGGCCATTTCCACCAATTACACGCTTTGTCACTTATGCGTGTAGGGCCATTTCCACCAATTACACGCTTTGTGACTTATGCGTGTACGGCCATTTCCACCAATTACATGCTTTGTCACTTCTGCGTGTACGGCCATTTCCACCAATCACACGCGATGACACTCTGACGTGCAGTCTTTCCACATGTGCTCTGTCATCACGTGCTGTGTGGGAAACACCCGTGCGGGTCACGTCACAGACGCGCTTACGCGCTGAGGGCCTTTGGTCCAATAGAATCGCGTATGCGTGCTGACGCGCTTACGTGCTAAGGGCCTTTCCTGGTTTTCACGCTGACGTGCAGGATTTTCATGTGCCAAATCACTCCGTACCAAGCTGGCCACGCGTAAGCACACGGAAGACCACGCTCCTGCCCAGAAGGCCAAACTACTGCCCCCCAGAGCCCCGAGCACGCTCCCACCTGCCATCTGCTGCTGCCTGACTGCCTGCTGCCCACGTGCACTGCCATTTGCTGCCTGCACATCAGCCAGGGGTGCTGTTGCTGTGACCACCCCTGCTGGAACCGAAGACTCCCGACTAGAATTCCATCGCTCCACAGCCCAGCCCCAGGACCCAGTTGCCCACCCACTCCTGCCTCTGGGGTTGTCATGTCGGGGCAAACACCATCTGTGACCACTGACAACCCCCGGCCAGAGAGGCAGAGGGGCACCAGCTTCAGTGCCACCGAAGTTGGTGTGCTGGTGGAGCAAGTCCTGGGGCAGTATAATGCCCTCTTCGGAAGTTCCCGCGCCGACAAGGAAGGACGGACTCAGATCTGGACTGACATTGTGACTGCCATCAACGCGGAGGGGGTGGCAGTCCGGGACTTACAACATGTCAGGAAGCGCTGGGAGGACTTCAGGTCCAGGACCCTGAACAAGGCCCGGCGCCTCTTGAAGGCAGCGGATGCCAAGGGGCGCCGGGGCCACTTGTCGGAAGAACAGATGGTGGTCCTGGAACGCATATCCCCAGCGCTCCACGTCCAGGTCCTAGAGAAGCAGACCCGTCTGGAGTCGAGCGGTGAGTGTACATGCATCCTGATTGTGAGCAGTGCGTGTGGTGATCATTCGGCATTGTGCCGGTTGCACATCTGTTTGTATGGGGTCGAGTATGGGTGGGGGTGTACAGGGGCGTGGGGCTGACACATGCGAGGGCTGTAATGTGTGAGACATGGATGGTGCTTGTGTGTGTGGGCTTGCATGGCAAATGCAGTTGTGCTTGCACACATGTTTGGATGAATGTGTATGTAAGTAGACATGTCCGTGATGTCAGACATGTATGTTGTTTTCTGCTGCATGTATGAGCACTGTGTACATGTGCATGTGTGTGTATTTGACAAGCGTGCAACAGTGATGCAACATGGATGCATGTGACAGCGGTATGTGGAAGCCTGATTGGCAGATGTGACATGGATGCCCGTCTGAACAGTGCGACACTTGGCAGAGGTGTAGACATGCATGCAAGTGTGGTGGTGTGTGTACATGTGTGGTGCACTTCCTGTGTTGCATGTGATGTCTGGCTCCCCTTTGGCTGCTTATGCTGTTGTATGTGTAGGGATGGTGGTGGCAGTTGCGATATGGCTGTGGTATGGCTCATGTGTGCCAGTTGCAATGACATGTGTGTTGGGGATTGTGATGACATGTCTGAGGTTTGCCAATGCCACTCATGTGCAACTGTCATGCGTGTATGTGTCCATTGTACAGTGCCCTGATGCCTGTGTTTTGTTTCTCCCTGTCTGCAGCGTCAACTGATGAAGAGGGCGGAGAAGGTGCCTGTGGAGCACAGCGGCGGGGATCCGACTGCCAGCCGGAGACGCAAGGCCCGGCTCCCCTCCCGTGTTGTCATCTCGTCGGGGAGTGAGGAGTCCGGTGCCGCGTACCAGGCCGCAGCTGCCGGGGGGAGGTCCAAGAGGCGGAGGTTGCAGTTGGACTCCTCGGCAGCAGAAGGGGCAGCTGGGACCCCACAGGGCCCAACAGGGGAAGATGGCACGGAGTCATCCAGGTTGGTGGGGGGTTTGGTGGAGGAGGGGGCCGCGCAAGCAGCAGAGACGGGGTCTGGAGGTGGGGATCCCACTGGTGCTAGTGGTGCAGTGCAGGACCAGGGACAGGAGGCAGCACAGGCGGCCACGGAGGTGCCTGTGTGCAATCCTGTCCCGATCCTGTCCCTGCATCATCTTGCACCAGCAGGGATGCCTACGTCCAGACCCGTTTTCAGGCAGGGGATGAGCTAACGTCAACTGGCCTTCCTCTGCCATCCAGGTCCGGGTTGAGCATGTCCTGGCTGGTGTGGCGTTGCGTCAACGGGCCATGCGAGGTGACCCGCAGTCTTTTCATGGAGAGACTGCACGTCATCTCGAATGGCTCGTTGACCACGTCAGCCTGCTGGGACAGGTCACCCAGGCCGGATTCCGCTGTCTGATGGGGCTTGCTCCGACCCCCTCCTCAACTGGACCCCCTACGCGCCAGTCGTCCTCTGTGCCATCTTCCCACCCATCAGTCACCTGGGTGCCCTGTGGAGCTGCCTCTGACGGTGCGGCCAGGCTGGTGGAGGAGGCATCCCTGCCACAGTCGGGAGTCGGAGGTCCAGCAGGGGTGGCCACATCAACAAGTGCACCCCAGCCGGCGGAGGATGTGCAGGCAGCAGGAGGCAGTGCACGGGCAGAGGCAGAGCAGCAGCAGCAGCAACATGGTGGGAGACATGAAGGCTCGGGGCTTTCGACAACGGAGGGGCAGGCATCGGCCGGAGGGCAGGGGGACCCAGGACAGAGAGTGTCTTCCGTGTGGCAGCGGTTGGGCCACGCCATAGGTGTGGAGCGGCGGCGGGCGGAAGAGGCGCGGCTCACAATGGTCAGGGCGGAGAACTCCATGCGGAGGGCCCTGAGGTGGGCCGAGTGCCTCGAGGCAATCCGCAGGGGGTTGGAGGAGGACACAGCGTCGTCCCTGCGGACCCTCGGGGCCATGGAACTGGACCGCCTCCGGGACATCGAACAGGAGTTCAATGATGCCCTGGCCCGGGACACCACGGAGTGAGCCGCTGGACTTGCCCGCCGCCTTTGTATATAGTTCTTTAGTTTTAGGTTTCCTTTCTTTCTTATTATGATTTGGAGTCGACGGACACTGCTCCACTTTTTGTATATAGTTGATTTTTAGGTAGGTTTTTTAGTAGGTTTCCTTTGTTCAGTTGGGCTCATGGACCCTTGGTATTTTTGTACATAGTTCTTTATTGCATGGAGATTTTTTTACATTTGACTTTGGACAACATTTTTTTGGATTTGGATTTCCAGTTTTGTGTTTTTATATGGACATGCAGCTTATTTTTTCTCATTCACATTGTAGTTTGTTTTCTTTCTTTAGCATTCTTTATTTTTTTCAATACAATTTTGTTTGCATACTTCACTGTGTGGTATCATCTCATTGGTTTCATGCATGTCATGTTGTGTGTTTTCCCATTCAATTGCAACCATTGTGTGTGACGGACATGGGTTCATTAGCTTCATGAACATTGGGGGTGTAACATGTGATTTCCATTTCCATGTGGGTGAATGGGTTACTTGGTAGGGCTTTTTGGCTGTGGATTCTGACCATTACGCACATGATTGGGGATTGTGAGGACCTGGTGGGGGCTGCCCATGGTGGCAGGAGGGTGGGGGTGGTGGGAGACATGAGTGGGGGCCTGGTGGAGGGTGACCCTGGATGCTGGGGGGTGGGGGTGGTGGGAGACATGAGTGGGGGCCTGGTGGAGGCTGCCCCTGCACTGCTGGGGGGTGGGGGTGGTGGGAGACATGAGTGGGGGCCTGGTGGAGGCTGCCCCTGGTGGCTGGGGGGTGGGGGTGGTGGGAGACATGAGTGGGGGCCTGGTGGAGGGTGACCCTGGATGCTGGGGGGTGGGGGTGGTGGGAGACATGAGTGGGGGCCTGGTGGAGGCTGCCCCTGCACTGCTGGGGGGTGGGGGTGGTGGGAGACATGACTGGGGGCCTGGTGGAGGGTGACCCTGGATGCTGGGGGGTGGGGGTGATGGGAGACATGAGTGGGGGCCTGGTGGAGGCTGCCCCTGCACTGCTGGGGGGTGGGGGTGGTGGGAGACATGAGTGGGGGCCTGGTGGAGGCTGCCCCTGGTGGCTGGGGGGTGGGGGTGGTGGGAGACATGAGTGGGGGCCTGGTGGAGGGTGACCCTGGATGCTGGGGGGTGGGGGTGGTGGGAGACATGAGTGGGGGCCTGGTGGAGGCTGCCCCTGGATGCTGGGGGGTGGGGGTGCAGGGGGACATGAGTGGGGGCCTGGTGGAGGCTGCCCCTGCACTGCCGGGGGGTGGGGGTGGTGGGAGACATGAGTGGGGGCCTGGTGGAGGGTGACCCTGGATGCTGGGGGGTGGGGGTGGAGGGGGACATGAGTGGGGGCCTGGTGGAGGATGCCCCTGCACTGCCGGGGGGTGGGGGTGGTGGGAGACATGAGTGGGGGCCTGGTGGAGGGTGACCCTGGATGCTGGGGGGTGGGGGTGCAGGGGGACATGAGTGGGGGCCTGTTGGAGGCTGCCCCTGCACTGCCGGGGGGTGGGGGTGGTGGGAGACATGAGTGGGGGCCTGTTGGAGGCTGCCCCTGGTGGCTGGGGGGTGGGGGTGGTGGGAGACATGAGTGGGGGCCTGGTGGAGGGAGACCCTGGATGCTGAGGGGTGGGGGTGGTGGGAGACATAAGTGGGGGCGTGGTGGAGGCTGCCCCTGGTGGCTGGGGGGTGGGGGTGGTGGGAGACATGAGTGGGGGCCTGGTGGATGGTGACCCTGGATGCTGGGGGGTGGGGGTGCAGGGGGACATGAGTGGGGGCCTGGTGGAGGCTGACCCTGGATGCTGGGGGGTGGGGGTGCAGGGGGACATGAGTGGGGGCCTGGTGGAGGCTGACCCTGGATGCTGGGGGGTGGGGGTGCAGGGGGACATGAGTGGGGACCTTGTGGAGGCTGCCCCTGCACTGCCGGGGGGTGGGGGTGGTGGGAGACATGAGTGGGGGCCTGGTGGAGGCTGCCCCTGCAATGCCGGGGGGTGGGGGTGGTGGGAGACATGAGTGGGAGCCTGGTGGAGGCTGCCCCTGGTGGCTGAGGGGTGGGGGTGGTGGGAGACATGAGTGGGGGCCTGGTGGAGGGTGACCCTGGATGCTGGGGGGTGGGGGTGGTGGGAGACATGAGTGGGGGCCTGGTGGAGGCTGCCCCTGCACTGCTGGGGGGTGGGGGTGGTGGGAGACATGAGTGGGGGCCTGGTGGAGGCTGCCCCTGGTGGCTGGGGGGTGGGGGTGGTGGGAGACATGAGTGGGGGCCTGGTGGAGGGTGACTCTGGATGCTGGGGGGTGGGGGTGGTGGGAGACATGAGTGGGGGCCTGGTGGAGGCTGCCCCTGCACTGCTGGGGGGTGGGGGTGGTGGGAGACATGAGTGGGGGCCTGGTGGAGGGTGACCCTGGATGCTGGGGGGTGGGGGTGCAGGGGGACATGAGTGGGGGCCTGGTGGAGGCTGCCCCTGCACTGCTGGGGGTTGGGGGTGGTGGGTGACATGAGTGGGGGCCTGGTGGAGGCTGCCCCTGCACTGCTGGGGGGTGGGGGTGGTGGGAGACATGCATTGTTGATCAGTAGTGCAAGGTGACATGTGGGTTGGCTGGGGGGCATGCCCATGGTGGATGAGCTGCCTGCGGGACATGGGCAGGTGTGCAGGGTAGTCCCCCGTGGTGTGGGCTGCCTGCAGGGGCCGTGGAGGTTGTGGAGCGTACACCTGGGAGGACCCACACGGCCAATTCACGTGTAGTACTCCCCAGAACCCCTGAAATACACATTCTCTGCTGGTATCGCGTGTGGAACTTCCTGCGCACCCCTGAAATACACGTACCCTGCACGCACTGGGCCAATCGCGTGTGTAACTTCCCGCGCACCCCTGAAATACACGTACCCTGCTCGCACTGGGCCAATCGCGTGTGTAACTTCCCGCGCACCCCTGAAATACATGTACCCTGCTCGCACTGGGACAATCGCGTGTGCAACTTCCCGCGCACCCCTGAAATACACATACCTTTCTGAAATCGCGTGTGGAACTTGCCGCGCACCCCTGAAATACACGTACCCTGCTGAAATCGCGTATGCAACTTCCCGCGCACCCCTGAAATACACGTACCCTGCTCGCACTGGGACAATCACGTGTGCAACTTCCCGCGCACCCCTGAAATACACATACCTTGCTGAAATCGCGTGTGGAACTTCCCGCGCACCCCTGAAATACACGTACCCTGCTGAAATCGCGTATGCAACTTCCCGCGCACCCTTGAAATACACGTACCCTGCTGAAATCGCGTATGCAACTTCCCGCGCACCCCTGAAATACACGTACCCTGCTCGCACTGGGACAATCGCGTGTGCAACTTCCCGCGCACCCCTGAAATACACATACCTTGCTGAAATCGCGTGTGGAACTTCCCGCGCACCCCTGAAATACACGTACCCTGCTGAAATCGCGTATGCAACTTCCCGCGCACCCTTGAAATACACGTACCCTGCTGAAATCGCTTATGCAACTTCCCGCGCACCCCTGAAATACACGTACCCTGCTCGCACTGGGACAATCGCGTGTGCAACTTCCCGCGCACCCCTGAAATACACATACCTTGCTGAAATCGCGTGTGGAACTTCCCGCGCACCCCTGAAATACACGTACCCTGCTGAAATCGCGTATGCAACTTCCCGCGCACCCCTGAAATACACGTACCCTGCTCGCACTGGGACAATCGCGTGTGCAACTTCCCGCGCACCCCTGAAATACACGTACCCTGCTCGCACTGGGACTATCGCGTGTGGAACTTCCCGCGCACCCCTGAAATACACGTACCCTGCTCGCACTGGGCCAATCGCGTGTGTAACTTCCCGCGCACCTCTGAAATACATGTACCCTGCTCGCACTGGGACAATCGCGTGTGCAACTTCCCGCGCACACCTGAAATACACGTACCCTGCTGAAATCGCGTATGCAACTTTCCGCGCACCCCTGAAATACACGTTCCCCGCTTGGCGTTTGCTGTTTGGCAGCCCGGTGAACTGGTCCAGGGTTTGCGCAGCCCTTTGCGATGATTTAGCGATTTTGATGGCTTTTCCTTGCGCGAGGGCGTTCTTGGGGGCGTTACTGGCGCTGCTGCAGGGTCGCTGCGATTCTCTGCGCCACGGCTGGTTTGGGAGCCTGAAATCCATGAATACGCTGTGCGCAGAAATCGGTTTTAGCGCACGTGCCTGGCGCAGACAATCGCACGCGGACACTCTGCGCCTGCCGCTTGCGACACTTTTCTGCGAAATTCTATGAATTACCCTCATTGAGTTTACCGGATTCAGAGATCAAGGATGTTTTGCTGATTTTTCTAGACACCGAAATGGCCTTTGATAGGGTAAACTGATGATTCTTAAATTACACACTATCAAAATTGGGCTTTGGGCCTTTGTTTCTTAAAGCTATTAAAGTGCTACAAACTGACATAATGGCTAAGGTGAGGGTGAATGAGGGATTTTCGGGATAATTCAAATTGTTTAGGGGTACACGACAAGGCTGTCCCTTGTCTCCCTTATTGTGTAATCTAGTGTTAGAGCCTTTGTTAGCATACATTTGACAACATGGGGGAGTTAGGGGTTTGTGTGTGGGGGATGGAGAAGTTAAGGCATTGGCCTATGCGGATGATGTGGTGGTTATTCTATTGAAAAGTATTCTTGAAGAAGTAGGAAAGTTATCAGCCTACCCGATCAATTGGGAAAGAACGGTAGTATTACCAATAAGAAACTCACTGGGGTGTGAGCAATTGTTTGGTTGGAACTGTAAATGGGAAAATGTATGCGTAAAATACTTGGGTATCCACATTGTTCACGACATAAACCAGATAGTCACTTATAATGTAGATAGAATCATAGAGGTCCTCCAAAAGGATATTAGGAAGTGGGGGCATTTCACTTTAACCATTTGGGCTAAGATTAATGGAATTCAAATGCTTCTACTTCAAAGTTCTTGTATGTTATCCAATCATTGGCCCTACTCTTCACAAAGAATGCTCTTAAACGTATAGATAGGCTGTTTCAGGATTCTCTATGGGATGTAGGGAAATGAGCCAAAATTCCTCGATACATTATGGTCCAAAACATTAAAGATGGAGGTTTTGGGTACCCGATACTTAAGAATTATAGCAATGGCTTTTTGTTGAAAAAGGTATCTAGCTATTCTAGTGGGGATCGGAACCAGGCGCCGTGGTGGGTACAGATTGAAATGCAGAGGTTTTCGCCATATCACATTAAGTGTCTGTGTTCATTTGGAAAACTACCTGGGAAGGTGCAGAGTTTAAAAACAGTGTTGGCGACATAGGATGCATTGGCGTCATTGATAATAGGAAGTGGGCAAGGATTATTTATCTATAAAGAGGCCTCTCTCTGGCATAATCCAGGTCTACAGATCAACAATAAGATATTGAATAGGAGGAGTTGGATAAGTAGAGGCATCTTAAAGGTTGTGATGTTTGGAGTGATGAAGGATTGGTACCATTTGAGAGACTAGTAGAGAAATTTGGTCTACAAAATAGGGAGTTAAGAAGATAAAGTGAATTGGTAGAATGAATCTCTGAAAGGAGGCAGATGATGGATGCACCACTCTTGCAGAAACCGGAGGTCTTTAAAGTATTGACCTGTGGGTCATAGAAAGTGTCAGGTATTTTGAAAATTATGCAATCTGATGTGCAATGGTTAGATTCATGGGAGAAATTGCGGCTGTCGTGGTTGGAGGAGTTGGGTAGAGAACTAACAAAAGATGAGTGGGAAAAGGTGTGGAGAGTCCCGGTCAGTGCTAAGGCAGATTTGCAACTATGTTATATTCATCAGAGCATATTGGGTAGAATCTATTGTATGTATGCTTTGGTGATGGTTCATAGTGACTGTTGTTGGGGTTCTGGGAAGGAGAGGGGTAGCTTGATTCATATGTTGTGGAGCTGTGAAAGGGTGACAAAGTTTTGGAGAGATGTTGTTGATAGGATCGAAAAGGTTTGGAGCATCACTTACCCATGCAATCCCTTAGCAATCATTCTGCAATTACCAAGAAGTGGTCACAAACCTTTGTTGGGTAACATTGTGTTGGAATGCCAAAGTTTTGCTGGTGGCTACTAAATAGATATCAAAGGTCTGGAAGACAAGGAAGAAACCGACAGTAGAGGGATGGATTTTAGATGTGCAAGTTCTATCTAGGTATGAGAAGACTATGTGTTATAAACAACACAAAGAAGCATTTTATGATGAACAGTGGGGAAATGTCATTGAACTTTATGGATGAACTTGGATTGAACTGTGAAATGGAGTGGGTTTGTTTTCAAGACTAATGGATGTGTTGGGGTCGGAGGGTGGTTGTGTTTGTTATGTTTTCTTGTTTTGTGTTGTCTTTCATGTTTTTGAATGTCAGGTCATTGCTCATGGTTATGTTTTAAAATATGTCGGGGTCATGATCTAGATTGTAGGGCTACTGTTCACTGTTTTCTTTGATTGTGGTTTAAGTTATGATGTTGATCAGAGAGGCACAGCTTCACCTCACTGATGAGGCCCAACAAGGCTGAAACACTTGTATAGGGGTTGCTGTTGGTACTCTTGTTCAGAGAAGATTTGCCATAGCATTTCGGTGCTGGACTGCCCATGTGGCCGGGACAAAGACTGATATGCAAATGGATATTTCCCATCTGTGAAAGGTGCAGTGAGCAAAAAGTGTGTGCTGCAAACTCTCATCTCAGAATAGGTTATCATGCCATGTTCTTTCTGGAGAGGAGCGCCTGCTAGCTTTTTTGAAACATTTGCAAGGAACTTGTGGTTGGTCACCATGAGTTACCTGGGGGCAACCGGACATGGACTCTCTGCTCACTGTGCTCAGAGAGGCACAGCTTCACCTCACTGATGAGGCGCAACAAGGCTGAAACACGTGTATGTGGTTGCTGTTGGTACTGTTGTTCAGAGAGGAATTGCCATAGCATTTCGGTGCTGGACTGCCCATGTGGGTGGGAGATAAAGACTGATATGAAAATGGTTATTTCCCATCTGTGAAAAGTACAGTGAACAAAAAGCGTGTGCTGCAAACTCTCATCTCAGAACAGGTTATCATGCCATGTTCTTTCTGGAGAGGAGCGCCTGTTACCTTTTTTGAAATGATGTTGATTATAGCCTAATGGCCTAGTTACATTTGCTATTGTATTTGATATTTTTGTTGAAAATAAGAAATAAAGAGTTTTTAAAAAAAGAAATAAAGAGAAATGCAGTAGAAATTGTTTAGGAGGCAGGACATTTTGAAAGAAACACAAAGCTTTTTATGGGTTTGGTTTGAGGAGGAAGTACTGACGATAGAGACATACTTATTTTTCAAAGGAAACTCATTCAGTTTTATATTACAGGTGGGCAGGAGAGATCTATACACCAGGAGAATTGGCAGCACCTGACCCTGCGAGCAGGGACCCACCAAGATGCCCAGTCATAATCTTTTCCATATTCTGTGTTTGATAATTGCCTTTATGAACAACTCCCTCATCCTTTCATCCCCCAGAAGAAGTAATCAAATGCCCCTACCCGTTTAAACTGTTCTTTGATGATATGAGTCGAATGTTCAAGTGCTCTGAGACGAAAGAAGCACTAAAATGCTAAAAGGACTGGCCTATGAATTAAAGGGCTTTTGAAATCGCTTCAAAACAGCCCAAAGGACAAAATAAAGTATGAACTAAATGGAGAAAGTCTGTGGACTTGGAATAAGGAGAATAAAGAAATCGGGTGGAAGATGTGCTGATGAAAGACGAATGGAAAAAAGAAGACACGCACTAAGAATGTGCATGGGGAAGACAATGAGGGGCAAGGAAATGTCATGCAGAGGGAGTAAGAAAAAAGTGCACATTAAAAGGTGCACATTTACATACTAAGGTGGGTTCCCTCGGGGAATAATGTTCTCTTGATTCTTGAATTGGCTGTAATTGCTTGATGTGTATAGTTAGTTCAAGTTTAATTGGGTGCTAGAGGTGTGATTCAGATAAACGCAAACAAAAGTATTCTTTAAGGATACATACATGTTTAGACTGGGAGAATTTCATTTATAATATATTATTGTTGAACTTGTAGAAATGATGCATAATACCTCCCATGTTGAGACATATCACCACACTGAGGGGGTGAATGGTACAGGGATGTATCGGTACACTACATATGGGCGAGGGAGGACATTGGGTGTAGTGGCCCTATATTGAAGAGATGTCTAAATACAGGCCAGAGGGGGGAGTTTAGAGGAGGTATTTGACCCACAACCCCCCTAACTGAATACAGTTGACATGTCAGGATGATCAATGGTTCCATTATTGCAAACATCAGAATTGTAGCACTTTTTGAAGACAAAAGCACATTTTAGGGCGACATATATTTTTTAGGGTCAGAATGACCTAGGGGGTGTAGGGTGTCTCAGGTATTACCTGTACATCATGAATATCAAAAATTTAGTCTGGGAACTACATAGAAGAAGTTGTGTGCAAAAATAGGTTGGTTAGCCATTTGGTAAAATGGCCAAGTATTCAGAAGGGGTAGATTTTTAAATGGATGCTGAAACAAAATGGCCTCTCGACCAGATGTTAGAATAGATGACTCATTGTGAATCCAGAATGTTCTTTGGCAGCAGTTCCTCAGCAGTTCATTGTAGATTACTATACTTGGTGTGTATATTTAGAATTTCTTGGCAGGAAAGTAGTTAATGACTGACAGCAAATCAGTTAAAGAGCATGGGAAGACTATCAATTAGGGTAAACAGCTGTTTAACTAGCAACAGATATGCTGAGTTCATGACATTAACACCAGTATAGCCTGCCAAGAGAGCCCCGGCCATCAGATAAGGACTGCTCCTTTTCAGACATCAAATCATTTATAATAAGTTTTCAGTTGAGTCTCACGCAACCTATCAGATCAAGTGTCAGTCAACATGCCAAATTTTATCACGAGGACTTGGTGAGTGTCAGTGAAATAAGTCACTTACAGGCAAGTAAGGAGATTGTTTTTAGTGGCAAGAACCAATCAATGTGTATTGCACAAGTGTAATAAATGTTACATCCGCCTTAAAAAAGCATAAAAGGAGTTGATTTCGAGTGTTCATTTGCCATTGTGTCCTGGTATCCTGTGATGCATTAAAGATGATTTTGAACACAGACCTGGCGTCAGTCTTCCCCCTTGTCTGGTCTCCAGTACCTCAGTCCACTGATGTCAAAGGTAATGGAGAATGCAGAGCCCTCCTATTCAGACCTGTAGTGGTTTGCTTGCCTCTCCAGAACTTTGGTTTTTCTTGGTGCCACTCAGATACTGCTGTAAACAGACTTCCTCCCAGCGTAGAAATCAGTGCCTTCTTCTCCTACTGTCACTATGCAGTTTGGCAACTGTTTCTCAGTAGTCTCTCCTCGCTTACCAGATCTAGGTGGGTCTTCCAAGAGACCTGTACTTGCTCACTCAGCTCTCCAGAGCTCTGCTTTTTCTTGGTGTGACTGGTAGACCACTGTAGACAAGCTTCCTCCCCATGTAGGAAGCCAATCCTACTTCTCCTTTTGTCTCACTTCCCTGCCACAGTAGCTTTGAACTTCATGTGTTTCTCTCTGTCCCTGGTGTTTTCTCCTCCAACACTTATGATGCTACTTGGGGGCTTCCCCTGCATAACTTTATAGTCTTTCTTTTGTGCTGGACTGGTACTCATTATGGTTTCATGGGTTTACTGTGTCACAGTACCAGACAGGTATTTTTTGTTCGGTTGAGATATCACAGTAGCAAATGTATAGTGATTATTTATGTTTTCTTCCTGAAGATTTCACTAAATTTAGTTGTTGAGTGAATTGGTCAATGAGTTCCTCATCGGAATGGGAGGCTTTGTCCCCAAAGGGGGAGTCTCCTCTGGAGTGGTGCTGCTTTCCTCCTTTATGGGGTTTTCACTATATCAGGATAGGTCTAGGGTGTCAATGGTTTTGAGGTTTCCAACCCTTCTGAGCTATGCACAATATTCTCCTGGAAAAATTACCCTTTTCCCTTCTTTCTATTGAAATCCCTTTCAGTAGAAAGACCAGTAGAAAGACCAGGCAGGTGTTAACTCGAGAAACTCATAGTTTTCTTTTTCTGTCGAGAAATAAAGTTCCTGGGATTCTTGAGAAACCCAGGATTTCATATTATTTAAAGGGGTGGTTTGTCTGAATGTTGTTGAGATCTATCTCTAAACCTGTGAGAGAAAAATATTATTAGGCGGTTTTTCTGTAAGATCTACTTTCACCAAGTTTTCTAAAGTTCCCTCCCCGGTCTGCTGTTTTAATGGTTTTCGGAAGGGGGACTTCATATGGAAGATAGGCTAGCAATTTACCCCTTTTGATTTGAATGGGTTCAATGGAATAATTTAGGATGACGAGTTGGAACTCTTCGTCATACTATAAAAGGGAAAGAACAATTAATCCTGTTTTCCGCCAAGATTTTGTTGGTAGAATCACAGACTGTAAAACTGGGAGGGATGTCTATATGGAAACCTTAACTAAGCAAAGTCTAATCCCGCCCAGGTTTTCATTGCCCCTGGGGACTAAAGATCCTATAATCATTCCGCTCTATACTCTTCTGAATAGGTAGACATGTTTCAGGGATCAAGATATGAAAACTGAGACCCAACCTACTTCTACTGAGTTTAGGTTCTGGGGAAGCAATTACGTAGGTCAGCTCTGTATCATGTTGTCCTAATCGCACCTCTAACACCATATGTGGTGCTTCAGAAGAAGAAGGCGACAGACTAGGTTTTTCCATGTTTATGTGACTTTATTCAAATAAGAAAGTGGCCTAACTTTCCCTGAGCTATGGGTTTCCCTAACTAACAAAACTAAACTAGGATGCTGGTCAGTCAGTTGGGAAGTCCAAAGTTATAGTTTGTCCTCCATCAAAACGAATCTACTCTGACCCTATACCTAATACTAAACAACTAACATTCTGGAGAAGGTTCCTTTCTCCCGGGTTGCTCCCTTAGCACGTCTTTGTTAGTACAGGGTAATACTTGTATCAGTTTGTTTAATTCACTTATGGGACTTTTCCACCCCTCTTGGTCTTTCTTCTCTTGGCCTTTCTGTTTTGTCTTTAAAGAGTTTCCTTTTTCTTGTGGTTCTTTCACTTTGGGTTTCTATATAATACCCAATGAATATCTTGAGTATCTTGAGTATCATAGATAGTCTTATTTCACTCAAAAGTCTCACTTTTTGTATCACTTGGCTTTCTACTGGGACAAGTAGGATGAATCCAGTAATTGTTCTCACTCTTCTTGATACTTTGCATCTCACAGGGACAAGTGTGATAGACCCATTGATAGTTATCACTCTTCTTGATACATTGCATTTCGCTGGGACGAGTATGATGGGCCAGTGAGGATTCTCACTCTTCTTATTACTTTGCCTGTCACTGGTATGAGTACGAATGTCACAATAATGGTTCTCACTTTCCCTAGTAATGCTGTGATGAGGATCAGTATAGTATTCGTTATAGTCATTACCCACCCCAGGTCTCCCACTCACCACGTTAACTTAATGGCACTGGGATTGCGTCAGTTGGTTGGTAGTTCACCTCTTGGATTCTTCTCTGTAGGTCAAGATGGCAACTTCACTTGTCTCTTTCTATCTCATCGACACTCTCTGTGGTTTTACTTTGTCTGTTACTTCACTGATGGGAAACTGCTTTCTAGTATTCTCTCCAGAGACCTGTACTGGTTTGCTCGGCTCTCCAGAACTTTGCTTTTTCTTGGTGTGACTTGGCCACTACTATTAACAGGCTTTGTTCCAGCGTAGGAAGCTGTGCCTTCCTTAACTCCTCTCTCACTTCACTGATAGGGCCAATATTCACTACTCACTCACCAGGTCTGGGTGGGTCTCTCCAGACATCTGTAGTTGCTTGCTTGGCTCTCCAGAGTCCTGCTTTTTTCTTTGTGCAATTCAGGCACCGCTGTAGACAAGCTTCATCCTTGCGTCGGAAGCCCTGCCTTCTCCTCTTTTTATCTCACTTCTCAGTTACGGGGAATTTTGACTCCCTGGTGTCTCCTCCTCCAACAATTACAATGATGCACTGGGCATTCCACTGCATAACGTAATAGCCTATTTTTGTTTTGGACTGGTACTCAGCCAGAATTACATTTGTTTTTATACTTGCATGTTGTGAGCAAAGGCGTCATGAAAATACCTTGAAAAATTCTCCTAAACACTGTTGGTGACTGGTATCTATTTTTTTATTTCTTGTACCCCATATAGAACACATTACAAACTGTATGGCTTTTTACTCAAAAACTCACAATAAGTTCTGATACACAATTTAAACCCGTTATTTCAAAACTTTTGTCAGAGGGAGAAACTCCCTCGACTCGACTTGTTTGGTGCAGGCTCCCTCGCGGTACTCGTTCACTCCATTTATGCTCCTCCATTTCAAACATTGACCAGCCACCAATGAACATCACCTACCTGCCGCTGCAGATGAGGTGTTTTCTACCGGGCACAAAGGTGCAGGGGGTGCCTTAATGCTGCTGTCACTTTCAGCACACTGTCATATATATTTATGCATAGTATACACATCTTAGTCTGGAATAGACCTTCCTTGAGTAGAGAAACGTGATTTTGCTTTCGTTGATTTGCAGTCATAATAAACGATATAATTGTTCCTCCATACTGAAACTCAAGGGGACATTTTTTGCATCTCCTGTTTGCGGTGCAGCACCAGTCTTAATTTTGTTTATTTTTATTTATTTATTGGGTTTTTATGATGCTCCTATACCCAAAGTGTTTCAAGGCACAAAAAGACAGGGCGGGCTGGAACTGTCCTACTAGGCCCTTTGACATTCGTATCGTGCAAGTGCACTGATAGAAGTGCAGGGGAGGAAGTCAAGTGATGAAGGGTTAACCATGTGGACAGAGCCAGGAAGAAGAGAGTGCAGGGGCAGAAGGTCCACGTGCTATGTGTGAGGGACGGGCTGGAAGGGCTAAGGGATGCATGCCAAGCCAGGATAGTGCAGGGGGAGGGAACTCAGAAGGGCAAGTGCAGGATTGTGAGGTCAGCATGGACCAAGTGCAAGGGTAGACTGGTGAGGGGGGGGGCTGGTGCCCTGTGCAAATCTAAATAAACCAGGCAGCAAGTCAAGAGACAGGGGGGGAGAAGTTAGCTGGGGACGGGGAAAGGAAAGTAGAAAGAGACAGGGAAGGTCTTGAGCAGCTTCCAGAACTTAAGGAGATCCGGACCATGTCTGAGAGGGGCAGGGAAGCTATTCCAGAGAGAGGCACCTGCGGATGAGAGATCTACCCCGCCCCCACTCTCTGTTTGCAGAAGCGCCTGATCTGCATAGAGTTGGAGCTGGAAGACTGAATGGGCTCCAGCAGGAAGGTATTTAGGGAGAGAGAGTTGGATGCAGCTGAGTCCCAGGCCCCAGAAAGCCTTGTGGATGATGCATAGGGTTTTTAACTTGATCTTCGCAGCAACCTAGAGCCAGCAGAGAGATTTTAGGGCTGTTGCAGTACCTGGGCTTGAGGCCAAAATAAGTCTTGCAGTCCTATTCGGGATTAGTTGAAGGGGGCAGAGGGAGGAGTAAGGTAGTTGGAGGAAGAGGCTGTTACAGTAGTCCAGCCTGGAGAGGTCCGGAGCTCTGGAGACATTGAGTTTTGGGGGAAGGTGAGGAAAGGAAGAATGCCTCTGAGGAGGTGAAGCTGAGAGTGAGCCATCTCGGCAAGGGCCGTGGAGAGAAGAGAAGGAGAGAGAGGAGTTTAAGGTGACACCTAGGATTTTTTCCCACAGGAGCGTCAGGAGAGGGAGCCCATGGAGGCAGACAGTGTGTAGGGGGAAAGGAGGGAGCAGGAGTCCCAAATAGGAGGATACAAGTCTTTCTGGCATTAAGGCAGAGATAATTAGCAGTGCACAATGCCTGAATAGCAGTCAGACAGTCAGGTATGAGAGAGGAAGAGGAGGAGGCAGAGGAGGGAAGCTTGAAGGAGAGTTGCATGTCATCCACATTACACTGGAAGTTAGGAGAGAAGGCAGAGATATGTTGGTCTAGAGGGGAAAGGTAGATGTTGACAAGCCAAGGTGAGAGAATAGAGCCCTGGGGGACACCACAGGTGGGGAGTGAGATGGAGGAGAGAAAGGGGCCCAGTTAAACCTGGGAAAGTCGTTCAAACAGGAAAGAGGTCAGCCAGTTCAGAGCCAGGTCCATGATGCCACGGATATCACAGAGACAACTTTTAAAGGTGGCATGATTGACCTATCAAAAGCAGAGAAGAGGCAAAGAAGCATGAGACCGGAAGCAGAGTTGGAATTGAGATTAGAGAGCAAGACTTCACAGGTGTTCAGGAGTGCAGTTTCCGTGCCTCTGGCAGCTCTGAAGCCAGACTGGTGGTTGTGGAGACAACCAACAGATTCAGGAGATGGTGCACAAGAGAGTGCTTGGGGAGTGACTGGAAAGATCCAGTGGCAAAGGAGTGATTGCAGAAATCAGCCAAGGCTGGAGCAAGGGCGACCATGTTGTCCTTGATAGTTCTAGGCGAGCAGGGGAGAACTCATTTGGATAGACTTTTATAGAATGGACTTGTCTAGAAACCCCATTAGGTGATATGGGAGAGAAAGTGGAGAGTAGGAGGGAAGAGGGGAAGGGGGCCAAGTGGGGCCTGAGAGTGGGTGAGGGAGAAGGGTTGGGTGTAGTGGAGATAGTGTACAGGACATCCTGAGCTTCAGTAATGAAGTGAGAGGCAAGAGAATTGCAGAGGGCCACGGAAGGCAGAGGAGAAATTGAGAATGCAGTAGGATTGGCAAGTTCCTTGCAGATTTTGAAAAGTTCAGCCATGTTGATAGTGGCCCCAGAGATGCAGGCTTGGAGTGAAGCTCAGGTCTCTCATAAGTTATGTTTAAAAGCTACTCTGATACGCTAACCATACTACTATATCACTGGTATATGCACCTCGGAGGCTCGGGACTGGTGCCAGGGGAAAGGAAGGAAGAAATACAGTCAATCTGACCCACACATTCTATGCTTTGTTGATATTGCGCCCCTCACAAGGCCTCCACCATAATTTTGATCTATAATGTATCCTTCCCTGTACCTCTTGTTTCAAAGGATGTATTTATGTGGAGAGGTGAAACAGTCGTAGACATTTAGATCTTTTATGGCCGTTTGGTTTAGGATTGGGTTTGGGCTCACTCACTATCACAGAATGCATATGTGGGCATCGGGTCAGTGGTGTTGGCCATGTCTCTGGGTAGGCTGGGTGGAGGTTGGAGTTTGGCTGGCAGTTTGGCTGTGATAAATGGCGTTGTCTCACAGCCTTGCAGGATGCATTCTTCCCAGTGATACTGAGTAATTGCAACAATTGAGGGACAAGGGAAAGCTTCTGTGAGAACTGGCCGTGCAGACTCATTCTGTTTTAATGTTCTGGGTCTCGTCGAGTTCTTCCATTGAGCTACAGTTGTGCCGCTCCGCCATGCAAGACTATGCATCCATCATAATTACAAAATGGTGTTCCTTTCTATGCGCACACTGGCCTATGTATCTATCGTTCCCACTATATTATATCCGTGCAGAGTTTCATAGCATGGCCCTCTCCCACCTTGGGATTTGCCTCCTCAATTTAAAGCACCTAGGGGGGTGGGGTAGACTCATTTCCATCCACACAATGGTAATAACTTTGTACTATTTGATTAATCTGCATGGAACGTATAAAACATATTTAGATCCAACTCTGTTACATCCTTTGGAGAAGAGAGGGGGTTATACTTATTTGAATGCACACATGTTTAATTCCCATTTAAAATCCACCCACTAGGACATTTTTACAGTAGCCTCCAGACAAAGCACTGCATGGAGTTACACCAAAAATATTCAAGAAGTTGTTGCCTGATCCAATTCTTATGCTTTGCATGGTTTGGTGAAATCTGTCCAGCAGTTTAAAATTAATAGAAACACAAAGACACATATTCTTCCATTGGGCCTTCAAATATCTTAGGACTGTGATGAATTAAAGGTTATCATCCCACAGGCCTTTGCCTGGGACCCTTCTCATGTGGCTAGGGAAGGGCAGAGGCTTCCTAATCCTAATCCTTGGGTTGTGTTCTGTTGGAAGATCAAATGAGAGGGGACTCGGGTCAGGAGAATTGGGAGAATCCTCTAAACAACTTCCCTAGTGACCATACGGTCCTAATGGCCTGTTGCAAAATCAAAATATGTGATACAAAAACGAATATGGATGTTGTGGACTTCAAGTCCCATAATAGCATAGGTACTGGGATGAGGAAGAGAGACTTAGAGGTACAGAGCTACAGTATGTAGTTTAGTGTTCCTAATAACTTACAACTGATCAGGAATATTGATTATTTAAAACACTCTCAGGTCCAGATCAGAAGAAGCTGCAGTAGTAGTAGGAAAAGTAATCGGCAGTGGCAGAGAGACCAAAGACCCTGGGACCGCCCCCATATCTGTAATGGTTGATCATGCGGAGAGTCATGAGACAGAGAATCCCGGGTTGCAGTGGTCGCGCAACAGCAAGAAGTGCTGTTGCAGGTTCCCTGTGGGAGAGAAGCACTTTCTACACATTGTGCCTGGCTCCGGTAGCTGGCGAGCACCAAGGAGAGAGAGGGGCAACGTGGGCTCCTGTACAGGAAGGTGCAAGTCACAGGACTGCAACCGGAGCTGTCAGAAGCTCCAACTCCAACAAACAGAGAAGAAGTGGCAGCAGCAGCGGGATACGTGGATGCACAGGGAAAGACCATTGGTCCAGGGGTGTCAGAGGTTGACTATCCTGAGGGCTGATGGGGTTTATCTGGGCCTTTTTATTTCTGAAACCTTATTTCAAGCATCTCTTTGTTTTCGGCCTTAGCTCTTGTTTTCAGGGTAGGAAAAATATCCCAGGTCAAGATGGAGGACGTGACTCTGTGCAGTGACTGGTCCCAGTCAGAATAATGGCTGAGTAGCCAACATTCCAAACCACCTTTCATTGTCTTTGGCCTAGTGGCAGGTCATGTTTATGTTTCTTCCCCTTAAATTAGGCACAATCATTTCTTGACCATCAAGATCCCACTTTTAGCTCTTCCTCCTCAATGGAATTCTCCCTTTTCTCACTTCCCCCAAATGCTCAATGTGACCCAAGCCCTGGTTCATTCTAGGTTTGACTATTGCAATGGACTATTCCTGATTCTACCATCTTCCACTCTGCGACCCCTCCAGCTAATCCAGAATAGGACAGCAAGTCTTATCCTTGGCCCTAAGCCCAGGGATTGCATTGCTCCTGCATTAAAAAACGTTTTCTCTGGCTCCCGGTTGCTGCACGGATTAAATTCAAATCCTTCTGCATCATCCACAAGGTGTCTGGGCCCAGAGACCACACTATCTTCAACTTTATCTTATTAAATACTCCCCCTCTAGACCACTATGCTCATCTGGCTCTAACTCTCTGTGTGTAAAGCATTTTGCTAAACAGAGGGCAGGTGGTCGTTCACTTTCCTCAGCTGGCTCCATTCTTATGGAACAGCCTCCCCTCCCTCTGCGTCTTGAGCAGGATCTTCTTAAATTCTGGAAGCTCCTTAAGACTCTCCTCTTTACCTCTTCCTTCCCTTCTTATCTCCCCTGCTAATCCCACAGTTGTTGCGATTGGTGTCCTGGGCCCTTATGCATCCTTGGGGCACTTGCACTTACACCCACCACCCTGGTAGCTCGCACTTACACCCTTCACGACTCCAAGCCGTGCAGCACTCAATATTTCTAGTACTTCATCTGTGGCTCACCCATGAGCTCAGACTCCACAGCACTGACCCCCTGTCTTCTACCTTGCTGCACTTGGATGCTCCAAATACTGACAAGGCATAGTAGGTGTGTCCTGTTTTCCTCTCCCCCCCCGCTGCTCTTATATATTGTGTTTTTGAAGTATTTTAATGCCACTCCTGCTCCCTCCCTTGACCTTTTGGTGCTTTGAAATAGTATTTTCCTATTGTGTAAGCGCCTAACAAGCAAACAATAAAATAAAAAATAAAGCTCAGGAAGAGTGAAGCGGGAGCAGAAGTCTGAAAGGAGGTTTTTTCTGAGGAGGAGAAAGCAGCGGTAGCTACTTATTGCAGTTAAGTTCTTGAATAGATTTTCATTAAACTTCTCAAGAAAATCTGTAAATGGTTTTTGTCGAGCAGAATACCAAAAAGAGTCATTTTAATATAAATATAAGACTCAGGCAGTGTGTGTGTTGCATTAAACTCTCAGGGCCCAATTCAAGGACTTTTTTACACGGTTCAAAGTGTCTTTGCACTGCTGAAAAGTGACTTTGCACTGATGACACATCAGTGCTTTAACTGACAGAAAGAGCGCACCAACAATGTTGACAGTTACCTGCCAACTGCCAGCTCTACCAAGCATTCTGTCATATGCAATGAAGGATGGTCACAGCTACAAGTCAGGATCTCCCCGACGCTGGCACGGTGAAAGAAGCTGAAAGCAGCTCTGTGCTAAGATTTACCACAAGATGCTGGCACGGTGACACTGCTTCCACTGAAGCAGGGTTTGGACACCCTCTAGAGGGCATTCTCGTTTCTGCATGCGTACAGCATAACATAAACTGCATGTTGCCAAAGACTTATTTTCTGTGTTTGCGGTGTGTGTTTTACTGATCAGTTTTACCAGGATTCTGCTTGAGACTGTGCTTTTATCAACCCAGAAAGCAGGGATCCCAGTTTGTGCAATTACAGTATATTGGGCACAAAAGCCACAAGCAACTAGGAAAACTCAAAGAGCTTGGTCTTCTTCCAGTGAACTAAACATGTGTGTTCTCAGAAGACGTGTTTTAAAAAAGAAAAAAATTGAGATACCAAAACGACTTTTTTGCAAAGATCCCTCTTGGCAGTAGCTGAGGGAATTCAATTAAAGTGGGTAAAACTTAAGGACCTACAAGAGGGGATTGTTAGTTTAGGAATGTATAATTTAACATGCCCCAATGCAGATATCTGCCAGAGCCAAAGCTGAGAATCTGAATAGTTTGTTATTTTATCCACTTCACCTTTCCCGTGGGGGTGTTCTGGGCTCAGCTGTTTTTAAAATCGGGTTGAGTGTGAGACACCCTGGAGGGACTTTGGGGTTCAGCAGCTCCCGAGGACATGTGGAGAAAACATTGACCTGACACCGTTGAGTTGTTCACTGACATCTGACCCTGTGTTTTTGGCCCAAAACCTATGCGAAGAGGAACGAGCGGAGAAACTTTATAACTATCACTAATCAAGTAATCATAGAAAGATATTTAAGAAATGCTGTGATTACCATTACATCAGGAAAGAGCGGCAGTATTGAACACCAAAGTTATTCACCATTGGAATAGTAAAGACGGGGCAATATTACAACAAAACTATAACCAGTATTGCCAAAGTAAAGAAGAGGCAATATGTAAGACAGATAACAAACAATATTGCCTAGGCCAAAGAAAGGTCATTGGAAGTAAAACAGAAAACAGCTTTCTTCGAGAGAGAAACTTGGCCAAAAGATATTACCAATAATTACCTGGTGTGATAGTGAAAACCCAAATGTGGCAGGAAAGTGGCCCTCCTTGTGGAGAGTGGCAAGGGGGAGATGAGTGTGACATGCATTGCATGTGGCCAATCAGTGAAACAAACAGCATAAAAGGGTGTTGCATCCTTATGTTATGTTATGTTATGTTATTTTGCACTTATATAGCGCCTTATATACCATTGGTATGGTCTGAAGGCGCTGGTAGGTTGAACGCCCTTGGGAACCGCAGTTCAGATCAGTAGAGAGAGTAGGGAGAGTCAAAAAGGTGCGTGTGAGCACCGGATATGTGTGCAGCTCGTGCGGCACTTGTGTAATAGCTGCTTCTTATCGGTAGGTGTGGTGGTTGAGAGATCAGGAGAATGTGTTATGGAAGAAGTTGTGTATTTTACTATTATTGAAAGACAAAGAGGCCGATTCATGGAATAATTAGCGCGGCGCAAGTGGGCAAAAACGTGCGAATCGCAGTGGAATAGCGAAAATCGCAGTGCAAGTGCGAAAATCGCACGAAAAGCAGCGCACATCGATTCATGGAAGGCCGTGCGCGAGAAAACCAGCGGATGTGCGATAAAAAAGTGCGCGGCGCACGTTGGCGCACAGGCCATGTAACTGCGTGCGCCAGGTCACAGCGAAAATCGCACAGGCCACAGCGAAAATCGCACATAGCGCGGCGCACGCAACAAAAGTAGGCGGAACACGGGCGTAACACTCGGAATGGGGAACAACTTGCCAAAACGTGGGCGTCACGGGGGAAGTACAGGGCACAAGTGCGCGGAACGCCCACACGCTCGCCTACAACACGTATTCATGGAATAGAATAGGGCAAAAAAGCGCACGCTCAAACCAGCGCACAGGCACAAACACGACCGCCACAAGAAAGCAGGCGGTAGCGTCTCTGCGGCTGTAAGAAATGTGCGCCAAAAGGTGCGCCAACAAATAGCACCTATATACTGCCATGATGAATGTCCTATACTGTGGCCCTCCAGGACAAATGACGTGCAAAGGGGTACCCACAAACACGGACACCCGCTGACAAAAAATACGTGTGCGTGTATACCGGGGTGCGCGGGAAGTCTCACACGCGATTTGGCCGGGTACGTGGATTACAGGGGTGCGCGGGAAGTTCCACAAGCGATTGGCCCAGTGCGAGCAGGGTACGTGTATTTCAGGGGTGCGCGGGAAGTTCCACACGCGATTGGCCCAGTGCGAGCAGGGTACGTGTATTTCAGGGGTGCGCGGGAATTTCCACACGCGATTTCAGCAGGGTATGTGATTTTCAGGGGTGCGCGGGAAGTTCCACACGCGATTTCATCAGGGTACGTGTATTTCAGGGGTGCGCGGGAAGTTCCACACGCGATTGGCCCAGTGCGAGCAGGGTACGTGTATTTCAGGGGTGCGCGGGAATTTCCACACGCGATTTCAGCAGGGTATGTGTATTTCAGGGGTGCGTGGGAAGTTCCACACGCAATTTCATCAGGGTACGTGGATTGCAGGGGTGCGCGGGAAGTTCCACACGCGATTGGCCCAGTGCGAGCAGGGTACGTGTATTTCAGGGGTGCGCGTGAAGTTCCACACGCGATTGGCCCAGTGCGAGCAGGGTACGTGTATTTCAGGGGTGCGCGGGAATTTCCACACGCGATTTCAGCAGGGTATGTGTATTTCAGGGGTGCGCGGGAAGTTCCACACGCAATTTCATCAGGGCACGTGTATTTCAGGGGTGCGCGGGAAGTTCCACACGCGATTTCAGCAGGGTATGTGTATTTCAGGGGTTCTGGGGAGTACCACACGTGAATTGGCCGTGTGGGTCCTCCCAGTTGTACGCACCACAACCTCCACGGCCCCTGCAGGCAGCCCACACCACGGGGGACTACCCTGCACCCCTGCTCATGTCCCGCAGGCAGCCCATCCACCATGGGCATGCCCCCCAGCCAACTCACATGTCACCTTGCACTACTGATCAACAATGCATGTCTCCCACCACCCCCACTCCCCAGCCACCAGGGGCACCCAACACCAGGCCCCCACTCATGTCTCCCACCACCCCCACCCCCCAGCAGTGCAGGGGCAGCCTCCACCAGGCCCCCACTCATGTCTCCCACCACCCCCACCCCCCAGCAGTGCAGGGGCACCCTCCACCAGGCCCCCACTCATGTCTCTCACCACCCCCACCCCCCAGCAGTGCAGGGGCAGCCTCCACCAGGCCCCCACTCATGTCTCCCACCACCCCCACCCCCCAGCAGTGCAGGGGCAGCCTCCACCAGGCCCCCACTCATGTCTCTCACCACCCCCACCCCCCAGCAGTGCAGGGGCACCCTCCACCAGGCCCCCACTCATGTCTCCCACCACCCCCACGCCCCAGCAGTGCAGGGGCACCCTCCACCAGGCCCCCACTCATGTCTCCCACCTCCCCCACCCCCCTGCCACCATGGGCAGCGCCCACCAGGCCCCCACTCATGTCTCCCACCACCCCCACCCCCCAGCAGTGCAGGGGCACCCTCCACCAGGCCCCCACTCATGTCTCCCACCACCCCCACCCCCCAGCAGTGCAGGGGCAGCCTCCACCAGGCCCCCACTCATGTCTCCCACCACCCCCACCCCCCAGCAGTGCAGGGGCAGCCTCCACCAGGCCCCCACTCATGTCTCCCACCACCCCCACCCCCCAGAAGTGCAGGGGCACTCTCCACCAGGCCCCCACTCATGTCTCCCACCACCCCCACCCCCCAGCAGTGCAGGGGCACCCTCCACCAGGCCCCCACTCATGTCTCCCACCACCCCCACCACCCTGCCACCATGGGCAGCCCCCACCAGGCCCCCACTCATGTCTCCCACCACCCCCACCCCCCAGCAGTGCAGGGGCAGCCTCCACCAGGCCCCCACTCATGTCTCCCACCACCCCTACCCCCCAGCAGTGCAGGGGCACCCTCCACCAGGCCCCCACTCATGTCTCCCACCACCCCCACCCCCCAGCAGTGCAGGGGCACCCTCCACCAGGCCCCCACTCATGTCTCCCACCACCCCCACCACCCTGCCACCATGGGCAGCCTCCACCAGGCCCCCACTCATGTCTCCCACCACCCCCACCCCCCAGCAGTGCAGGGGCCCCCTCCACCAGGCCCCCACTCATGTCTCCCACCACCCCCACCCCCCTGCCACCATGGGCAGCCCCCACCAGGCCCCCACTCATGTCTCCCACCCCCCCACCCCCCAGCAGTGCAGGGGCAGCCTCCACCAGGCCCCCACCCATGTCTCCCACCACCCCCACCCCCCAGCAGTGCAGGGGCACCCTCCACCAGGCCCCCACTCATGTCTCCCACCACCCCCACCCCCCAGCAGTGCAGGGGCACCCTCCACCAGGCCCCCACTCATGTCTCCCACCACCCCCACCCCCCAGCAGTGCAGGGGCAGCCTCCACCAGGCCCCCACTCATGTCTCCCACCACCCCCACCCCCCAGCAGTGCAGGGGCACCCTCCACCAGGCCCCCACTCATGTCTACCACCACCCCCACCCCCCAGCAGTGCAGGGGCAGCCTCCACCAGGCCCCCACTCATGTCTCCCACCACCCCCACCCCCCAGCAGTGCTGGGGCAGCCTCCACCAGGCCCCCACTCATGTCTCCCACCACCCCCACCCCCCAGCAGTGCAGGGGCACCCTCCACCAGGCCCCCACTCATGTCTCCCACCACCCCCACCCCCCTGCCACCATGGGCAGCCCCCACCAGGCCCCCACTCATGTCTCCCACCCCCCCACCCCCCAGCAGTGCAGCAGTGCAGGGGCAGCCTCCACCAGGCCCCCACCCATGTCTCCCACCACCCCCACCCCCCTGCCACGATGGGCAGCCTCCACCAGGCCCCCACCCATGTCTCCCACCACCCCCACCCCCCAGCCACCAGGGGCACCCTCCACCAGGTCCTCACAATCCCCAATCATGTGCGTAATGGTCAGCCTCCACAGCCAAAAAGCCCTACCAAGTAACCCATTCACCCACATGGAAATTGAAATTACATGTTACACCCCCAATGTTCATGAAGCTAATGAACCCATGTCCGTCACACACAATGGTTGCAATTGAATGGGAAAACACCCAACATGACATGCATGAAACCAATGAGATGATACCACACAGTGAAGTATGAAAACAAAATTGTATTGAAAAAAATAAAGAATGCTAAAGAAAGGAAACAAACAACAATGGGAATGAGAAAAAATAAGCTGCATGTCCGTATTAAAAAAAAAAACTGCAAATCAGAATCCAAAAAAATGTCGTCCAAAGTCAAATGTAAAAAAATCTCTATGCAATAAAGAACTATGTTAAAAACTAACAAGAGTCCATGAGCCCAACTGAACAAAGGAAACCTACTAAAAAACCTAACTAAAAATCAACTATATACAAAAAGTGGAGCAGTGTCCGTCGACTCCAAATCATAATAAGAAACAAAGGAAACCTAAAACTAAAGAACTATATACAAAGGCGGCGGGCAAGTCCAGCGGCTCACTCCGTGGTGTCCCGGGCCAGGGCATCATCGAACTCCTGTTCGATGTCCCGGAGGCGGTCCAGTTCCATGGCCCCGAGGGTCCGCAGGGACGATGCCGTGTCCTCCTCCAACCCCCTGCGGATTGCCTCGAGGCACTCGGCCCGCCTCAGGGCCCTCCGCATGGAGTTCTCCGCCCTGACCATTGTGAGCCGCGCCTCTTCCGCCCGCCGCCGCTCCGCACCTATGGCGTGGCCCAACCGCTGCCACACGGAAGACACTCTCTGTCCTGGGTCCCCCTGCCCTCCGGCCGATGCCTGCCCCTCCGATGTGGAAAGCCCCGAGCCTTCATGTCTCCCACCATGTTGCTGCTGCTGCACTGCCTCTGCCCGTGCACTGCCTCCTGCTGCCTGCACATCCTCCGCGGGCTGGGGTGCAGTTGTTGATGTGGCCACCCCTGCTGGACCTCCGACTCCCGACTGTGACAGGGATGCCTCCTCCACCAGCCTGGCCGCACCGTCAGAGGCAGCTCCACAGGGCACCCAGGTGACTGATGGGTGGGAAGATGGCACAGAGGACGACTGGCGCGTAGGGGGTCCAGTTGAGGAGGGGGTCGGAGCAAGCCCCATCAGACGGAGGAATCCGGCCTGGGTGACCTGTCCCAGCAGGCTGACGTGGTCAACGAGCCATTCGAGATGACGTGCAGTCTCTCCATGAAAAGACTGCAGGTCACCTCGCATGGCCCGTTGACTCAACGCCACACCAGCCAGGACAGGCTCAACCCGGACCTGGATGGCCACGTCCGCAGGCAGAGGAAGGCCAGTTGACGTCAGCTCATCCCCTGCCTGAAAACGGGTCTGGACGTAGGCATCCCTGCTGGTGCAAGATGATGCAGGGACAGGATCGGGACAGGATTGCACACAGGCACCTCCCCGGCGGCCTGTGCTGCCTCCTGTCCCTGGTCCTGCACTGCACCACTAGCACCAGTGGGATCCCCACCTCCAGACCCCGTCTCTGGTGCTTGCACGGCCTCCTCCTCCACCAAACCCCCCACCAACCTGGATGACTCCGTGCCATCTTCCCCTGTTGGGCCCTGTGGGGTCCCAGCTGCCCCTTCTGCTGCCGAGGAGTCCAACTGCATCCTCCGCCTCTTGGACCTCCCCCCGGCAGCTGCGGCCTGGGACGCGGCACCAGACTCCTCACTCCCCGACGAGATGACAACACGGGAGGGGAGCCGGGCCTTGCGTCTCCGGCTGGCGGTCGGATCCCCGCCGCTGTGCTCCACAGCACCTTCTCCGCCCTCTTCATCAGTTGACGCTGCAGACAGGGAGAAACAAAACACAGGCATCAGGGCACTGTACAATGGACACATACACACATGACAGTTGCACATGATTCGCATTGGCAAACCTCAGACATGTCATCACAATCCCCAACACACATGTCATTGCAACTCGCACACATGAGCCATACCACAGCCATATCGCAACTGCCAGCACCATCCATACACATACAACAGCATCAGCAGCCAAAGGGGAGCCAGACATCACATGCAACACAGGAAGTGCACCACACATGTACACACACCACCACACTTGCATGCATGTGTACACCTCTGCCAAGTGTCGCACTGTTCAGACGGCCATCCATGTCACATCTGCCAATCAGGCTTCCACATACCGCTGTCACATGCATCCATGTTGCATCACTGTTGCACCCTTGTCAAATAGACACACATGTACATGTACACAGTGCTCATACATGCAGCCGAAAACAACATACATGCGTGACATCACGGACATGTCTACTTACATACACATTCATACAAACATGTGTGCACGCACAACTGAATTTGCCATGCAAGCCTACACACACAAGCACCATCCATGTCTCACACATTACAGCCCTCGCATGTGTCAGCCCCACGGCCCTGTACACCCCCACCCATACTCGACCCCATACAAACAGATGTGCAACCTGCACCATACCGAATAATCACCACACGCACTGCTCACAATCAGGATGCATGTACACTCACCGCTCGACTCCAGACGGGTCTGCTTCTCTAGGACCTGGACGTGGAGCGCTGGGGATATGCGTTCCAGGACCCCCATCTGTTCTTCCGACAAGTGGCCCCGGCGCCCCTTGGCATCCGCTGCCTTCAAGAGGCGCCGGGCCTTGTTCAGGGTCCTGGACCTGTAGTCCTCCCAGCGCTTCCTGACATGTTGTAAGTCCCGGACTGCCACCCCCTCCGCGTTGATGGCAGTCACGATGTCAGTCCAGATCCGAGTCCGTCCTTCCTTGTTGGCGCGGGAACTTCCGAAGAGGGCATCATACTGCCCCAGGACTTGCTCCACCAGGACACCAACTTCGGTGGCACTGAAGCTGGTGCCTCTCTGGCCGGGGGTTGTCAGTGGTCACAGATGGTGTTTGCCCCGACATGACAACCCCAGAGGCAGGAGTGGGTGGGCAACTGGGTCCTGGGGCTGGGCTGTGGAGCGATGGAATTCCAGTCGGGAGTCTTCGGTTCCAGCAGGGGTGGTCACAGCAACAGCACCCCTGGCTGATGTGCAGGCAGCAAATGGCAGTGCACGTGGGCAGCAGGCAGTCAGGCAGCAGCAGATGGCAGGTGGGAGCGTGCTCGGGGCTCTGGGGGGCAGTAGTTCGGCCTTCTGGGCAGGAGCGTGGTCTTCCGTGTGCTTATGCGTGGCCAGCTTGGTACGGAGTGATTTGGCACGTGAAAATCCTGCACGTCAGCGTGAAAATCAAGGAAAGGCCCTTAGCGCGTAAGCGCGTCAGCACGCATACGCGATTCTATTGGACCAAAGGCCCTTAGCGCGTAAACGCGTCAGCACGCATACGCGATTCTATTGGACCAAAGGCCCTCAGCGCGTAAACGCGTAAGCACGCATACGCGATTCTATTGGACCAAAGGCCCTCAGCGCATAAAAGCGTCTGTGACGTGACCCGCACGGGTGTTTCCCACACAGCACGTGATGACAGAGCACACGTGGAAAGACTGCACGTCAGAGTGTCATCGCGTGTAATTGGACAGCACGTCAGAGTCTCATCGCGTGTAATTGGACAAAAGTGCGCGTACACGCGATTGGCCTATGTACGTGTATATCAGGGGTGCGCGGACACTTACACACGCAAGTACGTCAGCGCACCTGTATCCCGGGGTGCGCGGGAATTTCCACACGCTATTGGACTGGGTACTGGATTTCAGGGGTGCGCGGGTCACACGCTCGCCTACAACACGCGCAACGCATTAATTTGCGCGCTAACAAAATAACAAGCTCAGACCCAGGATGAACATACCGTTCCTAGCAGCAGTGGGCGTGGCCTACCAAAGGAGGAGGAGGAGGATAGTCAGGGCCAGAATATTCACACCCAGAACCAGCCTTTTCGGGATGCCTGATGACCAGGTGCATGGGAGGTACAGGTTTCCACCACATATCATACTGGACCTGGTGAGTGAGTGGGAGGATGACCTCACATCACCCACCCTGTGCTCCCAAGCACTCAGCCCCCTGGAGAAGGTCCTCAATGTACTGCACTTCTTAGCCACTGGATCATTTCAGCGGACAAGTGCCATTGTGGGTGGTGTATCACAGGCCACCCAGTCACGCTGCCTACACCAGGTCTTGAACATCATCACCGCACGCCCATCAGTCCGCAGGCACATATACCTGCCCAGAACACCTGCAGAAAGGCATGCTGCCGCCCTGGATTTTTACGCTGTGGCACGATTCCCCAAAGTGCTAGGTGCCATCGACTGCACCCATGTGGCTCTACGTCCCCCCAGGGCATCTGAGCACATCTATAGGAACCGCAAGCACTGGCATTCCATCAACGTGCAGGTAGTATGTAATGCCAAGGGAATCATCACCTCAGTATATGCAAACTATCCCGGGTCAACCCACGACAGCTTCATTTACCGAATGTCCACCCTAAGCCGGGACCTAGAAGCTGGGCGGCATGGCGATACATGGCTGCTTGGTGAGTATGAATGCCACTGCACATTCATGCATGTCAGATACTGAGCAAGGTCACAACCCCACCAATGATACCAATCACCACTTCCACAGGGGACAGTGCCTACCCTCTCAGCCCCCACATGATGACGCCAATTCGGAACCCCACCACGCCACCCCAGGTAAGATATAACACAGCCCACATTACAACCCGGGGCATAGTGGAGCGCACATTCGGAGTGCTAAAGTCACGCTTTCGCTCCCTTGACCGTTCTGGCGGGCAGCTGTTGTACGCTCCCCCAGTAGTGTGCAGGATCATAGTGGCAGCATGTGTCCTGCACAACGTTGCAACACGCCGGGGCCTGGCCGTGGACATGGTGGTGGCCCCACATCCCCAACCACATGCACAGCCGCTGCGCATGGGAGGGGAAAGGGCACGGGGGGAGGCAGCCCGTACACAGCTAGTGGCTAATTACTTCACATAGAAATCACACCCCTGTCGAGTGCACACTGCCCTGGTACATTCCATCTGACAATCAATGATGACTCAACCTGACACTGATCATGAATGTCTGGAGAATGAACCGTGAAAACCATATCAGCCTGAGATTGTTCACCTGGAAGTGTCACAATGTGTGCATCCCTACCCACACGGACACCACCAATGCAGTTTTGTGAAGTAACACATTCAAGCAGCTAAAATGAATACCCACTTGCAAAATGCAACAAGAGGACAGTGCCATGTCAGCCAACCCATCCCCAGCACCGCCACACCACACACCGTGCCATGTCATGCTATTTGCAGGTAAACAAAGTAATCCCCACAACATGACACTAGTGTCACAATGTAGAGTGTCCCTAATTGAAACTTGCAACACCTGAAATGCTCACAGTAATGCAGGACCAACAACAAACTTGAGCAGGTACTACCATTAACATGACATCACAAATGTTATATATTAGTAGTCTCACCACCTGGAAATGCCTGCACTCCCACCACTACCAACTGTGCAGTGTTGGCGCCATGTAGAGTTGTAGGTGCACTGCTGCCAACATGGACCCCATCTCCAGACTAGAGGGCCTTGTGTAGACATGAGGAAGGGACCTGCAAATTGGGAGGTAGACACAGATGATGAGTTACACATCAATGCAACATGCAGTGTACAACACAACAGCAATATGCACTAGGAATGTATACACAGTATTGACTACAGACTGCCCACACAGCTCATGGGAGTCCAACGTCACTGTGTAATTCACTGTCACTTGGGCACACCCTTTGCAAGCCCATGGAAACGGGAAGCAGGAGGGGTGTGTGTGACTCAAACCCAAGCATCTGAACCAAATACATGACAAGCCTGCATGTGCCCAGCCACAATGCTGCGTATGCCCACAGGAACCACGGAAGCCAGCAAATTGTCCCAAAAAAATTGGGAAAAATTATTTAGAAATTAAAAATAAAAATAAAAATAAAATTAAAAAAAATAAATAAAAATAAAAATCAAAAAAAAAAATCAAAAAAAAAAAAAAAAAAAAAAAATGGCCATTGATGGGCCCGGGGGGGTTTGGGAGGCCACCCAGGAGGTCCGAGGACAGGGTGCACACCAAAACCCACCTGTGTGGGTCCTGGGAAAAAAAAACACCTCCATGGGCTCATGGCCCACACGGCTACCCTATTGTGGGAGTATCACTGCTGTCGCTATTATCACCCTGTGCAGCTGCATCCGGAGGTGGTTGCACTATGGGAGGCAGCCCACGCAAGGCCCTAGTCTGCTCCTCCATGGCTGCAAGCATGCGGGTGTGGTAGGTCTGGTTCTGGAGGATGAGTGTGCGGAGCTCCCCATGCAACAACTCACGGGATGCCCGGACCTCCGCCCTCGTTGCCTGCATCTCAGCTGAGAGCGTACGGGTGAGACGCTCCAGCTGCTGTTCTGTCCTTTGGTGTGTTGAAGCCTCAAGCTCAACAAGAGTCGTCCTGAGGTGAAGGAGCTCCTGCCCCAGAGCTTCCCTGTGGGCCTGGGACTCAATGGAGATGGCCTCCTGCAGAGTCGCCAGTGCCGCCCGCCTGTCCCTGTTGGACCCCAACATGTCCTCCCTGTGTGACTGGCAGATGGAGTCGGTTGCCTGCTCTAGTCGCTCCATCAGCCTTTCAGGGGGGACAATGGAAGTGGCCACCCTATCCATGGCCTGAGCCATCATCTCGGATGATGCTGCCTGTTGTGTTGCCATACCGTAAATGGATTGCTCCCATGCGGTATTGCCAGGTGGCGTACGGCCACCACGTCGGCGGGCACCACACCTGTCTGGGGCAAAGCGAACTGCGCCTTGCTGTGCCGGCACTGCCTGAGGCTGCAGGACTGCATTCCCCCTCTGATCTGCTGGCCCAGGAACAGGATCAGATGTCGCGGAGTGTGACCCTGCATCCGTAACCACCAAAGGCATAGCTGCCAACACTGACATCCCCATTGAGGGTTCTGACCCTGGTGCAGGTGGGTGGGACAGAACAGAATCCCTCCCTGGAACACTCACCTGCGACGGCACGTAGGTCTCATCCGAATCAACACCTGAGTACAGCTCGGGGGAGGTGCAGCCAGAGACACCCCTTGAGAGCACGACCTGCAGCACTTGTGGGTTCTCACCCACCACCACACCACGTCCCTCACTGGTGGTTGGTCGGCCCTCGGACCCCTCCTGGGTCTGCACCATCTCCACAACCCCAGCAGTATCAGGTGCGTCTTCCCCTGCAAAGACATAAAAACAGAGAAATGGAAACAGGCATTAGCACCATGGCACACAATGAGGGCTGAGAAGCAAGAGAACCAGTACTTGATTGACACATGTCCCACATGACTAAAACCCTCCCATGCATGCACCCTCACTGCATATGAAGGGCAGGCAAATGGCACACACTGATGACACCAAGATGGAAGATGAACACATTTTCTGCATGCTGCCTGGCAGTGGCATCACACATTGGCCTGTGATTGCCAGGTGAAACACACATGCCATCACACAGATGGCATGTACCATTGCTATTGAGTGAAGATGGAGAGGAGGGCAGCACCTATTCATTCAGTCCAGTTCCCGCATGTAATAGCTTTTCTAATTCTAACAGGTCAGATTTTTCACCTGGAGCTGCCAGTCTGAAATGGTCCAATTGCACAGGGACATGTGTGAACAAATGATATCCAGGTAACAAAGTCACTCCACTTTACCATAGCCATGTCAGACATGTGACTAGTGGACTGCGACATGCCTAGTAAAGGTGGTGGAATGCAAACAATCTGACTGAATGAACAGTGAAAAATAAGCAACAATGTTGTGGCAAGGTGACACTTTAAGGGCAACTGGCGTGCAGTTGGGCTAGATGTCTACTGTTGGCAGAAGGGATACTGCTATGGCCAAATGCAGCTGCGCAGGATGTATTGCATGAAGCACATGGCTGACCCATACGACTCAGGCGCACACACTCTAACCTGGCACACAAACAGAAGCCCTCACACACACACCATGCACATGGATGACACACACATGCATGTGCACTCACCGGACAATGCCTCGTAATCAGCCAGATCTCCCACGCCTTGGATCTGTTCCTCCGTGACGTAGGTCCCAGCGACTGACTCATGTGGAGTGAGTTCCATGTCTACTACTGGAGACCCACCTCCAGTCACTAGAGTTGCGGCATGACTTGAGGCCAGCTTACTCTTTGCCCTGTGCTTTAGGTCATTCCAGCGCTTATAGCAATCATTGGCTGTGCGCCTCACGATTCCAAGGGCACTTACGATGTCTGCAACGGTCTGCCAGTGTGCCTGGCGTTGTGCAGGTGTGGTCTTGGATCCTGCAACAATGACCATCTCGTTGTCATGTGCGGACACATACTCGACAAGTGCATTCAGTTCGTCATCCGTGAAGCTGGGCTTCCTGGACGGGCCGGACGGTGTAGCCGTGTCTGGGGCATCAGCCTGTGCCGGACGAGCACTCTTCCTCTTCCGCTTGGAAGGTGGTGGTGATCCTGAGTGTCCTGCGCCGCTCTGGACACTAGGGGCAGGAGCCCTGGTGGACTCTGTATCAGGAGTGTGGGATTGCACACTCAGCATGGGAGTTGGTGCAGGCATTGGCTCTAGTGTGATGGTGTCAGGGGGAATGTCAGTAGCATGGACTAGGACCGACACTGTCCTGGCTGGGTGTGTGAGGGCTGGGGTGGATGGAGCCGCAGCTGCCCCTGCAGCCTCTCCGCCCTGCCTACTTGGTGCAGCAGATGACCTTGCTGCCCCAGATGCACGTGGCATGGTGACATCAACGTGCACCAGCGCACGTGTCATAGGCCTGCTGACCTGGAAGTCAGCCATGGAGTCAGCCAGGTCTGGTGCCACAATGGGCTGGTCCAACAAGGGCTGAGCATGGATGGTGTCAGCCACATCAGCCTCAACGGGAGGGAGGGGGGGGATTATGGGTGCCCTTGACTGGTCCTCCACACATGGGGGGACAGGCTCACCCTGCAAGTAACGACCACGTCCCCTACCGGATCCACCACGGCCACCACTTGTGGCTCTTCCACCTTTGCCACCCTTACGGAATCCTCGCCTCCCAGCCATGGCACTGATGTAGATGTGCATATGGGAGTGGCTGTAAACTATTGTCCTGGGCAATTGGGGGTCAAAGGGGTTGGGTACCAGATGGTAATTGTACCCTAGTGCTCTTGCAAGGCTGATTGTAACCCCTGGGGAAAGATGACGGGTCACGCTACGCACAGGAGCCCCAAAAAAGGGAGATGACGTGCACGCAACCCCTCCTAGACCACGTGTGCAGAAAGAAAGACCTGCACTACGCTGTGGCACCCAGTAACACAAGAATGAACGTATGCGTGTCACACGCAGCCTAGAATGACCTCTGAAGGGGTAGGCTACACACGGGGCAAGCACAGATGTTAGATACGTGCGTGACTCACCGTCTGCCAGGTAAAAGAGCGTGAAAAAGGAGCGCGTTTGGTTGGCAACACCCCCGCCAAAAGAAGATTTGTACGCTGTCTGAGGAGACAGGACAACAGTAGAAGGGAACACTGTTTGAGGGAACAGGCCCAGGTAAACCAGTAAAAGAGAAAAAAGAGAAAAAGCTGTCAGAGGTAACAGGGAGTACGAACTTGAAACGCCGTGAAGTAAATCGCGTGTGAAACGACAAGAAGTACAGAATTCACCCACTAGCTCTCCACGAAAAGCACGTACAAGGAAATGGTGTTCTACACGTACCTTTTATACAGGCCCACACGTCCAGCGTCACTTACGCGGCGTGTACGCGCTAGGGCCATTTCCACCAATTACACGCTTTGTCACTTCTGCGTGTAGGGCCATTTCCACCAATTACACGCTTTGTCACTTCTGCGTGTAGGGCCATTTCCACCAATCACACGCGATGAGACTCTGACGTGCTGTCCAATTACACGCGATGACACTCTGACGTGCAGTCTTTCCAAGTGTGCTCTGTCATCACGTGCTGTGTGGGAAACACCCGTGCGGGTCACGTCACAGACGCGCTTACGCGCTGAGGGCCTTTGGTCCAATAGAATCGCGTATGCGTGCTGACGCGCTTACGCGCTAAGGGCCTTTCCTCGATTTTCACGCTGACGTGCAGGATTTTCACGTGCCAAATCACTCCGTACCAAGCTGGCCACGCGTAAGCACACGGAAGACCACGCTCCTGCCCAGAAGGCCGAACTACTGCCCCCCAGAGCCCCGAGCACGCTCCCACCTGCCATCTGCTGCTGCCAAACTGCCTGCTGCCCACGTGCACTGCCATTTGCTGCCTGCACATCAGCCAGGGGTGCTGTTGCTGTGACCACCCCTGCTGGAACCGAAGACTCCCGACTGGAATTCCATCGCTCCACAGCCCAGCCCCAGGACCCAGTTGCCCACCCACTCCTGCCTCTGGGGTTGTCATGTCGGGGCAAACACCATCTGTGACCACTGACAACCCCCGGCCAGAGAGGCAGAGGGGCACCAGCTTCAGTGCCACCGAAGTTGGTGTCCTGGTGGAGCAAGTCCTGGGGCAGTATGATGCCCTCTTCGGAAGTTCCCGCGCCGACAAGGAAGGACGGACTCGGATCTGGACTGACATCGTGACTGCCATCAACGCGGAGGGGGTGGCAGTCCGGGACTTACAACATGTCAGGAAGCGCTGGGAGGACTACAGGTCCAGGACCCTGAACAAGGCCTGGCGCCTCTTGAAGGCAGCGGATGCCAAGGGGCGCCGGGGCCACTTGTCGGAAGAACAGATGGGGGTCCTGGAACGCATATCCCCAGCGCTCCACGTCCAGGTCCTAGAGAAGCAGACCCGTCTGGAGTCGAGCGGTGAGTGTACATGCATCCTGATTGTGAGCAGTGCGTGTGGTGATTATTCGGTATTGTGCAGGTTGCACATCTGTTTGTATGGGGTCGAGTATGGGTGGGGGTGTACAGGGCCGTGGGGCTGACACATGCGAGGGCTGTAATGTGTGAGACATGGATGGTGCTTGTGTGTGTAGGCTTGCATGGCAAATGCAGTTGTGCGTGCACACATGTTTGTATGAATGTGTATGTAAGTAGACATGTCCGTGATGTCACGCATGTATGTTGTTTTCGGCTGCATGTATGAGCACTGTGTACATGTGCATGTGTGTCTATATGACAAGGGTGCAACAGTGATGCAACATGGATGCATGTGACAGCGGTATGTGGAAGCCTGATTGGCAGATGTGACATGGATGGCCGTCTGAACAGTGCGACACTTGGCAGAGGTGTACACATGCATGCAAGTGTGGTGGTGTGTGTACATGTGTGGTGCACTTCCTGTGTTGCATGTGATGTCTGGCTCACCTTTGGCTGCTCATGCTGTTGTATGTGTAGGGATGGTGCTGGCAGTTGCGATATGGCTGTGGTATGGCTCATGTGTGCGAGTTGCAATGACATGTGTGTTGGGGATTGTGATGACATGTCTGAGGTTTGCCAATGCCACTCATGTGCAACTGTCATGTGTGTATGTGTCCATTGTACAGTGCCCTGATGCCTGTGTTTTGTTTCTCCCTGTCTGCAGCGTCAACTGATGAAGAGGGCGGAGAAGGTGCTGTGGAGCACAGCGGCAGGGATCCCACCGCCAGCCGGAGACGCAAGGCCCGGCTCCCCTCCCGTGTTGTCATCTCGTCGGGGAGTGAGGAGTCCGGTGCCGCGTCCCAGGCCGCAGCTGCCGGGGGGAGGTCCAAGAGGCGGAGGTTGCAGTTGGACTCCTCGGCAGCAGAAGGGGCAGCTGGGACCCCACAGGGCCCAACAGGGGAAGATGGCACGGAGTCATCCAGGTTGGTGGGGGGTTTGGTGGAGGAGGAGGCCGTGCAAGCACCAGAGACGGGGTCTGGAGGTGGGGATCCCACTGGTGCTAGTGGTGCAGTGCAGGACCAGGGACAGGAGGCAGCACAGGCCACCGCGGAGGTGCCTGTGTGCAATCCTGTCCCCGATCCTGTCCCTGCATTATCTTGCACCAGCAGGGATGCCTACGTCCAGACCCGTTTTCAGGCAGGGGATGAGCTGACGTCAACTGGCCTTCCTCTGCCTGCGGACGTGGCCATCCAGGTCCGGGTTGAGCCTGTCCTGGCTGGTGTGGCGTTGCGTCAACGGGCCATGCGAGGTGACCTGCAGTCTTTTCATGGAGAGACTGCACGTCATCTCGAATGGCTCGTTGACCACGTCAGCCTGCTGGGACAGGTCACCCAGGCCGGATTCCTCCGTCTGATGGGGCTTGCTCCGACCCCCTCCTCAACTGGACCCCCTACGCGCCAGTCGTCCTCTGTGCCATCTTCCCACCCATCAGTCACCTGGGTGCCCTGTGGAGCTGCCTCTGACGGTGCGGCCAGGCTGGTGGAGGAGGCATCCCTACCACAGTCGGGAGTCGGAGGTCCAGCAGGGGTGGCCACATCAACAACTGCACCCCAGCCGGCGGAGGATGTGCAGGCAGCAGGAGGCAGTGCACGGGCAGAGGCAGTGCAGCAGCAGCAACATGGTGGGAGACATGAAGGCTCGGGGCTTTCCACATCGGAGGGGCAGGCATCGGCCGGAGGGCAGGGGGACCCAGGACAGAGAGTGTCTTCCGTGTGGCAGCGGTTGGGCCACGCCATAGGTGCGGAGCGGCGGCGGGCGGAAGAGGCGCGGCTCACAATGGTCAGGGCGGAGAACTCCATGCGGAGGGCCCTGAGGCGGGCCGAGTGCCTCGAGGCAATCCGCAGGGGGTTGGAGGAGGACACGGCGTTGTCCCTGCGGACCCTCGGGGCCATGGAACTGGACCGCCTCCGGGACATCGAACAGGAGTTCGATGATGCCCTGGCCCGGGACACCACGGAGTGAGCCGCTGGACTTGCCCGCCGCCTTTGTATATAGTTCTTTAGTTTTAGGTTTCCTTTGTTTCTTATTATGATTTGGAGTCGACGGACACTGCTCCACTTTTTGTATATAGTTGATTTTTAGTTAGGTTTTTTAGTAGGTTTCCTTTGTTCAGTTGGGCTCATGGACCCTTGTTAGTTTTTAACATAGTTCTTTATTGCATAGAGATTTTTTTACATTTGACTTTGGACGACATTTTTTTGGATTCTGATTTGCAGTTTTTTTTTTTAATACGGACATGCAGCTTATTTTTTCTCATTCCCATTGTAGTTTGTTTCCTTTCTTTAGCATTCTTTATTTTTTTCAATACAATTTTGTTTTCATACTTCACTGTGTGGTATCATCTCATTGGTTTCATGCATGTCATGTTGGGTGTTTTCCCATTCAATTGCAACCATTGTGTGTGACGGACATGGGTTCATTAGCTTCATGAACATTGGGGGTGTAACATGTAATTTCAATTTCCATGTGGGTGAATGGGTTACTTGGTAGGGCTTTTTGGCTGTGGAGGCTGACCATTACGCACATGATTGGGGATTGTGAGGACCTGGTGGAGGGTGCCCCTGGTGGCTGGGGGGTGGGGGTGGTGGGAGACATGGGTGGGGGCCTGGTGGAGGCTGCCCCTGCACTGCTGGGGGGTGGGGGTGATGGGAGACATGAGTGGGGGCCTGGTGGGTGCTGCCCATGGTGGCAGGGGGGTGGGGGTGGTGGGAGACATGAGTGGGGGCCTGGTGGAGGGTGCCCCTGGTGGCTGGGGGGTGGGAGGGGTGGGAGACATGAGTGGGGGCCTGGTGGAGGCTGCCCCTGCACTGCTGGGGGGTGGGGGTGGTGGGAGACATGAGTGGGGGCCTGGTGGGGGCTGCCCATGGTGGCAGGGGGGTGGGGGTGGTGGGAGACATGAGTGGGGGCCTGGTGGAGGCTGCCCCTGCACTGCTGGGGGGTGGGGGTGGTGGGAGACATGAGTGGGGGCCTGGTGGAGGGTGCCCCTGCACTGCTGGGGGGTGGGGGTGGTGGGAGACATGAGTGGGGGCCTGGTGGAGGGTGCCCCTGCACTGCTGGGGGGTGGGGGTGGTGGGAGACATGAGTGGGGGCCTGGTGGAGGCTGCCCCTGCACTGCTGGGGGGTGGGGGTGGTGGTAGACATGAGTGGGGGCCTGGTGGAGGGTGCCCCTGCACTGCTGGGGGGTGGGGGTGGTGGGAGACATGAGTGGGGGCCTGGTGGAGGCTGCCCCTGCACTGCTGGGGGGTGGGGGTGGTGGGAGACATGAGTGGGGGCCTGGTGGAGGTTGCCCCTGCACTGCTGGGGGGTGGGGGTGGTGGGAGACATGGGTGGGGGCCTGGTGGAGGCTGCCCCTGGATGCTGGGGGGTGGGGGTGGTGGGAGACATGAGTGGGGGCCTGGTGGAGGATGCCCATGGTGGCAGGGGGGTGGGGGTGGTGGGAGACATGGGTGGGGGCCTGGTGGAGGTTGCCCATGGTGGCAGCGGGGTGGGGGTGGTGGGAGACATGAGTGAGGGCCTGGTGGAGGCTGCCCCTGCACTGCTGGGGGGTGGGGGTGGTGGAGACATGAGTGGGGGCCTGGTGGAGGGTGCCCCTGCACTGCCGGGGGGTGGGGGTGGTGGGAGACATGAGTGGGGGCCTGGTGGAGGGTGCCCCTGCACTGCCGGGGGGTGGGGGTGGTGGGAGACATGAGTGGGGGCCTGGTGGAGGGTGCCCCTGCACTGCTGGGGGGTGGGGGTGGTGGGAGACATGAGTGGGGGCCTGGTGGAGGCTGCCCCTGCACTGCTGGGGGGTGGCGCTGGTGGGAGACATGAGTGGGGGCCTGGTGGAGGCTGCCCCTGCACTGCTGGGGGGTGGGGGTGGTGGTAGACATGAGTGGGGGCCTGGTGGAGGGTGCCCCTGCACTGCTGGGGGCTGGGGGTGGTGGGAGACATGAGTGGGGGCCTGGTGGAGGCTGCCCCTGCACTGCTGGGGGGTGGGGGTGGTGGGAGACATGAGTGGGGGCCTGGTGGAGGGTTCCCCTGCACTGCTGGGGGGTGGGGGTGGTGGGAGACATGGGTGGGGGCCTGGTGGAGGCTGCCCCTGGATGCTGGGGGGTGGGGGTGGTGGGAGACATGGGTGGGGGCCTGGTGGAGGCTGCCCATGGTGGCAGGGGGGTGGGGGTGGTGGGAGACATGGGTGGGGGCCTGGTGGAGGCTGCCCATGGTGGCAGGGGGGTGGGGGTGGTGGGAGACATGAGTGGGGGCCTGGTGGAGGCTGCCCCTGCACTGCTGGGGGGTGGGGGTGGTGGGAGACATGAGTGGGGGCCTGGTGGAGGGTTCCCCTGTACTGCTGGGGGGTGGGGGTGGTGGTAGACATGAGTGGGGGCCTGGTGGAGGCTGCCCCTGCACTGCTGGGGGGTGGGGGTGGTGGGAGACATGAGTGGGGGCCTGGTGGAGGCTGCCCCTGCACTGCTGGGGGGTGGGGGTGGTGGGAGACATGAGTGGGGGCCTGGTGGAGGCTGCCCCTGCACTGCTGGGGGGTGGGGGTGGTGGGAGACATGGGTGGGGGCCTGGTGGAGGGTGCCCCTGGTGGCTGGGGGGTGGGGGGGGGTGGCAGACATGGGTGGGGGCCTGGTGGAGGCTGCCCCTGCACTGCTGGGGGTTGGGGGTGGTGGGAGACATGGGTGGGGGCCTGGTGGGGGCTGCCCATGGTGGCAGGGGGGTGGGGGTGGTGGGAGACATGAGTGGGGGCCTGGTGGAGGGTGCCCCTGCACTGCTGGGGGGTGGGGGTGGTGGTAAACATGAGTGGGGGCCTGGTGGGGGCTGCCCATGGTGGCAGGGGGGTGTGGGTGGTGGGAGACATGAGTGGGGGCCTGGTGGAGGGTGCCCCTGCACTGCTGGGGGGTGGGGGTGGTGGGAGACATGAGTGGGGGCCTGGTGGCGGCTGCCCCTGCACTGCTGGGGGGTGGGGTGGTGGGAGACATGAGTGGGGGCCTGGTGGAGGCTGCCCCTGCACTGCTGGGGGGTGGGGGTGGTGGGAGACATGAGTGGGGGCCTGGTGGAGGCTGCCCCTGCACTGCTGGGGGGTGGGGGTGGTGGGAGACATGGGTGGGGGGCTGGTGGAGGGTGCCCCTGGTGGCTGGGGGGTGGGGCTGGTGGGAGACATGGGTGGGGGCCTGGTGGAGGCTGCCCCTGCACTGCTGGGGGGTGGGGGTGGTGGGAGACATGGGTGGGGGCCTGGTGGGGGCTGCCCATGGTGGCAGGGGGGTGGGGGGGGGGAGACATGAGTGGGGGCCTGGTGGAGGCTGCCCCTGCACTGCTGGGGGGTGGGGGTGGTGGTAGACATGAGTGGGGGCCTGGTGGAGGGTGCCCCTGCACTGCTGGGGGGTGGGGGTGGTGGGAGACATGAGTGGGGGCCTGGTGGAGGCTGCCCCTGCACTGCTGGGGGGTGGGGGTGGTGGTAGACATGAGTGGGGGCCTGGTGGAGGGTGCCCCTGCACTGCTGGGGGGTGGGGGTGGTGGGAGACATGAGTCGGGGCCTGATGGAGGCTGCCCCTGCACTGCTGGGGGGTGGGGGTGGTGGGAGACATGAGTGGGGGCCTGGTGGAGGGTACCCCTGCACTGCTGGGGAGTGGGGGTGGTGGGAGACATGGGTGGGGGCCTGGTGGAGGCTGCCCATGGTGGCAGGGGGGTGGGGGTGGTGGTAGACATGAGTGGGGGCCTGGTGGAGGCTGCCCCTGCACTGCTGGGGGGTGGGGGTGGTGGTAGACATGAGTGGGGGCCTGGTGGAGGGTGCCCCTGCACTGCTGGGGGGTGGGGGTGGTGGTAGACATGAGTGGGGGCCTGGTGGAGGGTGCCCCTGCACTGCTGGGGGGTGGGGGTGGTGGGAGACATGAGTGGGGGCCTGGTGGAGGCTGCCCCTGCACTTCTGGGGGGTGGGGGTGGTGGGAGACATGAGTGGGGGCCTGGTGGAGGGTGCCCCTGCACTGCTGGGGGGTGGGGGTGGTGGGAGACATGGGTGGGGGCCTGGTGGAGGCTGCCCATGGTGGCAGGGGGGTGGGGGTGGTGGGAGACATGAGTGGGGGCCTGGTGGAGGCTGCCCCTGCACTGCTGGGGGGTGGGGGGTGGTGGGAGACATGAGTAGGGGCCTGGTGGAGGGTGCCCCTGCACTGCTGGGGGGTGGGGGTGGTGGGAGACATGAGTGGGGGCCTGGTGGAGGCTGCCCCTGCACTGCTGGGGGGTGGGGGTGGTGGGAGACATGAGTGGGGGCCTGGTGGAGGCTGCCCCTGCACTGCTGGGGGGTGGGGGTTGTGGGAGACATGAGTGGGGGCCTGGTGGAGGCTGCCCCTGCACTGCTGGGGGGTGGGGGTGGTGGGAGACATGAGTGGGGCCTGGTGGAGGCTGCCCCTGCACTGCTGGGGGGTGGGGGTGGTGGGAGACATGAGTGGGGGCCTGGTGGAGGCTGCCCCTGCACTGCTGGGGGGTGGGGGTGGTGGGAGACATGGGTGGGGGCCTGGTGGAGGCTGCCCCTGCACTGCTGTGGGGTGGGGGTGGTGGTAGACATGGGTGGGGGCCTGGTGGAGGGTGCCCCTGCACTGCTTGGGGGTGGGGGTGGTGGGAGACATGAGTGGGGGCCTGGTGGGGGCTGCCCATGGTGGCTGGGGGGTGGGGGTGGTGGGAGACATGAGTGGGGGCCTGGTGGAGGCTGCCCCTGCACTGCTGGGGGGTGGGGGTGGTGGGAGACATGAGTGGGGGCCTGGTGGGTGCTGCCCATGGTGGCAGGGGGGTGGGGGTGGTGGGAGACATGAGTGGGGGCCTGGTGGAGGCTGCCCCTGCACTGCTGGGGGGTGGGGGTGGTGGGAGACATGAGTGGGGGCCTGGTGGAGGCTGCCCCTGCACTGCTGGGGGGTGGGGGTGGTGGGAGACATGAGTGGGGGCCTGGTGGAGGGTGCCCCACAATGCTAGGGGGTGGGGGTGCAGGGGTACATGAGTTGGACATGGGTGGGGGCCTGCTGGCAGGTGCCCCACGGTGCAGGGGGGTGGGGGTGGTGGGAAACATGAGTTGGACATGAGTGGGGGCCTGCTGGCAGGTGCCCCACAGTGCTGGGGGGTGGGGGTGGTGGGAGACATGCATTGTTGATCAGTAGTGCAAGGTGACATGTGGGTTGGCTGGGGGGCATGCCCATGGTGGATGGGCTGCCTGCGGGACATGAGCAGGGGTGCAGGGTAGTCCCCCGTGGTGTGGGCTGCCTGCAGGGGCCGTGGAGGTTGTGGAGCGTACACCTGGGAGGACCCACACGGCCAATTCACGTGTAGTACTCCCCAGAACCCCTGAAATACACATTCCCTGCTGAAATCGCGTGTGCAACTTCCCGCGCACCCCTGAAATACACGTACCCTGCTCGCACTGGGACAATCGCGTGTGGAACTTCCCGCGCACCCCTGAAATACACGTACCCTGCTCGCACTGCGACAATCGCGTGTGGAATTTCCCGCGCACCCCTGAAATAAACGTACCCTGCTGAAATCGCGTGTGGAACTTCCTGAGCACCCCTGAAATACACGTACCCTGCTGAAATCGCGTGTGGAGCTTCCCGCGCACCCCTGAAATACACGTACCCTGCTCGCACTGGGACAATCGCGTGTGGAACTTCCCGCGCACCCCTGAAATACACGTACCCTGATGGAATCGCGTGTGGAACTTCCCACGCACCCATGGAATACACGTACCCTGCTCGCACTGGCCCATTCGCGTGTGGAACTTCCCGCGCACCCCTGAAATGCACGTACCCTGCTGAAATCGCGTGTGGAACTTCCCGCGCACCCCTGAAATACACGTACCCTGCTGAAATCGCGTGTGGAACTTCCCACACACCCCTGAAATACACGTACCCTGCTGAAATCGCGTGTGGAACTTCCCGCGCACCCCTGAAATACACGTACCCTGCTTGCACGGGGCCAGTCGCGTGTGGAACTTCCCGCGCACCCCTGCAATACACGTTCCCCGCTTGGCGTTTGCTGTTTGCCAGCCCGCTGAACTGGTCCAGGGTTAGCGCAGCCCTTTGCGATGATTTAGCGATTTTGATGGCTTTTCCTTGCGCGAGGGCGTTCTTGGGGGCGTTACTGGCGCTGCTGCAGGGTCGCTGCGATTCTCTGCGCCACGGCTGGTTTGGAAGCCTAAAATCCATGAATACGCTGTGCGCGGAAATCGGTTTTAGCGCACGTGCCTGGCGCAGTCAATCGCACGCGGACACTCTGCGCCAGCCGCTTGCGACACTTTTCTGCGAAATTCTATGAATTACCCTGAAAGTCTTTACTGATGTTTTCAAGTAAAACACACCAGAGAGTACTTCTAGAAGTGTTAGGATATTCATCCAGGCAGGAGAGTACACCATACAAGTGATTGTTAGTGGTAGTCCTGGCAGGTTAGGGAACCAGGAAGAAGACACTAATGTGTTTGATGATCTGTGGTAAAACCCTCAAGACGAAAACAGTGTTGTGCACAAAGAAAAGTGTGTAACAGATGTCTTCATCAAGAAAGAGAAATCATATTGAAAGTTCATTGGAAGAGTGTAGGCAAAGACTTTTGGTTTGATAAACAAAAGCCTGTAGGAATTTTGTGATGAACTTTGTATGATTGTAAGACAATAACAACACCAAGTAAAACCCTCCAGAAGTAAAGGAACTTTGTGTTGAAAACAGAACTTAGTTATTGGGAGAAACCTTTGTGTGCTACCTTTTGAAGTAGAACTTGACTATTGGATTGAACTTTTTCCATTGAAACTCTTATTTGGAAATTCTACCTTGATCCTATGGGAAGGGGATCAGACCCTGGTTACAAGGATATGTGGTTCTAATTATTATTTTGTTGAATCTGTACATCCATATAAATACTTGAAATGTTTTTGTTATATGTATAAGTGTAAGGGACATATACCTTTTTGTATGAGATCCTTGTCATAGCGTCCCCTGCTCCCGCTTTGACCCTCACTCGGGCTGACCTCCTTGGGCCCTCTTCCTGCACCTTCTTGTGAGGCAAAAAACCTTGCTGTCATCTTCGACTCCACTCTCTGCTTCTCTCCTCACATCTCTGACCTCTCTAAGAAGTCCCACTACCATCTGCAACTCCACAGAGATATTTTTCCTTTTCTCACTTTCCCCCAGAGGCTCACTGTCTCCAGAGTCCTGGTTCTCCCTAGGCTGGATAGGTGCAACAGCCTCTTTCTCAATCTGCCTTCCTCACTCACCGTCCTCTGTAACTAATCCATAAGAGGACTGCAATACTTATCCTTGGCCTAAAGCCTGGGACCGTATCTGTCCAGCACTGAACTCTTTCCTCTGGCTCTCCATGGCTGTAAGAATCTAGTTCAAGACCCTCTGCATCATCCACAAGGCTTTCTGTGGCCAGGGCTTGCACTACATCCAACTCTCTCTTTCAAAATACTTTAGTTCTCAAGCCCTTCGCTCAACTACCTCCAACTCTCTGAGGGTCAGTTGCTTCGCAAGGTAGAGAGTGAGTGGTAGATCTTTCTGTTCTGCAGGCACCTCCCTCTGGAATGGCCTCCCTACACCTCTCAGAAATTCCGGAAGCAGCTCACAAACTTCCTTTCTCCTCGGCTTTCTCCCTCTCCCTCCCCTGCTGACCTACCTGCCTACTGCAACGACGATTGCCTGGATACCTGCTGAGCATAATGGGTTCCAGACTCCTCCATGATCAGTCTCCCCTGCACTGCCTCCATGCCACTGTGGACCTAGGGGCTGTAATGATTAACTCTACATTCCCCTCCCTCCTTGCACTTACCCAGAGCTGTACCGCCCTGTATGTACTCACTCAGAGCATTGCTGCCCTGATCTCACTTCCACTCCCTCTTCCTCCCCCCAGCACTTCCCCCTCTCGCTCTCCCCTTCACTGTTGCACTTGCAATATCTGATTGTCACAAGGCCTAGTAAGATCGTATTGTCCTCCCTCTGTCTTCCCTCTGTTGTCTTGTTGCGCATAGAAACACATGTGTACCGGGGTGTCATAAATGACTTATCATATATCATATCATATCATTAGAGTGTTTTTCTTTATTCTCAATTTCATAGGCTGGCAAACCCATGTTAGATTAGGGAAAGCAGGTCGTTTATCCCATCCTTTTAAGTTAATAAAATGGCTTCTTGTGAAAAACCTTTATGAAGTTGACTACCTTGCATTTCTGACCCCTCACAGGACTCATTCAAATACTAAATGAAGAATTATGATTGGATGAACTCTGTTTGAAACAAATGGATGCACACTCCTAGTTCCTCAAAACCCATTCAGAGTGGAATATAGAAGCCCTTTGGGTGGATACTGCATCTGAGAATGGCAAGTGCATGCAAATCTAGTTGCAGGGTACTCAGTGCAAAAGCTTTGTTTATGAGACTAAGGCAGCATCCAACTCTGAAGCTGAAGAGAAAAGGGGGGAGCAAGCTGCAACATCTTAAAGATTTCAAGGTGGGCTGTTAGATGACTAAATCCAAAGGATTGGGCAAAAGTGGCAGTCCTTAGGGTAAGTTTTTCGAAAGGCATTCTTATGTCTAAACAGAGATGAGGTTAGAAATTATCATATTTATGATTTGTCAAGCTTTCCGTCCTGTAAAATATAGGAAAAACTGTGAGGGAATTGATTGTATTAAATCTTGATGTTTATGTTACAATATTCTACATCAGTCTATTATTTCAGTATATATTAGTTGAAGTATAAAAACATACAGTGGTACAGTGATGGATCTGTTTTACCAAAAAATCAAAAATTTAAATTGTTGGGAATGGGAAATTTCCTGAAATTGTAACAGAGCACCATAATCTTGTCAATTGAAGATGTTGATAAGGTCCCAAGGTTTTCAGTAGTTGTGTTTGTGAGAGTACTACATGTACACAGTGGCGTTCTGGCACTATGGGCATGGTGGGCGCTGCCCCTTTGCCTGAGTGGAATGATGCCCCCTCGCGTGAGTGCAGACAGCACAGTCCACCCATGTGCTTTATTTGCACAGGGGACTGTGGCGCATGCCTCTGACCTGGGGCGCTTCCCTCACTTTGGTTCTTGTTATTTTGTTTGTTGTGAATCCCTTTCGGCTCCTCAACAAACATAGCATGTAGTAATGAGAGGCGGCAGGGTGTCAGAAGACTGGCCCTGCTGCCTCTTACTAATGTGCTAACAGCGTAGACACGCTGATTCACAAAAGAGAGGAGTCCTCTCCTGTCAGTCACCATATTTACATTGTGGATAGGAGGGGAGCCCCATCCATTCCTCCCAGGTGGCACGGGCACGTCTGGAGGCTGCGTGCAAATAAGGTAAGTGTTTTTATATAGTAATGTTTATATGTATGTATATATGCATGTGTGCATGTTGGTGTCTTTGCTTTTATGCTTACATTCAGTGTAGGTCAGTCTAGCCACACAATAACACTTACCATGTTTGCTTTACCCTTCATTCCAAGTAAACATGTCATTGATTGTGGAGAGGTTAGGTGGGCACCACTGAGATAGTGAATATAGTACAGTATCTCAAGAATTCCAGTTTCTGGTGTAAATAGATTGAAAAGGAGCTGTCTGGCAAGAAAGATCCAGTGACACCGGGATCCAAATCCAAAGTAACAGAAGAAAACTGGATGGAACCACACAGTTATTCAGACGCTCACACTCTGTTCTCTCCAAAGAGCTGCTATATTAATCAGGGTATACTACTGCATACATTCTCCAAATGTAGACATTTTATGAATCGGTTGCTCCATAAGAAGTAGTTATCAAAGTTCCAAAACGTTAAGCTTCATAAAAATAGTTTTGATAACAGTAAAATGGAGGCAAACAGCATTCTCATAAATATGGGCTCATAAGCCGACACATTTTGAAGAAAACTCCTTCTTGAGGGCTGAGCACTTGTTAGTTCAAACATATATGTCATACACATTCATACACTTTCAGGCATACAGTCTCACTCATTCAGCAACACTAAATCTTGCAAAAAAAGAAAGCCATTTTTATATCTTTAGATTAATTTCTTGATTAAGAAACATGAAACAAGGTGAATCACACATATAGGAACAGCGTATACAGCCTTTGGATGGGACCCAAATCGGAGAGTCCTAAGCAAGTTTGTTCTGACCGTTTGAATGTAAACTTGAATTGATGAGAGTGCTGGAGTGTGGAAACTGATGAGAGTTTTTTATCTTGAAGGATACGACAGTGAAACGACAGTGAACTTAAGGATTCATTCATCTTTGCTAGAAAGTTCAATTTCACCATGGGGAACATTATGCTGTTTGTTCTGTTGAAGGCCTAATCGTATTGTAGGGTGGTTGAGGTAAAACCATTGAATGAAAGGCCGAAACACATGTTTGCTGACATTGTTTTGTTGTATGTAGATACAGTGCATTGAGTTCAAGAATGCGGATGACAAAGCACGTGACATTGAAACAATTTTCTTACAGTGATGCCAGTTAGATTGAGCCATAGATAGTCACCAAGGAGTTACTTAACAATTGTAAATGGCCACATGAAGAATTGAAATCAGAAACTCTTTTGTCCAAATGCCAAACTGTGCCTTAGAAAAGTGTTTTTGTACTTAACAATACTGTTTGTGGAAATATAAATTGTGTATTACTAAACCCCCAACACGTTTTTGGTAAACGTATCCACTAAGAGTGATTGTGGGATTGCTCTATTTGAATCAATTCCTTGATGCAATTAAAAATGTATTTGTCTAGTGCTGAAGTAAGGGTTTTATTTTTTTGCAAAACTTTGTTTTGGTGAATGGAGTAAGAGACTATATGCCTCAATTACATATATTGACGGTTTCACTTTGAAGTGACTACTAGCATTACTACGTGGCAGTACTAGCCTTCATTAGTTGTGTCAGTCTCCACATACTTTCTCATTGTGGCAAGATATTTTTTACTTGCCATCAAGGGTAAAGCAAACATGCTAAGTGTTATTATATTTAAAGCCTGGTCTACATTGATGGTGTCAAAGCACATTTACCTTCTTACTGTGGCATGGCCCTTGTTACATTTTACTTTGCATCAAGGGTAAAGGAAACATGATGCATCTGCTCCTTGCATTTAACATCTGTTCAAAAGAATTGTTGGGTAGGCCAACAATTTTTGCATTAGATAGTCATTTTTTAGACACTGACATATGAAGCCTAGGTGCTAGCACAATTGGCCAGCTGATGCCATATTTTGGTCAGATTGTACCTGTAAAGGATGCACATAAAATGGCTATTCCAATCTCACATAAAGCTCATCTTCCAAGCTGATTGTCTGACCCTGTTTTCCAGGGTGCTGATATAATATAATATATTTGGATGAAACTATAATAACTTAATCAGAATTTTTGATGGGAGACAGACTAAGTGTTGAACCCCTGCCATGTTCGCAGCCCATTTGACTGCCTTGACGACTTTCCTTTTTATACAATACAGCGCCTTCTTGGTGAATATGTACCATGAGATACTGAGTACATATCCATCTTGGGAATCACAACCCTGTCAGTATGGGTGTCCACAAACATTCAGAAGATAAGCCTGGGACACAACAAATCCATATTCTAAACCTTGTCACATATAGGTAGGTCTTCAAATCATCAACACATTTCTTAATATCTTTGTTTACCTGGTCTATTCCTGTACGTATGTGGCGGGTGAGCTGAGGTCTGTGCTGGTTGTGAGAAGGTATTTCTGCTGATGTCAAGAGGAGCCCATGCTTGAAAGAGGAAAAGATGCATGCATATTGGACCTGGACTGATAAGAGTATTCGAGCTGGAATGACTGAAGAGGTGAAACCTACAAACTTTCAGCTAAACATTTCCAGCCTAACTCCAGATCAAGAGGTTTCTGTTTGGTTTGTTTCCAGTACACACAGTTCTGAGAGAGGTTTTGAGCCTCCCCATGTGATACTGGAAACATTCCATAGGTGTTGCTAAGACCTCATATGAAGAACCCATCATAGCAACACTTACATATCTGTTATTTCCTTTTTGAAAATACATCTGGACTTTTCTATTTCCTTTTTGCATGCGCATAGTGTCTGTTTTTTATTTTATTTTTGACTGCTGGTTTATAGAATTGTAGGAACGATTTTGTTTTATGTGTGCACAATGGCAATTGGCATAAATACTGTTGGTTTGTAAGTGGTACAATAAGTTGACTGCCTTTTGGTCATGTCGTTTCTTGCAATCTTACATTTGACTGGCCTGTGTGCCCATTGAAGTAGAAGTGATGTCCAAGAACCCCCATATCCCTGTCCTAGATTCCACAATGTGATATGTTGACATGCTCCCTATGGCATTGAGGTCATTGCTTCATCCTAGCACAGTGTGTATTCAATGAATAAAGGCGGGGTGTCCCAGTGATATGTGAGAACAGTGGCTATTTCTAGTACCACCCAATGGAATTCCATGATGTTTTGAAGCCTCTATGTGGTCTTTGAAACATACAATTTTAGATATTTTATCATAAATATTGATGACAGTTGATATTTTTGGAAGAAGTGGAATGTAACAAACCTGAGTAAATCTAGTGAAAGAAGATGTTTGGGATATTTTTGGAAAATGTCCAGTCACTTTGGGTTTTCATCCCAATATGGGTACGTTAAGAGTTTCAGTCTCTGATCACAAGCTTTGGTTGACCAATAGCATTTCTATCTTTGTGTGGTTTTGGTGGGAGTGACCATCTAGACAATGGTTTTCCTCCCAATGTAGTCTTTTTTCTTTCTTTATAGATTGCTGATTTTGTTCATATTGTTGTTCATGTCCTTTTTCTCTACTAATACAGTGGGCCTCATTATGACCCGGGCGGTAAGGGATTACCGGTACCGGTAAGGGCACCGGTATTGGTAATCCCTTACAGCCTTACTACGAGTTCCCTTTGCGGGTCCTCCCTTAACGCCTGGTTTTACCAGGCGTTAAGGACAGGACCCGCAAAGGGCCCTTAGAGCTAATAACGGTACTGCAATTTCCGGTACCGTTATTAGCGCCTTCCCCATTCCCATTGAGCCCAATGGGGGCTCAAATGGGAATGGGGAAGGGCCCTGGTGAATTGGAATTACTGCCCCCGCCAACCTTGGAATGGGGCGGTAATAGCTCCATTCACCAGGGCGGAGTCAGTGAGGTTTTGGAGGCAGCCATGGCGCTAATAGCGCCATGGTTACCTCCAACCTCGTAATGACCCCCAGTGGGTGGAAGGCCTCAGAATACAATAGCGGATTCTTCTAAAGTTAATATGTAATTTTAATAAAACTTGACTTCAGTTTTTTTATAAGAAAACCTAACAGTAGTGAATGTGAATTTGAGTTTTAATCCTGGTACTAGCTATTCATCTTTCTAATCCTGCTTGCTCATTCGAAAGCACCTAAAATTGAAGTGAATACATAATATGTTACAAAATAATTGAATCCACTTTGGGGCCTTACAAAAAATGGCTTTTTATGTTTGTTGCTGTGATAGTTCATTTTTTATTTTTTATTTTTTATTTATATAAAATTGGCATAGTTGAATTATCAACTTTTTCAATTTTGAAGTTACAATCGTCTTTTCCAAGACATTTTTTTAAAACAATTTCACAGATTAGCTACAATGTGCTCAAAACAATTATATATTAATCTTCCATAGAACATCTATATGTTACAATCCCAATATTTCAAGTACCCTTTCATAGAATTAATTTTAAAAAAAGAAAAATAGAATTAATGACTAATACAATCGATCATTTGCCTTCTAATGGCTATTTTATCAATATCATCAGTCTAAATTTGATTCCATAAAATGATGAGCAAATAGGCTTAGTATCAACATAGGATCGAAATAGCAGTTTACATTCAATAAATATAGGTCAGAACCAACATTATCACTGTAAGTGTTAGAGAAAGTCAAAAGCAAACGTTCAATTACAATTCTAAATTACTTAAATTTTGCAACATTCGTATACTCCTGCTTGACCAGCAGATATTTATTCCATTTTATCTTGCTTCAGGATAGTAGAGTTAGCTTCACAACAATTCACATGTATTAGAAATGAATTCTCACTATTTTTAATTAATGAGAGTATGATCCCAAATAGAATGTTAAATGGAATATTAATTAGTCTGGTCAGAAGACAAATGGTACAATGGAAATAAGTTCATATCTGTTAAAAATTGTATTATATCAATTATAAGTGAATTTTTAGAAGCATTTAATAATGCCGACCATAATTGATCTTGAGTTAATAAAGTGAAATGACGCAAGTGTCTATGCAGATATCGAATCCTCATGTCAACTAGTGATGAACATTCTATCATAAGATGTCTTGTGGTTTCAATGCTATTAGCAAGTTTGCAATGTCTACATATTTTAGTTAAGTTAGTATGGTTATCATAAGTTGCAAGATTATGATTTGTAGGAAGTAAATTTTGCCGAAAACATAAAAAGCAATCAATATATCTTCGATCCGGAAATGTCGTTAAATAATGAGGTAATACGTTTAGAGCTCGCAGTTGAAATGAGCCCTCCTTAACAGCTTTATAGGTACTAATTTTATCAAATGAACTAATCCAATCATGTCTCCACAATTTGATCTTTGCTTTATCCAGAGCATCAAGTAACATGAATTCAGAAATGTCAGCCTCCTGAAGTATTAGACAACAGGACTGTTTCCAATCATGCAACAGCCTAGAGTTAGGAGCCTGGATAAACTTGTGAATGAATGGGAAATAAGTTTGATGATGAAGAAGGGGAAAGGAGGCATTTCCTGTAAGTTGATAGCATTAACCAGGAAACAGATGCATTAAGAGACATTAGACCACATTTGTTTCTGATAAGAGCAATTGGGGTACTTGCAGAAACAGGTAGAATATGCTTGCAATATACACCCTCCAAAATGTCCCACCTCCAGACTTAGGAAAATTTTTAGTTTGACTTCCATATATCATTATGGGTATAACTTTTTGAGTGTAAAATATTCTAGCAGGCAAAAGGGAAAATGTTCCATAAGCTGTTTGCAGAGCTTTCCCTTAGATTGCTAACAGTCTTATTCTAGTAGCAAGTTCTCCCTTGTAGGGTTGATCTGAAGGATGCGAGTTTATGTTAACTCCAAGATATTTGTATTCGTAACTCTGGAGTACCGAACACTTGCCTAGCTTTTAATTAAATTAGTAGCTTGACTTAAGACACTGATGATGAAAAATGAGGATATTGGATTTCGATGTATTAATTACCAGGTCATTCTTTTGGGCATAGGCAGACAAGGCTGTGAGCTTCCTCTGGAGACCAATTGGTGTCCTATCTAACAGCATCAGATCGTCAGCATACAATAAATACGATATTTCACAGTCTCCCAGTTTAAGCGGAAATTAACGAACAGAGTTAAAAGAGAGATACATGTCGTTAAAATAAAAATCAAAAAGGATAGAAGCAAATGGGCAACCTTGTTTTAGGTCGACATTTGTTTCGATCACCTGGGATAAAAGACTATTAGTTGTCAATTTGACTCTAATAGAAGTATTAGAATAAAATTGATAAATTGAGAACCTGATGTATAAAGGACAATTAGCATTTAAAAGTTTAGACCATAAAATCTGTCTCGGTACCGAATCAAAAGCTTGCTTAAAATCTATAATAGCAATGAAGACAGGTTGTTTAACTTGGATGGCTTGGTGTTTTAAAGTGGAAAGTATTAAGAGGTTTAACGCAGTACCAATACCTGGTACAAAACCAGACTGAGGTATATACATAAATTGATTCTCAGTAAGCCATTTTGTAAAATCACGTACCACTAATCCAGTAAACATTTTGCCAGGAGCATCTAGTAATGCTATTGGTCTATATTTGTCAGGTTTAGACCTGTCTCCTTGTTTAAAAATAGGGATGAGAATAGCCTCTCTCCAAGATGGTGAGATTTGAGTCGTATTTATCACTCTCGTAAAGACAGTTTCAAGGAGAGAAGCCCATGCCTCTGGGTTGAATTTCAGAATAGCGTTTGTTAAGTTGTCTGGTCCAGGGGCTCTAGAAGAACTACATTTTTTAATTATAATGACAATGTCTAAAGTATCAAATTTCAATTGGTTTAAGTCTGGATAGGTTGGAAAATAAACACTCGGTTGAGTATTAGGATTCAACAAAAGAGTTTGGAAATGGGTAATCCACATTGACTCTGAAATTATATTCAAAAGAACAGATCTATGAGCATTAGATGGCATGTTGTTGATTACTTTCCATATGTTTCCGGAGAATTTGGAGATAAGAGCTCATAGCATAAGTTCAACTTTTTCCTTATTATTTAATAGTAACATTCGCCTAGGTCTGTTTTTATATCCAGTCTTCAATAGAGTTCTTAGTGCTGAGGATGTTTTAGCTGGAGATTTTTTTAATGCTCGCTTCAGCTCTTGTTTGAGATTACAAATAGCTATTATTCGAGGATGTTTTCTGAATGAATACTGGACGGGTAAATCCATAGCTCTCTTGTTTTATCATCAATTAAAAGATGAAGTGGCCAAAAGTCACTTAGAGGCCACCACACTTTGCAAGTTGAATTAATCGTCAGACAGGCAGCGGGTGACGGTGGGTATTGGTACTAGGCCTGAGTACTCCAATTGTATAATAGATTAATGCATACACAGTCACATGACAATACAGCCTGACACATGTTTCGAGCATTGTCTAGCTCTTCATCAGAGGCTTACAAATAATTGCCAATATTCCGTCTGATAGATAATTCCAGACTGACAACTCTAATCCTTCGCTATTGGTAACTGCTGGTAATTAATGGCTCTGGTAATTAATGGTAATTAATGGTAATTAATGGCTCTGGTAACTTCTCTTTGCTGTTGAATTCAGATGCTGAATTCAACAGCAAAGAGCAGTTACCAGAGGTGAGTGTGCTTTTATTTCCTCTCGGTATGTGCATGTTTTGTGTTTTTGCTTTTTTTTTTTGTTGCTTCTATTCAGGACAGTAGGTTTCATAGTGATGCAGGAAAGAAGACTTTGTCATGTGTTATGGCAATTTGTGTAAATGCTGTGGGCACTGCTAAACAATTTTCCAGTCAAAGAGATGTCTTATTTATTTTATTTTGCATTTTATTGTGAATTTGTAAGGCTCTCATACATCAAGTAAATTGTGTTTCAAAGTGCCCACAGAGAAACAGGGAAGGCACATGGGAATGAAAAACAAATATAACAATGAAAGATAGAGGCCGACCTACTAGATCTTGTGAGCATTAAGAATGTGCAAGTGCAGAGAGAGAAAGGGTTGTGGGAGTGGGTTGGTAAGTGCTAGGTGTATCTATAGAGAAGTGCTAGGGAGTGAGCAGCTGCAAGTGTCTAGGTGGAGTGGTCAGCCGCCAATAAATAGGTAAGTGCAGGCCAGTGGGTGTCAAGGTGAAGGCAACGTGTGAGGAGGGGTAGAGGCTGTAGGCGATTGGGTGTGGGAGGCAAGGACCTGGGAGCACACATAAGGGCCCTGGTCATCAATCTCAGCAACTGTGGGATTTAGTAGAGGAGGGAGGAAGGGAAGGAGGAGTTGACAAGGAAAGTCTTGATGAGCTTCCGGAATTTGACGACATCTGGCTCAAGTTGAAGGGTGAGGCTGCTCCACGGGAGGGAGTCTGCTGAGGAAAGAGATTGGCCGCCAGCTCATTGTTCAGTGAAGCGCTTGACACACAGAGAGTTGGTGCCAGAGGAACATAAAGGTCTGGAGTGAGAGCAAGTTGTAGATAGCGTGAACCCCAGACAGCCTTGTGGATGATGCAGAGGGATTTGATCGTTGCAGCAACCCAGGAGCCTATGGAGAGTGTTTTTAGGCTGGACAGTTGCAGTACATGGGTGTGAGGCCAAGGATAAGTCTTGCAGCCCTATTCTGGATCAGCTGGAGGGGTCATAGTGAAGAAGGTTGATTAAGGAAAAGGCTATTGCAGTAGTCTAACCTAGAGAGAACCAGGGCTCTAGAGACATTGAGGTTCTGGGGAAAAGTAAGGAAAGGAAGAATTCCTTTGAGGAGGTGGAGTTGAAAGGGAGACTTCTTGGAAAGTTCCCGAATGTGAGGGATGAAGGAAAGAGAGGGGTCGAAGATGACTCCAAGGTTTTTGGCTTCAGATGAAGGAGAAGGGGAGAGCCCATAGAAGGTGACCAGAGTGAGGGACAGAAGATGGAGCTGGAGTCCCACTAGGAAGGATCTCAGTCTTGCTGGTGTTGAGGCAGAGATCATTGGAAGTACACCAAGACAGGATGGCAGATAGGCAGTCAGGAAGGAGGCAAGGGGATGGGGGAATGGGAAGGGAATACAAAGGTGCTCAGGATGTCCTGAGGTTGTACAGTGAAGTGTGTGGCCAGTGCATTGCAAAGGGCCTGGGAGGGAAGAGGTGTGGAGACTGCATAGGGGTTGGCTAGATCCCTGCATATTTTAAAGAGTTCAGCCATGTTGTTGGATGCACCAGAGGCTTGAGCCTGGATGTAGGCCCCTTTCTTGGTGCGGATGGAGATTCTGTATTGCTTTTAGAACAGGAGACAGGCCAGTTTGTCAGACGGTTAGCATGAGGTCTGCCACTTGCATTCCGCAGTTCTGCACTTTCGTTTCAGGGCTGCAAGTTCACAGTCGTATAGGTGTTACGCTTAGAAGCTTGTTTCAGGTGTATCCTCATGACTGGGGCAAGAATGTCAAGGGTATTAGTAATGGCAAGATGGAGGTTGTTGAGAGCAGAGCCAGAGGTAGTGTCTGTAGTAGGGAGAAGGGGGGTGAAGGTAGATGCAAAGACAGCAGCTGACACTCGTTTAATCGGACAGATGTTCGTGAACGAGATTGGCATGGCTGGGGTGGCACAGTCAGAGGGCTGAGTGGACCCGCGTGAGAGTAGAGGAGAGAGTGATCTGACCAGGAGAGTGGGTTGATCAGTGGGGAGGAAAGTGAGAGATTGGTGTGGATGAAGGCATCAAGAGTGTGTCCTGCCGAGTGGGTAGGACCAGAAGGGAGAATGGAGAGGGAGAGTGAAGTGCAGAGGTCATAGAAGAGAGTGGATGCCGTGATTGAGGAGTCAAGGTTAAAATCGCCCATGAGAGGGAGTTTAGGGGTGGTTGTGAGGAGAGAGGAGGATTAATCAGCCCATTCAGAGAAGAACAGGGTGGTTGAGCCAGGTGGGCTGTGTATGGTGGCAATGATCAGAGAGGAGGTGGGAGAGATGACCAACTTGAAAACCAGGCTCTCACAGCAAGAGTAAGGCTGGGTGGGTATGAGGGAAGAAGGGATCCACTCAGGGGCGATAAGAACAACCCCGCTACCTGCACAGATAGGGCGAGGCTTCAAGATGATCTTATAGCTATCAGGGAGAAGGGAGTCAAAAGCAGTCACTGGGCTGGCCTTGAACCACATCTCAGTAAGAGCAAGGATATTGAGGTCAAGGTCTTCAAGAAGGAGACAGATATTGGCATAGTGTTTGATGGAAGAACGAGAATTAAGCTTGGCTAGATGCAAGAGATATCTGCCTTTTAAGGTTTTTCCGAGGAGTGGGACAGGGCTTGGTACATCAGTTGGGGGAGGCAGAGAGAGTATAAGAAGGAGTAGCAGTGGTGGGGAGGAAGTTAATGAGGGACGTCAGGTGCCAGCCAAAGAAGAAGAGGTTGGCTTGAAGACCCTGAACCAAGATAGTGCCAGAGTAAAATATATTAATGATACACCCGGATGAGGTGAAGCCTGTCAAGATGACTTCCCATTTAGTGCTACCATTAATGTGTGAGGATTTAAGAGGACAGAGAGTAGAGATGAGATGAGGAGTCCATATATCTGGAGAGGCGACATAGAAGAGGATATCAGTAAAAGTCTGTCTGGAAGTTGCGTTGACATAGGTGTCTGCGATAGGTAGGCCAGGGTTAGAGGTCAGGGTATCCTTTGAAGCTTTTTCCATCTAGACCTTGTGAGAGTGGGAGGATAGGTGATAGTATAGCAGTTAGAAAAGATAGGGGAGATGCTGAATGCCATAGTGGTGAAGGAAAGGAGGAGAAAGAGGAGGGGCTGCACAGTAGAGTACAAGCACAAACTCACCTGGTGGCCTAGTAGCTGAGGGAGAAACAGATGCATTTGAATAGCAATCAGAGCACACAAAACATATATAGGGCACCTAAAATCTAATTTTGCTACAATGCAGTCTGAACACACACACACACACACACAAACAACGAACATGGCTGCACAGATGTAAGGGCACATAAAATCGAATTTTTCTACAAGGCACAAACAAAAACAAAAATAAAACTTCTGCCTGACCTGTATGGCCGGTTCAGGAGGAACATTGTGTGCCATGAACTTGAATGGCGCAGTGGTCCAAGGTGAACCTTTGTGTTTTGTCATGCCATAAAGGATTTAACCTCACACTGATGGCCACGCAGTTTCATTGACTACCAGATGGCTATAGGCGTCACTAGTCCCCATCTACATGGCCACAGCCCTAGACATTCCATGACCTTGTAAAATGTCTTTAGGGTTATACTTGTTTAATGTATACATTCTGTGGTTTACAATAAACATGATAACCAAACAACACCTTTACCCCACCTAAAAAGAGTTACAATTTGGAATAATATTTAAGAAATTTGAATATTAGAACGATCTAAAAGCAGCTTTAACAACTGTACGGGATCAAGAGTAAGACTGAGACACAGTTGCATTATGGTAATTGTTTAAGTCTTTTGCTGATAAAATTAAAGAGAGGGTTGGGGAAATCCTAACAAACCCTAATTCTAGGAGGGGTTTCCGTACCACAACAAAAATAAGGAACGCCTGTGTCAGAATGTCAAAAACAACAAGTTCTCCATCCTGTGTCCAAAATCTAACCTGACCCTCACACACTAAACTCAATATAACGTGACAGGTTTTTTGTCTTTTAGCTGATCACCTGCAGCTCCTTTCCAAAGTTCCAACGTAAAGTTCCAAAGTGTAAAAGAAACCAACAAAGTTCTACCAGTTATAGGGGTTCCCTTTGTTATGAAGGTGCTGATTCAGCGTCAGATTGTGCGGAGTACATACCAACTAAGGTAAAAAGTGGGATGGGCTATGACTCCACTTGTGGGGAAATAAGGGGATTCTGGGAACTGTAGTCAACCATCCAATCAGGCCTGGAAGGTAACAAATGGGGGGCATACCCTGTTTATGACATCAACACAAGGAACCTGTATGCACAAGTATGAGAAAGGAGTTCAACACAGGTAAATGTACACTCTGGGGATGCCACAGGTTGGGCCTGCTCCAAACACATGACCTGTGTACCACGGTCGAGGGAAGGGGAAGCTGAACTCCAGCTGCTCGTCTCCAGCAGACCACAGTCGCTGTGACAGAACTGTGTGATCTAATCATGGCCGGTTAGCCAGTTCCAAAGTTGTTTGTGGGAGCTGGGGAAGTTGACCTGATCCAGAGAAACACTTATATAACACCAAGACAGTCTTAATAGCTTTTTGGCCAGCAGGTATGGAACAGGGAGGTGGAAGGGAGCTGTGCTCCTCGAAGAACCAATCAGACGATAATAATAGAAAACATGTTTTCATAATTGCTAACAAAATACAGTTGAAAAGCAGGAAGAATATATTGGGGTTTTGGAGATTATACAAGGAGACTAAAGGGGAACACGTGAAGAAGAAGGGAAAGGGGACAATGGAAGGGATGGTTAAAGATCTCTGCACCCGCCCTACGGTGTCTACCCGACATTGCAGCTTGCAGCAGGGTATACAAACCCACAGTGGGAAAACGTAGGAGGGGACAAAGTAACAACAGAAGAAAAGAGTGACAGAGATGCACAGAGGGAGGAGGTACACAAAAGGGGAAGAGGAAATACTTAGCAGACATTGAAAAGAATACACAACAGTGGGTGCATGCATTATTCAATGAAGCAGAGAGGATGATAGAAGAAGAGGTGCAGAGGAAAAATGAAGGGTGCAAGGGGGAATGGCTATCAAGGAGGATAACATTTAGACTGGTCGACAAAGAGGAAGAAGGCAAAGAAAAAATTTAAAAACGTCTCTCTTCAACACATATCTGTAAATATCTTGCTGTAACACTTAATTGTGCCTCAACTGCATCATCTACCTGTATGAATTGTACCTTTATTCTAGCGCCGTGATATCTCCATGTCTGGGTGCTACTTGCAAATTCAATAAATAAATAAATGCTGATGGCACAGCAACAAGGGTATGTTACCACACAGCCACAGTGGCAGCAGATGCGGCATCTCCGAGCACCGCTGCAGCAGGGGCAGACGCCCCCGCATCAGGGACTTCCACAAGTGCAAGGGCGGCCAGTGGATGGTGGGATAGCGTCCCCAACCATGGCACAAACACCAGCAATAGCTGCAGGAAGTACAGTGCTGTTAGGGCAGAACATGGAGCCCCACTAAACCAGGCTCAATGTTGGCGGAGGAAATACTTTCCCATTTCCCATAGGGCAGCCTACTTCAAAAGGGGTGCTAACAGAAAGCCCGAGTGTGTCGGGTCATAGCAGTAACTGATGGCCCTGAAGAGGAACCCGAGGTAGCAATGAAAATAGGACCAAGCAAATTATTGTTTCTCATAGATACAGGAGCAACCAAATCTTGTAAAAGGGAAGGGGGATTCCCGCTTTTGAACAAGGTGATGGATATGCAGGGCTTCTCTGGGGTGGTGGTTTCAGTTCCAGTAATAAAAGATTCACCACTAAGTATAGGGACGCATCACATCATAGTGCCATTACTGTATTCCAAAGACACTCCTATAAATATACTAGGGAGAGACTTACTCAGCAAGCTGAATGCACAATATCATTCATGGAGAAAGGGATGGTGCGCACAGCCCCACGCATTTATTACACACAAGTGGCTGTACTCCTTTAAGTGATTAATGCTCAAAGCACACTATGAGGCCAATCACTGTACCCGAGCATGTTTTTGTACAGGGTCGAGATATTGCTGGGTTGGTTCACGGGAAGTGAAGAGAAGTTGTTTTGATTGGCATCAGAATTCCTGTTAAAGCCACACTGCCAGAAGACGACATAATAGGTACCAGACTCGTACTACAGCTAGAGGAGGTAGTGATATGCATGGACATGGTGATCCTATTCAGGACAGATAATGACAACATGGAATGGCGTACAGTGCTATGCATCATCCCAACACTGACATTAATAGGAGAAATGGATGAGCAACTGTTCTCCAATTAGGAAGGGGAGGGAGAAATGGTGTTCCGGCTCCATATACCTTGTCCAGTGCAAGTAGTAGAAATGCTGGTACTGACACAACTGGTGAAAAAAGGAAGCAAACACACAGATGAAGACTGAAGATCTCAGAGAAATTGTGGATCAAAGGTCCCCATGATGTAGGGGTACTGAAAGGAGTGGGGTCACTGAAGAATAAAATGAAGGAAAATGCACTGTTACCCCATGCAAAACAATACCCATTGTCCAGAGAAGCGGATGAGGGAATATGCTCAACCCTACATGCACGTGGCAATAGGGCATCATGCAGACATCTTCATTGCCATACAACACAGCCATATGCCCGATAAAGAAATCAAAGGGTGGGTTGTGGAGATTTATACAGGATTTATGGCCTATAAACGATGTGGTTGAGGCAGAATTTCCCTTTGGACCGAACCCTGCTACAATACTGTGCAACAACCCAGCCAAGGCAAAGTACTTCCCAGTTATTGACTTGAGGAATGCCTTCTTCGCCATTCCATTGCATCCTGACACAAGATACTTGACAGCGTTCACATATCCCGATTCAAACACACTAGGCTGCCCCAGGGGTACTGTGAGTCACTGAGCATTTTCAACACAGTAATCCAAATGGACCTGAGCAATTTACAAATGCAAACCTCAGTGATCCATTTTGTTGTTGATTTGCTGACATTCTGTGAAACTGCGGAAGAGTGTAGGGCTGATTCGGTACACCTTTCAACACTACTAGCAGTGAATGGGTACAAGACAAAACTGCAATACTACCAGGAAGAGGTTGTGTACCTGGGACAAATAATATCCATTGGAGGGCACTGGATAACACTAGAGAGGGCCAAGGCAATTCACTTAACAGCACATCCAAGCCCAGTGAAGGAAATGCAGAAGTTTCAGGGGTTATGCAATTACTGCAGGGCAAAGGATTTTGACTACTCCACATGCATGAAACCCCTATTGCAGGCCCTTAAGGAAGCACAGAAAGAGAAGAGGGAGTTAAAATGGACACCAGAAATGAAAGAAAGCTTCATCAAACTAAAAGAAGCATTGGCCCATGTGCCAGTGTTGGCCACCCCTAACTGCAAAGAGAAATGTTACTTGTTCTCCTACTCCGATGGCTCAGTGATGACAGCAGTCCTCACGCAAAGAAAGCCACAGGGAAACAAGCCTCTGGCTTACTACAGTGGGATTTTAGAACCAGTGATGCAGGGATACTTCCCCTACAAAAAAACGCTTGCGGCTGCAGCGTTTGCAATAGAGAGGGCAGTGACAATCACCATGGGGTTCCCGTAGTACTGTACGTGACACACTCATTATCTGGTGTCTTGGAAAAATCAAAAAGTACACTGGTGACAAACCCAGCCATAGAGGTAGTGAGGTGTGGTAAACCCGGCAGCATTCATAGCAGAACCGGCAGAAGAAGGGGAATATATGCATGCCTGTACAGCACATATGGACAGAATGGAAGGGAACATATAGGTCAAAGAAGAAGAAATAGAAGGGGAAGATATGGTTTAGATTAACAAGCCGTCATGTATAGATCCTGACAATGAAAGGAGACATACTGGAGCTGCAATAGTGTGTTACAGGAACAGAGAATATGTAATAACATCCCAGTAACTATTACCATTGCATTATTCAGCACAGGCAGCAGAGTTGGTAGCAATGATCAGTGCATTAAACATGATGGAAGAGAATGCAGCTTACATATTTCTGGATTCTGCCTATTTAACATCTACAATACATTCAGGATTTGCGTGGTGGGAGAGAAAGGGGTTCCGGAGAATTGACTGGTCCCAGATACAGCATGCAGAGCTGCTAGGGCAATTGATTGAAGCACTGAAATTGCCAGTAGAAGTGGCCATTATAAAATATGCCGCCCACACAGGTGACAAGGACCAAATATCATTGGGAAATGAAATGGTGGACAGAAAAACCAAAGAAGCAGCCTACTTACCTGAGGGAAGTATTAGGTTATACCCAGGGGTCAAAGGAAAAACATGAATAATGGCAGCTGAGAGAAAGAAGGGAGAAGAGGAAGAGACGAGGGAAAGTTTCAATACAATACTAATTGCTCAGATTATAGAGCTGCAGGGAGAAGTCCTGAAGGAAGAAAAGGATTTATGGAAACAACACAGATGTTCCCTCTTTCCCACTGATTTGATCTGGAGAACAATACGGGGAGGCCTGTGATTTCCGTAAAATTGCTAGATATAGCACTAGAACAGCTCCACTTTCCTGACTATGTATACAAAGAGAATATATCAGCAGAAATAAATAAAGGGTTGTTTGTACCCGTTATACTCACCTGTTCTCTGCGGGGGCATTGGGGCACAGTTGGAGCCCTCCCCGGAGTTGGCTCCCTCAGGTCGCTTCTCTCCCCCAACTGCTGTCTTTCCGTGGGTCCGGAAGGCTGGACCTGTTCCTGTGATAAGATGAGAGGCAATGAGGAAAGTGTGGTGGAGTCGTAGTTCCCCTCTGCCCTTTTGTGCCAAAATGTGGTGCGTAGAAGTTTACCCATGCAAGCTCACCTGTTTGTATGTAAGGATGAGCTCTCTGTCCTGCTTTTCTTCAGCAGGGGCGCTACGGATGGACCTAGTTGCGATACTGGTCCAAATTACGGAGGACCAGATCGGCTGCGACCATTCCGTCTTGACGGTAAGTCTTTTATGATTATGATTGTTGTTCGTATTCTTGTAACAATACTGTCCCAAGGAATATTGTTCGTAACGGTATATTGTTCTCTCTCCCCTGTAGTGATGAAGATTACCCAGGAGTGCGTGATGGAGAAAAGAGTCTGTTCCGGATGCCCCCACCACTGGTAAGTAGGCAGTTGCAGAAGCTGCACCAAGTTCGTAAGTAGTGCCGCTTTAGCGGGTTAAAGTCTATGTGACTGCTCACCTTGTGTGTCTTATTCTCTTTGCAGGTACAGCAGGTCGGCAATGGCCGGAGAGTGGTGTCTTACTCCTACTGGCTGCCAGAGATGAAGATCTGCGTGGAGGCTGCATCCGATGAAAGCCCTGTGTAGGTGGAATTCGGAACAGGTAAGGATGCTGGGAGGATGCAGAGGATTCCGGAAGACAGGTAAGATGAAGGCAGCTGTGGCGGAGTCGGGAGCAGATGACAGCGCTTCCAATGATAGTGTGGCCTCAGGTAAGGCATGCACAGTGACTGCAGAGTGGAAGCTGATGGCGGTGCTTTCGGCGATGGTGTGGCTTCAGGTAAGGCGTGCACAGCAACTGCAGAGTGTGGAACAGATGGCAGTGTTTCCTGCGATGGTGTGGCTAATTACTGGTAAGATCGTCAAGGTATCTGGAGACTGGAGATGCATGTGCTGAGCCAGGTAGGTGCTGGAGGGTTCCAGAGACTGAAGGCGCACATGCTGAATCAGGTAAGAGTCTTCTGAATGGTGGTAATCGTTACACTGCACTCAGCAAACTAACACGAATCGCCAGTATGCGAGTGGGGCTGGCTTATATAGCCTGGCCCCAGCCATTCCCCTTAGGCCCTGCCCTGTGGCCCCACCTTGCTCCTCCTTCGGTCTTCTGCAAGTGCCTTCCCTATGATAATAGGGCCCCACCCGGCCTTGCTGCATGTGCCTTTGTTGTTCTGTGTGCCATGCACACTTTGAAATGAGCTTGGTGCCATAGGCACCAAGACTGGGTCCATTGGGACCCTGCATGACGTGAAGCACTGGGCTCCTGTCCAGTGGCCATGACAGTACCAAATTTACATGAGCAAGTGCCAGCATTTGTGGGAAATTGTGTGATTTGTCAGCAGTTTTTTGTCTGGCCATACTCTAAGAATGGTGAAGGGAACATTACCACAATCAGAAGGGCCCTTTCAGCACTTGCATATCCACGATGTTGATATGCAAGATAGATGTGCCTTTTACAGGAACATGCTTGTGGTTGTCTGTCTGTTTTCACATTGGCTTGAGCAGGGGCCCTGTAACAAAAATTATGCAAAGTCAGCCCCAAGATTCCTAGTAAGGGAGGTGTTCCCAAGATGGGGGGTGCGGATTGTGGTGGGATAAGGTCAGCCAACACTTAGCCAACAACCTCTTCAAGGAAGTAACAAACCTCCTGGGAATAAAACACAAGCTGTGTACAGTGTACTAGCTGCAACCAAATGGAATTGTTGAACAACTAAATGGCTTGCTTAAAGAATGCTTGGCAAAGCTAACATATTCATTGTACCACAATTGCTTTATCACCATCCATTGGTGCTTTTTGCTCTTCGCAACTCACTCACCACTTTACTCCCCACAAAATTGTAACTGGCCCTCCTGCCTGTTAAATTTTGGATGCTAACCATACAGCAGAGATCCTAAGAGGAGAGATGAAAAAGTACTTGACTGAAATTACCAATGTGTGCAAAACACTTCCTGACAGGTCAAGTGCTCAACAAGTCGGCCGGCCAAAGTTGAAGAACAGACAAGTGCCCACATGGAGAAGGAATTTCCACAAGTGCAGCTCCTCTATCCAGGGGATAACATTCTCATCCGTAAGTCATACGAAGTGGAAGGATTGTCTATGCAAAGCCCACAACCTTGATAGAGAAAGAAAGAAGGGCATGGACCCATTTAACTGATGTCCATAAGGTCAACAGCAGCACAGTGGAAACATAAGAAAGAAATACCAATTGAAGGGGAGCATTGTTGAGTTATCATTGACTTTCTTTTCAGCAATAAAATGTATAGAAAACACGTAAATGAAGAACATAATGGGCAAGTGCGAAATGGGGGCAGTGGGAAGAAGAATAAACTCGAAATGAAAATAATAGGTATATGATTTTTTTGTTTCTCTGTTATTCAGTCTTCTTTCTTTTCTCTGGTTTTTACTGCATAAAGGTAATGAAGGAGCACCAGCTGAAAGTGTAAGGGAGACATGCACCAAAAGAAGCATAACTAATGTTGAAAAGGTCTATGATCCCATTGTGGAGTGGATAGACCCGGCATCTGAGAACGTGCGATACAATGAGATGAAGAGTGTGGGGGGAGGAAGCACCAATGGCAGTTGCTACATGTGCTCGCTAATACCACACATGACATGGACACCAAAACAATTCTTGCCAAAAGAAGTAACAGCAGAGGTGGGGGATGCTTGATGCATTTATCTTTATGTAGAAATAGGGGGCTGTTCTGGGGCACATGGTAGATATGCAATGGATAGATGAAGGGAGGAGGTGTATGCAGATAATTATGTCCAGCTTGAAAGCATGGCCCGGGGAGAAGCTACAAAGCATGCCATGCTAGAATATAACGTTGAGGGAGCACAAAGGGGCAAACAGCTGACTACTACCCACAGGAGAATATTTTGCAAGACCTCCACAGAACATGATATACTCTGGGACCACACCAGGCCTTGATGCGAATAAAGGGTTCCTTGTTTCTGGTGGGGTATGAAGAAAGGGTAGTGAAGTATATAGATAATGAATGTAGAGGAATATGGAATGCCAATGTACATGCTTTGACATGCATAGATGAAAAACACCACCCAGTATACATAAAAACTCTCACACAGTATTTGTCATGTGTCAGAGCAACTGGGACAATCGCACTAGGTGTGAACACTGGCTGCGAGAGGACGATGAGCATTCCAGCATTGCTGAAAAGAACGGTGGCAGTGATGGATTTTTGGTGAGCCTGTGGGTTCAGAGCTTATGCCCAGCTCCCTCCAGACTGGAGGGGGGTATGTGCACTTGTGACCCTCCTCAGCCCTGCATTGGTTGTGGATTTGTTGCCATTTGATTAACTTTCTATCCTAAGGGAGAAAAGAGCAGAAGGAGGTGAGAGATGAGCCAAAACGAAAAAAGAAGGAATAAAAGAAAGTGTAACTACATCTTTGCTGAATCCACACATTGCTTCGATGCAATCCTGCACCCTTTAAAACTTTTCAGTAAAGCATTTGTGTTTTTTACATCTCTCCTGCTTCCCAGGGTGCAAGCAGCCGCCAATGCTAAATGGATGCAGATAGCATGCAGATAACATGTTACATGGTGCTCCAGTTGGCTAACGTGACCAAAAAAGGACTGAATGCAGTGCGAGAAGAGCTGTGCCCTGTGTTTGATGGCCCTGCAAAACAGATTCATTCTCGAGTTCATGACCGCAATGGAGGGTGGCCTCTTCCATAAAAGTGGGAGCAGCTGCTGCACCTCAATACCCTCTAATGATCCAACCAATGTGGCACGCACAGAAGCTGTTGAGGAGATATGTACCATTTATGAAAAAAATGGTCAAGGAAATGCATGACACAATGCCAGATAATTGTCTCAATTCACTATTTGCCAGGGTGCTAGCGGCTATGTTCAAAATAACTGTCCCAGTTCTCGTTGTGATGTTTGTTGCCATCTGTGTCAGTCAATGGGTCATCAGCCAGTGCAATTGTCGCACGAGGCATGGTAAATAATGTCTGTTAATAAAATTGTTGAGGATGGTAATGAACTAAAAGAGCAGCCTCCAAGGATGAATGAGGGAGAAGACACCAAATGAAGAAAACTATGATCCGTTTTTGGGTGGCATGCTCCCTAGATGGGATTGTCTAATGATAGGGGATAAACTGGAAGGGTATGAAGAAGAAGGAGGGGACATGAACAGGGTGACATGGTTATGGATGCCCAAGGAACTGTCTAGTGTAATGATGAGAAAGAAGGTGTTGATCAAAAGATCAATCAAAGGGGGGAATGTAATGAAGGTGCTGATTCAGTGCCAGACAGGGGGGGGCATACATACCAACTGAGGGAATACCTGGGATGGACTGGGACACCACTTGAGCCTCTGAAGGATGAATTGCATGTGGTAATTCTAGAGCATTTGAAGCGGCTGTCAGGATGGCAGTGCGGCTCGGTGTCTCCATTTAGACCTTTGGGTCATTTCCTTTCATTTAAATGCCCGCCGGAGGCTGTTGCACAGAGAGCTGGTGCCAATGACTGAGACTGCAGTGGCACGCCACTTCTGTGTGTCTCATGCTGTGTTTAGTGCGTTTGATGTTCGGGGGGCTGCATGACTCTGGCTTCGAGGGGCTCGCTTTCCGGATAGCAGCTGTGGGAAGCTGAGTCTCCCAGGTTCTTCCTTTCTGTAGATATATACATGCCATTTTCTGTTACATTTTGCGCTGCACACAGTGTGAGTTGTCATTGAGCTACTATGCCTATAACAAAAAGAAAAGCTACTCATAAAAAGCCACCATCCTCCCTGATAACATTTAATCCTGTTCTGATTTCTCCTAAATATGGCTGCGAAATCCCAGCCACTCCTCCTTTAGCTAATTCTCCAGTCTCTACCAAGGACCGCATTTCTGAAGTTCTGATGTTGAGCTCACGTATGAAGCAGAGAATTCATACCGAGAGAACTGATACCCTCTAATATTAGTGATACTGTTGATATGCACAATGGATGTAAAGAACTGGCTTGCCAAATGCATGACTTGGTAAATATAGGGGCCATTATGCTTGAAAATCTCGTAATAGATAAAATGGATTTAATGATATACCCCTCCTTTGGTGCCAGCTTCTTCCTCTGGTGACATGGGGATTAAGGCTAACCTGGAACCACATACACCTGTTACAGCACAGTTGCTGTCCAAGTCTGAGGTCAGCCCTCAGCTACATTTGACCCCTGAAAAATGGTCAGAAGTAAAGGCCAATTTGTCTAAGGAGCTGAACATGTGTGACAGCTTCACTGACTTTTGAACCTGGATGGATTCATTGGATAAATGTGTGGAGGAACTCCGTCCGGTTAAAATAGATAATCCTTCTCAAACAGATTTCCTTACTTTGCCTGCGGAAGGCCACTATTTGGATAAAGTGGACAGTTGTTGCCAGACTGATTGTCAATCAGGGAAAGTGATCCTGTCCCCACAACCCACACAGAAAATATCTGATGGACCGGGCTTTGAAATCGTTCCCCTCCTTATGACTATGCCTTTGTCATCACCTCCTGAAGCAAGCCAGCGATTACTGGTGCCTAATACTTTTCCTCCTGTTGCTGCAAATACATCTAAGCCAGGTCTTTTAGGGGCTCGTAGAACTGCAAAAGCTTGTACACTTCCGGCTATGTCTAGAAGTTTGTGATTAAGAAAATCCCTATTGCCGGCACTTATGGAGAAGAATACTAGAGACTTTGCTATGGACCATAGGAACTTTATGTCACCTACATTGAGAATCCTTGTGGAAAAGAGCCGAGAGAAGCCTTATGGAATAAAGTACTGGCATGGCTTTGCCAAAGAACTGGGCCATGAGTGGTTAGAAGCCTCGATTTGAAGATCCTACACAGACTTCAGAAAGATGATTGGTGTGCTCAGGAGAATAGGGACCAGTAATTTTCCTTTTTTCCTCATATCTGTCGATATCTGCCCTAAGGCTCCTCAAATCTAAGCCTCATCATTTGATTAGACTTATGTTCATATTCTTTGTTGGAATGTTTCTTTAATGGTCATTTGATTTGTTTGTTGTTCCATTTTATTATTTGTAAGTTGTTTTTCTGTTGTAGCGCTCTGATGCCTGTGGGCTTCAGTGCTTTATAAATATTTTTTTTTTAAACTTGAGGGGGAACAAGGGGATTCTGGGAAATGTAGTCAACCATCTGATGAGGTCTGGAAGGGAATAAATGGAGGGGGATATCCTGTTTATATCAGCGACACAAGGAACCTGTATGCGCAAGTATGAGAAAGGAGAGAAGCACAGGTAAACACACTGTCGAGGAGCAGTCGAATGCCTCTACAGGAAGTCCCGCCCTTCTGCTACCTGTATGTTGGAAACCAGAAGTCGTGCCAAGTTTGATACCAGTAACTTTGACTATTCTGCTGAGAGTCTTTGAGACAAAGTATCCATTCAGGAAACCATATATGATGTATCCTCGGAGAACAGATAATCTCCTGGAGGAGATCCCCGAAGGAATATGAAAATAAGAGAAAAAAGAAGCTGGTGGTGTCACAAGAAGTGAGCGTGGCACACTGAGAAGAATGGTCGAAGAAGAAGATGCATGGGCCTTATAGAAATCTGATGACAAAGTAAAGAATCGAGTAAACTTTCATATGTGGATTGAAGATTGCACGTGTGAAGAGCACTGTCGAAAATACACACCCTTTTATAACTGTACAGATGCAGCAATGCAAGTAGGCTTAGAAATCTTAAAGGCTGGTTATACATAGTGAATAGACTGCAGGCGGTGCCGCCATTATATAGAATCTGGATTTTCGGTGTCACAATTTTAGTAAGTTGAAACCCACAGAGAAAAAAGGATTGAAAGCTATGCATGTGTCGCAGCAAAGAGATAAGCTGAAGCATGAAGGAAAACCAAGAAAAGCTGTCTGGCCTGATGTCAAAGGCTGAAGTAGCCAAAACTGGTTATCAGTCCTTGAAGAACAGTGAACGTGAGATGCCGAAGCATCCCTTGTTAAGTTGCACATCAGTGCCAAGTTTCTTCATTCAAGACAATCAAATGCTATACAATGGGCCGATTCACAGTCTCACGTCACATGAGCCAAGGATGGAAATAGGAGTTGCGGCACGCGGCACACAGACCAGAACTGCGATAAAAAGTACCCATACTCCCTTTTTATTCTCAGGAGGAATGATACTTTCAAGTTCAAAGACAATTTGAATGGCAGACAGCATCAGTGATGAGAGATGTAGGGCTAATTGGTAGAGGAGACACAGTCAAGTCCACCCACTGACACCTGGGGTACCAGCTTTCGTGCTGCTAGTGAATCGAATGTTCTAGGAGGGTACAATTGTGCCAAACAATTGTAGAAGGCCATATAATGAAGAGCCTTATAGTTTGAGAGCTAATGATGTACCGTTTATCTAATAAATGTTGAAGTTGACTTGCACTAGGGGTGGGCATAAGTTATCCACCTGACTGTAGAGACTCAATCACAGCCCGTCCCTATATAGAAGGTATTCTTAGATGTTCTCTTTAAGCCAACCACAATCCCACCTAGGTTTTTCTTGTTTGCCACGTAGTATGCCATCACGTATGACAGTCTTTTGCTATTCAAGAATACTTTTTTTAATGAAATGCATTCAGACTATGCTGTGTGACGTCCGTTGATATACGTTTTAACTCCCTGTTTTAGAGATTTGAAAATAAAACACTCTAACGAGACATTTTGCCAACTTCTTGAGTTGGTATTATTATTTGGTGTAAGAGTTATTCTGCATCCCATCCATCATACAATGTGCTACCTCACTTAAACAACCTTAAGGGTTCAGCACTCTATGGGGTTGCCACAGGTTCGGTTTCACCCTCAAAGCCTGTTCCAACTAGATGACACATGCACCATGGTGGAGGGAGAGGGGAAGCTGAACTCAAGCTGCACGCCATCAGCAGACCACAGTCGCTGAGACAACACTGGGCGATGTAATCAAGGTCAGCGAGACAGTCCCACAGCTGTTTGTGGAAGCTGGGGAAGTTAAAGTGATCCAGAGAAACACTTGCAGAACACCATGGCTGTCTTTATTGCTTTTTGGTAGTGGGTATGGGAACGGCGAGGTGAAAGGGAGCTGCGCTCCTCGAAGAACCAATCAGATGGTAATTTGTGGTGTCCCCCCTCTGTGTGTCCACTATAATGTTTGTGAAGGTCGCTGACTTGCAGGTGCTGTGTGAATGTTTCCTTTCCCACAAGTTCAGGGTGTCTCGTGTTCCTTCCTCTATGGTGCTGACCAATGGCAGGTTAATAAACACCGGGGGTCAGCTCATTTGTTTTTACTAATTGCAAACTGTTTGCGGGAGGAGTGGGAATCAATATGGCAGCACATGGGGAGGAGATGAGCTTAGAGAGGGCAGATCTGTTTTCTCCAATCATGTTCCACTAATGTATGTCTAGCTATAGGGGTCTGACATATTTTAACCAGTAGGCTTCGTGGGGAACCATAAAGATGTGAAGTTTGAAGCACAACTCTTTCCATTACCATGAACATTGTATTTGCAGTCTAAAAATAATGTTTGCTGTATGCCAGGTTGTCAGCTCTCATCAACCAGTTCTTTTCCACTATTCTGTTTGATATGCGCTCGGCCTGCTGTAATAAACAGTATTACTTTTTGTCTGGTATGTACTCCTTTTTGGACTGCTTCTGATAACTATTTATTACGAGTCTTGGAGAACACCTGATACACGTTCTTCTGAATTTCTCTATGTTTTCAATGTTCTTCACTTTCCAATTACCATACTCTACAATCTCAAGAGGGATGACGCTTCCTCTAAGTTTCCTCTGGTTTACACAGTTCATGAACTCAAGATATACGATTTCTCTCTTGATCTCTTTTTGGGATATACCATTCCACAATCTAAAAGTATGCCTATGCCCATGAGCTGTCTTAATTTTTCCAGAGATCACGGTTTTCACAGCTCCACAATTGAAAGCTTCTAGTATTATGCTTCTTCCCCTGAACCTTTGTTAGGCAGAATTATATGCAGTACCCCTTGGGAACACCAGACACAATTAAGACTACAAGTGACACTAAACATTCACCTTTGGTACAAGCCTGTACTACACAGTAAAAGTGGTAGCGATGGCTGAGCAGCCAGACTTATCTCAAGAGCAAGTGATCAGTATCAATAGTTACACAAAGGACAGCAATTATTATGATTCAAACAAACACTGACTCAAGGTTTCTGAGTAAAAGAATATACATTTATTTACACATCAGTTGTATAACATTTCACTAAAGTAAAGCAGTTCAAAAATCACACTCTTAATACACCACACTACTCCCAATAGTTTCCAGACAAGTTAAGTTCACAAAATGAAGTGGGAGCAGAATGGCACTCTAGTAATTTGAAAAGGGAGGGAAAGACAAAGTTAGTCAGAAATTGAGCAGCACCAACAGGTAAGTAAGCAGGGCAATCTAGAAAGACAAACTACAGTGATGTAATCAAATCAAATAGGTTTAGGGCCAAAGTCAATAGGACAAAGGTATTTTGCTCAAGATCACACAGTTAAGGGTAGTTCGCGGTTAAGTCTTTGCCAAGAGTTCTGGACGAAGTTGGTAGGCAGAAAAGTTAGTTTAAAGAGTAGAGAAGGATAAGCCCTCAGATTGGAGAAAGATTTCATACACTTTCACCGCGGCTGAAAGAAACGAACAACCGGATTTGCACAGTACCTTTAAATGGAGAAAACGCTGTAGCTGAGGTGGACGTTCCTGGCAGTTCCTGCAGGCTCACGGTTCCTCAAGCGACTGTTGGACTGACATGAAGTAGGAAGACTGGAGGGTCCTGCACTTGCCAGGGAAGAAACCAGCAGCAGAACAAAGCAACAAATAAAAGGTGCGCTCCTTAAAACCCAAGCACGGTCCGACCTTCCTGGCTATCCGGCCCACTGTAGCTCTGTACAGCGAATTCGACCAGAGGAGGGAGTCCTGGCTTTTAGTTTGGATGAATTGGTTGGTCCCACCAGCTCAGGGGAAGAAGATTCCTGGAGGATCTTCTCTGTCATTGGAGTTTGAGGATTCACACCTGCAGCAGGGCTTCAACAGGCAGTTCAGTCATGGTAGGGATATCTTCCATCAGCTCCTCGTCGGTTCTTTCATTCCAGTGGCGAATCTGCCTTTCCAGACCCTGAGACCTGCTTTTCATGCAGCTTTCCCCCATTCACACAGCCTGCTGTCAATCACACAGCAAGGTGGCTGTCCCGGCCGTACAGTCACCTAGCCAATTAAACAGGAGTGCGACTTGGGTTACCAAGGGAACACATGGCAGGGGTACTAAAACCCCTCTCTCACATCCCACCAACCCAGACTTTTAGGCGCCTAAGGATGGCTTCTGTGTAGAAGCCCTCAAAGAGACGGTGAACGAAGGAACCAAACCTATTTTGGCACGCAGAGAAAAACACAAGATAGACATTTTTCAAAAAGAAATGATGAACAAACACAGCCGGAATCGTATAAAACTGGTATGGTCCAGTGGGTTTAAGTTCGAGGCTACCAAGATAGCCTAAAACAATACCAAGGTTATTTAAGATAACTGCGGTAGGAAAAATAGGGTAGTTACCACTGCCACCAGCCAAGTCTTGATGAAAAGGGGGCAAAACAATGCTCTAAGAGAAACAGACAAAAGGGATAAGTATTAACCCTTTCCAGTATTTCATGTAAGATGGTTTGTACTGGGCCTGTGGATTTAAAAAGACTGATAAAGTCAATGGCAACTTTACATGTTCTGGGAGACAGTAGTCAGTCCCAGAAAATGGAGTCTGAGTTGGGAAGTCTAAAAGACAACCCTCTGTCACTGCACTGAAAGTACTGTGTAACACACAGTAAAAAGATGTTGACTGTGTAGTAGGTGAGGCTCCACAGTCTATGAACACAAACATGTTAAACACACACAGCAAAACACATATAAGAGATAAGAGTGGGAAAAAAGTCTCACACTCTTACCAGGTGAAAAAAGAAATCCTAGAAATCCAGCAAAGCTGCTGAGGAACTAAGTAGGTAAGCGAAATTAGCCATTCTGGAGAATTCTCCCTAACACTCGCTCCCCCCAGCCCCCAGACTAAGGGACAGGAGGATTGAATCCACTCCTGGAGGAATCTCTACCTCTAGTCGGTTACAAACATCCTAGAGAGACCATCAGAATTGTGTTGGTGACATTCTTTATTTGCAGACTATATGACCTACAAACATGTGGAGGCACTTCAATATTTTTTAATGTATAGAGGATCTGATCTACCAGTCCCTCAGAAGCTGTAACAACCTCTGAACCTACAATAGGCTTTTTCAAGGGGTCCTTAGAAAGGAACCCCTTAGATCTAGAGGGGCCTCCATGGTTCCGCACCACCTCTCTGGCAAGAGCAGGTTGGGTCTCAGGTTTCTTGGTTGGAGGGGTTGTGGTCAAGCAGGGTGCATGCTGCCGCTTCCTCTGAGATCTGACCTTACTTATTTTAGAAGTTTATTTTCTAATACTAGGAGTTTCAGTGGAGGCTTCAGTAGATGTTCCAACAGTCTTAAGGTGTTTAGCCTTAGACCTATTTTTCCTGGTTTTCCGCCAGCTTTGAGAATTACCAGTTCTCACAGGCCTAGAGAGGGGTCCAATTTGTCTCTCCACCTCTTCCTCAGAAGCAGGGGGAGTCAAAGACTTTACAATTGGATGTGCAAGGATGGAGCTTGATTGGGGCTCCCATTTCCCTAATATACTAGCCTCAGATTTGCCTGGGTTATAGGTCAACTTAATGACACCAGGGCTTGCAGTGGGGTTCTCCGTAGAGGTTCCCAAAGGCTCTGGGTGGTCTCTTAAGGTTGCCTCTCTAGCCAATTTGGTTTGTTTCTATTTTCTCTCACTGGGAGGCCAGGGGCTACTGGATACTACTCCTAGAGCTTTTAGATCATTCCCCAACAGGATACTCCCAGGCACCTCATTCTGGACACTGACAGGAATCCTCACTGTCATATTATTGCACTGAATGATAACATTTAGTGGGGCCTTTGGGTGCCTTAGCAACATCCTCAGGCTTGAAAAAGCTTTCATCCACTACTGTTCTGCTGGCCCCAGTGTCTCTCCTGGCAAGAGTAGCCTGGTCATTGACAAGAACACGGTCCATATAATACTCTAGAGTTTTATGGAATGGAGTTGTACACATTCATATTCTGTTTCTTACCCAGACCTATGGACTGTAAGGATACAGTTGCCTGAAGACCCAAGGGTGCTTCAGCAAATAGTTCAAAGTGGGCACCAGCCATTTGTACTTCTTCCTCTGGGAGAAGGCTAAGGAGGCAGTGCTGATACCTGCAGGTTTACCCTTGCACCTGGGATCTCCTTAGGCATGGTCATTTGACCCACAAACGTAGCATTTACCAAATGCTCTCTGGAATGGGGGCTTCTGCTGACATCCCTCTGGTTGAGCACCAGAGGATTCACTAGCCCTATTTGGTTTCCCATGTGGCTTACCCTGGTTATGTTTGGGGACCTGTTCTGGATGGGAAGTATTTGAATTCTCCTTGCTATCTTTCTTTGGCTGCTTTCCCTCATCCTTCTTCTGAGTTGCCCCAGAATCCTTGTGAGTAGCCCTGTTCGCAACCCACAAGTCAGCAGCCTTAGCTAACTTCTTTGGATCTATCTCCTTAGAATCAGTCAAGTGCTGTCTGAGCTCAGGAGAGCAGGCATCATAAATTGGCTCCAAAATAACAAGATTTCTCATTCCTTCATATGTGTCCACTCTGTAACCCTTAGCCCAACCATCTAAGTTTTTCAAACATTCACATACCCAGGTAGCCCAAGGGATAGCATCATGCTTTTTGAAGGTCCTAAACCTCTTAAGGTACTGGGAAGGGGTCTTCCCAAATCTAGCAAATAAAGCTAGCTTCACACACTCATAGTCCATCCTGTCCACCTCCTCCAACTCCATCACAACATCAGATGCAAAACTGGCTAGCCTAGAGATAATAATCCCACAGTTATATTCAAACTTTGCCAACCAATCCAAAATATCAAGCTTAACCTCATACATACCCACAATTTATTTAGGCATACAGGGTCTCTTAGGACTTGAAGACCTAGAAGACTCTGGGAGAGAAGCATTTTCATTTCTAGTTCATGATTCAACTCCATTTCTCTGAGTTTAAGTTATTGGTGTTTTTGTTCAGTTTGAGCATTTAAACCTTTCAATTCCAATTCAAGCCTCGTCTTTTCTAGAGCAATGAATTCAGGACTGAGTGTAGGACTGAGTGTAGGACCTGATGGTGTCCCAGTGGACATAGGTTGGGGTTGCTGAGCAGACAAGGGAGCAGTGAGGCCTACATTTGGAGACACATTTACTTCCTCTAACTCATCAATAATAGACACATTATCATCCTCATTATTTTCCACAATTGCTGAGGGGTCAGCTATTTCAGACCCACCCTCCAGACTTTGTTTCTCTAACAACCTTTCAATCAATTCAGACGTTTTGCCTTTAAGAGAGATTCCTTTCTCTACACATAATTTTTAAGTAATCCACAGTGTGACAAAGGACTCCTGACTGTAGCTTTCCATATCAGACATGAATAATATTGCTTTTTTAGTGATGTTAGTCTTGTGGTTAGTTGATCCAAGACAATAGCAGCACTAAGTGCAATTACTATACTTGATCCTCACCGCTGTACACCAGTGTTAGGCAGAATTATATGCAGGACCCTTTGGGAACACAACACACAATTAAGACTACAAGTGACAGTACAAATTCACCTTTGGTACAAGCATGTATTACAAAGTAAAAGTGGTAGCGATGGCTGAGCAGCCAGACTTATCTCAAGAGCAAGTGAGCAGTATCAAAAGTTACACAAAGGACAGCAATTGCTATGATTCAAACAAACACTGACTCAAGGTTTCTGAATAAAGGAATACACATCTATTTACACATCAGTTGTATAACATTTCACTAAAGTACAGCAGTTCAGAAACCACACTCTTAATACACCACACCACTCCCAATAGTTTCCAGACAAGTTAAGCTCACAAAATGAAGTGGGAGCAAAATGGCACTCTGCCAATTTAACCTTCTTAGCTTTTCCACAGTTTACAGGTTTCACAGTTTCACAATTCACAGGCTCTGGTGGTATGCTTCTCATCCTGAGCTTTCTTGACTTTCCCACAGTTTTCAGACTTCAGAGTTTCACAATTAACAGGCTCAAGGAGTATGCTCCTTCCTTCTTGACTTTACCACAATACCCAGACTTCAATTGAAGAAGGGCTGGGAGACTCCCTTCCCCTAGATTCCACACACTTAGGGAACTGCTTTTCCCCTTTTCCAAGTTCAGCAATCTTGATTGGGAGCGGGTCCCAGACTTGCTGTATGCCTGGTTTAATCTCCTGCCAGGACTTTCCTGCTTGGTCAATCGGTGCAGGTCCCAGACTCGCAGTATGCCTGGTTTACCCTCCTGCCAGGACTTCCTTATTCTGTCACTTTGGTGTGGGTCCCAGTCTCACTCTATGCCTCATTTACGCTCCTGCCAGAACTTAATTAATTGGTTCAGTATTTGGGTGCAGGTCTCAGACTCGCACTTCTCATCAGTAATCACCTTCTCTTTTGTAAACTTCAAGGATTCTTTAATTATAGTTTTCATATGTTGGGTCAGCGAGCCATCTTCATTCTTGGCTCAATCGCCCCAGTTACCAGGTCCCTTGTTTGGGCAAACCAGGTTTATCAATGATATGCTGCATCCGCCATTAAGCACCCCAGTGTCCCAACCTCGATCTCAGGGCTCACCAGTTTTGGTCAGCTGCTTTATTTATTTATATATTTATTTATTCAGATTTGTAGAGCGCACGTCAGCCCGGGGGCTTCATGGCGCTTGTTACAGACAATATCTTAGTTACATAGGATACAATATAAAATATTTACAGAAGCCATGCACATTTGTACAAGTTTGAAATGCAGTATATTTACATGGATTCCGGAGAGTTTCCTATTGTTTTGCCAGGAATGAGGTTTTCAGTTTCCTGCAAAAGATCGGGAGTGTTTTTTCCTCTCTAATGTCTGCAGGAAGGGCGTTCCAAGTTTTGGCTGCAATGTAGGGGAAAGTTAGACCTCCGGCTTTGGCTTTTTTGATGCTTCGGGTGTAAAGAAGGTTGGAGTATTGCGTCCTGGTGGGACGGGATGAGGATGGTTTGAGGATGGTCGCTGATAGATAGGACGGGTCAGAGAGAGAGAAGAATTTGCGTGTGAGGGTGAGGATTTTGAGAGTGATCCGCTCTTTGACCGGGAGCCTCTGGGCTGAGTGTCCTTCGCGCCTCACTGTTCTCACTGCAGCTTGCTGGCTTGGAAGGCATCTTGTCTTCCCTCCAGTTCCTGTTTTGCCTCCTTCTTCACCTGACAGCTCCTGCTGTTCCTGGCACAAGCATGGTGAACCTTCCGCTTCCAGACTTCCTTGGATGATACCTCCAGCAGCTTCTCTGCTCTGCACTGCAGCCTGCTTGCCTTCTGTGTCCCTACCAACCTCGGGAGAAGTGACTCTCTCTTTCTCTTCAGGTGTAGTGTTTTTAAATGTACCATCACCTTTTACCCTTTTCCAGCAACTAGAGTGCAGCGTTTGCTTTCCGGTTCTAGTGATCTTCATTACTCCAGTCCTCTTCCTCGTCTCAGTGTTATCAAGCAAAGGGGGATGTAAATACTGTTGGTGATTGGTCATGACTGGAGGTTCTATACTACAGTATGCCATGCAGGAAAAGTGAGCCAAGTGGATGTTACCAGATGCTAAAAAAACAGGGAAATGTCTGCCTTGATCTAGTGAATCTAGTCCGCCTTCCCGGGGGTTGTCTTCCCTCATGTGGTCCTCCACAGATAGCCACCCCCAGAGTCAGAGTCAGGTAGCCTCTCCCATGCCAGATGTGCAGAGATTTTCCCCAGTGACGTAGTGACAACCTCGCTAGATTCATCACACAACATATCATCTGGCAATAGGCAGAAGAGCAACATAGTGGAAAGTGTTTTCTGGGAGAGTGAATGAAGCTGGGAAAAGGAGGGTCAGGGGGGAAGGAGAAGAATTATGAAGAAGGAGCCACAGATTAGGGAAACAGACATATCTCATTACCATCACACATTTCTCAACACAGCTTATGTAGATTTAAAAGGCATTAAAAGTAGACCATATCAAGTCACACGTGCCCAGCACATCATGATGCTGATAAAAAATATTTTCCTCTTCAGGTAGGGCTGACATGTCCTGCACAGCCATCCACTCTAGATGTTGCCAAGCTCCTTGAATGTGTCAAAGCAACCATTTATGCAGTGATCAAGGTTAAACACACTTGTTTTCTGGATGCTTTTGGAAGAAAGGGATTCTGGTCAAGGGATTTAATGCTCTACCACCATCAGTGAGCGTGGAACAGCAAATGGCCGTATGAGACCCACCCTAGCCCTAACCTCGGACCGATAAGCCTTAATCTTGGGGCAGGACCTTATGCCATAACCAGTTCAATCCTTGTATTATCTTACTTGACCAGCAATCATTAGAACTGTATTACCTGCGCTACTCATCTTGGCTTTTGACCAGTAGTGTAGGAGAGGAATGTCTTGTTGCATGGATCTAAAAACAAGTTCTCCTTCAAACTGGGTTGGCACAGGTTTTCTTCCACGTGAAATCCAAGGTCAACAAGTCAAGCTCCCCTTTTCTTTGTAGTATGATCGAACAGACATGCCCATGAGAAGGTGAACAAGCTTGTGAAGAGCACAAGCAGATGGTCTACAGGCCTTCGCCAGTGCTAGTTGCTGAGGGTCATGCGTCCAGAAGAAATGAACAATGTCCCAAAGAGCTCCTTCAAAAGAGTGCACCTAACTCTTTCTCTTTCAGTTCTCGAGGGGGCCTTTGTTTTATATACTAGAATGCCACAATTCAATTCAATGAAACCAAAATCCTTTATTTTAGGTGTGAGATCATAAAAGCTAAAAAAAAAAAGAAATGTATAAATACAATACAGTTGTCACATACTATAAAAAGTTTGTTAGCAGATATGTGTTACATCAAGACAATAATTGAGCGCACGTGCTTGGATGGAATGGCCATATCACACAATTGATATAAAAACATGTTATAAAAAACGTCCTCGCATCTATACATAAGAATGCTAAAACCTTGCTATAGATGTCCTTAACATGGCATCAGCACTCATCCGGCATTACCGGTTACTAATAATCAATGTGATTAACAATGCAATTACCATACACCAATCGTAATAGTAAATAACTTTGCCTGACAACTTACATTTCCAGTTCCCTTATATATCTGCAAGCTGGATGAGCAATAAATAGGATTTTCTATCACTTTCTTCTGACGCATCCATGCCCGATATAGGAAATTAGCCACAGCGAGAGTAAGCGCTACTTTGTTAACACTGCTACATGCCTTACTGGCGGACAAAGTATCACCAATGTTCAATTAATTAAATCTGCATTGCAGGTAAGATCTTCTCCGATTGATATACAAAGAGCAAATGAGTATAAAATGAAAATATATGTTTCAGTCCAAACTAATTGGGGCAATGATGTAGGCCTAACATTAAAGTACCACATCTTAACTTGATCAATAACATGTGAGCCACTTTCGATTTAATCAAGTCAAGATATTGTTCATAGCCAATCATCATTTTACAATCCCAATAGTTTCTAGCTATAGGAGGGTGGGTACTTTTATCGAGAATCTTTCCCAGCTCTTAAAAGCGAAATTCCGATTTCACGGCGTGTTTGATATCAAAGCCTATCGTATTAGGATGTATCCAACAATTACCATAAGCCAGGTAAATAGGTAACATGTTAACTTGTTTCACGGGAGGTAACCCGCTGCCCTCATGAATGCCTCTATATTTTCCTAGTGAGGGTGCACTACAGATATGCACCCAATAGAGTAATGGCTTAAGTACTGTTTCACAACCTATATAACTTAATCCTAACTATTCCTGAAGTGGAATCTTCAGGGTGCACCTAGGAAATCTCAACATGTTTTTTAATGAATGCACTCTCAGTGACTACCAATTTGCGAGTATTACAATGATCCCATTGCGCTGATCCATAAAGCACAGGCTGATTGGCTTGTAGTTTATAGAATTAATGGCTGGACTCATTGCACCAATCACACGCTCGCTAGCAAATCTAGCAATGGCCCCGCTGCACCTGCTCAGGGTGAGGTGAGATTTGTCAAGATGCTGTACCCAACATTGTGCACACATAAACCTTCCACCAGCCATGGAAGAATAAACTACAGACTCGTCAGGTGGGTTGGTGAACGTCTTTAATAGCAGTCAGCAAAACCAGAAAACACAGGTCAAACAGCAACCCAATGATATAACCCGATTCGGCTCGGCAACCCCCCTCCCCACCCCCCTCAGTGCACAAGAGCACTTATACAGAAGAGCACACATGCATTTCAATAGAAAGGGTGGTCCAGACGTGTCATGATCTTAGGCATAAACCATGTTCTCACGCCTGAGAGAGTACAATCTTGATAGGAGCGGGAAGACATTTTGTGAGGCATTTATACATTTTCTGCTGTGCGTGCTGACGCCATGGTTCTCAGACAGTTCAGAGTGAGGTGGTCTGCCTAATGTTCCCACCTACACCTGCTGAAGCTGCTTTGCCTGGTAAGGCGGTTCTCTGAAACACGCTTCGATATGCCAAAACGGAAACACGTCAAATGCGAGGTCTATGAAAGCGGGCAACCTTATGCAGTCGAAGGCAAATCATATCTGCCGTTAAGACATGTGCACTGTCACATAGGGCAAATGCAGCAACAGCAACAAGACACTGTTAAACATGTCAGTCAGTGAGTGACTAAACCTAGTTAGTAGAGCAACTGCAGGGGAACCTGCAGAGTTTGACAAATTTAAAATCTCTTCCCCACAATCCCCTCCTATGAGACCTTCACTCCAGATTCATCAATCACATGATATCATATGATATGATAGGTTATTTATTACGTGCTTAATACCCAGAGGTTTCTAAGTGCAGACCCGGGGATCGAACCTGTGTTGCTCTGTGCCACCTTGCTTTCAAGGCGAGCACATGGCCGCTGAGCTATCCTCTCTATCCTCCATCTATAGGTGAGCAAACTTTTCAATTTGGCCAATCATAACAACGTACCTCTTTGGTGGTATTCAAATACAGAATTCAAGTCTTTTGAAAAGCTGACTGACACTGGGAATTTACAGGGTAGTAGAGCCATCTACAGATCACCAGGAGACTGAATAAACCCAGAATTAGTATAAATAGTGCACCCAGAACAATGCAAGCTCCTAAAGACCCCAAGGTGTTTGTGACCTAGGACCAGATGGTCCACGCTGACTCTGGACTTCCATGAACGGCACTTACTGTGTGGCATATGTGGGCAATAATATCAGTAATATTACTGGCGTAGCTTGGTATATACACGCAGCATTCACTCTTTACAACTGCGCACATGCTGCCTTAGGATGCTAGAAGGGTGTCCAGAGCCATACGGTTCTGGAGGACCATGGCCCAGGTGACTAGTAGTTTATGGGATAATGTCAGGAATACAGCAGTAGCTTTTGCAATATATTTGATCAATTGAGGCATCATGGTCAATTGGTCTCTGTTTAGTTTAACCCCAAAGGGGTGGTATGTGGTAACCCATCATGTAACAAATCCTTCCCAAGCTGAGCTTCTCTTTGGCCGTGTATGCACCGGGGAAGGTGCAGCTATGACGAATGACAGGCAGGTCATAGCGCATGTAGCCTGAGAGGAAAGGTGAGGAAATGCTGGTCTCCTTGATGCTGGTCAGTGATAATGTCAAATGCAATAATTCGACAGTCAAAATGTCGAAAAAAAAATGTCGAAAAAAATAATGTAGAAAAGCAATAATGTCGAATTTTTTCTACATTTTTTCGAATTTTTAGAAAAAATAAATAAATATATATAATTAAAATGTGTTGAATATGAGGGGTGCGAGGGTGGTGGGGGGTGGCAGGGGGGTGTTTGGTGAGGGGGTTGGGGGGGACCCCCCTAGTAAATGATATTTTCCTTGTTTATTTATTTATTGAATAAATAAATAAATAAATATATAATTAAAATGTGTTGAGTATGAGGGGTGAGAGGGTGGTGGGGGGTTTGGGGGGGTGGCAGATGGGTGTTGGGTGAGGGGGATGGGGGGCCTCTTCTTGTTTATGTATTTATTGATAGTGCAAAATGAAATTTCTTTTTGACATTGTTTTTTAAAAAAAATGGACTCCTTTCATTATATGTATAAGTTTTCGACATTATTGTTTTCGACATTTTTTTTTCGACATTTTTGTAAGTCGACATTTTTTTTTCGACATTATCACTATAAACCCTCCTTGATGCCTGCTCTGTGGTGGGAAAATTTGGAGGACCACTAAAGCCCATCTGGGAAAGAAAATCACCACACGGTCCGGATCCTCAGAGTACAGAAACCAACTTGAGACCCAGGTAGACATCTCCCTGATTAAAAGGAATGGGTGCTATTGGGAACCTAGAGGACTAGTCACATGGAAGGTGGGAACTAACCGAAGAATCTGAAACCTTTAAATACACACATTTTGCCAGTCAAGGTGAAGGTATGTATTCTCAATGTGGACCCATGGGGGAGCAGAGGGGCCATCATGTTCATGAAAGGTGGTTATAAAGACAGCATTCACAGTGAATCAGACACAAACCAATGAGCTAACAACATTAACATACATGGGGGGTCATTACGATCTTGGTGATAAGGGGTTAACGGCACCGGTAATGGTGCGGAGCCGTGAAACCCTTACCGCCCCATTACGAGTCTGCTTGCGGGAACCGCAAAGGATGCCTGGTAAAACCAGGTGCCATTAGCGTGTCCCGCTAGCAGACCAGGAAGCTAACAACAGGGCCCATTGTTAGCTCCCTCCCCATTCCAATTGGTCTCTGTTTAGTTTAACCCCAAAGGGGTGGTATGTGGTAACCCATCATGTAACAAATCCTTCCCAAGCTGAGCTTCTCTTTGGCCGTGTATGCACCGGGGAAGGTGCAGCTATGACGAATGACAGGCAGGTCATAGCGCATGTAGCCTGAGAGGAAAGGTGAGGAAATGCTGGTCTCCTTGATGGTGGTCAGTGATAATGTCAAATGCAATAATTCGACAGTCAAAATGTCGAAAAACAAAATGTCGAAAAAAATAATGTAGAAAAGCAATAATGTAGAATTTTTTCTACATTTTTTCGAATTTTTAGAAAAAATAAATAAATATATATAATTAAAATGTGTTGAATATGAGGGGTGCGAGGGTGGTGGGGGGTGGCAGGGGGGTGTTTGGTGAGGGGGGTTGGGGGGGACCCCCCCTAGTAAATGATATTTTCCTTGTTTATTTATTTATTGAATAAATAAATAAATAAATATATAATTAAAATGTGTTGAGTATGAGGGGTGAGAGGGTGGTGGGGGGGCTGGGGGGGGGTGGCAGGTGGGTGTTGGGTGAGGGGGGATGGGGGGCTCTTCTTGTTTATGTATTTATTGATAGTGCAAAATGAAATTTTTTTGTCGACATTTTTTTTAAAAAAAATGGACTCCTTTCATTATATGTATAGGTTTTCGACATTATTGTTTTTGCCATTTTTTTTTCGACATTTTTGTAAGTCGACATTTGTTTTTCGCCTTTTTCGCCATTATCACTATAAACCCTCCTTGATGCCTGCTCTGTGGTGGGAAAATTTGGAGGACCACTAAAGCCCATCTGGGAAAGAAAATCACCACACGGTCCGGATCCTCAGAGTACAGAAACCAACTTGAGACCCAGGTAGACATCTCCCTGATTAAAAGGAATGGGTGCTATTGGGAACCTAGAGGACTAGTCACATGGAAGGTGGGAACTAACCCAAGAATCTGAAACCTTTAAATACACACATTTTGCCAGTCAAGGTGAAGGTATGTATTCTCAATGTGGACCCATGGGGGAGCAGAGGGGCCATCATGTTCATGACAGGTGGTTATAAAGACAGCATTCACAGTGAATCAGACACAAACCAATGAGCTAACAACATTAACATACATGGGGGGTCATTACGATCTTGGTGATAAGGGGTTAACGGCACCGGTAATGGTGCGGAGCCGTGAACCCCTTACCGCCCCATTACGAGTCTGGTCGCGGGAACCGCAAAGGATGCCTGGTAAAACCAGGTGCCATTAGCGTGTCCCGCTAGCAGACCAGGAAGCTAACAACAGGGCCCATTGTTAGCTCCCTCCCCATTCCCATTGAGCCCTATGGGGGCTCGAATGGGAATGGGAATGTACCTGGTCCTCTAAGGTTGGAATGGCCCGGTAATTCCTCATTCAAGGAACCCGGACCCGGTACCCGGTACGGGGGTATCCATGCCGCAATTTGCAATCCAAGGTCCTAATGACCCCCGTGGTGTCCAGGACACCAGACATGGTGTGGGTGCCCAGGGTCAGAGCCTGGACTTCAGATGCTGGAGTAGCACTATTTCAGAAGCTGTATCACATTTCATGGTGGAGAAACAAGTTCAGTTAGTATGGGGTCGAAATGGAGCAATCTGATTAATCTCTTCTGTTCAGGGCACAAATGTCTGTGGTTCAAGACTGGGGTAAAAGTTTCAATGTTCCACAAGTCTCACATATTGGTGTGCCCTGGACTGTAATCTATGAATGTTCTAGTAGTTCAACATTCTTGTGGCTTTGTCAAGGAAGGCTGGAATAAATGTTCAGCTAGAAATGCCCATAGTACCAGAACCATAAAAACACAGTGATCATCAGGACAAAGAGAACTACCAAGAGGGGATAACAATAGAGTCCAAACCCAGCAGGTACTGGCATGTTGTTGATGCATCTTCCAATCTCCACCAATGCACTTCTAGGAGGTGCATTGTTATTCAGTGGATAGGGTGCGTGAGTGCACATGCAGGCATCCCTCTCTCAATCACTGACCCTTTGGAGGTCCTCTGTCAGACAGCAGTGCATACCTTCTCAGTGCTGGGTGTGAGATCCAGTGGAGTCAAGCTCTGGAGATGGTATGGAAGAAGGGGGACCTGGGTCGGGGTGGTCCCCTCTGGAGCCTCGTTGCCTGATGGAGTTTGAACAGTAGGTCATGCAGTAACCCCATTACCGTAAATAGATCGTGCAGCTGGTGGTCTTTGCTCAGAACCTGTGCATACAGATTCAACAGGAATAGTGGAGTCTGCTTCTTTCTTTGCTGAATGATGTTCTGAAGTATTGGGTTGAGTGGGTACTCACAGAGTTGGTGCAGTGGCTGCAACTTCAGTGGGAGAGTTGTCTGATGCAGTTAGGCTGGTTCTTGTTAGCTTGTGGTCAGGCGAGCTGGATGCTGTGCTGTCAGCTTGACTTTAGAGTTTCCGACAGTGGGAAGCATGCATCCAGGAGGTCAGCAGGACTTGATGTGGGCCTCACCACCGCTGTTGAAGAGCAGACTTCCATTGGTGCGTATGAATATACACCTATTCCCTGGGCTGGAGCGGGTGGCAGAGAGAAGGAGCCGGTTCTAATAGGACAGCTCAGACCTTGGTGTGGAGAGAACAAACAGTTCTTGAATAAGGCTCAACAATAATTAAGAACAGTGTTACTCTCCAGGTGTAAGTTCAGAAAGTATGCAGCTGCTGGGTGGGGCTTTCCAGTAAGAACCTTATGTGCAGACATTGCATGTGTTCGCTGTGGGTTACCAAGCCACTTTAGCCTTGTTGCCTGACAGAGAGCCCGAGCTTCAGATCGCTGTTTCTGCATTCACTGCACCGCTAGACTGTCGATGGTAAGCACAGTGGAACTGCTAGTAGATTGCTAATCCTGGTCAGACTTTGCTGATCACCTGACCATTAAAGTGTGTACCTTGGTCACTATGATGAGTGGGATCCAAACCTGGGTATAAATTCATACAACAGTTTCTTTGCAACACTACTAGCATCTGACTTCATGCAGGTATAGGCGTCTGACCACCCTAAGAAAATATGTGCAATGATTAGGCAGCATTTGGGGAGAAGTATGAAGTCTCTCTGCACGTTCAGGAATGACCCTTCTGGTACGGACGTGCAGGCAGACTCATCTTCACCGCTCGCCCCACATTATGGGTCAGACACATCCTACAGTTCCCACAAAATGCTTGCACAACCATCGCTAAGGTGGGAGCAGACCAGTCTTGGTGTTCCCTGAGAATCATAGCCTTTTCATCTGAATGGGCTATGGAGTGGGTCACTCAGGTCAGGTAAGGAAGGAGTGCTTTGGGTGCCACTAGGCAGCCATCCGGGGGACACTGAAGCGAATCTTTTCCCAATTTACAGAGTTGCTGACTCCAGGTCACCTTTCTACCTCTAGGGTTTGATCTTGCAATACAACCAGACTGGGAAGAGAGGCAATCAGTGACCTTTGGACTGCAATCCAAACAAGGGTTTCATTAGGAGCCAGGGACCTTTTTAAGGCCACTGAATGAGTTGCTTTATCAGCTAATGTGTCACCTGCAGCTGTCAAGGACTGTAAAGGACGGTGTCCTCGGCAGTTGACTATGACAAAGGCAGCTGGGAGTAGATGGGTATGTAGAAGAGCAGACACACACTTTCCAATAGAAATGGGGCACCTGTGGAAGTTAAATAACCCTGTTGTCAAGAGAGGGCACAAACGTTGTGCAGCACCCCATGAGTGTAGCGGAAGTTGTGTTAAAGGTAGCCGACTTATCTTTTGCTAGGATACACACTGAAGTAGGTTCATCTATCTGGGCATATGGTAAATGATAGGCTTCGAGGCCAGCATGGAGGTGCACACAGAATACTCAGATACAAGTTCTCGTTTCCCCGGGCAGCAGAGACACAAACCGTCCTCAAAGGGAATCATTTGAGGGTTATGCGGTGGGGTGTACTGTAAATATGATAGGGTGACGAAAGAGTCTCAACCAGAAAACAACTATGCAGTTCCCTGTCCTGTGCCGTGGGCAGCAAGTAAGCAGGATGGATTACAGAACACTGATGGAGAGTAATATTGGCAGTGGACATGAGCCATTTCTGGTACTTTGTTAACCTAGAGTTTGACACTTGTTGTGTCTTATCTTTGAGTAACAGGGCACTGCACTGAGTGGGGCACTGAAACAGTGACAGGGTGTCATTGGACTAGAGAATCAGTCTTTTTTTACCAGCAATGCCACTGCAGCGACAACGAATAAATATGCAGGCAATCCAGCAGACACTGGATCTAAGGCAACACTGTGATATGACCCAGGCAAAAGCTTATTGCTGTGCAGTTCTGTCAGGACTCCTTGGGCAAACCTGTTGCATTCATTCTAAAATAACACAAATGTTTTGTATGATCCGTGAACCCTATGGGTGGTGCTGTTGAGAGCACCTGCTTTATGATGACAAAAGCGTCTTCATTTCCCCTGGACCATGGCAGTTGTTCAGGGTTCAAATTATGCGTGAACCAGGTATCCACTGTCTGCAGTAACTCACCCTTCCGAGGAGCCCTCTCATCTGTTTCCTGGTCCGGGGCTTCCAAGCTTTATGAATTGCCTTAATGCGATCCTTGGTTAGGTGTCTTTGCCACTGACTTTCAGGGTGGATAGGTATGGAGAAGAAAGCAGAACACAAGTCAACAACAGTGAAATATATGACTGACTTTGGGATGAAAGACAAAATGGCAGCTGGGTTTAGGACCATAATTGTGTACAGAGCTTAGAAAAAGGATAGACCTCTTTACCTGGTTTCTTGGTGGGCAGAGTTGGGGTATCAAAGGGACTTCCTGTGGCTAAGATAATTCCCTGTTCGAGCAAAAATATTATGACTGGGCAGAATCCTTCCTCAGCCTGCTTGGAAATTGGGTACTGAGGCACGCAGGGCATAGGCTTGGCTAGATTCATGGTAATTCTTTACTGGCTCAGCATTGAATATGTATCCACATGATTTGCACGGGTAGACCACAATTTTGAAGGGACCAGGTCCAACAATCCCTTTTGCAACTGTGAGAGGTGGCCTGGTCTCCTGGGTTCGAATAGGGGCCTTCCTGTAATGTATTCAAACCTCGAATTTCATATGGACTGGGATATTGAGGACGACACCATCAGGGGAACAAAAGATCGAGCAGCTCAATTTACACAGTCGATCTAATTCAAACAGATTAACAGAGGCAAACAGACTCAACAAGAAGGCATGTTTGTCAGAGACTGGACACAAAGTAGCAGTAAGCTGTTTGGAACACAGGGTGTGGTATGGGTGCAATACCTGCAGCATTGGCTGTATTAAGAGGGTGTCAAAGCTGGCCGTGATGCTCAAGGGTCAACCGGACATGAAACCTTCTGCCCAGAAATAGTACAATCAACATAAGCAGCAGCGGGATCAGTGGAATAGGTGGTGTAACAAGTTCAGGGACCCCTTGTCAATCCTAATGAGCTTTCTGCAGTGATGGCAGAGGAGGCGGGGGTACTGCCAGGCCAATCAGTGAGGTTGGCTGACCACCTTGTCTGTCATACTGTGGTCTGTTCTGACACTCGGCCTTAGAGTGGCCCAACTCCTCACAGTAGTTAGACTGGCTATTATATGTGCATTACCATTCCCTCTTCCCCTTTTTGGAGGGCGCTCTTTCAGTTCCAAGTCTTCTTCCCTGCCCCTTATATTGATGAAAAGCCTCATCTAGCTTGGGAGGGATGCAATTGCTGAATGTGTAAAGCCATACGCTTAGCTTCAGTACTTTCCTGTTGCCTTTCTACCTTTTTTTATGAAAATGTTGTGCAGCTAACACAACCTCTGCCAAATTATTTTCTTCCCAACCAATCAATATCAACTTGATACCTTTATCCACCTTCGATGGAGACCCATAACAAACTGTGAAAATATAGCCAAAGGAGCCACAACAGTCTTATCCATCGTTCCTGAATGTTGCTTACAACCTCACTTCAAAAATTCGAGACACTCTGCCAGCTTTTCACCCTTTGCCTGTTTGCAGGCATTTATCTTGGGCCAACCAGATATTAGGGGGCAGATCTCAATGACCATCTAGTGTACTCTGTCAATAAATGCTTTTAAACTGTCATTAATGGTTATTACTCTGGCCAGTTACAACGCTGCTCGAGTAATGCAAAGGTGTTGGTAGGGAGAGCGGTTCTCAGCAGCTGATTTAGGTTGGCAAAAACGGGTCTGGAGCCATCGATGATTACCTGTAGCTCCTACTAGAATTTAACAGGATCCTCTCGAATCTTGGGGAACTTTTGGACAATGTTGAAGAGATCAGTTGCGCTCCATGGAGTATGTAGATGACTGTGATATTGTCTCTGCCTGGGAGCTGCCAGAGAGGGAATCCGCTGGCGTTGCCATGTGTCGGAGAACCTGGAATACCTTTGAAAAGTGTGAAAGGCTTTTGGAGATGGATATCTAAAGAGACTAGAGATTTGGGCTTGTAGTGTGTTTGAGACTGAGGGCAGCTGAGTTGGGCTGACAGGTGAACGGATTGTGGTGCACTGATCCTAGCAAGGTGGTTCATGCAGGTTGTGGTCAGGGATGGCTACCTACCCGGGACTAGCTTATGGTGGGGCATAGTATCTTTGGGTTATAAGTGTCAAGAATGTCTGCTGGTGATTTCTTCAGTGGGGATACCTCTGGTTGGGTACCTGCAGATTGGAGTACTCAATTTTTAGCATCTTGACTTGCTCTTGTAGCTTCTCCTCTGCGTCTTTTATGGCTCTAGTATTAGATTCTGACTGTCTCTTTGTTGCCTCAGAGAACTATTCTAAATAGATCTCCTATTGTTGCTGGTGTATCAGTGCTCCCTTCTTCTCTATGGATATTCGCAATGCTGTGATCTTAACCAGACAGTGTTAAGTTTCCAGACTCTAGGTTTATCAGAAACAGGCATTTAATCCAAACCGTTACCAATAACAGTAAAAAAGACCTGGCAAATAGCAATGCCATTAACTGTGATCACCTACCCATGGTTTTCTGTTGACTCCTCCTCCGCATTTGCTCTACCTAGTTCCCGCGAACCCCGAGCAGCCTCAGCCAGTGGGCACATTTGCAGACAAAGTCGTCTTACCTGGGCACTCCGGATCAATGAAAACCGGGTAACTCCTGGGTTTCCGCTGCAGGGCAGCACGAATCAGGAACCACAGGGACCAATCTTGTCATGGAAAAAATCAACCACAGACTCTTCAGGTGGATTAATGAACATCTTTAATAGCAGTCAGCAAAGCCAGCAAACACAGGACAAACAAAGATAGAAGAAGACTCAGCACAGAAGACCCCCTCTCTCAGTGCACAGCCCTTTTATAAAGAAGACCACATGCATTCTTTAATTGAAGGGGTGGTTCAGACATTGCATGATATCGACGAGCAACAATGTTTCTGCATGATGTTCACAGGTTCCCAGCATTGAGTCTTGAGCATACACAATGTTCTCGCACCCGGGAGATTATTATCTTGATAATAGCAGAAGACATTCTGCGATGCATTTGCACAGGTTCTGCTGTGCATGCTACCTCCACAGTTCTCACACAGTGCAGAGTGAGAAAGTCCACCTAATGCTGCGACTTCTACATGCTGACGTCACTTCGCCTGGTAAGGCGGTTCTCCAAAGCACACTTCGATTTGCTGAATGGGAAATACGTCAGCGGCGAGGTCTGTGGAAGCGGACGACCTTATGCAGTGGAAGGCAAAAGCGCATCTGAGGTTAAGACATGTGAACTACAACATAGGACAAACACAATTATGGTAATAGGACACTGTTACACATGGCAGTGAGGCACAGCACCTAATTAGTAGAGCAACTGGAGGGGAACCTTAAGAGTTTGACAAATTTACAATTTTGCCCCACACCCAAATAATCTAATGTTTCACTTGTTCAATGGGGATCCCCTTCAATGTCCAGGTTTTGCTTCAGTTGTTTGTTACTTGATTTGTTTAATGCCATAGATTTAGCTTTGAAATAATTAATTTGAAGACCACTGTTATAACGAAATATGGTACATAGGTTCAACTGTTCTTTTGACCTAGACAAAGTCAAGTATATCAATTCTGTATCATCTTCAAACATGAATACTTTGTATTTATCTGCTCCTAGCATGGGGGTATCCAACACAGAAGAGGCTTCTGTAGCACCTATAATATAGAGATTTAGAAGCCCTAAACACTACCTTTTCTACTCTACAAGGTGCAGTTGTTTTGTCTCCCAAACTCCCTGGAGTTAAGACAAAACTCGTACTATTTTTTAAACATTCCAATAAGCAGTGCTTTGATAGTTTACACTCTTGATCAAACCATTCAGTCTATTTAGTGGCTCTCCTGGCTGCCAAGGGATCCGGCTTAGTGACTAAGGGGAACATCTTGGCCATAATGTCATCAAACACTGATATGATATTATCAGCTGGCAAATGGTGGTCAAGGAATATTTTTCTTAATGTTGGTAATATTTCTTCATGAATACCGCACATTGTTTGCCCTTGTTTCACTGAATCCCGTTTGATGCACACCCTTAAATTCCACTATTAAGCGATTGACACCACTTGGTTGTCATGCTCAACCTTCGAATTTCCATTAATAGATATTCTTAGCATTAAGCTGGCGATTTTTACTGTAAATTCGATATATCACAGAAGATTCTTTAATCATCTACCATGATTTTAGTTCTAATAGGATATAATCTATGGTACTGCTATTAATCCCATTTGACTATATACTTACTAGCTGGTCTGCCACTGCCTAATCTGCCAGTACAAGCTCTGCAGCTAAGTGAAATGCAAGTTCACAGAGCATACCTATGTTGATGTTTAGGGTAGGTGGTCCTTATATCCTGTATATCCCACACCATATCTTCTTCTTCAGAGCAACCATCAGTTAACAAAAGAGGCCCACATTGTAGGTCAATGCCACTTAAAATTATAATTTGGGCTTTAAAATCACCCCTCTCCATGGATTGTTTTTAACCCATTCTCTTTGCTCAGCCTGCTATACAGTTCAACGATTATATACTTACCACACCCTCCAAACCTATTAGCACTTACTGTAGATCATTGTGATCGGTGGCCAGTGCTTTCACAGATGCCTTAAGGGAGGCTTCAACCCACATGGCTAATCTCCCACTAGGTCTTCCTGCTCTACCTTTAATGGCAGGTACACTGCAACATGCAAAACCTTGTAAGCATTCAGCTTCAGTACTCCAGGTCTTCTGGAAACAACCAATATGATGTTTTTCTATATAATTGCACCATGATTTATCGGATCTATGTGATCACCATGAAAAGAAAATATGTGGGGAGACCCCCGCATCCCCTTATACCCCCCACATGTATTATTTTACCCTTACCCACCCCCCCATATATATGCATTTTCGTCTTCAGCATTTTCACGTTCGCTATTTTACTACCATACCGAATTTATATATATATCTAACAAATGCCCGGCGAAGTCAGCAATATTCCAGGGCATGATACATAAGTTGTGTATAAAAACATTGGTACACGTGTCTGACTGGGGTTCGGTGTTAATTTCCTAAGAGGGGAGGATAGCTCAGGCGCAACGTGTCAGGTCGAGATGATAGCTCAGGGGTAATACAACGCGTAGCAACTTACGTTTGAATCCCAGTGTCGCGCTTAGAAACTGGTCTCCGGTATTAAGATTGTTATAAAAGGACAATTATAATAATAATAAGTGCCCACGGGGTGTCAGTCTACTGCTTCTAAGTCATCAATCCTCAGAGAATCTATGACCAAACACAATGAGGCCACAGGGTCATATAATAAATTGGAGGCACTGGGGCGGGTTTTATGTCTGGTAAGATATCTAATCGGCTTTAATTGACCATCAATAGAATTGGTAATGCTATAGGTCTGAAAAGGCCTTGACCTCAATTCTCTATCACTGCCATCAGGAGGGTAGGATCTATAGTCTATCTATATGAGCCCTTCAACTATCAAGCCATTAGTAAATACTAATAAAATATAGCCACAGTTTGTTTTACATGGGTGTGTGTGTACTGCCCTTCACTATGTCTTCTCTGATGACAGAGACTCCCTCTCCTGTGCCTTATCCATTGCATGGATATATTGATCAGTGAGGCCTCTTATTCAATGGTGCCTCTTGGAAGCCTAGGAACATGTAAACAACATTTGTGTCCGAGTCCCAGAGATTAGGATTCACTGTAAGCATTGTGTGGTGCACCCACCCTAGAAACACTCTTTCGTCCAGCCTCGGACCCTTTACCATTACATTGTCGAGATGGTTTTGTCCAACCATCGAACCAGCTTCTATTTTGGAGAGACTTCTTTTGAGCCCGATCAGTGGTCCAGATATGGCTTGATGGTGGGGGATTATTATAAGTGTGTGTAGTGATAACCTTGGAAACCGTATCCCTTAGAGGGGATTCACCCAACAGTGCAGACCCCTTTCAACAGTAGCAGCTCCTTTAGGTTTCTCGATCAGCATATTCTGCCCATATTTTGACTCACTATAGCACCCACATATTCAGGACAAAAGGCCTTATTACTTGTTGGGCAGTAAGTGTTAAAAGTGGCAGCAATGGAATTACTGCCACTTTTACCACTCCATTGAATTAGGGATGTCAGTACCTGGACATTAATTCCACTGGTGGATTCACAGCCGGAAAAATTAACGTCAGCGTAATCACCTTCAGAAACGGACAGAATTAGAGCTGCGCTAATTTCACCGGCTGAATTAATGCCTTAATCGAAAACGGTAATTCTGCAGCATTACAAATTCAAATACCGCCTAAGTACCACTGAAAAAAGTGCATTTTCTGCCAAAAACACAGCGCACTTACATCCTTTTAAAAGGAGGAGGTACATACGAACTGGTGAGTCCCATGAATCCCTAGGTGCATCCAATAAGACTCAGAAATGGAAACATATGGCAAACACATTCCCCAAACACACTTTCCAACACTTTGCTGGCACAGAGACTGTCCTTATCGATTTAAAGGCCCAAATTGACTCACTCAGAGACAAGGGCAAACTAGCCCTCCTCCTCCTACTAGACCTCTCAACCGCCTTTGACCTGGTGGACCATAGAGTCCTGTGTAACCACTTGGACTCTGCAGCCCACTTCTCAGGGGAGGCCATAGCCTGGATAAAGTCATTCCTCAGTGACAGGACTATGAGGGTGTTCTCCCCCTCAGCGACAGCAGACCCAATACCCATCACCCGTGGAGTGCCCCAGGGATCCTGTGTCTCGCCAACACTTTACAATATTTTCACAAAGCCACTCTTTGACGATCTTGACAATCTGGGTGTCACCTACACCAACTACGCAGACGATACCCAGATTCTCATACCACTTACTGGGGATTACGGTGAAGATCTGGCTTTGGTGAATAGAATCTATAGCATTGTGCAGGCATGGATGGCCAACCACGGCCTATGTTTAAACGATGACAAAACAGAGCTCATCATCAGGGGCACCGCAGCTCGCATCTCTAAACTTAACCAAAATTACTCAGCATTTATCATCGATGGGAACACTATTAAGGTCGCCAAAGAAGTAAAAACCTTAGGTTTTTACCTTGACTCGACCCGCTCCCTTACCAAACAGGTGAATTCACTGGCCTCATCCACGGCCTATACATGTAAATTAATACGAGCTGGGAAACCATTTTTATCAGTTGACAGCTGTCTTATCCTAGCCAAAGCCCTCATCCTTTCAAAGTTAGATTATTGTAATTCCCTCTACATAGGGTCTACCAAACAAATAATCAACAGAATACAAGTGCTCCAAAATAATGCACTTAGAGGGGCCCTAAGCATTCCCAGAAGAGCACATATCTCCGAAATAAGACGGAAATACAAATGGCTATCTACCCAAGAAAAAATCAACCTCAAAGCTGCATCCCTCATCCATAAATGCTTAAATAATAAAGCCCCCCGCTACCTAACAGAACGATTCAATAGAAAAAACCCTACTAGACCCACTAGACCAGCTGGCCCCAACGGCCTCCTAGTGCCCAAATTCAAACTTACCACCATTGGAGGATCCAGCTTCCCAGTCAGGGCAGCTCAATTATGGAACTCCCTACCCCATGCACTTAGTTCTGACCAAACGTTCAACAAATTTAGACAGAACACAATAAAATGGCTCACTGAGAATACTATGTAACCTGCACTTTCCCATGTACCCACCACATGTTCAGTACTTGATGGTGACTGACCTGCTATTATGTAAAGTTAGCTCTATGATTATTGTTTGGCTATACATCGTCTGTACTTGGTTTTGTCTCACCCTGTGGTGCCATGTTCTATGAATGTGTAACTTCTGTAAATGTGTAACCTCTGTAACTAAGCTGTAAACCTACTTGTTCTCATGCGCCTGCTACGTCAGGGTCTGGTGCGCTCAACAAATAAAACAAACAAACAAACAAACAAACACTAGCTGCTAACCTCAAAATGCAGCACCTCCCTCCTGCTGTGCATTGGGGTGCAGAGAGAGGAACAACACCACTTAGCACTTACTGCATAGAGAACGAGGAGACGTCATGCAAGGCGAGCGCCCATTGCCTGGTTCAGGTCATCACTCTGGGAATTAACAGATGGCCAGTCCATAACCCTGTACCGGCTCAACAGAGAGACTTAAGCTGAGCTTCTCTCCCTGATCGAGAGTGACATCCAGAGCAGGACCAACATCTGAACCGCCTTGTCACTGCTACTAAAGCTCATGTCGGTCCTGCATTTCCTTGCCACAAGCACCCGCCAGCACACTGTGGGCATGCAGCATGGCATGTCACAGCACACATTTTCAATCTTGTTTGGGCAGATGCTGCATGCACTGTTGTGGAATGCACCCCAGCACATCTACCATTCCCCACCCCGGCACAGATAAATGCCACAAAGGCACTTGACACTCCACCTGCCCAATGTTGTAGCAGCCCTGGACTGCATCTATGATGCCTTGGTGTCCCGACAGGCAACAGAAGGGCTATATCGATACAGGAGACAGTACCATTCCCTGATTGTACAAGTGGCCTGTGATGCTGACCTCACCACCATACACTGCTGTGCCTTCTTTTCTGGTTTCACTCATGTCGATATGGTCCCGCGTAACAGCACATTGCCTGCCTACATGGAGAACCCAGGAGACCAATAGACATGGATACCGGGTAAGCACAAGTGCCGTCACACATTACAAACTTGCACCACAAGTAAAAAGGGTCCTGTGCATGCAGGTCCTGCCCTCTCATCCAACATATTACAGCCAGCAACCCACATGACTAGGCACTGAAGGACATTGCTGTAGCATGACCGTAAAGCATCATGTTATAGCAAGGAAGTAATCCAACAAGAGAGAACTGCAGATACTAGGCTGCATAGGGAAACAACATAGTCACAGGCAATAGCATAGTTTACCACTTCACAATCATAATGCAATACTGCCAGACATTGATGGCCTATTCGCTGCAAACCCTGAATGTCATTCCACAAGAGCAGGAACGCACAAACCACAAAAAAGCACAATAATAACTGTACTCTCCTCAGGACACATGCATCACAGCATAGAACTACTACAGAAAACATGTACATTGCTAATCCTGTTACATGTATGAATGTTACAACTGCTGCTGAAAGATGTGCAAAAGGGGAACCCCAAAGTGGCATTGCATATGCATCACCATAGTACAAGACACATAAAGTAATTTTAGGGATACACAACCATGACAAGAAGAAATGACACACATCCTCATTTTTTGGTACTGGCACCTATGCCCTTGCAGGGGACTCTCGATCACACAACTCTTGTGGTTTTGAACACATGTGCCCAATCTGTGTGCACCGCAAGAGGTGGCAAGGAATATGCTGTGGTTTGAGCGGATCTTCGGCCTACTGATGGATTGTTTCTGGTGTCTCCACCTGATGTATAGCCTAGAGAAGGTGGGGAAAATCTTTGTAGTATGTGCCATGCTGCACAACATTTCCATCAGGCGACATGCCCTCTGCTCCAGATCGACATGCCTTCCCCAGAGGAACATGACACACTGCTGATGAAGTGCTGCTATGCAGTGAGCATGATGAAGGCAGGGGCAGTTGTTTGGTGTGGTTAATACTCATAGAACAATTGTAGACCCAATCATTTGTACCAACATCACAATTTGTGCAGAGCCACGTATTACATAGTTTGCAGAGTGCAAAACACCCATGCCATCCCGCCTCCTCAATCCCCAACATCCATACATTCCCACCTCTCTCAATCCCCACCACCCATGCCCACCAACCTCCCCCAATCCCCCAACACCTATGCCCGCCCACCCCCTGAATCCCCAAATTCCATGCCCTCTAACTTCCATCAATCACCAAAACCCATTCCCTCCAACCTCCCTCAACCCCTACCACCCATGCCCTCCCACTTTCCTCAATCCCCAACACCCATGCCCTCCCACCTCCCTTAATCCCCAACACCCATGCCCGCCAACATCCCCCAATTCCCCAACACCCATGCCCTCCCACCACCTCAATCCCCAAATTCCATGCCCTCTAACTTCCATCAATACCCAACACCCACTCCCTCCAACCTCCCACAATCCCCCACCACCCATGCCCCCACCTCCCTCAATCCCCAACACCCATGCCCTCCAAACTCCCTTTATCCGCCAGTACCCATGCCCTCCCACATACCTTAATCCCCAAAACACATGGCTACCTACCTCCCTTGTGCTAGCATACATGTCAATACTGAATCAGTGTAATTTCATTGCCCTCTTTCAGGCTGTGAACGAGCCACATTCCTCTCAGAGCGATGATGAGGGCTACCAGGCAGTGAGCCCTCTGTGGGGGCGACAGAGGGGAAGTGTGGAAATCTGGGTTCAGGTAGAATGACTCTGACATCATGGTATGGATGAGTGACTTCTTTATTATATTTCCAAGCATAACATCCAGTTTCTAGAGTCATATTAATCAGATAGTAGATTCCAGTTCACATAGGCAAGCACCGGCATCCTCTCTCTCAGGCTTACATCTTCAACTCCCCTCCAGAGAACACCAGTCATACACAAACATTCCATCCAGTAACATTCCAATGTCACTCATAACACTCACTCCAGATTCCACTAGGATGCAGGAGAAGAAAGATCCTTACATATCTCCCCTCCTTAGAGATATCAAAAACACGACCAGCTAACTCAGCATGACAGCTATATAAAACACCCACACACACTGACACCTACACGTTTAATGCACATGCATCATCTCACCAAACAAAGACATTCTGCTAACAGCTTCCCAACACCAATGAACGTCCTCACAGCCGTGGGACACACTTTAAAACAATGCCCCTTCCCTTTTCTGCTAAGTGAAGAAGAGGCACCTCCGACTACTGAAATACCATAACTAAACTTTCCACACATAGAGGCACCCAGACCTCTCATACAAATCCTAACTCCAACATCCCACAATAGAACACACACTTAACTCCCTTACACCCTGCAATCACAAGACCCAGGTGTGCCTAAACACACACCACTTCCAACCAGGCTGAGTATATCTAATACTCGGGTAACTACTTCACAAACTCAGTGACCCCACTACCCCTCATTTGCCCGTGTTGAAAGTTCTCTTCACACAAAAACCTAACTCCGGGAGTACTACACTACATACATACCACTAGTGTATCACATATCACTAGAATCACTCACGTTATACTCATTACCTAATCTTCACATATAATGTTCCTAACATTGCACTTAATAACAACATTGTACACACTACTTTAAAACTCTTAAAACTCTAGCATGTATAAACCGATCCACCTGAAAAATTAAAATATTAGTCAAGTCATAGCATTTGAATTTAAAACATCAGTGTTTTCCACTCTCAACTAAAATGTCCATCCTGGAAAAGAAAATTATTAGTGCAGCAAACACGTGTCATATCAACTTGAGCCAGGTATCTCTACCATCCTGGTCAATCAACAATGTAATTCACTTTTGAGACCATCTGTGTGAAAAACAATTTGTTATACACGCCAAAGACCTAGAATCATCATTTTGCTAAATACCGATTAAAACCACAGCGGCTACTACATGCACTCTACCTTCACTCCATTTACTCCAATTCATTCACACAGAAATGATCAATTAATCAACAAGCCTCACATGACAATGACATATAAGTCAACAACTAAAATTGACTGCTTAAACCAAAATCATCAAAAGCAAAACTCAATTTTCTTCTTTTACTGTTCCTCGTGGCAGCATCTTTTAAAGTCAAAAGTACCTCTGGGGATTCTTGTATAACGCAGTTCCCAAAACAATAAGCACACAGTTCTCCAAACCATAGGCAAAGACACTGCCCCTCTGCTATCCGGCAAGAGACACCATGCCCCTCCTAGGCACATCACGAACTCCAAGCTCTCTTCAAGTCCAGTCAAAGCTCACAGGTGCTGAACCACGAATTCACAATGCCAGCAGAAGGTAGCAAACCCACTTGCACAGGCTCCCAGCCCCACAAGACGCTACTGTTGTGGGCTCCAACTCATTATGGTGTTGCTGCAAATGGGCTCCGAGCCCCTTTATAAGCCCAGTCAGAGGCTCCAAACCCCTCCAAGCGCTGGAATGGCCATCAGGACCCTCCTCTGCTCCAGGCGCCTTGCACATGAGCCACAAGTTTCTTCAGCTTCTTCATCCAACTTCTCTGTCACTTCTAGGCGCAGCTTAGGTTCCCAACCTCTTCTAATACTGCTGCCCTGGGCTCCAAGCCCCCAGCTGCGCAGCATGGCTTCCCATATTTCCAGGCGTAACTTAGACCCTAGGCCTCTTCACTTGCTACTGCCCTGGGCTCCAAGCCCTCCATGCCGCAGCTTGGTTTTCCAAACCCCTTAAAACTGTTCCTGGGCCCTCAGCCCTGCCAACGTCTCTTGACTTTCTCTGTGCTTGACCTGTCCAACTGTTGACAGGCCAGCTGGCATCTGGCCCTGGCACAGCTCCTTATTGCCTTCGCCTGTGCCCTTGGCGCTAGGCCCTTCTGCGCCTACTGCATTTAGCGCTCGCCTTACCTGAGAGAGAGGGTCTTCCTTGGTTTGGGGGGCAGTGCTTGTCTCTTCTTCTGTGCTGTCCCCCCAGCACAGCCAGCATCCTCGTCGCCAATGTGGAAATCTGGGTTCAGGTAGAATGACTCTGACATCATGGTATGGATGAGTGACTTCTTTATTATGTTTCCAAGCATAACATCCAGTTTCTAGAGTCATATTAATCAAATAGTAGATTCCAGTTCACATAGGCAAGCACCGGCATCCTCTCTCTCAGGCTTACATCTTCAACTCCCCTCCAGAGAACACCAGTCATACACAAACATTCCATCCAGTAACATTCCAATGTCACTCATAACACTCACTCCAGATTCCACTAGGATGCAGGAGAAGACAGATCCTTACAGGAAGCCTCTGACTCATGGCCCGCGATGTGCAGGAGGGTCAGAAAAATGGTGCTCTGCAGGTTTTCTGCAAAAAACAGGGATGGCCTTTGTCAGCTCCCTGACTTCTCTGGTTCACAAACATTCTGGCCACAGTTGCCACTGACACTGTCGGTTCATGGACATGGCAATTCTGTGGCATGAGCCCTGTAATGAGTCATGGATTACCTGCAGATATTGTAGCTGCAGTTCAGCAATATTTTCAACCTGCACCTCGTGTTGCCCTGTACTGTTCAGCCGCCTCCAGATGGAATCCAGAGAATGCTGTGGCACATGTTCAGGGCTATGCACAGGACTAGGGCGGAAGTGGGGGTTCCGGACACCCCTACCCTCTGCATCCACTGGTCCAATGCCATCATCATTGACCCCTGTGTCAGTGTCACGATGCTGATGGCATTGGCTCAATGATGCAGAGGAGGAGGGGGAGTCAGGGGGCGGATGGGAGGGTGTGACTGTCACCACCTGAGTTTCAGTGGTGGCACGTGGCTTCTCAAGCATCTTCACAGGAGCGGCCTGTGAAGTAGCCTCTTCAGCTGGTGGCGATGCAGCTAGTACATCTGGGCCGGCGGTACTGGCATTTGGGGGTGTGCCAGCAGTGGCATGTGCAATGCTGGTGGAGGGTTCTGTTACAAGACCTGATGCAATAGTTGCAGTCTGTATGCTTCCTGAAGCTGGCATGCTGCTGCTGCTTGTGGCAGGTGTCTCATTCCTGGTTGTCTTCCTGCTCTTTCCACGCATGGGGGGTTTAGGGGCGGAGAAAGAGATAGTTGGCCAAGTGTAGGATCCCGGGGATGTGCAGGAATCGTCTGCCTGAGTGCCCTGAGTGGACTGTGAGCCTGTTGGGCTATTAATGATAAGCAGTCAGTCATCGTGCATACTTGTACAAGGTATAGCAATGAGACTGGTAGATTTGTTAGCCTGGGCGATCAAGGTCTTACCAGGCATCCCTTTGTTTTTGACACCCGTTAAAGCAAGACACCCATGCACTCTGATGGATGCTGATCCTACTGCGGGAAGTGTTCAGTAGTTTCAACAGATCTGTCCTCTGTGATACACACACACACCTTACAGGATGTGAGGGCTGTATCTCCTGTGACATTGTGGTAGGTGATAAGTGTAATCTGTGTATTCAGCAAGGGGGGTGGCCTGGGGAAATGAACACAGTCATTTTCTGGGTTAAAGACACTGCTGCTGCAATATGGGAGTAGGGTCAGCAGATGTTCCCTACCTCAGATGCCTGGCCCCATTGGCATATGGCTTGGACAAATGGCATTTACGTGTATTGGGGCAGTCATTGGCAGTTATGTTTGCTATGTGGGTTGATTGCCTTTTGGATGTTTCAGTGATGGTGTGGGTACAGGGTGGTTCACATTGGCACTTGGCCATGGCCTACCCTCATCAGTGCCCTCATGATTGCATGAGGTAACGTGCATCTACATAATGGTACTATCTGTTTGCACAGTGTCCCCACATTGTCCATGTTGGCATTTGGTAGGAAATTCCCCGGTACATTGCACCGTCTATGTTGGAAGACACATGCAAGGGATAGGGACTTCGGTAGTGCACTGTCATGGGAGATGTGATATTCAAACTCACAGGCTCAGCTTACGTACTTGCTCCAACTTCGGCCCATCCTACGCCTCAATGCCTTCCATGTGGAGGATGCATCTGGCTTCTTCCTCCCATGGCGTGAGGGCAAGCGGCTCTACAGTCCCTGTAGTTTGACGGGAGGCTCCATACCATGCCCTTGAGGTCCTTCCACATCTTCTGGCAGTCCTCGTGTCACCTGGTACTGTGCCCCTTGCCACCGCCTTGTCCCTTATCAAGGTCAGATGGCAGTCTTCCTCTGGGCTGAGATTGTCCTCTGCCTTCCCCAGAAAAGCTCCTCTGCTTGAGCCACGATCTCCTCAGCAAAGAAAATTCATCTCTGCCTTACTGACTGAATTTCTGCCTCCTCCGCTGCATTTTGAACCCCTTAGATTTGCCTTTCAACTGGGATTTTTTTTTTCACCACTTGTATGTTCAGATGCTTACAGGAAATGTGAGATTAAAAATTAATTGTATTTATAAAGATGGCGGCCGCTAGACTTCCCACTTGCCGTATAATGCTATTTATGCCTAGTGCTAATTCTGCTGGCAGAATTACCGTTTGGTAATTATGCCAGAGTAATTTCCAATGATTTCCCAGCGGTAATGGTAACTCCACCGAACCATGGCATTCTTACTGTCTGCACTTGCTTTTCAGACAGAATTACAGTTACCACCAATGGTTTGTGCATGATGCTGTAATGTGGCAGTAATTCCACTGGACACCATGGCAGTAATAGTAATTCCATCTGAATTAATAGTTTGTCCTTGATGTCAACTAGACCTTTTTTGTATAGAATCAAAACAAGAGCAAACAGGAACTGTATCCTTCACAGCAGGTGTCTCAATTGCTGCTGATAGGTTTAGTAACACTGCCCAAACCTGGTAAACAGATGGGAGCGTAGGCACCTTGGTCTTAAACAAAAATACAGCTGTCCCCTAGATTGAGTCATCTCTATGGATTAAACAACTTTAGTCCTTGTGGGGACAACATCACAACACATATTAACCATAGCGGGTATTGTCCAGGGGATCCTAAAAAGTGAAAGCTTACAGTCATTGGGCAGAAGACACTTGAGTGTCACTAGATGGAAATGTGATCTTTCTATAGTGCACCAGTTAGTCACATTATCCATAGGAGGGTAAAACCATTCATGGAAGGATCCTAATGTGAATGGTTGGTGATAGCCCAAAGTCAGGAAATCCAACTCCCCCCAATTCAGTACCCTTTTCGAGGTCATAATACGGAATTCTGGGAGTCTGAACAAGTTGAACACATAGCTGTATTTTGGGAAGAGATCTTTTTGAAACTACTCACCTTGCCCCTAGTGTAAGGTCTCGTCTGGCCCAACTCCCAATGTCATATTTAGCTCTGGTTACCTGTTTCTCCATATTGCATAAAAGGGAATTCCTTGGAACATATGCAACCTCACTCCGCAAGTACGTCAAACACCCCTTGGCCTATCCCACATTCCATGCTCAAATACTTTTCAATAAATACCTGATTTTATTCTAGTCCTCTGACTGGGCGCTGATCATACATATCCCTATTGTTAGAATGTTAGATCATATCTCACATTTTCTGCTCAGTTCAGTTTAATTTCATTTCTTTCAGACACAAGCCTTTAAAATATAAGAAAGTATTTACAAACATCCTACGTTACATACACATCTGATCAACTGGATCAGATACATATTTAAAATTCAAGAATGAGTACTGAAATTTACCTAATCATTAAAAGTAAAATTATCTAAAATCACGACAAACAATGATAAACCCAAAACTAGAAAAAAGCTATTACACAATAGAGACTTAACATCTTCATATTCAGTACCTTATTATGTTCTAATCAATTTTGTCAATATTATACATATGATTTGACCATCATGCAAAATAGAAGTCTTTTTGAACTAGAATGCTGAGAATTTCTATGCATTTCTACAGCCTTGCTAGTGTTACTTAAAATATTCACCTAATTCAAAGTCTAAGGGCCTCATTACGATTTTGGCAGTAGCTATGCCGCTACTGGGGAATTACTGGGCCATTCCGAGTTCGGAGGGCCCGGTAATTCCTCCCTCCAGGAACCCGGGCCCGGACCTACCCCATTACCATTCAGCCCCCATGGGAATCCCACTAGTCTCCCAGGCCCTCCTCTGGCACTTGTCCAATCATCTGCTCCCCCTTTCACCCTCCTCCCCTGCACTTTGCGTCAATGCACTTTCATGGCCGAATGCCACAAGGCGTAGTAGGACCACAACTGTATATATATTAGTGGTTTTTTTTGCCACTGTTATTATTTCCCCTGTTCCCTTCCCATTTCGCCTTGTGGCGCTTTGAAACACAATTTTGTTGTATAAAGTGCCTTACAAATGATCAATACAATTAAATAAATACAAAAAAAAACCATGCAATGTTGCACTGTTATTATTTTCCCTGTTACCTTCCAATTTAGCCTTGTGGGGCTTTGAAACACAATTTTGTTGTATAAAGCACCTTACAAATGATCAAATACAATTAAATAAATAAAACAAAACCAAGCAATGTTGCACTATCTCCATTCTGATCTTACAAGGTGGGTACACATCTGAAAAGGTTTGTTTCCAGGTGCTCAATAATGAAGCCACTGGGACAATTCCTAATTGGGCCTCAGCTAATCACTGCGGGAACTTTGACCAGGGAGAGAATCTCCAAGGATTTATGTGTAGAGGAATTTGGGATATATCCAACTCATGTTGTGGCTTGGAGATCTTCTTGTACTAGAGGCCTTGTAGGTTCTCTTATGTGATGTTATCATTTTACTTCCTTATTCATCACTGAGTTGCAGAAGAACATCTTCTAAAGAACCAAATGCCTGGCTCCTCCATGTACTTTCCTCCCTTCTTGTGACAGTTCATAGGGTCCTTTTAATATGGTAACGAAGATAAGACACTTTAGCATTGGTTTAGAGCTTTGATCTGTCACAATAAAGTGCCATTTGCACTTAAAAGAGAGCCTGAGCTCAGATCTATCACCTCCAACAGTTATATATTTGGTGAATTGGATATCGTTTTTTGAAACTTTTGAATCCCTTTTTGCGTTTGTGCATATGATGTGAGAAGAAGTGGAGATGGAAATATGGTTGCTTTGAGTGAACTGGAATATGGTGGCCATCTTGGCTCAGGAGCCTTCTTCAATTCCTGGAATGCCTTCAAAAAGGATTTTCATAAAGCATTACTAGAGAGGCTTTTCTTGTGCTTTTTGATTGTAAAATAAATCATAACTTCTTGAGTTCTCCTTGGCAATTTGCTGTTTTGTTACATTAATTTTTCAGTTTGTGAACTTAAGCAGAGGCTACTAATTGCATGTTAGAAAAAAAAATGTAGGCTTTCCTTTCCGAGGTAGCTGGTCAGTTCCCCCTTGTACATAGTAGAATGTAAAAATCACCTGACATCAGACACATTTCTAGCAGATGGGAAAGCAAAAACGTTCCCCCTTACTTCTTCCCAGCTTTGGTTGCACACATACTTGAATCTACACATAAGGTAACAGAAGGTCAATTCTGCAATTATTCAGGTGGTTTCATTTGGTCATTGTTAGTGAACTGGTGGTTCAAGAAATCACTGCACAATTGCCCCTATTTCACCAATAAGGGTCATGAGCTGAGGGCCACTTTACACGCTGAGTCTCCATTGAGGGTAGGATGAAGTCCTGCTGAGTACTGCAGCCCGTCATCCTTACACACATATGCCACATTATGAGGAGAAATGTCTTGATGATCTGAAGTGAATTTGACTGACATGGTCCTTTGATCTGTATGTAGATATCCCTTTAAAGATTCAGTTACATCTATTACGTTGATTCCAAGATTCTGAGTCACCTCAAACCTACCTCTGCAGCACACCTGCACTATGTTTAGTTTAAATATCAGACCTCACTGGAACTATTTACATGGAAGAATACACCAGATGAGAAATGTATTAATTTTAAATGAACGGTGGTAGATCTTATGCATGTAATGATACAGTGTCCTTCAAGTAGGACGTAACAGATGGTGAGTTTTTCAACGCTTAAATTTAAGAATGTTTGCAAATCACCAATTCCTGTATTTAGACAATTAACCATTTTTGGAATGTGGACATTGATTAAATCTAAGGCTGATATATTTATCTATTGTATGCTATGCTACATCAGGTCATGGTTTAAAATGCATTGCTATGTTATGCTATAATTGTCTGTTAGGTTACTATGTATATTTTGGCAAATCTAAAAAATCTTGATGCTAGTTAAATGTAATCTATGTTTTACACATTCTCCTGCTTTTACGCGAGTGCCTCCAATCCCGGCCCTTGACACTCACCCTTGTTTGTAATTCCACTTCCTCCGTCAGTGCATTTAAACTTAACCCTGCTCCACCCTAGTGTTTTTCAGTTTTTTTTATTTTCCTTTCCAAATTGCAATCCTGTATTGGAATTTGAATTTGTTCGATTTCTAAGGGGGTTGTGTACTTGTTCCTTTTTAATGTGTATCTGTTTATGCACCCCTCTTTAAAATGTCTTGGATTTGGGCATGATGCTGGTTTCTAATATATTAGCTAGTTAGGTCATGTCAGGCTAGATTATATGATGTGATTTGTTGTTGTATAGTTTCACGTTAATGCCTAATGTTGACAGAACTTTCAAGCTGCCTTAAAGGAATAGTGCGTTTAGAAATTATTATTGGCTAAAAGATGGCCAATAATCAAAAATATGTCTAAAAAATATGTATAAAGTATTGAGCAAATGAAGTTCAAACTTAAAAATGTAAAGAACTAGGAGGCATCCATTTTGTGAAATGGATGCCTCCTGTGCTTGCCCTTGCGACACTAATGAATTAAAAGCCAGCCAGCTGTAATAAACAAAAGCTACCACTTGGTGGCTTTTGCTTCATTGGTGCCGGAGGACAGAGACCAGAGATGGCAGGCAGGAAAGCTGCATCTGGCTAAGTGCTTATTTCTTTTTTTAAATAAGCACGAGCTGCAGGTCTTTTTCTAAGTTTTCCAGGCTGGAGGAGCCTGGAATACCTAGAAAGAAAACTGCAGCTTTTAAAACGTTTTATTTATGGTCGCGGTAGCTTCAGCTTGTAGCCCCTTAGGCTCCAAGCTGAAGCTACCGCAAACATAAATACAACACTGTTGTATTTAAAAACGCAGCGGTTTTCTTTCTAAGTTTCTCGCACTCCTCCGAGCTGGAAAAACTGCAGCGTTTTTTAATGCAACCACGTTGTGTTTTTGCCTGCCGTGGCTACCACTTTGAGTCTCCTGGTCTCCCCCGGGAAGCCCAGGAGACTCAAAGTGAAAGCCAAGGCAGGTAGAAACACAATGCAGTTGTGTTTCAAAATGCTGCAGTGTTTATCACTACGGCGGCTTTCGGGTGGAGTCTCCTGGGCTCCCCCAACCGTGAGGGAGCCCAGGAGACTTAAAGTGAAAGCCGCTGCAGTGAGTAATACAATGTTGTTGTATTTGTAAATGCTGCAGTATTTACAAATACAACAATGTTGTTGTTCTGACTGTGGCAGCTTTCTTGATGTTCAGATAAATTGCTAGCTTGACCACACATCATCCGCTATATGCTCTGATGATGCACATACCTGTAACCAAAATTTACTAAGAGTTCTTCCGGCAGACGTTCTCTTGAGTTATGGATCTTGACACAGCTTGTAAGACACATTTTGGTGTATCACCTGGAAAAAATCCATGACACATTCCAGCATCGGTCCCACACATAAATTGATTTCCCGACATGGCAGGTTACTAAAGGGTTGATCCTATTAGTACTAAATGGCTGCTGAGTCCTGCACTACCTTCACATCATTAGTCTCGAATTCCAAGCTCTTTCTTCATGGCGAAAGACATGGCAGAGATGCAGAACTCTTTGACGCCTTAAGAATTGAGAATCTTCTGACTCTGTGCTTCCTGTGAGGGAAGAGCTCATCTGTAAATTCACATTTACACTTTTTTGAGTATTGAGCTGGCTTAGAGCTGCTGTTCACTTTTGAGCATGTAGGTTCCCTGACAAGGCTTTCTTTTTATATATCATGAAAGTCATTCTTGTATGGTGCCTGTTCCTGAGTGTCATTATGGCTTCCCAACTCTTGGAAAACCAGTCCATACGTGCTTATGCAGTAGAAGTAATCCATGGTGAAAAGTAAGTATGGGATGTCTGGGTCATCATAATTCCAACAGGTGATATCCTCTGGAAGGGAACACAGTACCATGTTGTCGATGGCAAAGTAATTGGGCCTCATTACAAGTATGACGGTAAGGTACGCTACTGGCACTGTTGCTACCGTACTGCCATACTACGAGTTCTGCTCACGGGTGCCCTTGCAGCCACTTGGTCTGACCTGGTTGCCGTACCGGCACCTGCGAGCAGAATATGATGGTAGCACCGGTACCGTTGTTAACAGTACCGGTGCTACCACCCAGCCTTTTCCATTCAGTCCTATGGGACGGAATGGGGATGGGGAGTCCCTTATTACCGGCACCTGCGAATGGGCAATTACCGGGTCTGCCAAACGTGGCATGACCCGGTAATTGCCCATTTGCGGGTACTGGATTTTTTCACAAGTTTGGAGGTAGCCTGCCTGTATTACAGGCATGGCTACCTCCAAACTCGTAATGAGGCCCAGTGTCTCCATTGTGTTGAGTGTTTGTACTCGTTAATATAGGGGTACTTGTTATTAAGGTCTCATCAGCAAGAATCTTTCAGTCTTATTTGGTTCTTGAAGGGAGTTTGCCAAAGAGACCTGCAAAGCCTTCAGCAGATCTAAAGGTATCCCCAACCACCATTTCTGTGGGATTGGTTCCTGCTTTCGACAACTGCTTTGAATCTTGATTTAAGGTTGTGACATGATTTGCGCTCATCCCTTAATTCCATTATCTGACCATTAGCTGGATAAACTGATACTTTGTATTCAATTATGGTTCTTTATTGTATCGCAACGTCAGCCGACACGTGTTTCAACTACAGTGTCGTTTTCAAGGCTATCTTCTTTATTTGCATGATCATATATCATCTCAACTTGAGATCATGTTGTGAAGAATATGCCTACTCTAATATCAAGTCACCAAGTAAGTTGTGTTCACATGTACATGGATAACAGCGAATTCAATGTAACGGCTGCTTGAATTAACGCTGTTATGCTGTTAAGCTTATTAATTGTTAAAGGATAGTTCCGGGACTTTTTTTTTATTTTTCCTATGGTTCGGCCATGCGTTTTTAAGCATAAATCGGTAGATCGTAGAAAACTTTCCTATGGACCTTACCCGACTTTTGGTCCATTAACGCACTCGAAAACAGCCGCCATTTTATGATAATCCTATCATTTCCCCCCATCGCCCTGGCTCACCTGCTTTTGCGGCACTAAATCAAATCCCCCGCCCCTGAGCCTGACATCAGCAGACGCGTACCGCCCATTTCCCAACGCCAAAGCACGTTTCGTGTCAACAATCGCTGCGCCTCAGCTAATGAAGTGTCGCCATGGAAATGGCAGGACGCCTCTTTCCTCTATAAGTATAAACACACCGTTTCACAACACACAGCAGCAGATTTTCAATTCCATTCCTCTCTCTGTGTTACTTTGAGTATTCTGTGACTCGTTTCTGTGCTCTGGTCAGCTACCTTCGCCGCTTCTAGGCCTTGTGAACACCTGTACCATCTCTGTAAATTATTTTACTTTCTTTACCACACAATGGCTACAATAATGCTGTATATGTACGAGCCCGAGTACACCGAGGAAGAACTACTGGAAAGGCAAGCACGCGAAAACGATGGGGATTCGGACGGCAGTTGGGAGGACCAGTCAACGGATGAAGAGCCTGGACCATGTCGCATGGACGGCGTCTCCACCTGGTGCACGTGCAATCGGTGCAAGCTAATGCCAACTGAGGAGGAGAACTGCTGCTGCCGTGAAAATTCCGGGTGCTTGGCCTACATTTCAGAAGGCGAGCCAAGTACGCAATGCATCACCGAGCTGTCAGAGTTCAGGGAAGCCTGCCTCTCACGGACCGTGTTGAGGATGATGATGGTGCTTATGCACGAACTTCGCGGCACTGTTCGTCCGCGTAATCCGAGTAACGAGTAAGTATACTCTGGTTGTGATGTCAGTGATGCCACTACTATGTCATGGTCGTCTCCCACATATAAAATTACATCTACATATCATTCGAATGCATGTAAATTGGTTCCATATTGTGCATTTTCTAGATAGAATTTTTTTCAAAGCAGAATGACATTTTTTACCTGAATCGACAGTGATAAGAAAGTTTTGTCATTTTAATACAGTTTGCATCTTTCATTTTCACAGGTGGTACAGGCTGGTGGCCTATCGTTGCTTCACTTGGTGGCTTCATGGGAGGCTCGGACACCGCGTTCGGAGAGTAATACCTGCCTGTGCGGTACTTGCCATTAGACAACATTTCCCCAGCGACAGTGGACAATACCGCGGATTTTCCCTGGATGTGCTGCAACCGGAACTTTACAATGTGTAATGTTTATTATTTATGTTCAATTGAAATTAAGATCTAAAATAAAACCCAACATATATTTTAACAATGGTTGTTTTGATTTTTTAAATGAATCTAGTGTGTCTCCATTGAATAGTCTTCCTGTGCCTTGTCTTGTCACACCACATGTCTCCGGCCAGCATCCTCCCTCACGCAGGCCGCCCAATAAATCATCCTTTTGGGCACCGGGTACAGAGATGACCCCCTCTGGCCCGTGCCGCCTTGCCACCACAGGCCAGCCTGCTGCTGACTAACTGCTTAGGCATCCAGGGTCTCCAGTGTGAACTGCACCCATATATTCTCCTGGGAGGGTGAGGTATTTATAAACTCACCCCCTGCCTTCCATGTACTAGATCCTGCAGCCTGCCTCTTACATGCAGTTAGATGGCCTCTCCTTGGTGAGGCCCTGCGGCAAACGAGTCAGTTCGCACCGGGGTACTTGCCCTGGCAAGTGGAGCTGTCAGGGAGCGATAAAGGCCAAGAGGTGCCAAAGACCATGTACACTTCAAAGTGGTCTATAGAGCATGGGTTGTTGTTCCCATGTCTACCTCCAGACCCCGTGTCTCCTGCCAAGCATCCCCCCTCACGCTGGACGCCCCCCTTCAATCCACATAAGTGTGTCTCCATTCACGAGTCTTCCTGTGTCTTGTCTGCACGACCACCGCCCCAATCCACCCCCCGCCCTATCAAAGGCAGTTCGCACCGGGGTACTTGCGCTGGCAAGTGGAGCTGTCAGGGAGCGATAAAGGCCAAGAGGTGCCAAAGACCATGTACACTTCAAAGTGGTCTATAGAGCATGGGTTGTTGTTCCCATGTCTACCTCCAGACCCGTGTCTCCTGCCAAGCATCCCCCCTCACGCTGGACGCCCCCCTGCAATCCACATAAGTGTGTCTCCATTCACGAGTCTTCCTGTGTCTTGTCTGCACGACCACCGCCCCAATCCACCCCCCGCCCTATCAAAGGCAGTTCGCACCGGGGTACTTGCGCTGGCAAGTGGAGCTGTCAGGGAGCGATAAAGGCCAAGAGGTGCCAAAGACCATGTACACTTCAAAGTGGTCTATAGAGCATGGGTTGTTGTTCCCATGTCTACCTCCAGACCCCGTGTCTCCTGCCAAGCATCCCCCCTCACGCTGGACGCCCCCCTGCAAACCGCATAATGCCACGACATATACACGTCATTCATTCCCAAACACACCCCAGTTTCGAATCCTTTATAACCCACTTCATATTTCTAATGAGCACTTCTTTGCGCTTTGCTAGTCAACCCGTGAAGGTGCTGGTTATCTGCTCTTTGTCTCTGTGAACTTCCGTGACCACTTCGAGGAAACTCCTCAGTTTGCAACCTGTGAACTGCTCCCTGTTCTACGACAAGAAACTACTCTGATCCCTGCATCTAACTGTTTGTTCGTCAAGGTAAGGCCATGTACCATAATCATTTTGCGTCCAATTTATTTTCGTTCAAGACAGTACATGCAAGGAACTAGTCACATGTTCTGAGTTTACATTGGTATTCATAGAGAATTGTTGATCTTTACTTTTCAGAACTTTCCACAATGCCTGCCTGTTCCATTGGCGGTTGCCCTTCGAAGACCCATAATAAATCTGAAGGTACTATAATGCATGTTTTCCCTAAGACAATAGATCAGATAAGAGAATGGGTCAGATATTGCGGATATCCACCGTCTGAGCTTGAAAGTAGAGTCATGGAAGTCTTTGCGGACAAGAGGGGTGATCGATACCGCATCTGCAGCAGGCACTTTACCTATGACATGTACTCCACATCATTGCTAATAAAGAAGAACACACCGCGAGCGAGGCGAAAATTGCTCTCAACCGCTATTTCCACTCTATTCGTCCACATCCCTCCACTGGTGAGTCAAGTTTACGTATTTATCTCTCGGCCTTGCGGTAGTGTGTAGCATTAGCGAACAATAATTTCCCCATTTATGTATCCACTCAATATGAAGGCGGAAGATTCTCCATCCGTGTCGTTATTGCAGTCATCAGCCACTTCAAGCGCCAATCGGGTAATCTTACTTGGCTATTCTGCTACTGACTTGTTTTAGGCATGTAAATCAATAGTTTTAATTTATCGTGTAATTATTTTACCTAATGGTACACCCTTGTACTCGTCCTCTAGTCTTTGTTTTCAGTTATAATTATTGTTATCCAAAATAATGCAAGTACTGTCTTTCAGGGAGATGCTGAGGAGTCCAACGTATTGACGACTACCGTTGATGTCACTCAGATGCTCGAGGTACGTTTCTGGACAGTTCCATCGATGGAGATCATCAGATCTTGCATTCTTGTAGCGTGATTGTTACACACAATGTTTCTTTCGTTTTTAGCCATTGATATGTCCTTCTGTCGTCGCCCTCCTATGTGTCTTCTTTTTTCAATATTGTGTTCATTACTAATGAAAGTCCTATGTTTCAGGGAGTCGATGGAGCATTAGTCCAAGAAGAAGGGGGAGCTTGCAGTTACGGGTCGGCGCAACAGCTTGCAGAAGTGTGCACCGCAGTTACATCGTCCCTTGATGTTCTTATGCATTTCGAGGTATGGATACTGACAGTTCGATCAAGCGAAATCATATGACGTGATTACATCCGTTATACTTCCTTCTTTATTAACGCAAGTACTATGTTTCAGGGAGATGACAGAGCTTCTTCTACAAGAACATCACCCCTAGTAGTTGATGCAGATCTCTGGGTGGTGACACTTCCAACGATCGAGCAAATCGAATCATATTTACATATCCATTATTTATTTTAGACAACTGATCATTTGTGCAGGTCTATTTAGATGAGCCGTTGACGCCTGCACAAAGTTTATGTTCTTTTTAACAAAATAGAAAACCATACTAATGCAATTACTATGTTTCAGGGAGTTACTGAAGCATCATCTTCAATAATATCATCAATGGAAGTCTATGAGGAGCCCGAGGTATGGATCTTGACAGTTCCATCTAACTAGATCAACAATGCGTGAATAATTGTCGTTTGAATGTTCAAAGCGTTCATTTGTGTTTTGCTATTGAGATGTACGTGGGTATTGGTCCCCAAGTACATTTTGTGTTTTCGATATTATTATACATACTAATGAAAGTTCTATGTTTCAGGGAGTCGATGGAGCGTCAGTGCGTGACGGATGTGCTTATCATGAAAATATAGTCGTAGCAGCGCAAGAGGAAGTGGAGACATGCACACACGAGTCGGAGCAACAGCGTCCTGATGTTGAAGTTCGAGGCAAGAAAGTTTCAAAGAAAAGAAAGCAAAAGAAGGTTAGTGTCCTGGTCACTATATTATGTTGTTTTTCACTGTTAATAGTTCAATACTGTAAGTTGTGTTTAAACTGAACATCCCTTTTCCAATCTGTCCTCTAGTTGCGAGTGGGTGTACGAACGAGATCTACATAGACAGTGAAGAGAACGAGAGATGTTGCTTGTCAAACCTTTTGGCAGGGACTTGAGACTGGAGATGCATCGTGCCAATGGGAAGAATCTGAAGTGATTGACAACGGAGCTATACCACCACCAGCCATTGATAGTGAATGTCCTCCTGGTAGTTCGGATGCAGTCGGAGATCAATTCACAGAATCCACACCCGCAAAAGCTAAGACCACGAGAAAGTTGAAGAAATTGTCTTATTCACCCATCGCCGGAGAAGGAACAGATGTTGCAATGGAAGAGAATGAAGTGGATTACAATGAAACACCATCAATATCACTGAACATAGCGGAAGACGATATCAGAGATTCTACCTTTCATGTGAGTGACATGTCCTCAACGTTACAGGCTGAACCAGCTGGGATGCAGAGTGACAGTATAAGGAAAGAGGCCAAATTCATTGTATTCGATAGTTGTTTGATTGATATTATTATTCGGTTGAAATGTGGGCATTCGGTAGGTGGGGAAGTATGTGGGGAGCCATTGATTAATGTGACTCGTGCAATTCGAGGCACTAACCTTAAAATACATGCCACCTGTACAAAATATCATCCTTTCTCATGGTCTGCACAACCCATGCTGGGGCAACTGCCAGCAGGCAATCTACTTTGTGCAGCGGCTGCACTTTTTAGTGGTTCAAGTTTTAAAAAGTTAGAGTCTTTCTTTCAGTTTGTGGGAATCCATTTCATTGCGAAAACTCAGTTCTACAAATACCAAACCGATTATCTATTTCCAGCCATTAGCGAAGCTTGGAGAATGGAAAAAATGTCTATTGATAGTACATTCGCGGGCAAACGGTTCAGGCTAGCCGGTGATGGACAGTGCGACAGCCCAGGATTTTCAGCCAAGTACTGCACCTACCACTTTCAGGACATGGAAAGTAAGAAAATTGTGAGTTCGGTGGTCGTGCAGGTGTCACAAAGTACATCCTCAGTGGCCATGGAGAAAGTTGGCTTTGTAGCATCATTGCAAGAACTACAATCGCGGGGAATGGTGATCGACCTGATAGCCACGGACAGACACGTTTCAATTGCCAAGCCAATGAGAGAAGAGTACAAAAATATAAATCACCAATTTGACGTTTGGCATCTTGCAAAAACAATCAATAAAAAAATGTCTGCTGCAGGTAAAAAAAAAGAAATGCAAGGTATTTCACAGTGGTCCAAGTCAATCAGCAACCATCTTTGGTGGAGCTCAAAAACATGTGGAGGGTCGTTGGAAATTCTACTGGAAAAATGGCGGTCAGTAATGTTACACTGTACCAACGTTCACCGTTGGAACACAAACCAACATTTCCACAATTGTGAACATGGCCATTTGTCCACAGAGGAGGCACGGAAGAAGAAGTGTTTGATTCCTTCATCACCCACTCACAAAGCCATTGAAAAGATTGTATTTGATAAAACTATAACAAGAGATTTGAGGGGACTCACGGTATTCTGCCACACAGGAGATTTGGAGGTGTTCCACAATATGTGCCTAAAGTACAGGCCAAAACGATTGCATTTTGGCATGGAGGGCATGATAAATCGGACTCTTCTAGCGGTCTTGGCACATAACCATAATGTTGGCCGTCAACAAAGTAGGACGACCGGAACTTTAGGGACGCTTCGCTACAATAAGGCCTTCACTAAAAGAAGTAAACAATGGGTGATCAAACCAGTGTTTGAGGATATGCAATATGAGTTTATTGAGAGACTTATTGTTGACGTCCTAGATAGGCACATAAATGGAGTTGTGAACGAACCTGTGCAGGGGACAACTGCATTGCCACCCAACATTGCCTCTGTTCCATGTCCACCTAAAGAAGAGCTCATTGAGAAATACACATCACTGTTTAAATGATTGTAATTTGATTGTCTGTTCTCTCGAGTCTACTCATGTCGCAGGCCCATTTAATATGTGTATCTATGTAATGTGTAAATAAAAGTGATTGCTCAGTGTACATGCAATGTGTCTATCCAACCTTGTTCATTTGCGCATTAAATTAAACCAAACAGTATTATAAATAATTTTTCAAAAAATATAGAATGTCTCCGTATTTATGGTTCTCTGGGGCTGCAAAGCACGCAGACAAAATGCAAAGATGGAGTGTAAATTTCAAGTCCTGTGAGATGGCCTTACACTGAATGTAGCTAACTAGGAATGTGTGCTCGTTCAAAGTGAAGGTCAGCTGCTTTGATTTTTTGCTTGGGTGGCGGAATGGCCCACGACTCATTATAAGGTTCTATTGTTATTTGACCTTGACAGGCCGGGACCATCCCGAAAGACTTCTTTTTGGGCGTGTGGGGCAATAACGTAAGAAACGATAATGAATATAATTTCAGAAACGAAAGCCATTTCATGTTCGTTCATTAGAAGAAATAACGTCGGCATAGAAGGAGTGGTATTTCGGGGCTGCCCTACGCACAGACACAATGGAAAATGCAAATATAATGTAAGTAACTCTTTAGATGAGTTTATACCGCAATTTAATTACTATACAGTAGCTTTAAAGACGGGTTAAGTTGTACTTGTTCGTTCTATGTGGCATATTGTTTTGTACCGCGCGCTATCTTGAGGAGAACCATCTCCTTTTACGGAAGCACCTCAAAACCTTCCTCTTTGCTTCTGCTTTCTCTCTCCCTCTCCCCTGCTACAACTGGTCCACTGTCTGCGACCTCGGTCCTGGGCCCTTCCACTCTCCACCTTCACTGCCTCCCTGTCAACCCCTGCACTGGGGGACTGTCTCAGTATCCTACAGCCCCCCCTTGACGTATAATACCCAGTTGCACTGTCCTAGCTATGAAATAATTTCCCGACCTAATATATAAAATGAATAATTTTAATGAAGATCTGATGGTGAGACTAATTTCATTTTTTATGTTTTTCAAACAGGTACATCATCCATTATTGTCTGTGTCACGAGTACCAGACACCGGCGGATGGGTTTTTCAACCGCCAGTTGCTTCTCCGCGTGAACAACGTTACCACCCTGACCATTTTATGGGACGATCGCCAAGTACAAGTATGCCCTTACGCGGTACTAACGGCTTGATGCAACATACAGACCGTTGTGGTGGCCTAGTGCCTCGTTGTTGGAACAGCCATGCGATTATCAGTGCGACCGAAGAGCTTATTTTATCGTAAACCAACACCCTGTGTACTGCACACGAACATCGCTTGCCTCAAGACGAACTATTTTGTATCGAGAGCAAATAAAAATGCAAATCGCTGAATATTCTCAAAACATTTGATGTCAAATAAATGTACTTTGCCAAATGTACAATCTTGCTGTTTGCTTTTAAACCACAGTTTCATATTCCGAATTGTGGCACTGTATTGTGAGATGATCTAAGACCCTGTGTACAGCAAAGGAACATTGTGTGCCTCGAAACAAACTTTTTGGAACGTGAGCAAATAAAAATGCAAATCGCTGAATATTCTCAAAACATTTGATGTCAAATAAATGTACTTTACCAAATTTACAATCTTGCGGTTTAATTTAAAAGTACAGTTTCATATTCCCAATTGTGGCGCGCTGTGTTGTGTGAGCTCATCTGTGTTGATTTCCTGGTTCTGTGTGGAGTCGCGTAGAAGACGCCTGGGCGCGTTTGCCTACGCAGCTCAGTCACGTCACGGATAGAGGCGGGGAATATGAATGTTTTGATCAAGTCTGTTTCAGGGGCGGGGGATTTGATTTAGTGCCGCAAAAGCAGGTGAGCCAGGGCGATGGGGGGAAATGATAGGATTATCATAAAATGGCAGCTGTTTTCGAGTGCGTTAATGGACGAAAAGTCGGGTAAGGTCCATAGGAAAGTTTTCTACGATCTACCGATTTATGCTTAAAAACACAAGCCGAACCATAGGAACAATAAAAAAAAAGTCCCGGAACTATCCTTTAAGTCTAATTTTTTATATATATGGGCTTAATCGCTGTGTAATTGGCGAAGTGTGCTTTGAATCTTTGGATGTGATAATTTCAGGATTGGTGCCTGAAGAACAATGCTTATCTTTAGCTGTGTTGAGCTTTCTGGTCTGTCACCTTTTCACTTTCTCCCCTGAATGTAAGACCATAACTTGCATCATCACACTCTAAGAAATTAAATGTTTCTTCAAGGGGAATTTTCTCAGTAAAGAATGCCGGACCCTTGTGAGCCCTATTCATTGGCAAGTGTAAATTGTTCTCTGAATTAACCTTTCCCATAGAATCCGGAGACACATGTTTCTGAAAGCCTTTGTCATCCTTGCAAACCACATTTTTTGTGGATGTGAGATGACCCTTTTCTGCAATGGACATCATGTTCTTCAGAAGTATATTCCCTTTGATTGCTAGAGGGATGATTCCTGGAGATGTTGGCTCTTCCAAAATATAATTGCAATGTTCTGTTGGATAGATGACGTTGGCAAAAGAGATGCTATCTTTCTGAGATCCTAACTATTTTGGGGCATCTTTTAGCTATGAATAAAGGTTTTGATTCTATAATTCAACTGGTCTTAGCATTTGGTTGGGAGTCATCTGGAGATATTTGATATCTCCAGATATTAGTATTTCAGTGCCAACATGCATTTCAGTGTAATAGTTGAACGTGATCTTGTACCATGAACACTTTTAGCTTCTGTGTGCACGGTGATCCCTCTGAGTGGGGCCTGGGAGTCCTGGCCTCTTTTGATGATCCAATGAGACCTGCTGATATCAAAGATGGATCAGATCCGATATGCCGCATACTCCTGTAGCCAGCAATGCAAAGGTGAGTTCTGTGGATATTGAGGGAGTTAAGTTGGTAAAGAGAGATACTGAAATGATATCCTCCCATTCAGTTTGTTTGAAAAAATTGAATAGAGGTAAAGTATGCATTTGCTGATGCAGGGATTGCATTATTGCTGTTTGGTTGCCAATAACCTTCTTGCCTCCTTGTCTCAATGTACTGTGAAGGGTTAAGGAAATTCCCAATGTTGCCTTTGTATTTAGATGAAAGGTGTCTGGCTTCCACTGTTTCTATTTTAGGAGAAATTTGATTTAAAATACCTTTCTGTCTTAAGCTGTAGGAATCGTCAGGGCTGCACACAGTGAGATGAGGATCTACACAAGTCTCTGGCAAAGAAAGATAAAAAGAAACACATAAATACAACTTGTTGTAACCATGCACATTTCTAGATTGATAGCAATAAGGTGCACACTGGATAAGGGTTGACAACAGTAGAACAGTTTTTAGTGACTATATTTCTCTAAGTACTAATACTGAGGTGTTGATGGCATCTCTAGTTATGGTTAGATGTGACTTCCCAAAAGCTGAGAAGTATTTGTGATGGTAATAATGATGAACTGGTCTATGCAACTGCATCGAATCTATCAAAATATATAGATCTGTCCCAGTTCCACCCACTGGCATGAGAAAGAGGTATAGTTATATGGATGCTATGGAAGATCCACTTTCCACTTAATTTTCAGATGGAGTGAGGGGAGTAATAAGTCATTATCATTTTTGTATAGAATGTGTTACATTACATTATATTACATTACATTACGGTATTTGTTGAGCACACTCCCTCAGGCATTAAGGCTCTAACTACTGGACATACATTTAATAGATTTACAGGAAGCAAAAAGAACCTAGGAGTTCAGACAGGTGTGGTAATTTTATCCAAACTGATGGGTTTTTAGAGCTCTTTTAAAGGCAGGTAAATTAAGCTGGAGTCTGATATCTTTTGGCAAATTATTCCAGAGTTTAGGAGCTGTTGAAAAGAAGGCTCCCTTCTCTGCTTTGAGTTCTACATCTGGGCTGAAGGGGCAAGTTCTGTCCATTTGGACCTCAGAACCCTACCATTGGTTTGTCAATGATAGAGGCCTGCAGATATGCAGGCATGGTGCCTAGCCTGCATTTGAAAGTGATGGTTAGTAGCCTAAATGCTACACATGCTTCAATTGGTAGCCAGTGTAGAGATCGTCTGGCACTCGTTACATGGTCTCATCTAGAAAGACCCAGAACTACTCGTACAGCTCTGTTTTGTATTATTTGTAGCCTGTGCAATTCACCTTTACTAATGCCAGCTAGTAAGCTCCCACAGTATTCCATTTTAGCCCCAATAATGGCTCCGGTGATGATCTCGGCACTCGTTTAAGAGATAAGCGGTTTGAGATAGTGTAATAGTTTGATGTAATATGCAGAGGCTGTAACAATGCTAGAGACATGGGGTTCCATGGTTAAAGACTGATCAAGCATTACTCCCAGGATTTTAAGTTTAGGAACAGGGGTAATTAGATTGGTTCCTAATCTAAACAGGCCATAATTGCTGTCTAGTTTTTTTATAGCGTCAGAGCTCCCCACTAGCATGAGTTCTGTTTTGCTTTTGTTAAAGGCCAGGTTATTATTAAGCACCCAATTATCTATGATGGTAAAAAATCTGTTAAGTTCCAGTTCATCCTGCGTGGATTCCTGTAAGTGGAATGACACATTGGGCCTCATTACGACCCTGGCGGAACGGGTTAAACGGCGCCGTAAAAGGCTGTAGCGCCGTTCAACCCATTCCGCCACATTACAAGGTCCCCTCGCGGGACACGTTAAGCACGCCTGGGAAAACCAGGCGTGCATACCGGGTCCCGCGAGGGGAAGAGGGAGCAAACAACGGGCCATCTCGTAATGGCCCGTTGTTTACTCCCTCTCCCATTCCCATTCAGCCCTATGGGGGCTGAACTGGGAATGGGGATGAACCGTGTCCGTGTCCTCGAGTGAGGAATTACCGGGCCATCTGAACTCGGAATGGTCCGGTAAGACCTCATTCCGAGGACACGGACACGGATGCGGTTTTGCCGGCAGCCATGCCGCAAATAGCGGCATGGCTACCGGCATACCTCGTAATGAAGCCCCTTGTGTGTTGTCCACCTAGTTACAAAACTTTATGTCCCCTGTGTCTAATTCAGAGAAAAACAGTGTCATAAAAAATTGTAAATGCATGGTGACGTACTGGCACCCTGAGGTATCCCGAAATGCAGTGGAATGGGCAAAGCTTCTGCTATATAAGAGCAGTCTCTACTGACTCTATTCTCTAGGAATGAGACAATCCAGGAGCCAGCCAGAGGTGAAAAGTTGGCAACGTCTGCGAGTCTGTGCTTCAAGATAGAGTGATTGACTAAATCGAATGCAGCCGATTGATCCAGCGAGACTAGCAGGGACATCAAGCCTTTATCTAGTCTCTTGAGTAAATTGGATTTTAGTGAAGTTTCAGTCTCGAAGCCCCGTCAGAAGCCGGTTTGATGTTCGTTCAAGATGGGATACAGATTTAAATTTTCTGATATTTGTCCGTATGCAGCTTTATCTAAGATCTTCAAAAGAAAGGGTGTGTTCGAAATAGGGCAATAATTAAGCGCATTAACCCTGGCTAGCCCGGTTTTCTTTAAGATTGGTGTAACCATGGTATGTTTCAAATCGTCGGGTACTAACCCCTTATCCAAGGATTCATTGACAAATTTGCAGATTGCATTTATTAGAAGAGAGGGCCAAGTTTTTATAATTAAGGAGGCACAGGCACTGCCTTTGCAATGAGAAGGTTTTAATTTCTCAATGACATTGTGAAGAGTCTCCTCTGTAATAGGGTGAAAATTAAATTGAGGAATGGTCAATTGACTTCTATGTGGTTTTTGAGGCTTACAGGGGGCATTGACAGGTAAAATCTTCTTTCTTTCCCGCATACCTGCCATAATCCCAAATAGTTTATGTGCATACCCTTCTGAATGTTCTGACACCAGGCTACATCACAAATCTCCAGTTGGTCAGATGGTGGAGGGACAGACTCTTGTTCTTTTAGAATCTTAAAGATTTCATTGGTGTCTGAGACAGTGTTTTCTATTCTTTGGTTATGAAAGTTTTGTTTAGCCCCTAAAACTGCTAGTTTTGATCTCTTTACTAGGTTTTTACACGCTAACAACAGGAGTGAAGTCTGTGCAGATTTCCATAAATAGAAGGCCTTTATTACTATGGCCTTGAGCTTCCTTAGGTGAGTTGAGAACCAGGGTTGACTTTTATTCTCAAAGTTCTTCTGTTTCTTGAGTTTTAGAGGGGCTACATTTTCAGAAATACTGTGCATATTGGAAGCCAGATTTGATGACATTATTGATAGGGAAGCGTCCGGAAGGAAGTTTACATTAAAGTCCAATAGAGGTGCAATGTTGTCCACTGTAGGATGTTTCCGATTGCGTGACAACACATGTCAGTTGGCTAAATTTCTGAGCTTAAGGGGGAAAGGTACTATTATAGAAAAGTGCATTAATGCATGATTTGACCAAGGACATGGAGTAATATTCATGTCTTGACACAAGGTATTGGTGGTGGCAATCCAATCCAGCGTGTGTCCTACAATATGAGTGGGTTCTGCCACTGTTTCAAAACCTAGTTCTGAGATGGTCTTTTATACCTGTAAGGCTAGTAAATCTTCAGGGTCACCTAGCCAGTGGTTAAAATCGCCCATGATCATAAAATGCGATAGTGGTTTTAGTCGGGGAAGCACACGGTTGATAAGAGCTTCTATCCAGCTGTCCTTCAATGAAGGTGGGCGATATAGAAGAATAATATTAACTGTGAACTCTGCGTTCATGCCAATCTTAATATATAATGAGTCTTTTTCTTTAATTGTCTCTCGTGGAACTTTCCAAATAGAAAGGGAGTCTCTTAGGCTAAAAGCTACCCCCCTTCCTATACCTTCCTGTCTGTCCTTACGTTTCATAACGTATCCCTTCGGAATCGCTAAGTTCAAACAAGGGCACGGCCTCAGAACTCCAAGTTTCTGATATTGCGCAGATGTCTATAGTATTGTGCTCTATGTAGTTACTAACCTCTGTAGCATTTTCACTACACTGTTAAAAAGTGTAGCGTAAAAACACGGATGAATTGACATAAAAGTTGGTTATGAAGGTGACACATATGGTCACCTACCCCACCATGCATGGGGGTGAGAGTAACTATGCCTGGCCTTTGGCCAAGACCAACAGTTACTGCTGGAAAATGTACTGCTAGATCCATGCCTGCATGCCAGTCCCAGCAAGCAGTGCAGAGCGAGGGATTGGGTTGTTTGATTGTGCGAGGATTGTTCGAAGAGAACTGACCGTAATTAATCTGCTCACATTAGCGGATTGTTTGTTAACTAAATAATACAACGAAAAATTCATAAAACACTTTAAAATGTCAGCTGTGCAGCAAAATAAGTGAAATGATAAATATTAAACAAAAATAACCCCAATAAAACAGATCATACATCACCTCATCCATCCCCTACTTACCTGTTGGCTCGCCTCCACTTCCCCTGCACCCCTGTGGCTCAGGCCCGTCCCGCCAACGCGGGTCTGATCCGATGCTGCACAGTCCCTTTTTCTTTTACTTCTGGCCCCCCCTTCCATTATCAAGGAAGCGGGGGACAACCCTGCACCGTCCATAGACGAAAAATACCAAACTTGGGGAGCATGGGACAGCGCTGAAACCCCTGCTCTACATGTTTGGTATTTTTTCAAATTGATCAAATGGTACTGGCCGAATTCGGTCATATGTACCATCAATTGATTATAAACAATCAAATTGGGTAATACCCAGAGCGAGCTATGCCCAATGAGCATGGCAGAATGGTCACCGGGTCCACTGGGCAAGGCCTAAGGGCATAAATAGTGGGCACTGCAGGGAGAGACCCTCTGTCAGGACTTGGCCTAAATCCATGGCCCTGGCACTAAGACTCGTGCCTGTATGTTATTTCCACCATGAAACACTGTTTCTCCAAATTGTGTTGGTGGAAATATCATTAATACCAAAATGCTACAGGAAAAGCATCCAGCATTTATTATATTGTGGAGCGGGTCTGCACTGTTTTGCACACTTGATTGAGGAGGGGCTGGGGCTGGGCAGGCAGCGCCTGCATCGTATAAGGGCGCCTTTACCTTGCAGAGAGGAGAAGGGACTGTAGAGGGATTTGTTTTCCCTGTTCATGACAGGAAACCAGCAGGGACGTCATTTGCTTGCTATCCCTAAAAAAAATATTTTCTTTTTCAAATGGCAGCTCCCGGGCTCTGGCCAGCACCATTAGCTCTTTGTTTCTGAAGTGGCTGGCTTTCTTGTTTAGACTTCTTAAAAAGAGGGAGTTCCACAAGTGTAACACTGAGCAGTGACCCCAAATAAGAAAGAACAGAAATAACAAATAATGTGTCTTTCTGGAATTCATTACAATAATTGCTAGGCTCATTAAAGATGTATTTCAGGCACACTTCAGGGGGCGAGTCACTGATTTAGCCTGTTCTTAAACAGCTCAAATTCACAATGCAGACAAACAGTTCCAAAAAGCATTTTGAGTAGAATAAGCATCCATTTCGGACTATGTATTTTGCTTTTCTCAAGTTGCAGTTATAGCAGGTTTTTTCTGCCGTTGTCTCTGTTACGATCATCACAAGACATTCCACCTCGGTGTCCTCGGCCACTTGACAACATCCTTGTGCCTAAAAGCTTGTATATAGTGTAGAAATGTAGAACATAGCACATGAAGTGGCCCTGGGTTTCATTGTGCCTCAATTAATGCTTTTTTGTAATGTATCTTTCCTATCTCAATGGCATGCTGCTCAGGATGTTTGCATGTATGAGATAACGAGTGCCCTGAGTACGGGATGCCGTGTGAGTGCGCCGCTTTCCCTGCATTACTCTAAATTCTACAAAGATATGAACCCTCCCAATGGTATGTATTTTGCCAACCTTTGAAGCCTGAAAAGTAGATACACGCAGACTTGACATGTGGCCAACTTTTCACCAGACGTGTAGATGGACTAGACTGCTGTGAAATCTCAGTTACCATATTCATGGTATACACTACAGAGTGTAATTTGCTTTCTGACTTTGAAAGCATTCAGACATGTAATTGCTCTTTTTTCTGTAGCCGGTAAGATAGCTATAGTTGGTAAGATAGCTCAGTGGGCTGAGCGCTTGCTTCTGTGATGTGTGTGTGATATGCAGGTTGCAGGTTTGAACCCCAGCAAAGCCAACTCAGCCTTTCATTCTTCTGATGTCGATAAACGAGTACCAACACAGGCTGGGTGATATTGTATGTATATTTGTTCTATATAAAGCACTTAAGCGTAAGTGCTATATAATAACATCTCATTATCATTTGGTCTTAAATGCCAGCTTGCATTCACAGTAATTTGGTAATATGGGCCTATACACACTGATATTAATGATACATATGGTGATCCATTATTGTATGAAGGGTATATCACATTACAGTGATATCGTAACCATATTTTTTGAAGTGTACTTAGGAATAATGCTATGTGATGCCACTTCCTGTTTTGTCAAGGGGTGAAAGGTCACCTTCCATCGCTTCCTGTGATGTCAATTCGGGATGGGATCAAATGACATCACTTCCTGTGATGTCATCAGAGGTCAAGGGTTATGTGGTGTCACTTCCTCTACCCCTGCCATTTTTGGTGAAATTACATCCCTGGAAACCAGGTGGAAAATAGGCCATACACAATAGATACTGGCACTGTATGACCACGGCTATACAAGAAGCTGGTTTAAAATTGACTTGTCGAGGGGCATCAAGGAGTTAGCTGTGTGATCCAGCGACTGGCCCAATATTGACATGTACATTAGACGACAGCCAAGTTGGTTGAGTGCTCGCTGCTGCAGTCTGTATATGATCTGTAGGTTGCAGGTTTAAATCCCGGCATGGCCAGCTCTGCCTATCACCCTTCCAATGTCCATAAATGAGTATCAACTTCGGTTGGGATGATAATTGTATGTAAATATGTTCTATGTACAGCGCTTTGGCAAAAGTGCTACATAAATAAATCATTATCATTAACAATGCAAGTAGCACATTCAAGTAAAACACTGGAGACCAATGGAAATGTTTTTTTTTACCATGGATCACAAATCTGCACTAAATGTCTATATTCTGTGGGACTGCAAAGAAGCAGAGGGTCTGGAAGGGCTGCAGCAGGCCAATGGTTATGGCTGGGTTGAGAAGCTAATGCATAGGTGTACGTGTCTGTAGGGTGAGGTTAGCTTATGCAGAACAGTGTGGACGGTCGACAAAAGATAGCTTATGGGGGCAAGAGATCAGCAGCTAATCTCCAAGGGAAAATTTCCAAACCCACTTTAGTGTGATAGAGTGCCTGCCACAGAAATGTCTGTGAATCCTGAAAAACATAGCAAATCTCGCTCTCTCCTTCTCTCTCTCTCACTAACTTTCTGTCTCTCTCTTTCTCTCTCTCTCCTAATCTCCTTTTCACTCTTTTGCTTCGTCTCTGTCTCCCTTACTCTCTCTCTGTCTCTCTCCCCCTCTTTCACTCTCCATCTCTCCCTCCTTTCTCCCTCCCTGTATCTCTCCCTCTTCCCCTTACTCAGTCCACCTCTCCCTCTCTCCTTGTCTTTGCTCTCTTTCTTCTCTTGCCCACTGTGTTTCTCTGTCCTCTGTCTCTGTCTCTCACGCTCTCTCTTTCTGCCCCCCTCTCTCACTTCCCCTCTGTCACTCCCTTGCTCTCTGTATTTCAACTCTTACTGTGTTTTAAAGTAAATATGTTAAGGTTACCATTCACCTTGCCTTTGCCCAATATTTCTTTATAGGCTATTCATGCTTTTATTTCATTATTTTGTTTCACGTTATTTTGGAACCCCGTAAATCAATGATATCTAGGCGAGAGGCCAGTAGTACATGGGGCTCCCTTTTTTAAGCGATGACATTTTGACAGGTTGGAACCTCCCCTGCTTCCGGTATTACTCCCGCCCTTTTGATATGGTTTCTTATGGGTTTGATATAGATTTAATATAAAACCTGTATCAAAGCTGATATTCATTTTATATCAAATGCATATTTTTTATATAGTGTGTTTGTACTTTGATAGGATGTTTAGTTGATTTGATATAAAGTGAATCTAATCTTTACTTTAAATTAATATGATTTTAATGTGAAGTTTATGTAAAAATGTGGCTGGGAGAGCACATGTGCACTGTTGTCTGGTTGAGGTTGAAGTGAGTTGTGAGGCGATAGATTGCAAGTGTTAGGTTGTGGTGATGTGTTGATGATGCGGGAGTGGGTTTGGCTTTGTAAATATAGTGCTGATGTCATGATTTTATATAGATTCAATAGAGATGTAATATAAAGTTATGTAGATTGGGAGACATCATAATTTTAAAACAGATTTTATATAAAGTTGGAGTTCATTTGATAAGACTTTCTATTATTTTATATACATGTTATACATATTTTATATTATTTTTATATAAAACTGGCAGACATTTGATAAGAACTGTAAATATTGTATATAAACGATATATATATATATATATATATATATATATATATATATATTTATTATTTTTATATAAAGCTAGCAGACATTTGATAAGACTTTTGAATTGTATCTATATAAAATTTATATTATTTTATATTAAGTTTGCACACATTTTGATAAAAAACTTGAATGATTTCTATATAAACTTGATATATATTTTATATTCTTTTTATATAAATCTGGGATATATTTCCAGAAAGCTTGATATCAATTTGATTGAAAGGACCGGCTTAAGGCTGTGACGGCATCGGGGTGGGTTCCACAACAGAGATATATAGCTTTTTGCAGTGCGCTGAAAAACATTGCACTTTTTTAGCTGTTATGGGGTTATTCAGAAAATTAGCATTATGAACAGCCAGTTACGACGAGGGAATAACAGCTCCATGAAGTCCGTGGGTTCCGAGGATAGTTATATACATTATTGTTTGATGGAGAATGGTGATATGGAGATTTTTCAGGACTTGTTGTCGGATTGTGAGACCGGTGAGCTCTGCAAGAACATGGACACGTACACTTTCTGTTGACAGCAAGTTGCCTCTTACTGTTACAGCTATGGGGGAGTCTGTTGAGCAACCAGCTATGGCCGATGCAGGGTCTGAAGACATATGAATCTATGGTTTTGCAGGTGAACGCGGCGATGATGCCAGAGACGGATAACACCCTATTGCCCCATCAGAAAAAACAGAGCGCCAAGCGCCCAGGGTATCGGACTGCCTGCTATCAGGTAAGTATCTTTTAAGTGAGTGTGTGTGTTTCGTGATGAAGTAGCTATAGTTAAAACTGGTGTATTGTCTTTGTTCACAGCCTTTCACCAATAAGGTGGACATGGTGAGAAGAGCCAGGCTGTTCAAGCCAAATTGAAAAATCTGGGGATTTTGATAATATTCTGTGGAAGACTTGCGTTTCACTAACGGAAATCCATAGCGTTAAAGATTAAATGCTCACATTCGCTGTGACCTGGATTGATATTATGTTTAAAACAACACTTTCACAGATGGTGCTCAGGGCACAAAATTGATGACCCCCCGACAGGATGCACATGAGTGTTTAGAAAACGTTTATATGGATAATTCGCTGGGTAAAATATGTCACATGCTGAGATCTAAACGCCTTATAGAAATTATGCATTTGATGCAGTCACTGACACAGCTAATAACCGGTTTATGAACTGAACGATGCGTATCTAAAACATTGTGGGCTATACAAATGGCAAATACCCCCTTTTGAAAATCAAGCACTTTTGACGGGGTGTCCGATGTGTGTTAGAAGCAGTTTCATAGTGGGAGGATAAAGTATTTAAAGACAGTATGGTAGAGCAATGTGAATAGAGCCCTGTAAACTGACCTATTTGGATTGAGAGTGTAGATGTTTTCATACATATTTACGATTATTTAAAGGAAATAAAAACTGAACATCTGCTGAAAAGTGATCAATTTAATGTTGAAACCGACTGTTGGATGTGTACAGCAATTACTGCTGGATTTACTTAAAGAGCATCTTGGCACTATATGTCCAAGGCTGATGTGTTATCTGGAATCATCAACGGAGATATACTGAAGAAAATGTAACAATCCTTTATGCATCGCAAACATATGTGTCAACACCAGGCACCCTCTAATGGACAACTACTGGCAGAAGCAACACAAAGGAGGTCACATCGATTTAAGGTCGCCGGTAGAACCCTTGTTGTGAGTAAATTAGTCAACCTGCAACAGAGTTTTCGATGCATTAAAGTACAATGGTTGTTTGACAGGGAACTTTATGATTTTTTTGTCAACCAAGTCTCGATTATGCAATGAAAGACATTCTGTTTATGAGGTAATTGATGATATATCTATATTTGTATCTGAGAAGATCATTGTGCAACATCTGATAACTCAGGTTATTTAATGTGACTAAAATCTGAATAAAAATATATGTTTTAAATGTGAATAAAAATCTGTTGTTTTATTAAACCTAGTTGTGTCTTTATGTCGAACGGTTACTGGCAGAAACATTGACATCATAAAGGTGTCAAGAGTTTACAACAACGTCAGTGAAAATAAAAAAGTCAACCTTTGAAAACAACAGAATTCTATAGTGTGATTAAATGCAATTCCTCTAAATGTTGATTCCTCCAAAAAACAAGCTAGCATTAAACCTATAAATGAAATACACTTTTAAAATTGACAAGCGATCTGTGTCACTATGCATAGTACCATGTAATGAAGAACCAGAACCATTTATGAATTGTCGAAATATTTATTTATAAAAAGATATAGTTAATACAGAAAGGAAAAATAAAAGTTTAAAACAATTTAATGCAATATAAAAAAAAACATGTAGATTCAAATGCCCCAAATCTCAGACACACAGATAGAAGGCACATGTCACAATTAAAATTACAGGGGCGCTGTGAAAATGTGTGGGCTAATAGAGGTAATTATCAAAATATTTAATAGCCATTATCAAACAGAACACTGAGCATCTTTTGTAGAGTGACTGTGGTAATTTCCCACTATTTTTTATTGCGCACTATGCCCAGATGTTTAACGTCGATGGACGGTTGGGCGGTACATGCATCTCCCTGTGCAAAGGATTGCTCCATATCTTTCAAGCTGTCAAAATGTATTTCCCCAGTGTTCTTAACATTTAACATTTTACGCTTTACTTTCATGTTGACAGTTCCTAGAGATGTGCGGTAGGCGTATGTTTTGGGACCAACGGATATAAACTGCACAATGTATTCTTCAGGAGCTAGATCAGATGTTAGATCCCCAAGATAATTGGCGGTGGACGGGTTGACATCTCCAGGGCGGCTGACAAAATTAATGCTATCGGTACTGCAAAACCGGACCCCGTTCTTGTAATTGCTCCATCGCATCAAATAGTTTTAAGTGTGTGTTAGCGGTTGTGAATGCTGCTATGGATATGTTTGTGTTGTCTGAAGTTGTTGGACATTCTACAGAGTAACGCCAGCACAGACAAGCCGTATCATCCTCTATGAACACGCAGTTGCTCAGGTCGTAAGAATTATCAAATAGATAGGTGTAAAGCACATCAGGGTCTGTAATGATGGTTCTATTGGGCAAATTAACTCTTTGTGCAAACTTGCCCCACAATGAATTAAGGTATCATTTTGCCAACAGCTGCCGAGGAGGGTTGTCCTCAATGTGCCCCATACACAAGCGTATGCCCTGATATTATAATAATCATCAATGTAGGCCTGTTTAGCGGCATTGTCTACACATCCAGCAGGAAAGCTATAGGCTTCCTGTTTCTGTGTACGAATATGGAAACATATTCACAGAAGAGCTCATGGGTGACTGTTTTAAAATGCCATAGTTTGTGTTTACGCCCAAGGTTATATCCCTGTTTCAGAGCCTCCTGTAGCTCGATTGTACAGAAAGTTCCTGTCAGGCAGCGCTCCTCATCTGTGTGCTTGCAACGGGACTGTTTTGTCTCAACGCATGTTTGGCAAAGTGGAAACATATGTTTAATGTTACATCAATAGGGTAGCACAGGTATCTAGAGACCTTAAGGTGGATATTCCTTGCATCTGATTAGACCAAAATATTGGTCTATATCGCCAAAATTGTTACAGATGATTTTGGGATGTCCCACAGGGTATGGTTTGTCATTATATACAGAGGGATATAGACTGGTAAAATCTAGGTAGTGTATTTGCTCACCCTCTGAGGCGCTCTGGTGTAACTTTAATGCATTTGTGCAGCCACTGTACAGCGTGTCTCGGGGTTTAGGGGTTTGGGCAGTTTTTATCTCTTTAAAAAAACGATACACATCAGGATTGTTTTGCACCATCGCCCGCCATTTGTATTCCCAGATAGTGAAAATGAGAACAGATTGGCTAGAAACGTTTGTTTCAACAGAGTGCATCTATACAACTGTTCAGAAGTAGCGCCCGGTAAAGTGTTGAATCCCCCAGCCGGATAACAATCGGGACAACCGTGATAAAAGTAGCCATTAAATTCATAGGCTGTGTTCACCCTGTGTACCACTGCATAGCCATCTAACCAGTATTGGCTGTAAGGTTTTTTACCACCGCCAGTTAGGGTGTGTTGTATAGATATGTTCTCTGTTTTTGAGATGCATAAGAGCCACTGAATAGTCAGCGTGGAATAATGTTTGTGTTGAACGTGATATGAATCATGGGGCAACAGCGCGATTGTTTTGGATTTTAGATATAGGTGTCTGTAGATCTGCATGCAACAACTAGCCAGTGTGATATTTTGAAATGGATCGATGTATGACACCTGCAGGCCACCCTTTATAGGTGTTTTACAGCAAGTCATTTGAATAATGCCATCCCTGAACAAATTACAAGCTTGTTTTAAAATGTTGACATCTTCTTGATAGTAGGCCAGGTTATAAACTGTTCTTTTTCACTAGGCATCCTGTATTGAAGCACGTATTGATCCAGGTTGGAATCGGCCCTAAGAAGTTTTGGTTAGCAGCTGGATTAAAAAGATGGGTAAAGAAACCCTTTACATCAGGAAAACTAAATGATTTTGGAAGCTTGCTGAGTTTCCTGGGTAAAAAGAATCAAGGAATCAATAAAGCAGATTTGTAGAGGTACTACAAAGATGGCCATTAGCTTAGCACCTTGGGTGATACGTTTTACTTACATTTTTTCCCAAACGAATTATCTCAGCACAAAGTACGCACCATAGGATTTGGAATGATGTGCTAGAAAGGTGTTGCCAATGAATTTGCTTGTTACAAAAGTGCTTATAAATGTAACCACACAGGAGTCCTTTCTAATTTCCCAATAGCTATCCTGTGTTAGATGTCTGGCATAGATATAGTTCAGTTTATGGGTTCCATTCTCTTCATGTGCCTCCATGTAGTTCTCGGTTTTATTCTGAGGTCTGCCGGCTGTCATGTAGCACAGGTGTTCAGCCGTGTTGAAAATGGAACTTTTGAAACACTCTACAAATCATTTCGATACAGGTATGACTCTCGGGAAGACATTTTGGACACGTTGAACAATCAAAGCACGTCTCACACACGACTGTCCCCAATTCTGCTTTTTGAATGTGTGTCTAGAGAGGCTTGAGACCTCGCGACGCGTAGGTTTTTCCTCATGCATTTGACATTCTTCTCTTAGACACAAGCGACAGTGGTATTGGCAGCTGTGTCGATGTGTGTTTTTAGAAATGTGATGATAATGCTGACAGAGATGTTTAGGCCCCAGAAAACCTTTAAGATTCATTGTACCCTAGAAATGGTTGTCATGGTGTAAAACATATAAAGTGTTTATGGCTGTTTTAGCCGTTAGAGGGTATCTTGATTGGTCTATTGAAATATTTCTCAAAGAGATTCAGCTGTAAAAACCCTACCGGAGGGTCTGTTGGTAGTTCTAGCTCTTTGTGAACTTGCAAAATGCTTGCATGTACATCAGCCTCTGTTATGCTTCACAGCTCGATTAAACCTATAAGACTAGATGCCAAGCAGAGATTTAGGAGAGCGTGATCGAAATTTAATAACCACCTGCCTTTAAATTTCATGATGTGGCTTTGCAGAATTTTGCTCAAAGGCTTATAAACACAGCCGGAATGAGGCCTGACAACTAGCGCCACGATTTTCAGTGGAACAAAACACCAGATCTCTTATTCTGCAGAATTCTTCATGCATTTTCCAAAAACTGAAAAACACAAAAAGTCACAATGGGATTGCCTTGTAAAGAACGGTCTGTTTAAACCATCAGCCTCCATTCTGATTTGAACGAAATCATTGGGCCAACAGTTTCCAATATATCACTTACTAGTGTTTCCACAGTATCTGTTATGACCGTTATTCTGTGCACTATGGAGCATAAGTGGTTCAAGTTCACAAATCTAGATTGCTCATAATGTTCCACAGTCGAGAATGTTTTATAACTTTTTTGATAAGTTTGCACCCTATCCAAATAATCTGGTGCATCCGGTGTCTGGGACATTGATATCAGTAGCATGCTAGCTTGATCATGCCTGGACATAACCAATCGGGCCTTTTTCAATATTTTAAATAGTCAACATGTCTGAGCTTTTAAGCTTCACCTTCTGGTTTTAGGGCTCTGTTGAAACAGCTGTCCGCCACCACTTTGAACAATAGGTTTGTCTGTAACAATGACAGAGGGTTGCGTGGACGTGTTCTTGAGTGTTGTTTTGTTTCTTAATAGGGATTCTTAGCAGGGAGTTTTTTGTTGCTAGCCATAACGTTTTGTGGGTGTCTAATATGTTTGATATTTGTGATGTTTTCGGAGTGGGCATTGTCAGGGGGTCTGTTTATACTCGTTCCTGGAAGTGTTTGTGGAATACTGTTTAAAGATTTGTTTGAGATAACTTCGACAGTTAGTGTGCTTTGTTGAACACCCGGGGCCTTGTCTAGCATTGTAGTAGGGTGCACCTCTGTGAATGTTTCACACAGTATATCAGAAGACTCTTCTATGATTAATGTGGTGTGTTGAACAACTGGGGCATCGGTTAGTAATGTTGGCCTGCAAACCTGTGCCTGTCTCATAAGGCTGTGCAGCAGAAGCACTAGAATCAGCCCCCCGCCCCCAGATGCTTCAATAGCATCACAACAGCCCCTTCTGCATTTTAAAAAGCTCTCTGAACCATAGCTTGTAAAATCTGCTTCTTTTTACAGTAGGGTTTTACACTTTTGACAATGCTAAGTCATTTCTTATAATTCTTTTTAAGGTTTTCTTTTTCTTGTTCTTTTGAATAACTTTTACACGCGTACATGAAACTACATCTGAAAAGTTAATGTGCCCCCATCTGCAACACCATGATCACCCTCATTTTGAGTGTCTGTATCACTATCCAGAATTAGAATGGGTTCCTTGAGAGGTATTTCACTGGGTGTATTGGTGTTGTGTACAATGTTGATGGAAACTCGGGGGGAGCCTCGACCTGCGGTTGAATACTTTTCACCTGATTATTTGAAATGTTATAGATTTCAGTATTATATACCTCTCCATCACTGTGCACACTCATCTCTTGATCGTCATCAGAAATATCAGAAACAACCCCACCGTTATTCACACACTCCTCTTGAACACCAGCAGAAGTTCCATCCCCATTTCTGTGCACAATACCCTCCTAATTGTCATTAGAAATTTTAGAACCAGACCCACCCACACACCCCTTATGAACAGCAAAAGAAGCTCCATCCCCATTTCTGTGCACAATCCCCAGTTGATGATCATTAGAAATATTCAAAACAGCCCCACCATTAATTACACACCCCTCTTGAACACCAACAGAAGTTCAATCCCCATTCCTTTGCAGAATCCCCTCTTGAGCGCCAACAAAAGATTGAGACCCTGCATTTTATCCACCCGTGTCCTGAACATCACCAGAAATAATATTGGAAAAATCAATATAATGCCTGCACCCCTCCTGAACATTGGCACAGACAGTATTGAAAACATGAACATTATGTGTTACCCCATTACCATACACGCTCCCCGCTTGAGCATCAGAAGATATATTATCAACACCAACACTGCATTCATCTACATTCCAAAACACACAGCCATCTTGAGTATCAAGGGGAGCGGTATTAATAACTCCAACACTTTGACTATCAACAATATTGACATATTGTTATGTACACCTGCTCCATCAGATATATTAACAATGCCAGCATCCAATCACCTCCAGAGATATATGATTGTTAGTAAACAAAAGTGTCTGAAGACTCTGGATCCCTCTGAATAGTGAATGTGAGCATTTCTAACTCAATTATCAGGTCATTATGAATAACGGCTTGTAAAACCCATAGCCAGGCAGAGGGGCCCGAATTAGAAAGTGGTACAGTACTACCCAATGAAACCGGCTGAACCTCGACAATGGAGAGTGGGGAAGAAGACGCCACGGAAACCTACTGGTGGGGTAAAGATGTACAAGAGACAGTTTCCCAAGAGAAAACAATGCTGGGGTAAACAAGAATGGAGTGAACGCTAACCTCGGCAGTGAACAAACTGAGTTCAAGGTGAAAGAGGCTGTGTTGCATACGGTTAAGAACAGGGACGTTGCCAGTGTAACCACTACTGTGGGGAGAGATCCTGGAATTGGTCAGTGGCTGAGCGAGATAAGAGAGAAACCCACGTGTATACCTAAAGTTGTCGGCAAGGCAAAACTCTGTGCAAGAGACTCAGAAACATCGGAACACTCTTTTCCTGAGAAAAAAAAAGGCTACGGACATTGGAATATAACGAATCGATAGATAACGCTTCTGTGAACTTACCTAAAACACTGAAGCATGAGTTCCCAACCAACAGTCCCCGCGTATCACCCGTGCGGAATCCATTATGGCGACCTGCATTCCGGAAAGAAGTGGGGGGGGCTCGGGGGGCTTATCAAGGTTTCCCAGTAAGATGGTCCCTGATTGGACTAGGGGACTCCAGCCTCTATATAAAGAAACCAGCAAGAAGTGACTAACAGAATCTTCTCCCTTCTGTTTCAGAACAGACTTGGAGGCGAGGAAGGAGCATCAGGACTTGGTTGGGCTTACGAGGACTAGATCCAGGTTCTTACCCTATCCTCGAAGGAGCCCCAAACCTAAGATAATTTTGGACTGCATTTAAGGAGAATTTCTATCCTAATCTTTCTGTTTCCTTATTAGACAATAAAGACGATGTTTTGTTTGAAAAAAACAACTCCTGTCCAGCGTGTTCTTACACGGCTGTAACGCCTTCTTGTATATATTCCATATTTCCCTCATTCACCACAGCCCTAGTCTCTTCCGACAAATACCTTGCACAGTTGAAAGATGTGTAAATAACTTCTCACTGGGGTTTACTGCTCCGTTATCTAAATGTTGAACGCTGCCCAGGCCGACAATGTTATTTCCATCTTTAAAACTAGCAACAGATATATTCTCCAGATAATATTTTTATACATTTGTTGTGCTGTTAGCCATCACAATCATATTGCTCGTGTCACCCCTCAACTGATCAGTCCTTTTTGTAGCAGCGGCACCCCTAGCATCATTTGTCTTTAGTCAACGTTTATCACCATGCCGCCTTGGCTGTTTTATCTCATTCAGATAATTCTCTACATTATACATTTGCCCTCATTAAAAGTCAGGCGTTAAGGGTTTAACGGCGCCGTCGGCGCCGTTAACCCTTAACGCCTGATTAACACTTTAACGCCTGATTTTTGCAGGCGTTAAAGTCCAAGCCGCTAAGCGACCTTGGTGCTAATTACGACACCGTAATTTACGGTTCCGTAATTAGCGCCTTCCCCATCCCCATTATGCCCTATGGGGCAAAAATGGGAATGGGGAAGGGCAAATGGTGAATGGGGAATTACCGCCCCACTCACCTTGGAATGGGGCGGTAATTCCGCCATCCACCATGCCGGACTCCGGCATGGACCATGGTGCTAGTAGCACCATGGTCCAGCGCCGGACTTGTAATGAGGGCCATTGTGTCTTGCCGATTAAAACATTCAAGATGTACACCATAAGCCCCCCGACCTCGCTTCACACCATTGCTGTCCTTCAATTGTACATTTCTAAAGGAGGATTGTGGCCTAGAGCCAGTGAAAGATAGGTTTAAAGATGTGCTGATGTGGGAGCGCTCACTCCCACACTGTCATGAGATGTTTGAACATTTAAATTGCCTGTGATATCTGTCAGAGCCCTCTAGAGCCCCGGTGTGGGAATAACTATAGAATCAGAGTTTAAAACCAGAGCATTCCCTATTTTGCTCAAGGACGGCCGACATGTTTAACACTGTCTTGAGCCAGTAGAACCCGAGTGATAGCTTGCATGACTCAATGTCTTGTTATTTAATACATTGTCAGCCCATTTTCAGGTTGTTCATTCATACGGTTCAATGCTGAATCAGAACAGTAGTCATAAGAAAGCTTCAGGGCTTCTTTATCACCAAGGGCCCACCAGCCGCTCCAGTGGGCATTGCAAAAACTTCAGATCCCATCAGGCCCATTGCTGAGTTCACAAAATAACTCTGCAGCATTTGCCCCCCCAGATCCATTGGGCTTTGCTGCTGTAACAACAACGTTGGACCCCATCCTTGGGTCATTAAAACATTCTGAATTTGTTGAGCCAAACCAAACATGCTGTACCATTCGAGCCCCTTCGAAAGCTCCAATAAAAAACGAGCTGCACCATTCCATTGCAATAGGCTTCTCCCTCCCAATGCCCTCATGACACCCAGGATTTGCTGAATCACACACATAAATATTCATAAATGCATTGAGCACGTCTTGTGGTGCTCTACAATCCCTGTCTGGAGATCCTGTTGCCTGCCCCACCCAATTGTTGAAAGCCTTTTCTACAAAAAAGATAAAAAATATAGAATCACTACACTATAATATTCAGCATATTCCAATATTAATATTTACACCATAAGTCTGCTATAACACCTTGCTTCTTGTCTTTCTTAAAACATTTCAACCACCAGTGTGATCTGTGACACGTTGGCAGAATCCTCATTATATTATAAAAGTTGCAAATATATATTTTTAAATCTTGGCACATGTTTAAGAACCCCACTGCATATGAGTCCCAAACGTCTGTGGTCTAAATTAGTATAATGTATTTCAAAACATCAGACACAGGCACAATAAGACTGCTACAGCCATGTATTTCAAACAAAACACCGAGCACATGGACACAAGGGATAGCTGGACCATTAAAGCAGTTATGGCCGCATTTATAAATTGTGCTCTCCAACCAGACTCATAGTCCTCCTCAAAAACCTGCATAAAATATATTTTCTGCACAACTTGTATTCAAATTCAGATTGCTCTCATGTGGTAGACTATTAACCACAGACACTAAATTATTCCAACATCACTTCATACTACATTTCTGCTTGACAATGCCTATATAAAGGACATGGTTATTAACTTTGTCAATTTCTTTTCTCTTCTAAAATTTAAAATACTATTGTAAATTCATGGCACACACTCAGGAAAGCACCCTGCACATATGTTAAATGTAGCACCTTGGTGCAAATGTTTGTTTCGCTGTGTGTCAGTGTGTGCATGCTGAACAAAAAACAATGCTTTCCAACTAGGCCCAGAGTCCTTAATACAGTCTATAACAATCCTCCCTCTGCACCCCTATATTCAGTTTCAGATCGATCCCATGTGGTGGCCTATTCTCCAAAAACACTAAATATGTCATTAAATAAAAGCCCTGGTTCTAACATTCTCCATGCATGTGTGGTTGCTTTAAGCAAACTTCACTATACCTATATAAAGGCCTGGTGGGATATTAGCTCTGCCACAGCCTTTTTCTTCTAAAATGTGTTCACACATGCCCAAATCTGAATACATTTGTAAGATAGTTTAAATCAACATTCTGCATGCAATGGTGGTAGCTTGAAGCAAACTTTACTATACTTATATAAAGGACACAGCCATTCACTTTGTCAATGTCTTTTTTCTTCTAAAATGTGTTCATACATGCCCAGCATGAATACATTTGTAACATAGTTTAAACCAGCATTTCCATTTTGGTTGTATGCAAGGAAATAGTGGCATTTTTTCCGTGGTGGTCAGCGCTCGCTGTTTAACATTAACCCATGGGTTGTATGCCATTTCACAATGTTCCTATATCTTGTGGTAAGTGAAGTGTGTGCAGTTACAACTGGGCCTCAACATTGAAAAAACATGTTTACACATAAATGTCCTGCCTGTGACAGTCTAGCTAAAACACGTGTTAAGCCGAGCCTGATAAGATCTAAACACTACTGAGCCCTAAAACAAATATAATTATAGATTAAGCATTTCTTATCTCACCAGTCACATTCCAGAGGTAGTTTCTCATGTAACTTAACCCAACCCTACCACTGCTGAAGCACACTCCAGCTTCCATATATAATAAATGCAGGGTGCCACTTAATCCAGCCTGCACACAAATAATAAACACAGTTTGAATTACATTGTCTCAGTTTGCGCATGCTAAATAAAAATACAAGATGACTTCAGCACAATCTATAACAAACCTTTTTAATAAACCAGCTTTAAAACCATGTTTAAAATCCACAATTTCATCCCCTTGTATAAAAACTGCTGATACAGCATTTCAATAAATGCGTGCTGTTTAGCAAAAAAACTCAATTTCAGCCTAAAACAGACCATCAGACTAGGCCTTACAAAACACATTTATTATGCTCATAATGCGTATTAAATAGATGACTGTAAAACACCTACAAACATTTTAAACCTTATCAGCATTCAAAATACTGTTCTTTAGATTTATAAACCGCATAATTATTTCACACTTTTAAACAGAGGCTGTTTAAAACAGCTCTTTATTTGAAAATGACTTCAAAACCCTGTACATGTCTGCAGAAAATAAATAAATACAATTCAACTCACCAGAGAAGGGCTCTTCTGTCACTTGCAGTTCACAGGGCCTTCAGTTCCTCCAGGAGTCCACAGGGGCTGCAAAGTTTGGGTTTTAAAGGCCCTACAGTTGGCCCCGCACTCTTTTATCAACACTCTCCCACCCTGCAGATTCCATACCTACAGTATGACTCAATCTGCTATAGTTCATTAGTCACAGTGACATTGCAAATAAAATGGGCTCTTTCAAAATGCATTTTAGACGGTTGCCAGTCATTTGGTCGAAAACAATTGGTCGACTGGACAACTGGTCGAATCAATTTGGTCGAAAACCAAATGGTCAAATTTTTTATTTTTTTTATTTTTACCCCTTTTTTTCTTTCTTTTTTTTTTCTACACGAAAACCCACAAAACACATATATAAATAAAAAATAAAAAATTCGACCATTTTGTTTTCGACCAAATGACGTCGACCAAATTGCAGTCGACCAGTTTGTAGTCAACCAAATGACTGGACACCATTTTAGACCCACCCCAGCACATTGCCACTCAAGATAACACATCATTGAAAGCCATAAAACGGTGGTTTGTTTTTGCAAGTCACCCTGCCTAGGTTGCATCATTGCATCACCCTGCTGGCTGTTTCAAATATTTTTAATAATTAGAAAATCACAGCTGAAGTGGGGAGGCACCAAATAGCTGAGCAAGACCACCTTGGGTTGTATCGTCAGCGGTGAATTTGCTGGCTCAATCAGCTGCAAGAATTATAGATAACAGCACCATCTCTGCTGTGCTGAGCCTGTCAGCAGAAACAGCAGGCATGGCCCACGTCTGCCTAAACAGGCTTGTGTTTTGCACCCCTGAAAGTTTCAAATGGCATAACACTTTTGGCTGGCTATCAGATACAAAATGTGCCACTCTGTATAACTATATTGTATACTGCCACAAGCACTAGCTTTCAACTTTTTTATCTCAGACCTGAAAAGCAGACTTTACTTTTTACCAAACTCTGTTTTCATTCTAACATGTTTTAATGTTAGTAAAATATATTGTCTATATTTGTATTCACTCCAGCTTTCAATGCTTTCGTGTCAACTTCATAACTGAACATGCCTGGACATGTCTGCCACAAAGGCCCTTCAGCTCCGTTTTTGTGAACACTGTTTTACAAGCCATCGTTCTGCTATTGTTTGGACAAAGTGGGCCACTTTTTTGGCTCTTGTGCTCCGATTTGATAAGTTACTTCACCATGCAGCTAATAGTTTTGACGAGTGTTATTGAATAAATATTCTTAAAAATGCGCAATTTGCATCACATTTTATCGAAAACCTCTCCCTATGGTACTATCGAAATAGCCTGTCACAAAAGGAATGAATTGCCCTTTGCAACTGTGAGTCACATTTTCATTGGTCCCCGAGACAATGTTATGCCCCAGTCTGACCGTGCATATGTAGAGGAGATCGGACCTGATGAGAGTGGATATCACAAGGTATTTTTTGCAAACCCAAAAGTACGTTTATGTTTTGGATCCGCTGTATATGTGTGGTTTTGTACCTGGCTTCTTCTCTTGCATGAACTCATTCTACATAACACCTACGAGTGTGCAGCAGTAATTGGGAATGGTCTCAGTGTCGGCGTTATTAGCCATTATATATAACCCTGTTTTCCCAGCCTTCAATACCACCCTTCTCCCGGGTCCCTCTCTTCATTGTCCCCTCTAACCCCTCAACCAGCTTTCTTCCAATTGCTTCAACCTCCCTCTTGCACTCAGCACCTGAATGTTGTTTTCTTCTCATCCAAGAGGCTGCCACCCCACCTCTGCCCGGAGGACCTCCAGACCAAACTCAACCACACGGCACTTATCTTTTCTGAGAATTGCAGCCAGTGCACTTTGTCTCCCTCCGCTTCCTTTAAACCACACCTGCATCTTGGTGCATGGTTCTGAAAGGGGGGGGGGGGGCGAGGAAGGGTTATTGGGAGGAGAGTGAGCGTTAGGTGCGAAACCTGGGATGTCGATGCATGCAGGTGATAAACACCCAGGTCCTGTGCCGGTGCGTTTCTATACGTTTTGAAGCAGTTACACCTGGGTGTTTGGCCATTCAGAGCGGCCAGACCTGGAATACTGGTAGAGCCAATGGTCTGGATGGGGAGGTTATGTAATGGGGTAGAGGAGTGGCGGGAAGTGTTCTTCGTGACTCAGTGGTGGTCAGTGTGGTGGTGGGGGTTCTAACAGGTGTTAGGCTGCAGTGTGCATGGGGATTCGTGTATGTAATGTAAGGTGGCAAACTATTCACAGGATGAGTAGTTTAGTGGGGGAAGGTAAGGGGAGCATCCTGTACAATTCATATTGTTCAGGTTGGCGTGAAACTTGCAAAGGTTCTTTTTTTATTTATAATTGATGCATGTTGGTCCATTTGGAGGGTCTTGAGTAGTCATGTCGCTGTCATTAATGCTATAGACCGTGGTTACTCAATATGTGGTGCTCTAAATGTTTTCGACTACAAGTCCCATGATTCTTCAATGCTGAATACTGGCTATGGCTTATGGGAGTTGATGCCTAAAACATCTGGAGAGCCATATAATGTGTAACCATGTGCTAGTTCGACTCAGTATTGTTTTGGTCTGCGTTTGGGTGTAAATGGGAAAGTACTGGGAAAGTCCTGGACTGTTGGTATTAATCCAAAGAGCAATTTCCTGCTGTGCTTGCTTCAATATGTATGTTGATTGCTGGGCGTTCGTAACTCTGGATGATTTTGAAGAATCCTGTGTCTGTGGTACACACAGTGGACATTAGTGCTCTTTTAGCATATGTTATGTTGATTCAGCCTATTGTAAAGGTTTGCAACAGGTTTTGCAAAGACACAGAAGCTCATCCTCATCATAATTCTTTAATTCATAATTTGCATATTTCACAAAGGCTTAAAAAAGACATTGTATATACAACTTATAAAATCACATATTAAATAACAATCACATGTATTATTGAGTGCAGCTGTGTAAGAGACAGAAATCATCAACATTATATAGCAACTTAACAATCCACATTTTGCAATTAAAAAAGAGCAGACATTAGGACCTAACTCAGCATTTAAAAAACATATTTCTTTTGCCAAAAACAAAAATACTGAAAAGTACCAAAAGGTGCACTTCAGCATAGGATCTTTGAAAATATTCCAAGTCACATTAGGATTTCAATGTTTTAAGAAATACAATCAACATAAAGTATCGTATTTTCAACGTGTATCATTTTGCTTTCGGTAGTAAGTATTAACAGATCTTTGGATATGAAATAATGTTCTATCTTACTGGTACAGTTCTTGAAATTAGACAACATATTGGAATTTTCAGTCTAGATATCACTATTTCCCTATGCAATATAATTATTTTCTTATGTGATATACACATTTTATCTTATTATATTCACAGTGTTCTACAAAATATACATGCCTAATAATATTGTATATAATATATTGTTTTTGTAACAGAAATCTCTGTTGTAAATCCTGAATTATGTTTCTAATGGACCCCATATATAATTCATTACCATCTAATGGTTCGTATGGTTCTATGGTTCTAATTTCGTATTTCGTATTAAAACTGATAACCTATGGCATTGTTGCTTCGCTGGCTCATCCGTTGCTCTGTCCATTAGGGTTCTTAGATTCTTACGATTATTGGGCCTCATTGAATGATAAGATAAAAGTTTAATGCTGGACTGACGGAATTGATGGTGTTCTATCTCACCCCATATAATCTTCTACCCTCTTCTTCCCTCACATGTGAAGAATTTTCATGAGGTCTTCAACTATTTATTTAGTTATATAATAGATACTAGTGTTGCGTGAAAGGAAGAATTTGTCAGTTTTAAGTGATGGGTTAAATCTTACGTGTTTGTACACTGATTGTTTTGTTTTGTGTTTATCTGCTCTTTTGGTGAAAGTTTTGTTAAAATAAAACCAGATCAGAATACAAAAAAATTATCATCTACATTTCTTCCTGACATACTTCAAACATGGAACAGATAATGGAAAGTTTTTCATTACATCGGAATAATAGACCATGTTAGTTTTTACAATCATTCTTGCATAGTAGGGCTGTAAATTCAGATAATTTGATAAGTAGTCCATGACCTGACCATTTCTAGATGTGTGATATATATATATAAATATATATATATATATGATAAAGTTGCCCCTGGCAACAGTTATAGGATATTGCAATGAGGCGTTCGTCATGAAATAAAGGATCGAGGCAGACAGTTGGCAGTTCAATGGCAAATTCCAAATTGGATTCTTGCAATGCTATCCTTGCACAATTAAAAAAGGCATACAATTCAGCTGTGAGATAAAATGTTCATCCATCTCACATCATCGTGATGCCCTTCACTGGTTTCCTACACAACAGAGAATTATTTACAAGATCCTCTGTCTTGTTTTTAAATGTTTGCATAGACTTGCTCCCCATTACCTTGTGGCAAAACTTGCACCCTTCACCTCAGTAATTCACCACATTCTAGCAGTACCTGTTTCCTACTTTGTTCATAGAAATGACAGGTGCTTTTCGGTTTTGGGGCCTGGTTTATGAACTCAATCTCCATTGATCTCTGAACATAGGATTCTTATCTGTCATTTCAAAAAATATGTCAAAGACATGGGTTATTCTAATAATCCTTTCCACTCTAATCTTCTGCACAATGTTTCTTTTCCGGAAGCAGATTTGCCTTCCCAGTTTCTCCCCCTTGCTGAAAGAGAACATGAATTTGATAAATACATTCCAATTCAGATTCAAATTCAAAGTAGACTGAACTCCGAGGTAATTTATGATTTCCCTTTTTAGGTAAGCTTGGGGACGTTTCCTTCAATGCCTGACCTCTTGCTTGTTGTAATGTAAGACATGTTCCATTTACTGAGACATATAATACATTTAGAATCTGTTTTCATTGAACAAACTAATATGCAGTTTCTAATGTGTTGCAGAAAAACAGTTTAAGCAGTTTTATACAATGCATCTAAAATATGTTGAAGTCCAGTACAGCCCACAGAATGTCATACTATAAAATAAAAGGACAGATAGCCGGCATGCGCCCCTTCACGTGTTTCCACCGCTAGAGGGAGCTGTTGCCTTACGCATACAACAATAAGACTTCAAGTTGCGCACTAGAGAATGCCTGCTTCACCTATTTTCACCACTAGAGGGAGGTGTTGCCTTGTGCATACAATAATAAGACTTCAAGTAATCTTCAAGGCATACAAAATATGTATTTCAACAATTATAGCATACAATTAGTTGCAGAAAAGGCCCAAGACAGGAATATCACTTCAAAAGCATATATTTTTATAAGTTGCATACACTAAGAAAATATATACATTTAAAAAAAAAACATATACACAAATTTCGTTTGATTAAGCACTATTTCTCCAACAAAATAAATTACTTTTCTCCCCCTTACCAAGGGCTTTCTGTAAATACAATTATTTTCAGGATGTCACTCTTCCACAATACCGCTGAAGAGAATTTCAACAAATGTAGGGCAAAAAAATGTAAAATACTGAAGAAATGAGGCTCAACAGACACGTCAGAAAAATTTGACTGTGCAACAAAGGGCAAGTCAACGTGAAAACAATATTGCAAGCAAATTAAAAACTAGGGCCAATGTGACAGCTCAGGAAACAGCTCTCCAATCGTACATGCAACAATCACGTTCTGCAGCCTGTTGAATGACTGTGACCGATGCAGAAAGAGCCCTTGAAAAGGAAAACAAGCGTGAGCGCAACAAAAATTTTGGCGCCAACATCACTGATGAAGAAAACGCTGCTCAGCCAAAATCTAACAATAACAATAAAGTAAAACCTCCACCCAACACAAACCTTGCCTGTGTACATGGGCTTTTGCAATAGTACTAGCATAAACAGTTTCTTTTCAGTAAATGTATTTTTTTTGTTGTTGCCTAAAACAGTTTAAAAACATTTATCAAAAGACTTCCGATCCATTCCTCAGTCCCAATCCTAATGTCTCATTCATTTTTTTTTGTCCAGAAAAGCCTTAGGAGCACTTCTCAGACTTCAAGCCAAGACAGTTCTTCCAGAAATTTGATCATAGCAATTGTCAGATACATTGTATCCCCTCTTAGAAGGCGGCCCCACCACTCTTCCGCCGATAGGGAGGGATTGGATCCACAATTTTTGTAAAGTAAAGGGAACTCAATTCTGTTGGACCAGGTCATCGAGTGCAAAGATGTTGAAGTGTTTCCTGGACATCTGGTTCCTCACAAAACCTGCACTGAGGGAATTCTGAACTATGACCGGCTCTTACCATGATGATTTCCATTGTCGGATACAAGTTGAATCTCACCCTCATCATCTGAGCTCTGAAGTACTGATCCGGAAGAATTTTGATGTAGTCCGGGGTGAGACTACATGGTCTTACCTCCTGAGCTAACTGGCTAAAAAGCTTCAGTTGTTGGCTTGTTCACATGTCATAATCCAGTCTCTTTCCCATAGTTTTTTTCTTAATTTAAGCTGGGTTAGCTAAAAGTTCTTCTACTGATGACCCCAGATCTTCTAGAAGCGATTTCCGTGATTGGTCACACATAGTCCCCACTTTGCTGTTTCTTGACGTTATTTTGATTTTTATTATCCTGAAGATCTGTGGGGAATTGGGGTCAGAGTACTTGCCAAACAGGTTCAACATTTTCCACTTTACGCAACTCTTCAGTGAGATCAGCTCCATCTCTCTTCTGACAATCTGTATTGGGATTGACTTTGGTAGACTCAACACTTTTTTGCAGAAGCGCCCTTCAAGGAATGGCCGCTGAGTCAAAGGAATGTTTGACAGAGCATGCGCCCCGTAAATCACCATAGGCATGGCTTTAGCCTTGTCGAATTCAATCAAAGGCGTTAAGGAAAAACCACAGAATCTCTGCATCAGGAATTTTGCTTGATTTGCCAGGGCACTCATTTTGTGTTTCAAAATTTGGGATGTTTTAGCTGTCACCAAGTTTTTGCTTATTGGGACTCTTAGCTATTTGAAGGCGTCTACAACTTCAATTTTCTGACTCCATAGGCACCTACCAAGTAAATGAGTGTTTGGATTTCCCTCCATTGTTTTGCATCACAAGTATCTTGGTTTTCCTTAAATTTATTTGTAGACCATTCTGCTTAGTGTATTAAATGGTGGTTTAATTTTCTCTGTAAACTGATTGGCGTCGAGTCAAAGCCAAATCGTCTGCATACAAGAGCTGATTTACCACGGCTCCTCCGATTCTTGGTCGAAAGCACCTGATATTAGCAAAAGAAGGGCCCAAATCTGAGATGTATAAGTTGAATAGCGCCGGTTCCAAGAAGCACCCATGTTTTACTCCTCTGTAGATTAGAATCCTCTCACTTAGTCTTCCCATGACATTCCAACAAATTATGTACAAGGCGTTAGTGTGTAGAGAGTTGATCTGGTCAACCAGGTCCACTGGACAGCTCCATGACAAAAGTTTATTCCATAATCTGCTCCTGTTGATTCCATCGATGTCCCTGGGTAGGTCAACAAAGGTGATATAGGACCTTTGGTTTCTTTCTTGGGCTCTGCACATCAGCAAAGATAGAAGAAAAATTGGAGAAGTCCCTAAGTCTTTAGCAAAGCCAGCTTGAAAAGGGTCTTGTCTCCCATTCGCCTTTGACCACCTTGACAGCCTGCATAGGAGCAGCGTAGGTTAGAGTTTCTGCAAAACATCTGGTAATGCAATTGGCCGGTAATTATTAGGGTAATCTCAACCACCACTTTTGTAGATTGGGACTACAGTAACCTCCTGCCATGAGTTTGGTATAGTCTATGAGAATAGTATACCTTTCAAGATGTAGTCAAGGATGTGCTCACATTGTTCTGGGTTGGATTTAAGCATTACTTTGGAGAGACCATCAGGACCCGGTACTCGGGAGGAGTTTTAGTGGGTAATCAGGTCAGTCAAGTCGACAACCTCATAGTTCAGGGTCCAAATTGGTCGGGGATAGGTGGCCGCTTCCCGTCTGCAGGTTTCTTAAAACTATGATGAAAAGAAGGTGACCGAGGGGACCTCTGCAACTCCTTTTGTCATAGATTAATTCATGCCTGGTCTTGTTAATTTTATTATAGGCCAAATTGCATCAGCTTTTTTTCCTTTTAATGCTAACAAGGTCATCTGTGCGTCTCTCAGATGCATCTCCTTCCTTTGACCTCTTATCCAGTTTTTGCAGGATTTCTTTAGTGAGATGATAGTTTCACTGGCTTATGTTGTTTATGCTCCTTTTGCTGTGTTCACTGCTTTCCTTAGGTCTCTTTTTTGCAGCTTCCTCCTTATCATGGCGTGATGGAGGTCAGGTTTCCGCTCCACCCGATTTTCATTCGGGACCTGGTCGGGTACCATTAGTGGTACATAGTCCACAGTTGGGTCGCCATCTGAGTTGTTATTTAGCCCACTGGTTTCCCTCAGAGACTGGATTAATTTTCCCACAGCCAGTTTTGACTTCTTCAGCCTCCATCCATTGTTTGTTGGCTCAATTTTCTTTGGCGCATAATAGGCAGGTCTTCCCCTCTCGTTCCGCCAGCATAGTTTCGGCAGATTGTGGTCAGTCACCACAGAAGTACTCACTTCAAAAGCTGTTATAAGCTTGGTGAAGTCTTATGATACAAAATGTAGTCAACTACTGAGAAGTACACACCTCGCTTCCACGTTGAGTGGCACAGTTTCTTTTTTTGAAGTTGCTGCTTAGGATGTGAAGGTCTTGAGACTTCATTAGCGATGACCATTCTATGCCTTTCTGAGTGGATTTCATGGCCCCTGTGTTAGGACTGCTACCAGATCTGCTTAGTTCGCTCTCACACACGGAATTTAATTCCCCTCACACAATAATTGATGGATTTTCAGTAAATATGCTTAATCTATAATTGTGCTGACGGTGTCAAGCATCTGCTTGGTCCTTGTCTTTGCTGGGTTCTAGTAGATGTTCATTAAAGAGCGATGGACATACCCAATTGTCCGGGCATTCCCTGAAGATCATTTCTTTTTCTGGATAGTATTCTGGACATAACGGCTATTATTGGTAGATTTGATTCCTTCAAAATCTAAACCCATCCCAATCAGTGTCAACAGGCCTGCTGTCAATCACTTTAGACCAGTTGCAGTTGCCGGGTTTAAGAAACTCTCAAAGCCGCCCAAGGTTGGCTTAGATGTCAGCCACAACTCTTGTAGGCATATAAAATCTGGCTCTTTCCACTGACTCTTTCCAGGCTTCATTAGATGTAAAAAGCCATGTGTGTTCCAAGAGATGATCAAAAGAAGGGGCCCCTCTGATGGTCTCTTTTTGGCTATACTGCTGACTCTGACCTGAGCGACGTAAACATCCAGGACCATGAACTCTCCTCTGGCAACTCTGATGGTTTGGTGGCTATTAGTTTTGTTGTTTTGGCCGTGATTGAGTTCCCTGGACTGATTATAGTGAGTGTCAAATTTGGTTTACTTGTCTGCAACTGCAAGCCTTTGAGTTCTGATCTCATGAAGTCACTGTTAGAATACAAAGGGCCTTATCGCCAATGTGGCATTCTGCTGGTTAATTGGCGGCAAGTGGCTGTGACCTTTGCTTCTCCTCAAGTACCTCATTGTCTCGGTCGACTCCAGATTGCTTGGCCATTGTTAGATTTGGGAGGACCCTGAGTTTGGTGAGGTCATACTCTAGTCATAGCAAAGAGGTTGACAAAGCCATCAGCAGATTTTTAACCACCCTTGAGTGCAGGTGGAGGACACCAAGTCCATTCTGTCTTCTTGAGGGAACTCCACAATTATAAAGCTGTCAGACATAAGTTGATGAAGAGATGGAATAGAGTGGCAGGGGTTTAGAACATTCTATCTGTTTAGTATACATTCATCTCCTTGGTCAATCACTCTCTCCAGTCTAAGACAACATGAAGCTCCATCTGCTGGTCTATAGTTGTGTTGCCGCACTAGAGGCTGAGAAGGGCTGCCAGCTGATCTAGTAGTTAGAGGCACAGTTGTGAGCTCGCAAGTAGCCAAACCGGATATGTTTTGGGGGGTGGGTGTTTAAAGAAGCTAGTCAGTCTTAAATGAGGACTAGGCAGCACTCAGGCCTCCTTTGGCCGTTCCAGGTCAGCGTGGATCTGTAGCATCAGGTTTCTTACTCCGGCTTCCCTCTGGAGCCTCCTCGACTAGCCTTATGGAGGTAGTCACTGCGTGTTTCCTGATTGCCATCTCTCTCCTCTCAGATAATGCCAAGAATTTTTGAGCGGGCACCAATAGGTTGTTACAAGTCACTCCTGAGGCCACCACTGGTGGAGCCAGCTCGAGGGCTTCTAGTTCATGAGAGTTTGAGGATTTGTCTGCAGAGTCCACAGAGTGAGTAGTCAGATCGCGCAAAATGGCTCTGTTCTCCTCGCCAAGGCTTACATCGCCAGCTCTCTCCCATGGAGAGTCTGGACAAAAGTTGCTTGGATCAGACTGTGGATTTGTAGCTAGATATGGTTCACTGGGGGAAGGGTGTCACAACTGAACTTAAGGGAGGAGGATTTCAATCCCCTCTCCCGAACCACAGAAGCCGAATGGATCGACCCCTCCCACCGTGGTTGGCACGGGCGCCTGGATGTTCGAATTACAGGTCGCCACGTGGCAGCCAATGGGGGGAAGAAGGAGTTAGGGAAAGGGGATGGACCAATAAAGGGAAGGAAGGGAAGACAACAAGACATAAAACGACAAAAGACCCCTACAATTCCTGACTAGATAGCTTAATACTCCTGCAACCTGACCTGACTCTATCTTCAGTAAATAATTAACACATAACACGCCACCCTACACACATCGTGAGCAAACATGGATTAGCAAAACATAATGCACACAGAAAGGCGCTTTTCTCCATATTGGGAAGCACATAGAAAAAACTTAATACTAGAAATGCGGATTAGAAGAGTTGAATTTTTCCTGGTGCTTAGAACGTGAGGTAAGCAATGTGCCAGCTACCAGACTGGCATTTATCTTGCCCAAAAAACAAGGATTTATGTGCCTGCACTTAACTTTTGGTCCGGACGTTTTCCTGAGACGTCCGGACATAAATACTTGAAGCTTTTGATTTACTCCATGTTAATGCTGTAAACCGGCCAAGTAAACAAACATAGAAACACTTAACTGATGGTCCGGGAGCCTACTGCGGCTGACCCGGACCTGTAGCTCTGGAGCAGATTAAGGAGCGTGTGCCGCGGCACCCCGGGATATAAAGATGCCTTGCGACATAACCGGCGTGATTCCTTCCCGCCACTCGCTTACACCTTCAGCGTACCTGCTTCGCTCCTGCCGCCATCATCGCCACCATCCATGCTCTCCAACATTAATCAACAGCACATGAGCACGGGCGGGCGGCCGTTAAGAGCCCAATCCCTAATTGAAAAATGCCGGCAGCTGAGTACCGACAGGCCCAAGGAACTACACATTTCCCCATGCCTGCTGGGGATTGTAGTTTTTAGATATGCCGTACCTGCTTCCTCCTGCACCACAAGCCCTTATTCCTGACAAAGGGTGATATTCCTTAAAATACTTCTGGAGTCTTTGGCATGGACTATTTTAGATGGATTCCGGGTCCTGGCCATCCTCCTTTGAGCGGGGGGTACAGATTTAGGTTTCCCGAATACAGCAAAGGCTTTTAGTAGATCTTTTCCCATGTCCACTGCCTTTGGGATGTCTGTTTGATCATGGTGAGGTTCCCTTGACGGGGCACCATCCGGTCCTTCCTCCGTAAGTGCCTCATTTGACAGACAAACTTGCTCTCATGTCAGAAGACTTGGTTGGAGGGAGAGGTCCTGGTCAGGCTTGTTAGACTTAGCACTCCCCTCCTTAACCTGTTGGCCATTGTCATTGTGAGGCAGTGGCAGTGAACTGGTCTGGGTACTTGCCGCCTCTCTTTCTGATCTTTCAGTCAATGTAATAGTTGCAGACTCTCTCTTCTCAATTTAACGGTGGCCACAATGAAGGCTTCTAAATATATTACTTTAGTGTGGAGCGTCGCCAATAAGGTAGTCTGGTCCTTTAGAATGTCATTTAGGGCCTCCTCCAACTTCGTGAAGGGCGCCAGAGCTATGGTTATTACTGACAACTGGCTAAATAAGTCCTTCCACGAGTGTCGACTTGTTTTTAAGGCCTGCTGGATTCCATATTACCATCTTGTTGGGCCCCTTATATGGGGTCAGTGGATGTGGGTTGACTCGATTGCGAGTCCAGACGGTTCCTATTTTGGTGTCCATGTCTTGAGTTGGGAGATGCTGAGATCTCTTCGCCATGGAGATTTCCAGTAGAGGACTACTTAATTCCAGAGATTTGCTCTCTTGTATTAATGTGGGACTTGAAGCCCTCCCACCCTGTACATCATGGCTGGGCCCATTGGGAGCCGCTGTGAGAAGGTTGACATTTTGGTCAGCAAGTCAATGGGCCGACATAAGTCACCTGATTCGTTTGCAGTCAGTTGTGGCTCTTGATGAGAAGGAGATTTCAACACATCTCTAGGAATCTCTTGATCTTCAGGGCTGGTAGAGTGCTGGGGCACTTTTGCTGAGTGGAACTCCGATGTTACACTAGCTGATTCTATATGAGGTCTCCTTTGAGCTGCTGCTCTGACAGGCGTTTGCAGGCCTGTGGGCGTGGTTGTTTTCTCTGATGCCTCCTGCACCTCAAATACCACCACTCCTTCCAGCAGCTCGCCGTCAGTTAGTTCCTTTGGGGCTCCGCCTGTAGAAACTGGAAACCTACACAGGGGGTCAGCATCCACTGGTAAGGGTTTAGTCTCCAAGGTGACCCATTTTTCAACACTAGACCGCAGAGGATGGGCACCTTTCATCTCCATTTAGACCGGGGATGTATGTCCAAATTGATGGCAGGACGTTGTAGTGCTCCTTTCCTCAATGTTAATACCAGTGGATCAGCTGGTTATGAACGTGAGGCAAACAATCTGATCTCCTTAGGGCAGCACTGTACCAGAGATATCATCATTGGTGGTGTTTGACAATGGACCGCCACGCTCTGATCAGCTGTCAATGAAGGCCCCAAGGTGGTTTCAGGGGTTGCAGAAAATTGGGGAGCGGCGGAGTCGGGCTCAGGGGGATGGTCACTGTTTTTTCCCGGCAGGACATCTGATTACGGTGGTATGTGGTAGCCGACACCCCTGCCTGATCCACCCAGAAGGGGGAATCTTGCCCACATTCTGGCATTGGCACTGTACAGTAGCCCTGTGTGGCTAGGGGTGTCAACACCTTCCCACTCTCAGATACAGTAGCATGTCGCTTTGAGAGTGGTGACCGTTTAAAGCCCTAGTGGGTGAGGAAGCCGTTAGAGCCGGGAGATTTAGGGGGGTAGGTGAGGGCCCATGCTCACTCTCCTCCATGGCCGCCTTCCCCCTCGCTGATGGGGCATCCAGCATAGATGCTGCGCCTGCACCTTCCATGGCAGAGGCGGGAGGCAAGCCGTACAGCATCTCGGAGGAAGCCCCCCCTTCCTCGTCTGTAAGGTGTCGTCATTCGGGGGGGATAGCTGTGGAGGCGAAGGCAAATGTTGGGACAGGTGCTCAAGAGGAATCATTGGGGCCATCACCTCTTCCTCACACAATGCACCTACCTCATCAAGGTAGTGACGAGCCTGTAAAGTTGACGCACTCCGGAGGGTTGTGGTCCGTTCCAAAGTGCCTGATAAGCCTTCAGTGTCATGCCTCGATTGTTTCCTCATTTTAAGAGACAGATCAGGCTCCATCGTGGGTCACCCAGTCATTGCCAGTCGGTTGACTTGCGTGTGACTGGACTTGGTGCTGGAATCTCAGCACCGGCGCTCTGTGCCTCCCACTGACAAATATAGATTTTCTTAAAGGCACAGTGCTTCGAGTAGCAGGCACAATGTCGGTCTGATTTTCCCGGCAGCGGGTATGACGACCATCCTGCTTGAACTCCTTTTAGCGTGTGACTGGACTCAGCGCTGGACTCTCTGCGCCGGCGCTCCTCGCCTCCCCCTAGCAAATATAGATTTTCTTAAAGGCACAGTGCTTCGAGTAGCAGGCACAATGTCGGTCTGATTTTCCCGGCAGCGGGTATGACGACCATCCTGCTTGAACTCCTTTTAGCGTGTGACTGGACTCAGCGCTGCACTCTCTGCGCCAGCGCTCCTCGCCTCCCCCTAGCAAATTTAGATTTTCTTAAAGGCACAGTGCTTCGAGTAGCAGGTACAATGTCGGTCTGATTTTCCCGGCAGCAGGAATGACAACCAGCCTCCTGAAGCTCCTTTTGGCGTGTGACTGGACTCAGCACTGGACTCTCCACGCTGGCACTCTGCACCCGCCAACCCCCTCCTGGTAAATATAGATTTTCTCTTAAAGGCACAGTGATTTGATTAGCAGGCACGTCGGTCTGATTTTACCGGCAGAAGGTTGATGGTTTTAAAGTGTAAGTGAATGCTTTTTTCCAAGAAAGGAATTGTAAAAGCTTGTTATGGCTTTAATTATGTGCTGTAGTGGCAACTGAAATTCTAATCTGTGCTGGCTCAAGCATCAGGCTTTGTGATGTCACAGCTGAAGTGAAACAACAGATTACAGAAGGGTAATGATCAGGGACGTCATTTGGGGGTCGCCAGGGGTTGCAACGGCGACCCCTGAGGTCTCTCTTGCTACACCTGAGTTCTCCCTTGCTGTCCCTAAACCAAAAAAGAAAAACATGCTTTTAAATTATTATTTTTTTAAATATAAGCTGGCCTGTAGACAGTGGCCTATGGCCAGTGCCATGTGGCTCTTTGTTTCTGGAACGGCTGGCTTTCTTGCTCAGGCCTCTTAAAACAACATAGGGTTCTAAAAGTGAAACGTTTTGAGCAGTAACCCTAAATAAGAAAAATAGGAATAGCAAAAAATGTGTCTTATTGGAATTCTATACAATAATTGTTATACTCATTAAAGGATTGTTTTAGGCACACTTTAGGGGGTGAGTCACTGATTTAGTCTGTTCTTAAACACTTTAACTCAGCCTTTCATTCTTCTGAGGTCTCTAAATGAGTACCAACACAGGTTTGGTGATATTGTACGTAAATTTGTTCTATATAAAGAGCTTAAGCGTAAGTGCTATATAACAACACATCATTCATTATCTTTGGCCTTGGATGTCTGCTTGCATTCACAGCAATTTGGTAATATGGGCCTATACACACTGATATTAACGATATATGGTGATCCATTCTTGAAGGACATGTAAATCACAATATAGTGATGTCGTAACCATATTTTACATAGTGTACTTAGGAACAATGCTATATGATGCAACTTCCTGTTTTGTCAAGGGGTGAAAGGTTGTGTTGCATCATTTGCCATGATGTCACTTTGAGGTGCGGTCAAATGACATCACTACCTGTGATGTCATCGAAGGTCAAGGGTTGTGTGATATCACTTCCGCTACCCTTGGCATTTTTTGTGAAATGACGTCCCTGGTAGTGATGTCATTTTCTTATTTCAGTGCACTAGTGATGTAACAACTTGGATGTAACAAGAACGTTATTTACAGGCTTTTACACGGGCATTGCAAGATGGCATGTATTATAAGCAGATATGCTAACAGGTTCCCCCAAAGTTGACACAGAAAGGAATTTTTTCGCCGGTTGTAAACTTTGAAAAATGTTGAATTGAGTACATTTACAGGATGATGAAGATATTACAATCATAGAGCAATACATGTATATCACACACTAAGGGACTCAACTTCACAATCCTGTGTACTGGTCGATAACAGTGAAACACACAGAGACAAACTCTCTGCATGTGTTTGTGCACACTGCCCGTTTTGGTTCGGATTCCCTGGATAAAGCTGGGCAGGGTGGAGGAAATTGAGTCTGTGTGTTGCCCCACCCTGTGCAAGGACTTCACCCCCATCACATGTTTACAGAGACGTCTTTATGGGAGGGGAAAAGGGGCACTTGCCCAGGGCCCCCACCTTGGAGCGGGCCCCCAAAAAGGCTGCCTGATCTGAAGAAGTAAGATTACATTGTTAACCAGTCTTAAATAGCACACATCAGGATATTTTATGGGGTGCTGCTGAGTCCTTAAACACATTGCCTTTCTGTTTTGACAAGTACATTCTGCCTTGAGCAATTCATGTATTGCTTTCTGTGTTCACTCTGGTATAAATAGTTTGTGTGTTCCTTATGGCACAACTCTGTAGCATTCTTTCCTTCTTGTGGGAATTATGTTGATCATATGCAATAGGCAACAGTGAAATGCATATTGATACATTGAGTGTGACAATGGTTCAGAAGTTAGCTCAGTGTGTGAAGCAAACATTGCAGAGATATGTTCTCATATGCAAAATTAGAATATCATATTCCAGCAAGGCTGGCTGAGCTTTTCCTATGTCTGAAGTTTATAAAACTGCCTGCATATGTATTTGGTTTTGCAGAACAACATCTGCTGGTATCAGCAATGCACATATACCAGAAAGGGAATGCTATAAAAACTAACATGTCATCCGTATGGTGAAGGTCTAGAAATTGGTTTGTTCAGATGAGTTGTAAAACCTAGACAATCGCCTCCAACGATGACATAAACTGTTAGCCCACGAGGTGAATAAGTATCCAAATTCAAGACTATGGAACAACAGCATTCATGCTTGTATCCTGGCTTTGCCAGCAGACGATACAGTGATCCTGGTCATATCATCTAATGTATCTTACATTACTTTGCTGTCTTCTGTGAGGTTTGCCTTCTTGCATGCCCATTACTTGATTTTTCTTCTTATGTAGGCCATTTGAGTGGAAGGGGTGGTAGACAGACGGGAGCTGATCAGATGTTGCAGGCCTTAGGCAAGCATATTTCAAGGTGTGCTTGTTTGACACAAAAAACGGTTAGCTTTTTTGGTAAAAGTCAAAGGTTTTTATTGCACGTTTATAAATGAAAATGTCACAAGCCATTGTTTTGGAAGTATTTAAAGCTTTAAAATACAAAAGACAAACCCAGATTACATTTGTTAAATCACATCGATTGGTATGCTGGTTTGGTAATGTGATTTGTGTACATTCCAAGTCTGTTTTTATAAAATTAGATTGTTTTAGTTAATGGTAAGAACTGGAAAAGAAAGTGTTCAAATGCAGAAATTGCAGTGTTGGCACAAATCCCAGCTTCACCCCTTCAGCCCTTAACCAATGTGTGATCCTGGGCATCTCATTCAATTTTATATTGCCAGTCCCTAAACCTTTCAAAATTGTCAGCCCTTCAGAGGGATTTCCTTTTCATGGTATGATCTTCATAAAAGACTTATTCATGGTTTCACTGGCTATAGGGTTGCTTCCACTTTAATAGTGAGCATATTTATATCGCACACCACAGGCATTTGTTCCTTTGATATCTAATGGCAACACCATTTGAAAACCATATCCCACTTCTAATCTCAATCTGTCTGGATAAAGACACCTTTCTTGTAGCTTCTAATCTGCATCCACTATCCATGCTACAGTATGTATAGTGTTTTCCTTCCTTCCAGTTGGTCTCCTCTGTTCATGGATAAGCACTTTTGCATTCCGTGAGGCAGCTAATGTGAGTTATCTGTCTATTATGGGTGACATGTACCTTTTACATACAGTCCTGCATTAATACTACAGGCTGCACACCTTCCTGGATGTTATTGATAACAATCATCCTGTATGCACTAGAGCAGTCACCTATTCGTAGTCTGCTAATGTTGGTCTTCAAATGCTACTTGTTTATCATTCTTGTTAGAGCAAGAATGAAGAAGGTAAGGAGACTTAAAGGGAGTAAACGTGCTTATTATGCTGCGAGACAGCATATCAACCTATAGGTTGTGAGCGCGACAGGTGGAGGTGGGGGTGCAACCATTATTCTTGATCCCTTAATTCGTTTGCTTGGGTGGAGGGGGGCCCAAAGATGTCCATGCCCAGGGCCCCAAAAGAGCTTAAGATGGCCCTGCATGTTTATGTAGACAGGGAGGCTAGTGGATAAGGAGCCCATGTAAATACAACAGGCATGTTTATGCATAATGGCTGCCACGTGTGTTCACAGGCATGTGTGCAAGCACAAACACTGGTGATTTTAGGTCATGCTTCGCGTAGAGCAGATGGTGGTGTTGAAACCTGGCATCCGGCCCTGTACCCCGCCCAGTACCCATTCCATAGAGAAAGTGACCAAAATCCAGCACACCTTACACAGGACAAGAATAGGGATGCCGCCTGGATCCGCTCTGCTGGCTCTCCAATTCAGATCAAAAAGAGGGGTTATACTCCTCACCGAGACTGTGCCATATCTGGTATGAATGTATTAATGAAAATTATTTAAATGGAACATTTATTGTGTACTCACCACCCTCCTTATTTGCAATGCCCCCTCAGTCTGATGACATTATTCCTCCAGGGTAGACACAAAGAGAACGCGTACCTCCAAAGAGGACCCTTTTCCCCACCTTAGGGGTGCCTCTGTCACTGTTGCTCGTATTCTACTTTGAACAATAAAAGCACAATATAGTGCTCTCCTTCAGGATAGCTGTGCTTTTTCTCTGGTCGCGTCAGTGAAAGAAGGGTACCAAAACATGTGTGGGACTGTGACTGCGGTGGGGCACAGAGTAGAAAGGAAGGGAGCAACGTGCAACACATTTTTCAAGCGTTGTGGCCGGGCTGGTTGACAGGCAATTTAGTTGAAACTAATTTCAGGGGAGAAGTGTGCTTTAACTTCACAAAGAATAGTTCCGTAATGGTGAAAATGGTTGCAAAAAGTAATTAAGCTGTCAACAGTAAAAATGATAAAAGTAGTGGAACACTGGTCCCGACCGTTCCTGCTCACTTCGACCACTGGGTCGCACTGCTGTGAGCAATGGCTTGGGTGGCTCTTAGAGACAATTTAATTGTCCTTAAAAGTGAGAGAGAGGGGGACAGGAGCAGAGAGAGACAGTGTGAGCGAGACACAGGAAGAAAAGGACCACACAGAGAGGTAAAAGAGAAAGAGAGAGCAAGAATGAAGGAGAAAGAGAGCGAGAGAGAACAAGAGAGAAGGAGCGAGAGTGAGAGAGAGAGCGAAGAAGAAGAGAATGCGTGAAAGAGCATAGGTGAGCATTTAGGTAACAGGGCAGATGCCATCGTTTATGCGGCTTGAGGTGAAATACCATTTTGTCGCTCATTGTAATGGGGCTAAAAGTGTTGGTAGGATCAATGTGGCACACTTAGGTGCCCTTCTGCTCCAGGCACCCTAGAAGGGGGCTGCCTTCATCCGGCCTGGATGCTAGTGATGTATTTGCACATTTAGAAGATGGTCGATGGCAGGCAGGAACTTTCCTAGTCTGGCGTTGCTTGCACCTCTCACTGAAGCTGTGGAGTAAAGAGCAAATGGAAGGAACATTTAAAACACGATCTAGTGTGGGCTGCACTTACCTCACGCCAGCACTTTGCACACGTGGTCACATAGTTCTTCCATCCTGACTTCCTCACAAGGAGGTGCTTATGCAATCTATGAACGCACACACATAGGGCAGTAGTCTTGAACCTTGGGAGCTGCCCCCCTAGGGTGACCCAAAGGACTTCCGGGGGGCAGACTCTTTAAAAGGGATTAAGATGACTGTTGTTAATAGAAAATATAAGCAGTAGAAAATCTTCTTATATTTTAAAACGCCGGGGGCTCCCTGGTAATCCCTTGGGCCCAGGGGAGGGGGTGGAGGCTAGGGGGGACAACTAGCAGGTGGGGAACTCACAACCAATATTTGTACCCAAGGAGGGGCTCGGTATGAAACAGGTTAAATGCCACTACTATAGGGAGAAACGCTGCCTCTTTCGTTTTCCTGTCCTGAACAGGTTGGATGAGCTTGGCCCTTTGTTCTGGTTTTCGGCTTTTCTCTGGCAATCTAAACACTTATAAATCATGTTAAACCTGTTCCCATAGATTCTTTCATGATCACAATCTCGCAAGTTGGTTTACCTACTGCTTGGTCACTGGAACAGGTCAGGGCAATGATACCTTAAGTCAAACGTAAATGCAGGGCAGCGATGGAGGCAAACAATGCATTCCAGGACGCGAAAGCTCTTAAAAGGCAATCCTTTACCTGAACAAACAGTGCCAGATTGAGGAGAATATTTTTGAGTGGATTCTTGAATAGTTTGTGACAGAATACGCTACCACCACCGAATCCTTTCTATATGCACTTTCTGGGAACTAGGTCGCTATAGTGTCTCAAATGTAATGTTATTCTTTTACCACTAAGGAGCAGTAATGATACTTTGGATAATTGTAAGAAGAATCCACATTATTAGAACTAGATTTATTGTACTCTGAAGTATTTTTTGAATTATATTACGTTTAATTGATCCTGTGGTGAAAATATTATACTATACTTCTGCTAGTTTATGGAAAATATCAGAATAAACTAAATTTGATTGAATAACGATCTCAGGTGCGAAAATAAAGTTCCTGCAATCGCTTACTCTGCAAAGAGAACATTATATATATATTTTTATTTTAATCAATAAGCGCTTACCTCAAAATGCTGTTCAAATGTACATAAATGGAGCAAATGAGCAATAAAGGAAAAAAAGATTGATGTTACATTCTTCACAATTGTGAGTAGCTAGAAGATGCACTTTTATGAGCTAGATATTGAATTAATCGTAACCTCTGGCCCTGCTCTGGGCAACCCTCCAGACCCAAGCTCTACCTAACTGGTGATACCCAATGAGGCTGAAACCTGTCTGGGGTTGCTTGTGATCTTTTGCAGAAAAGATGTGACCACGCCATTTGAGCTGCACTGCCCCAATTGGGGCGTGACCAAGCCTGATTTGCATATGGTCTTTCCCCTTTCAGTAAAGGCTTGGCAGCCTGAAGACCAATGATCTGTGAGGTAGCACAGAGCAGTACCAAAGTTATCATTAAAAGTAAACCTTCCAGCCACCTCAATTGTTTTGAACACTGAACTGTAGCCAGAATGGCAGGGTGGGCACTGGCAGGAAGGGAGGGGTGTTGCTCCTGATTGGACAGAAGTGACATTATTGCAGAACAAATTGGTTTCATACTCAGCGGCTTTTGACCTCTCCAATGGCAGATTTTACAGACTTTAATGATATATATACGGTGCGCGGTACAAATACCTTTAACATTTAACATTTAAAATATATATATTACATGGCCTGCGGTAGCGGTCATGTAGTTATTGTTAAATTGCTAAACCCATAGGAAGAGCACTTTTTGGGTGGCTTATAACTTAGCTCCCTTGGACGAATCTTCATCAAACTTTGCATGCAAAAGAAGCAGTTTGGTGAGGTTTGGTCAGGGGGGTTGGTGGGCACAGTTATAGGGGGGTGCCCAACATTTTGTTTTTTCCCATAGACTGAATGGAGGAAAAATGTCTGACACGCCTACAGCCCAAACTGTTGGACGGATTTTCACCAAATTTGCGGCATGAGCGGCGGCTCAGTCCCGAAAGCGTGCTTTTGTAAATTTGGTGAAAATCCATCCAGTACTTTTTTTAAACTACCAAAAGGTGGGTCTCAAAAAATGTGTGCTATCTATGTCCGCTCCATGGACACACTTCCCTGTTTGCTCCGCTGACAGAACACCGATTGGATAATCGCCTTGCGTCATGTCCGCGGACACATGACGTGTTCTTTGATTGGCTGGGATGAGGCGTAAAGGTGCATCACATTGTTTCGATGTGCACGGCATATTCCAGCGTGGCATGGAAGTGAGCATAAATCCAATTTTGGGGAGTGTGTTGGTGTGTATGAGTGTTTGGAGAGGGTGGGAGAGTAAGAGATGGTTCAAATGCTGTATTTGTTTAGGTGGGAGAAGCCCGTGATGTGTTCGCAGTGTCCGCAGTCACCGCAGTTGTCCACGGACATACTAAACACAGGGCACACTACTGGCTATTTTAGTTTAGTATGATGTTGGTTTTGGGTCATTAGAAGAGCATTGGGTGAAGAGGGTATGTATTGAAGAGTTTGTACGTTGGTTGTAATTATTTTTTAGAATGTTAATTGAAGTGGATAGTTTTGAGGTGGATGTATTATGCTTTTGGGTTGTGGTCATTTGGTAGGTGTTTGTTTCTATGAGTGTGTTATGCTGCAGTGGTTGTGGCCAGGGCCTAGAGTATTGGGTGCATGTCCGAACCCAAGACCCTAGGCCCTGGCCACAACCACTGCAGAATAACTCTACAATGCTACCAAACATTTTGATTGTGGTATGTGGGCTGCATAGGGGATATTTTTTCAAAAATGTGAGTACTGATTGGCAGTAGTGCAATAGTGTTTATAGGATAGTGAGATGATGTGTATTAGTTTGTTTGTTGGATTGTGTTCAGATTGTTGGTCTTGAAGACTCTAGGCATTTTGGGTTGTATTTATTGGTGAGGTGTTCATTTGCATGGTTGTGTAAGGTTGCAGTGTTTGTGAGTTTAATTATTATATACTTACTGTTTCCTTTGTTGAGGCTGTATGAAGAGTTTTGGTCAGGCCATGCAGTCAAGATTGTAGTGTTTGGCAATAAGCGCTGCAGCATAAGAAACCCATGGAAGCAAACATTTTGGATTGTGGTTTATGGTCAGGTGTTTGCTTGAATGGGTGTGTTATGCTGTGGTGTTTGTGAGTCCAAATATTATATACTTACTGTTTGACTTTTTGTAGTTGTATGCAGTTTTTTCATGACATGGGTAATTGGAGCAGACATTCTTTTTCAATCACTGTGATAAAAGAAAAAATCACATGTTAGTGTAGGTAGTTTATAATGAGTATTGCATTGCATAGTAGACATTTCTGTATTTTGTCGACCCTCATAGTTAGTACTTTAGAAGTACTGTAGTTCAAACTAGTGTACTGTGCAATTTGCTCAGTTCCTGTGTTTGTTGATTAAATCATTGGGTCTGTGAGAGAAATAAAATCGATGCTGGATTTAAAAAAAAAACTTTCTACGTTGTGGTACAATATATTTCTTCATTGAGTTCAGTAGGAGGAATTGAACATGTGTATGTTTTTTTATTTGGAAGTTATGGTAGTATTGTTGCAATTAGATAGCAGTTGGTGAATTCTAATTGTATATTTATTTTTCCATTTTAGTGGTACTCATCTATCTGTTGGCTTGTTGCAGATTTTTGGTGCAGTTAGATACATGTTGGCGTATTCTAACTGTTTATCTCTAGTTTCATTTGAATGGTATTCATTTATCTGTTTGCTTGTTGCAGAATCTTGGGGCAGTTAGATACCTGTTGGCATATTCTAACTGGTCATAGTTTTGAAGTTCAGGATTTGTTTATGTTCATACACAGATTAGTTATTACATTTTGGTTTTAAGAATATTAAGTAAGCATTTACAAGATCTGCTGGTAATCTCTGTTTTCAAGTAATGTTATTATCATTACATTCGAATCATCCACAATTCTTTTTTGTATATGCAGTGTAGTGACCTGCATTGGTAGTGGCTCCTGCGTGGTATATTATACCAATTGTTGTGAAGGTTTTCTTACCAAGTGATACTTGACCATGTGTGAATCCAGTTAGCTTGCAATTGTTTTTTCAGTACCATCTGCATTATAATGTAAAAGCATTACTATTACGTATTTAATATGTGTCTGTATTTGTAAGGTGGAACAATTATCGGAATTGCAGGTAGTACATAATCTGCCATGGTTTGCATTTTGTACAAGTTGCTGAAATGGAATGGATTCACAGTTAGGTATGGATACACACACAAAGCGTTCATTAGAAACTTCTTCTTGAACTACATGCTTGCAAAGAGTGCATGTATGTTTTCACATTTATGAAATATGGAAGATTTCATTTATAGGTATGTTTCTGTTTTTTAGTACTTGTAGTAAGTACATTAGACATTCTGGTGGATCTACTTGTGAGTTTATAGTGACCATTCCAGCACAGTAGTCCAATTCCTGCCTTGTTCCAGAAACACTGTGTGTTTTCAGGATTGTTGGTTGCATTTCTATGAAGGACTAACATTTGCAAACACAATTGATCTGTACCATGTAAGTAAATTTTGTCAATAATTGGTGGCAATTGAAATAGAATATTTATTGCTACATTTGCGTAGCAATTTACACCAGTTGTATTTGAACATTTGAATGGACCTGACAGTTCTGTGTCCAAGTCATTTGTTTGGAGTGTGCGTTGCTTCTTTGAAGAGGTAGTTGAGTTACTTTGAGCATTAGATTCTTCTTTGGTTATGGTCCTTTATGAAGTATTAGCTGCTTTTACTTTCATTGGAGGAATAGATGGTAGATCTTGCATAGTTTGAGTCTGAAGTAGTTTTCTTTAACAACATTTTGCTTTTTGCGGAACAGGATAGGTTTTTAGATGGGAGTGTAGAGTGAACACAGTCTATTGTATTGTAGAATGCAAGAAATATCAGCATTTACTTTACTTGTATCAAAGTTGATTAGAAATAGTCTGTCAAGTGTACGTAAGCATTATAGTGCTACATAGCTCATGCCTTCTTTAAAGACTGTGCTACCAATATCTAGCAATGCTTTATGTAGGGTAAGACCTTGTGATTTGTGAATGGTGACTGCGTATGCTAGAGTTAGAGAAAATTGTTCTCTGCGTACATACACGTCTTTGAAAAGAAAGAAGCGGGCTGTTGAGCGTCCAATGCCTTTAACTTCTGATAGTTTGTGAAAGAGAATATTGACAAATTGAATGTTGTCACATGGGTATGTTTGAAAGCCAACAACTGTACCAAGTGCTCCATTAACTAGTCCTTGGTCCACGTCAAGGTTACGTTTAAGCATTTCTCTACAGTTTAAAGATAATTGTAATATTTTCTCCAAACCAGCTGCGTTAGAGAGTTTTCCAAGGTGTTTAGCCTTGTTGTGGCTTGTTGACACATGGGTAGAGTCATACCTTGTACGTCCAATTTGTCTGTGGATCCAATTTGAACTATTGGTTGCATTTCTTTTTTTTAACATTGTTTCATTAAATTTTGAACACCTTGTAAGAGTTGGCATCAAGGACATACAATTGACATTTTTGTGTGCTAATTTTTCCATGACATCAGAAGCACATGAGTTATGGCCATACAGTGCATGGATGTCCCTGTTTTTTAATATAGATTGTGCTTCTTGAGATAGTAAACCAACTCTAATACTTTTTAAAATATTGGTGTATGTGAGGTCTGCAGACTGACGCATATTTTCAGTTAATTCTCTGTATTGGGAATGTTGCCAAAGGTTGACATTTCCTATGCTGCCAAGAGTTTTACGGCACAGTTTGTGCCCTAAGGTTTTAAAAAATAGATTCAGCTTTCACTGGTGTTAATTGAAGAAGATAACCAAAAAACGATAATGTGTTTTCCTCTAAAGAGCTCTTTGTAGTCTGTTTTGAGGACCTCTTGTAATCTGAGGTGAATCAAAGCCAACATTAGGTTGGAGACCCTGCTCACCTCATCTATTAGCAGCATTTTCATTTGTTTGAAAACTCTGCGTTGTTCCTTTGCAGCTTCTGTAGAAAGTTTGTAATAGTCTAATTTGTTTTGGTGTTCTACTGGAAGGGGTAGTAACCTATGTTGTAGGCAGCTAAACCTGTGGAGGCAGTTCCAACAGGTGACAGTTTGTTGTTTGTCAATTGTTGGAGGAACTTGCTGATGATTATGATTAAGAATGTTTTGCCTGAACCAGCTTGCCCCCTCGCGTATAGCAGTATAGGTTTGTAGTCTTGGCAGGTACAGTTTTTATTTTCATGTTGCACACTATGTTACATTTTTTGTTACTTCTTGTAAAATGCTACGCTGCTCATTGTTTAGTTGTGATTTCAGTACAGCAAAGTCCTCTGTAGATTGCTCATACTGACACATGGGGCCTCATTACGAGAAGCGTGGTAAAAACAGGGTCATTACGGCATGGAGGAACTAGCTGGTCCGTGCTCGTATGACGCTGCTAATAGCAGACGAGTGCGTGAGCACACACAAACCCCCATGCCAGTAATGGCCATACCGCCATGGCGCCAAAGGCCCTCCAACCCCCTGATAGCACCATCATGGGACCCGCCGATACCGCCTCCGCCTAGGAGGCACCCCTTAATACCGATCCAGTAATAACATCATGCTAATACCGGGCTTGTAATACCGGACCCAGAGGTAACGTCATTGCGTCAGAACAGGAAATGCGCCAGCGGCCAGCTTTAAAAACACAATCCATTGCAATCCTCACAAACCACCACTGCTACAGAGAGTAGACCAGAGCCTATCTATTGAAAATGTCCAAGGCTACCAGAAAATCGAACCCCCGCCTGCGCAAAAAGCGATTATCAGACGAAGAACTGACCATGCTGGTGGACACCCTAGCTGCCCATGCTGAGGAGATCAACCAGCCCAACCTGAAAAGGGAGGTGCAGAAACGTAAAAAGGAGATATGGGAGGATGTAGCCTGGAAGGTCACAGCAGTCAGCACCACCCCACGGAGAGTGAAGGACTGTAAAAAAAGGTGGATGACCTCCGCCTCAGGGCACAGAACATCCTGGCCAGCAATAGGAGGGAGGCCATGGCCATAGGCGGGGGTCCCCACTCACCCACAAAACTTTCATGCTGTGAGGAGACGTGCAGTACCTTCATACAGGTGGAGTCCATCAAGGGATTTGGGGAGATGGAGAAGGGTGCTGCAACATCTGCAGATGGAGGTGACTAACCCTGTAGATCCCAGTAGGGGAAACCATGACGTAGCACAAGTGATGTGGAAGAGAGTCTAGGCAAGGCAATGCATGTCCCAACACACACATCAACATATCCTTGTCCAGATGGAGGCCCAAACCCTGCCACACTGAAATGCATGCTGAGTGCCAATCAAATTACCAACACACAGCCAACACACACAGACCTTGCCCATGTAATACATCACACAAAGCCCAATACAATGGCATGCCACCTGCCATGCAGCAAGCCTGCGCTGAGATGTCATGACACATACCAAAATGGCCCCTTCATTCTACCCTGTGTGACACACCTGTAAGATATGAATGCATGATAAATGAAATTCTCCACAGCACCATATAATGCATCTTGCATGTAACACCATCACTGATGCCCTGCATCTCTTCTACCCCCCCAGGTACCGATGGAGAGGATGCCAGTGAGGAAACACCCACAAGGGCATCCATGTCCCGGCACAAGATTTTGCCCACAGGCAAAACCACCTCCGGGGCAGCCTCGCAGGCCACACCGAAGCCCAGGACGAGTGCCTAGGGCACGGCCGCACATGAGGGCCCCACATCAATGCCTGACACCGGGACCACGGAGCTGGCAATACCAGTGGAAGGCGAGGCCAGTGGCACAGTGTCGGCAGCAACAAGTTCAGTGGGTGAGGCAGCAGCCACTGCTCCACTGAGTGACATTGAAACTTTAGTGGAGGAGTATGTGGACGAGGATGGACTAACCCATGTGGCATGTCCACACTCCCCAACCCCCGTGTCCACCCCCCACCCCACACTCAGCCCTCACCCACCAGCAGCAGTGCGGATCCATTACTACACGATTCGGACCTCAGAACCCTCCTTGAGGACAGCACTGCCAATGCAGGCCCGGTGGCAGCACTCTCAACCACTGCTGCTCCCACCACCAACCTTGAGGCACGGCTAGCAAGGGTGGAGGCTAGACAGGACTCAATGTTGGACCTCGTCCGACAATACGTTGTGTTGGGGGAGGACACGGGGGGTGAGACAGCACAGGCCATAGCGGCGAATACATCTGCCGTCAATGCCTCTGCGCTGATGATGCGAGACAGTCTGGGGGCTGTCGCACAGGTCCTCACCTCTATCCTGCAGCATATGCAGCAGGCACAACCCGCACCAGCCGTGCAAATCACCATGGCTTCCACCGCATCCACCACACCCCCATCCTCCACACCCGCTTCCTCTGCACCCTTCAGCCCTGTGCGTCCAACAAGACGGAGTGCAAGGCTCTCAGAAATGCTGCCCCCGGACTACAAGAAATCAAGAAAATAGTGTGGCAGAACAATGCCACACTATTTTCCACACCACCAACACCATCTGAGTGGGTCAGATGGTGTTGGTGGTGATTGGGTGTATTAGGGGGATTTCATTGGGGGGTTTTTGGACTTCATTGGGGGGTTTTGGGACTTCATTGGGGGGTTTCGGGAGTTCATTGGGGGGGTTTTGGGAGTTCATTGGGGGTATGCGTAGTTCTGGTGTTGTGGGGGGGTGGGGTAGCACATTTCTGTAGTTGATATTAATACATCCATTGTGTGAAATATCATTCAATGCCTGGACATTGTTCATTTTGTGTCTATCCTTTTAATTCATGACAGTGCACAGTGCCCAACTCCCTGCATTCCCTGTGTGCATGTCCACATGGACCCAGTGTTCAATGTGTCACTGACACATGTCTATCAACGTCTCTGTGGGTCAGAAATATTCGCCAATCGGTGTTTGGCGTAATGCATGGCCATCTTGTGCATCACGTACTGGCAGGGGTGCTGCTTCTCCTCCATCTTCATCCTCATCATCCTCACCCGGTGCATGCATGTCAATGTCAGGTGGCAGTGGTACATTTCTCCAGCTCACATGTTGTGCAGCATGACACAGGCCATGGTGATCTTTGCCACCTCCTCAGGCCTATAAAGGAGTGCTCCACCAGACCTGCTTAGGCAGCGGAACCGCGCCTTCAACAAGCCAAAGATCTGCTCAATCACAACACGGGTAGGGGTATGAACACGATTGTACTCCTCTTCATGGCTGTTCAGCGGGTTCCGCACAGGGGTAAGTAGCCACGGCTTCAAAGGATAGCCTCCATCACCTGCAAGAGAATACAAATAGGTCTATGTGAGTCACTCTGAGCTACCACCTTCAGGATTCACAGCCATGGCCACAGCTATTTGCTGTCGACATGCACATTCTATACTGCAATATGGTGTGGTAGTCTGGATGGCGTTGAACAGATGATGAAGGGTGAATTCTTGCATACTGATGTAGATGTACTGTGGTTGCAGGACAATGTTTTGCCTCACATTTTTGCTGTCTATACTACATTGTGCATGGTCACACTAGCCACATTGGCACAGTTGCAATCATGTTCAGTCATGCATTGCTTGACATACCCATGGTGGCCAAGTTGTGCGTCTTACATGTTGTCATTGATATACAGCATTGGTCCAATGTGTGCCAGTGATGTGTAATGTTCGGGTTGGGAGGTTCAGGTCAGGAGTGTTTAGCTCTGCGTGCATTCTCCACTCACCGGCCATTCCCACTCAGGTGGAGTATGCATTCCCCCCATTCCCACCCAGGTGGAGTATGCATCCCAACACATCACAACCCCGATGCACTGCCATGGGCCAGTCAGGCAACTCACCAAGCAGCCATGCACGTGGTTCAGCTTGTCGCTCCATGTGACAGGCTAGCATGGAGTTACGCAGCACCATAGCATCATGTGTCGTTCCAGGATATTGGGCGCAGCAATGTGTGATGATCAAGCTGGAGTCACATACATCTGCACATTGATGGAGTGGTCTTGCTTGCAATTGCAGTACACTGCCTTTAGGGTATGGGGGACTACCAATTCTACATGGGTGCAGTTGAGGGGACCAACACAATTGGGCATGTCTGCCAGTGCATAGAAGCCTACTTTGGTGTCGGCTATCTCCTGGGCAGTCCGTGGTAGGGGTATGTGGGTGTTAACGTGCTTCAGGAGGGCATCTAGCACTTGGGTCAGCATGCGTGAAAATAGCGGTTATGAAATGCCATGCAGCTGGCCCACTGTGTGCTGGTAGGTGCCTGTGGCCAGGAAGTGGAGCACAGACACCACCTTTAGTAGCAGGGGGATGGCAGTGCATATTTCTATGAGGCTGACTATGTCGTGTATCATGTCCACTATGGTGGTGATGGTGTCCCGGTCCAACCGGTACAGGGTGTGGATCTGCTCAGGGGTTAGATTGAATAGACTGGGTCTGATGCAAGGGATTGGTGGCTGCCTATGAGGTACTACTGGCTGCACTGGTGGTAATTGCTGGCTCTATCTCAACCTCCTTCTCCTCCTGTGTCTCCTCTTTGCTTCCTGTTGCTGTGACTGTAGTTGTTGTAGTTGCTGTTGTTGCTGTAGTTGTAGCAGTATAGGCATGTCCTCCAGCCCCATGATTGCAACAGCTAGTGGTATCATTTTGGTATAGGAAGATGTATGGTGTGCGGGTGTACTCCTTTTATACTGGGACAGGCTCCATTGACTCCACCTGTGGTGATTGTATGCACCTGTGGCAGTTGCCTTGATTGCAGATTGTTGTTTACGGGTGGTCCGCAATGCCTGTATGGCTGCCATCATGCAGGCCCTAATTACCGCCTTCGAGATGCCGGTAATTGCATGCCTGCATGAGTTGTGATGTCCTCCTATTTCCGGAGTATATGGTATTTCCTCCGCAAAGGGGCGCGTGTACACGCACAAGCTGGTATGAAGGAGCATGGTACGGGCGGTGGCGGTATTGGCGGGTTGTCGAGTCGTAATACCCTGGACCCGTTAACGATGCCGGTATTACCATTCCGCCTTCCTTTTTTCATTATCTCCATTCTCGTAATGAGGCTCATGGTGTTTTCTACTTCTGTCATGGCTAACTCTGCCTCATTTGCAAATTAGTGCTGTCCAAGAGGTTCTTGACTTCCTGTTACAGAAGTTTGACTACTGTCAGGAGTGTCCACATCTAGTTTGGCCTGGAGTTCTTCTTCGTGTTGCTGTTCATTGTGCAACATTGTTTGGTACTGTGTAAAGTTTACGTCTGTTATAGTGCTTTCATTTGCATTGAAAGCGTATTCATAAGAGTCATGGGTATCCAGTAATGCTTCTTCTTTTCTCCACAGTTTAAAATGTTGTGGCAGGGACATGTTATAGAGTTCTTTATGTTGGGGAGTTTGTAATGACAATTAGATATGTTATGTTATTTTGCATTTATATAGCACCTTATGTACCATTGGTATGGTCTCAAGGCGCTGGTAGGTTGAACGCCCTCAGGAACCGAAGTTCAAGTCAGTAGAGAGAGGTAGAGGAAGTCAAAGGGTACGTGTGAGCACCGGTTACGTGTGTAGCTTAGGTGGTATTCGTGTAATAGTTGCTTCTTAGCGGTAGGTGTGGTGGTTGAGAGATAAATAGTATGTGTTCATTCTGGCAGGTTGTTATCCAGACTGATACTGGCTGCGTTAGGCCTGGGGAGAACGCCTAGGCTGGGAGGTGTATAACCAGCAATTTTTAGATAGGGTGTTGGGCGGTAAGAGTCAGAGTGATGGTATGAGAACAGCTATACCGAATGGTGTCATAGTATTGCTGTGTTCTAGATGAGTGGTGCTATAAGGAAAAGAGTAAGCATGGAGAAGTGATAAGGTGGTTTATTTTAGGTGCTTGTGGTCGCGCTCACTCCAAAGGTTCCATGTACACCATCCGTTCCATGTACTCAAACTGGTCTACGCTTTTCCGACCGTTTCAGGTGCTCAAGGCCATTTGTATCAGCCATCTGGATTACACACTTGTCTGCTCAGTGCACACAGCCGCTCTACGCACATAGCTGCTCTGCACACTCATCTGCATTCAGCACTCCCACCCTCTAGGCCCTCACCACCCCCTCTAGGCCCTCACCACCCCCTCTAGGCCCTCACCACCCCCTCCACCCACTCATCCCCTTCATGCACTCACCCCGTCCATGCACTCACCCCCTCCATGCACTCATCCCCTCCACGCACTAATCCCCTCCACACACTCATCCCCTCTGCGCACTCATCCCCTCTCCGCACTCATCCGCTCATGCAGACTCATCCGCTCATGCACACTCATCCGCTCTGCACACTCATCCACTCTACACACTGATCGGCTCTACACGCTCATCGGCTCCACATGCTCATCAGCTCTATACATTCATCTGCACAGCGCAGAGTTCAATGCACTCATCAGCTCCACCTATTTCATCCGCTCCATTTGTTTCGTTCATTAATCCTAATTATCGGTTTAATCCAAGTCACATGTCGTACGCATTCAGTTTGTTTCAAGTTCTCGTTCAGTCCCATGCCCTACACTCTCTCTCTCTCTCTCCTAAACCCATTTTCTTTTTTTTCGATCTGGTTTATTCATTCCATTCTGTGTGCCCTTTTTAGATTACATTAGAGGTTATTAATTTTTTTGATTTCTCATGATGTTGTATTGCTATTTGTTTTAATGTTAATTAAATCTAGTCGTCTGGGTTAGTTTACAGGTTGTTATCCACATTATTCCTTATGTCATCATTGATCCTTTTGTCCATTACATTTATTTGTTTATTTCATTAATTTCTGCGGTATTACTGTCTTCATACAACTTATTCTTTATATTTACCTTACAGGTATGATCGATTTTATTCAATCTATTTAGTTTGTCCTTTTTAGCCAATCGGTAGAGGTTATTAGTGTACGATTTCATGCTCGGAATCGTGATATTGCATTGATATTTATGATCAAGTATTTTGGCAACGTCTTTGAGATGCTGTTATCCAGTTTGAGTTAGATTGAGTTCGTGGTCGGTTTTAGGCCAAGTTTTAAGCAATTTGGGGAAACACATAAGGTCTTCAGTGAGTCGGGTGTGGGGCAGGAGTGCGTTCCACAGTGTGGGGGCCAAGGCTGAGAATGATGATCGGCCTAACCTGACTGAGTTTGTTTTTAGTATGACTAGGAGGCCTGCTGTGCTAGATCTTCGCGTACGTACAGGGTGAGAGGGTTTTAGTTTATCTTGAAGATATTGTGGTCCGGTTTTGTGCAGTGCTCGGTGAGAAATGCAAAAGGTTTTGAAAGTCACCGTTTGGGCGACCGAAAGCCAGTGCAGAGTTTTGAGGGCTGAGGAAATATGGTCTCTTGGGCCAAGCGCTAGTAGCAGTTTGGCTGCAGTGTTTTGTGCTCTTTGTAGTTCAGTTGGTTGGTATGCGTGGACTCCAAGGTAGAGGGGATTAGCGTAGTCCAGTCTAGATATAACAACTGATTGGACAGCAGAGAGTCTGTTTGGAAAGGAGAGGTACGGAAAAATGCGCTTAAGAGTTTTGAGGTGGTAGTGGCAGGACTTTGAGATATTGTTGACTTGGCGTGAGAGTGTTAGGTCAGAGTCTAGGACGCATCCAAGGTTTTTAACTGATTTAGCGGGGGTCAGTGAGTTGCCCATGGCAGATGGCCAAGGTAGTGGGTGTGGAAGAAGTTTGGTGTTGCCACATACCATGATTTCAGTTTTGGAGGGGTTTAGCAAGAGGTGGTTTGTGGTCATCCAGAGCTCTATGTCGAGGAGGCAGAATGCAAGGTCAGGTCGGCAGTTGGGATTTGAGTTCAGAAGTTTCAGAGTTAGTTGAGTGTCATCGGGGTAGTTGTAGCACATGATGTTGTGCATGCAAATTATTTGCATGCACAACAGCCCGAAGGGTGGCCATGTACAGATTGAACAGCAGGGCTGACAGGCATGCTCCTTGTGGTACTCCGGTGTCGACTGGTCGGGGTTGGGAGGAATAGGTCGAGAGTAGGGTTATTTGATTTCTGTTATTGAGGAAGGATGCTATCCATTTGAGGGCGGTTCCACGTATTCCTAGGGAATGCAGGCGGTCAAGAAGGATTGAGTGATTGATTGTGTCGAAAGCAGCGGATAGGTCAAGGAGGATTAGTGCAGCGCAACCCGCAGAGTCTGCTCTGTTTTTGAGGTCATCCCAGATTGAGGTTAGGGTGGTTTTAGTTCCGTGTCGGGCTCTGAAACCTGATTGAGCAGGGTCTAGGAGATTATTAGCTTCGACAAAAGCATTTAGTTGGGAGTAGGCGGTTGGGTCAATGAGTTTGGCCAGTCTAACCTGGTGTTAGAGATGGGGCGATAGTTTTTGGGGTCAAGGGGGTTGAGGGAAGGTTTTTTTATTAGAGGTTTGACATGAACTGTTTTGAATGCGTCGGGAAAAATTCCTGAGGAAAGGGAGATATTTATGATGGTTCTCACGTGTTCTCCTGGGCAGGTCGAAGCAAAGATTTCTTTGAGGGTTGTGGCCGGGCAAGGGTCAAGCGGAGAGCCGGATGGTTTGAGGGCAGAGAGAAGTTTGAGAAATTGGTCGGCAGATATTGGACTAAAGGAGTCGAATGTTGGATGGCTAGTGGTCATAGGCGGTGGGATGGCTGGAAAGGAGGGTGGGTTGCCTGGTGGGTGTAAGAGAGCTAGTTTGTTGGTTAGAGCATTTGTTCTTTCGAGAGCTGTAGAGTAAAAGTGGAGGGAGAGTGAGTCGCACAGAGATTGTGAGGGGGTCACAGCGGTGGTGATGCTTGAAGGTTTGGTGAATTCGGACATGATTTTGTGAAGTTCTTTGCTGGGGTGGGCCTTTTTTGCTTTTTGGATTTCGGCCTTGTACTCATGAAGGTGCCAGGCTAAGGTTGATTTGCTCAGGGGAGTTTTGTTCTTCCACCACTTGCGTTCTAGGTATTTATATAGTTGTTTACTGGTCTTCAACTCAGGTATGAACCATCTAGAAAAGATGCCACAGCGAGCAGATGGTTTACAGGAGGGTGTGAGCCGCATTAGTGCTGTGTTGAGCCATGAGTCAAAGCCGGTGGGGGTTAGTTGATTATTGAGTAGGCAGGTAGGCGGGGGAGAGTGAAGGAGTCCCTTGGCTAGGTCCGGAATGATTATTAGTTTCTTCCAGCATTTGCGCAGATTCAGAGGTTCAGTTTCAGGTACAGGAAGTGGGTTGGGTGAGCGAATGGCGAAGGAAACAATGAAATGGTCAGACCAGATGATAGGGATGGGGGGGTTAAGCTGTATCAGGTTGTGGGAGATGAAGATGGCATCAAGAGTGTGTCCTTTATAGTGGGTCGGGCTGTTTGTGGGGGGTTGGAGTTTGATTGTGTCTAGGCCGTAACCAGCGAGTGTGTCATAGGGTTGGTGGGAATGTCCAGCCATATGTTGAAATCGCCTAGAAGGGTGAGGTTGGGATGGTTTAGTTGGAGGGTGGCAATGGAGTCGCAGAGGTTGTTTGAGAATTGTCTATCGTAGCAAGGGCGTCTGTTGATTATTGGGAAGATATGCGAGGATGATGGGGAAAGGTATAATTTAACGAGGAGTGACTCGCAGGAAGGTATTGAAGGTTGGTTTTTGATGATTGAGACGTGGAAGTGAGACTTGAAAGCGAAAGCTACTCCTCCTGCTCTAGAAGGACAGTTCAATGGGATGTCGGGGGGAAGGCTTCATTGGCGATGGGGGTGAAGTCATCAGAGAACCAGGTTTCGGTGATGAAGACCAGGCCTGGTTTGTTGTAGGAGAGGAGGTCAAAGATGCTGTGTCTGTTTTTGCTACTGATCAAGCATTAAATAGGAAGCAATTCACTTTGGTAGAGGAGGTTGATGTCAGAGCTGCAGTTATGGGGGGCGAGGTGGGAGAGGGTGGAGACTGGTGAGCGAGAGGGGAGGGGTGGGTGATGGCCGATGGGAAGAGTGGGCGAGCAGTAGGGTTGGTGGGTTTCAGGTGGGAGTGGTCGGACGCGTGTGTTGGGATGATTGGGTTTGGCACTGGGGATTTGGAGGTGGGGTGTGAGTGGGTAGGAGTTTCAGTTGTGGTCATTGAGAAGTCGAGGGCGAGGGGCGAGGGGTTTTAGGTAAGTTGAGGCGTGGGGGGAGGGTGGTGAGAGGGGGGATGAGGTAGTGGGTCGAGACAGGGGAGGCGATGAGTGCTGAGAGATTGAAGGGGACCAGTACGTTTCCTCTTTAGTGTCTTTGTTGCAACTGGTGTGTGAGAGAGGGTAGGGAGGTCAGAGGGGGAGAGGGATGAGGCTTCGGTTCTTGCTAGGGCTCTGCATGCAGTTTTAAAGGAGGGGAAGGAGTATGGTTGGTGTGGGATGATGGTGGGGGTTGATGGGAAATGCGTGGGGTGCATGATTGCTGGGGAGGGGGTGCTAGTGAGGCAAGTGGGTATGCTCATAGCAGGGGGTTCGGTGGAGAGGATCAGGGGAGGAGTGGTTTTAGGGTGGTTGGCTCGCCATCATGCCCCTCTGGCTTGGTGTTTGGAGAGGTGTGGGAGGGTGTGGTGGAGGCTGGGATGATTTGGAAGGTTGGGGTGGGAGCAACGGTTGGCCGGAGGGGTGGGGTGGTGCACGGCGGTCATTTCCGCTGGTCCTCTGTGGAACGGGTACACTCTTGGTACGTAAGCGATATTATTGAAGGTTTCTGGGTTTGATTAATAGGTATACTTCTAAGATTAGTACGCAATTGGGCACACTTACAAATTACACTTTGCACAGAGAGGATATTAGGCCTACTTTTAAGTTGAGTTTTGTACAGGGAGGATGTTAGGCACAAATCTAAAGTTCAACTTTGCACCTGGAGGATAATTAAGCACACTTCTAAATTCCACCAGGGCAGGCTATTAGGCACACTTCTGGGTTAAACTTTGCACAGAGGGGATTTTAGGCACACTTCTAAGTTCAGATTTGCACAGGGAGGATATTAGGGACACTGTTGTTCAGAATTGCACAGGAAGGATATTAGGATCACCTCTAACTTCAGATTTGAACAGGGAGGATATTAGGTAACCAGATTTAATTTTGCACAGAGAGGATATTATGCACACTTCAAATGTCAACCAGGCCAGGTTATTAGGGGCATATCTAATTTCAACTTCATCTTGGCACAGAGGATATTAGGCACACTTCTTAGTTCAACTTTGCTTAGGGGCGATATTTAAGTAACCAAGTTCAATTTTGTATAGAGAGGATATTAGGTAACCAAAATCAACTTTGCAAGGGAGGATATTAGGCATACTTCTTAATTCAGCTTTTCACAGAGAGGAATATTAGGCACACATCTTAAATCAAGCTTTTCACTGAGAGGATATTAGCCATACTTCCTAATTCAACTTCTCGCAGCGAGGATATTGGACATACTTTAAAATTCAACTTTTCACAGGGAGGATATTAGGCATACTTCTAGATTTAACTTCCCATGGAGAGGATATTAGGCACCCTTCTAAAATTCAACTTTCCACCATGAGGATATAAGGTACACTTCTAGGTTCAACATTTGCACAGGGGGGGTGTTAGGTAACCAAAATCAATATTGCACAGATAGGATATTCGGCACCCTTCTAAATTCAGACAGAGCGCACTATTAGGCACACTTCAGACTTTCTAAATGCAATTATGCCACAGATGTGCTATAGGGTAGAGTTTATAAATGCAGTTATGCCATAGGTATGATATATAGAAGAGTTTCTAAATTCAATTATGCCACAGATATGCTACAGGGAACAATTTCTAAATGCAATTATGACACAGATATACTATAGGGTAGAGTTTACATATTCAATTATGCTACAGATATGCTACAGGGAAGGGTTTCTTAATGCAGTTATGCCACAGAGATGCTAGAGGGAACAATTTCTAAAAGCAGTTATGCCACAAACTATGCTATAGGGTTGAGTTTCTAAATGCAGTAATGCTACAGATATGCTACAGGGAACAATTTCTAGATGCAGTTATGCCACAGATATGCTATAGGGTAGAGTTTCTAAATGCAGTTATGCCACAGATGTGCTACAGGGAACAATTTCTAAATGCAGTTATGCCACAGAGATGCTAGAGGGAACAATTTCTAAGAGCAGTTATGCCACAAACTATGCTATTGGGTTGAGTTTCTAAATGCAGTTATGCTACAGATATGCTACAGGGAACAATTTCTAAATGCAGTTATGCCACAGATATGCTATAGGGTAGAGTTTCAGATTCAACTACACCACAGATATGCTATTAGGTAGACATTCTAAATGCAATTATACCACATATATGCTATTAGGAAGACTTTTTTATAATGCAACTACACCACTGATATGCTATTAGGCAGATTTTCTAAATGCAGTTATACAACAGAAATTGGTAGACCTTCCAAATGCAATTATACCATGGATATGCTATTACGCACACTTTATAATGCAACTACACCACAGATATGCTACTGGGCAGATCTTATAGATGCAAACTACACCATGGATATGCTATTAGTCAGATTTTCTAAATGCAAACTACACCACAGATGTTATTAGGCAGACCTTCTAAATGCAATTATACCACATATGTTTTATTAGGTGGATTTCCAAAATGCAAACTATACCACAGATATGCTATTAGGCAGATTTTCTAAATGCATTTATACCACAGATATAGGCAAACCTTCTAAATGCAATTATACCACTGATATGCTATTAGGCAGATCTCCTACATGCAATTATACCATAGATATGCTATTAGGCAGACTTTATAATGCAACTACACCACTTGGGCACACATTTATGATGTTATTAGGCAGACCTTCTAAATGCAATTATACCACAGATATGTTATTAGGTGGATTTTCTAAATGCAAACTAAACCACAGCTATGCTATTAGGTGGATTGTCTAAATGCAAACTACACCACAGATGTTATTAGGCGGACCTTCTAAATCCAATTATACCACAGATATGTTATTAGGTGGATTTCCTAAATGCAAACTACACCGCAGATATGCTATTAGGCAGACCTTCTGAATGCTAACTAGATCATAGATTCGAGAGTTAATGACAGTTTTGCTTCCAGTGTTGAGTGGTAGGGTAGTATGGTGAGAAGTAATTGCTTCTCACCCCGCCCTTGCCACACTTGCTTATTGTTGGCTTCTTGCTTCTCCTGCGGATACCTGCAGATACAATTAGGAGTCGTCCTTTGCCTCGGGGTCCTTAGCCGAATGGGGCTGCACGGACAGGGGCTACCCTGGGAAGGTCAGTAACGGCCTGGGTAGGATGGTCCTGGCACAAATCTGGGATGGGTTGGGCGGGCAAAGGTGAGGGCTGCTCTGGGAACCAGGAAGCTTGCACAGAGGCTAAGGGGAGACTGCCTACACGGCACAGGTGCTAAATTCAAGATTTAAGGGCCAAAATCAAACAAAATGGAGCCCGGGGGCACTCACCTGCTGAGGCAGGGGTCAAAGGCAAGAGTGGAGCTCCGAGCCGCGCGCGGGTCATTGGACTCGGTGCTGCTGAGAGCAAGCCAATCAGGATGGTGGGTGGGCAAAAGGGAAGGCTGCTCTGGGAACCAGGAAGCTTGCACAGAGGCTAAGGGGAGATGGCCTACACGACACAGGTGCTAAATTCAAGAATTAAGGTCCAAAATCAAACAAAATGGAGCCCGGGGGCACTCACCTGCTGAGGCAGGGGTCAAAGGCAAGAGTGGAGCTCCGAGCCGCGCGCGGGTCATTGGACTCGGTGCTGCCGAGAGCAAGCCAATCAGGATGGTGGGCGGGCAAAGGGGAAGGCTGCTCTGGGAACCAGGAAGCTTGCACAGAGGCTAAGGGCAGACGGCCTACACGACATGGGTGCTAAATTCAAGAATTAAGGTCCAAGATCAAACAAAATGGAGCCCAGGGCACTCACCTGCTGAGGCAGGGGTCGAAGGCAAGAGTGGAGCTCCGAGCCGCGTGCGGGTCATTGGACTCCGTGCTGCCGAGAGCAAGCCAATCAGGATGGTGGGCGGGCAAAGGGGAAGGCTGCTCTGAGAACCAGGAAGCTTGCACAGAGGCTAAGGGGAGACGGCCTACACGACACGGGTGCTAAATTCAAGAATTAAGGTCCAAAATCAAACAAAATGAAGCCCTGGGGCACTCACCTGCTGAGGCAGGGGTCGAAGGCAAGAGTGGAGGTCTGAGCCGCACGTGGGTCATTGGACTCGGTGCTGCCAAGAGCAGGCCAATCAGGATGGTGGGCGGGCAAAGGTCAGGGCTGCTCTGGGAACCAGGAAGCTTGCACAGAGGCTAAGGGGAGACTAATTAAGCTAAGGGGAGATTAATTAATCTGCGTTTGATACGTTTGACTAAGCTACTCTGTATCTACCTTTCTTTTCATCTGGTTTAATATTATTTTTGTATGTGATATTTTGGGCTACGTGGTATAGACACATGGTTTCCAAAGTGGTACTCCTGTTTGGGTAGTATGTGTCAAGTAAAGTTTTTTAAAATGTCTTGGCTGTTGTGATCATTGTTGGCTATTGTTTCTATGTCCTCATATGATTTGAGAAATCTTTTTCTAGATTTAGCATGACCAAGACTTAGTCATACTATATTTTCAGATTTTCCATACAAGGCAGTACCGGTTAAAGGGTCTGCAGCTTCATAGCAGCCACATTCTCTATGAGAGAGCATGTTAATGCCTAAGCTGTACAATTTTTGTGATAGTGTTTTGTCAGATGCTATGTCATCCCAGAGGTCTTGAAGCTCTGTTTTCACTGCTTTGGTTAAGTAGGCTGTGACATATCGTGCAACTGCAGTGGAATTGTCTGCAATGCACTGCACATCTATGTTTGCATTCCATAGGAGGGCAATGATTGTATTGTGATCATTGATGTATTTTGATTCTTCTGTTCTTTTTATGTAATATGTGTTCTTAGGTGATTTACCTTTGACAATATGTCTAACTGGAGACATTAGATGTTTACTTGGCTTATTGTTGAAACTGGTCTAGGGAAACCAAAGCAGCATTTACTGTAGTATTTCCCTTTGTTTTTATATTTGCTACAACAATATTTCTCACATTTGTGTCTTTGAAATTGTAAAATTTGTGCATTAAGTTCACTTTGTTTGTGAAGGGATTTCACAAGTGACATATTTTTGGATGAACTGCAAAACAGTGGCATCACTGTCCTGACCAAATTTAGGAGCATCTTTAAAACACAAAAGCATGCAGATGTGTGCTGCTCCTCTGGCTTGGTATTATTTTCTCCAAAAGAAGTGTTGCACTTCTCTGAGGGGAGGAAACGTTTTATTACAAATGAAGTGTAGCATTGCAATGAAGCGATGATGGAAACATCTTGATTCATTTACAGGATCTAGATAGTAGAGTTCTCCTGGTGTTTTTATACATATGTTTGTTTTATTTTTGTTTGCTATTCATAGGAAATCGTGTAAGTCTTCCCATGCATATTCTGCACAACTTAATGTTACAAACCAAGAGGGTGGGCCAAGGTTTCTTATCATACAGCGTACATCTCCGTGACGTCGGAACCAGTATTGTTTTGTACCAAGCATGTTTGCTAAAAGATTTGTAATGCTTGACTGTAAAAACCTCATTTTTTCTTGCACTTTTTGTAGTAATTCCGTAGCTGACATATTTTGAAAATGGGTACCTGATTTCAATGTGTGTGCAACTCTGTAGCATGGAGTTGCTTTTTCACTTTCAAAGAGAAGGTGGAATATGTATTCTACATTTTTTCTGAATCTGGGGTCTTCAGAATACATTCGTAAAGAGCGTTATTGTAATGATGTTATTTGTGTGGGTCTATCATCATACCTTCCTCCTCTTCCAGTAGGAACAAGTAGAGGAAAGGCACGTGCTTCTATACTTTTTTCCCATATGCTGATTGGAGATCCTTTGGCTTGTCACATTTGGTATGTTTTCAGTGCATCATCTATGGTGTCTTTAGAGTGTAATGGATGAAATGTATAATGGTCTAAAACACTGGATTCTGTAGCAGGATCTAGAAGTTGAAATTGACCAGTTTCTGATGACTCTTGAATTATTTCAGTGATTTCCCTCAGGTTTTCTTCAATATTAATTTCTCTGTAGTATTCATTGTTGTCTTTTAGATATTGCAGGGCCTGTCTAAATGTATGTAAGTCCACGAGTTGTTGCCAAATTTCTTTGTCTTTTGAAGGTATGCCATTTACTAAGAAAATTAAAGATTGATCTATTGGACGTTGCACTCCCAGAGTGTGTACATTTTCTTTGAGATTTAATGGCAAATAAATGACTTTGCCACTAATGCCTTTCACTAATTCAGAGGGAGGTAGTTTTGCTGTTTTTGGTAGAAGGCATATTACTGCTTGAAATGGGTGCACTGTTTGAATTATAATGCTCTAATATAATTTGAGTTATTGCAGGGGTTTTGCTAATGGGAATAATTGCAGGTTATTTGTGATATCACGTGAAGGTGTTTGGTTGTTGTCAAATTTTGGAGTGCAGTAACTGCAAAGTATTAAGGTTCAGTAATATTATATTTGTTTTCTGCTATAAGATAGAGAGCTAATTGGAACCATTTGAAATCTGCATTGTCTTCTATTTTTACGTTATGTCTACAGTGTTTGTGCTATTTTTATAAAAAGTCCTGAGGCAACACACAGACATGGTTTGGTACTTCAGCAGATGTACTTTTAAACTTTTGTATTTCTTTTTTGTATGTGTGTAATAGAAGGTTGCCATCTGTACAGTTGTTGCTAGTCTGTTGTAAACCTATTGCATTTCATAAGTGGCTTTCAGTTCCAAAATATTTTCTCTGGATATGGTCTATTTCTTTGAGTAGTTGTTTGGCTGTACCATGTAGAAGATTGTTATTTAAATTGGCTAGTGCTAAAGCAGGACTTTTGGCATAGTACAGTTTATGGACCAGGTTTCCTATAGTTGAATGATGTGTTGATATCATTTTGATATGATGGAAGGTTTCTCTGCCAATAGGTCCAGAAATACAGGCTAATGAATGTCCTTGTAGTCCTGTGTATTTGCGCACTGGACAGGAGTCCATATTTTGTAGAAGTTTCATTTTGAATTTGTCTTTGCCTTTCACATACTGATTGAGGAAATGGCATAAGGATTTGAAAGATAGATTTTTTGGCAATGTTACACATTGATGTGCACGGCCATTTGTAGACTGGACGTATTGGTTCAGTGGAATGGACAGTTGATACTGAGTTTTCTGGGGATATTTCTGTTTGCAGCGTTTCTTGTTCCATAATAGTATTATTATGTTTTTCATACCCTCGTCCACTGCTATGTATGGCAATTGGGTTTATTTGCTTTTGTTTGTATGCTTCTTCATTGAAATATGTTTCTGTGCTCGTGGTGTGACTCCATTCATCTCCACAGATGCTTGTGAAGATATCTTTGTTGATATTCCATTTATTGAGAAGTCTTTTTTGTAGTTTAGTACTTAGTTTTGTTAGTGGTTTCATTCTGTTTAAAACTAAAATAAATAATTTTCTTTTGAGAAGGATTGCACTGTCTATGAGAGCTTGTAGGATTAATTTTCTATGGTAGGTTTTAAGGGTTGTGTGTGATTTCTATCCTGTTTTTATAAGGTTCTGAAGGACTCTGTGGCAGAACATTTTTTGTAAAATATTTTTTTGATATGCTTACTGGCCGCTACATCAAGATTTATATGTGCAATGTTAGCACTAGTGGTAGCTGCAGTCTTGTTAATCACTTTCTGTTTCGTTTTACATTTTGAAAGAGGAGACAAAGTTTCTGTACTGGAAGCTTGTTTTGTATCGCTTAATGACTGTATTAGCTGTTTTGTTTGACCTTTTTGTCCATATTCTGCTAGAGGTGGATGCTTATTTTGGAAAGTTTTAGTTTGATTTCATTTACGTTTGTGTTGCTTTCTACAGAATTGGTTTTTGGTAGGCCTTCTTTGGGGTCTGTTGGAGAAAAAAGAAAGTATGGGTTGGGATCTTGTGCAGTGTATGCCTGATTTGTGCATGAGTGTCTGAATATGATGGTAAGGATGTATGTAGAGGTGTGTAATTGTGCAATGGTTTGCTACATCAGGTTGGGAAGGCTATTCTTGTATTTGTGTGTTACTATATTGGAGTTCAGATTACAATACAAGGAGGGAAGCACTAATACTGAATCTAATGTTACAGGGTTAATACAATTGTTTGTTCTAGAATACTAGATTTCTACAGTGTTTTAGTAACATTTAGAACATTATGGCAGTATTGCACTTACTTTTTTGGATGGAAAGAATACGTTTCTTCTTACTTCTCGTTCGTACTTCAGACGCGGCTGCTTTTCAGTGGAGTGGTCTTCACTGCAATTGTTAAAGAAAGAAGTTAGTAAATATGTGTGTTAATAGCACTGTTGTTAATGTAGACATGGATTTCTTTGTTTTTGCAGTAGTAGTGCTTTCTGATAACTGTGCATAGCATGTACATGCACTTTCCTTTGCCTGTGTGCATTCTGTATATTTTATTTAGAATCTGTTAGTTGAATATGCTTTAGAAATGAGTACAATATTAAGCGCACAGAGCACACTTGGCTTCTTAAGGTGGTGTTATTGGATGTTAGGAGATAGTAGAAATAATCGTATGCTTGTTTGCTATTTTTACAGGCTAAAGAGCAGGAACTGTAAGGAAAAGTATACCATGTATGCATTTGTGAAGGTGTGGGAAATAAAGCAGAAGCATTTGATGGGGTCAGCATCTTATTACTCAGTAGGTGATTACCAAAGTACTGGGTGATTCTGTGGTGCTTGGAAATGGGAGAGTCTGAACTAAAGTAAGGGTTGCAAGGAAGGATCTGGTGATTGTGTTGCAGACTGAAGGGAAGGGGGAGATGTTGTATGTCTTGCTTTACAAAACTGTACATAGTTGTAGATGATGTGATAGACATGAGTGCACCTGTGCATAATTGAATGTTGTTGTAAATTCTAGAATGGAATGGGCAACCAGCTGGAATGAGAGAGCTGTCTAGATTGGAAGACTGGTTGTAGAGGCAATGATGTGTAGAGGCAATGGTGTTGTTTCAGCTGGGAGCCTTTCAAATGATATTGATTATTTGTATGCATAAATAAAGATGCATGTACTCATCCTGGCTGTGTGTCATTTTATAACTCCCTAGAAAGCCTTATTCCATAATTATACTGTTATTTCTGCCATCTTTTAACATGAAATGATGCTTTGTTAGATAGCTGTGTGTGTTGTGTCTGATTACTATTATATTCATTTGTAAAGGAAGTTGAAATGATAGAATGTATTTTAAATATACAGAATGCATAGAAAGGAAATTGTATGTACATTTTATGCACTATAATGCATTAAATGCTAGTGATTACACAAATGATAGAATGAATGAAGAAAATAACAATTTGCACATTGAGTAAATAATTAGGGTAAATAGAAATTTGGAGAGCAGACAACTTTGCAAGTGACACTTGATCATAGCAGATGGGAGAAATGACTGTAAGCTTGTTTTACAGGTTATACACGGTAAGTGAGGGTTACTCTGTTTATATGCAGTTATACAAGAGATGTACATGTACTGTGCAGAATATATTCATACCTGTAGTTTGTGTTCATGCATGTGGATGTGCATGAATCTGCAAGTAGAAAGTTAGAGAGTTTACTAGTAGTTGCTGTAGGTGCTTTGCAGTCACAGCCGAATTGTTCTCAGAGTGATCAACAGTACATCGAAAGTGCTGAATTGCGATGATGGAGTTAGATGTAGAGTTCTTGGATGTGATTGGTGGATGGTTGTGTGACTGCTTAACAGTAGCCAATGAGTGAATGGTGCAGAGAGTGAAGTGGAAAGGGTAGAAGGGCTGCCCCAGTTTTACACGCTCTGCGGACACCGTGGCTGTTCACGGACAGGGCGTGCCACATCCGGGATCCTCAGCAAATCCAGCATGGAATGGGGACTGTAGGGATTAGCCAATGAGGTGTTGAGGTTCTGCTTTGTATTGAGAGAGGTTGTGTGTAGTGAAGATGGCAGAGGTGAAGGAAGTCAGGGTATTGGTGCTTTGAGATATGTTTGTGAATGGTTTGGAGCAGAATGAACATTTAGGAATATGGCAAACAATTTTGATGTAAAAGGAGTCGATGTGGTGTGGAGCACTGTGCCTGGTTTCAATTTGCAGGCAGTGGTAGAAGTTTGAAAAGATATGGCTAGGGTTAACAGTCCACATCTGGTTGTCCTGCACAGTGGTGCTTTGCATTTGGGTTATGTCAGTGCCCCTACTTTGTTGGAAGATCTGCAAAACTTGGTTCAGGCAGTAATGAAAGTATTTCCAAATGCCAATATAATATTTTCTGGTTTGATACCTAGGGCAATATGTGACATTAGTTCTGTTTTTTGTGCTCTGCAAAATGTTGCTAGGTGGTTAAGCAACCGAGGCATGTTTGCTTTTATGAATGGAGCTGGCACGCGAAAAGGGCGTGCCATCCCAGCTGACTGTTTGGCGTTTGGAGTTTGCCGCAGGAGCGCAGCTTGTGTTTTGAATCCCCTGCTTTTCCTCTGCTTTTCCTCTGCAGCGAGCCGTGAGCCGTAAGGAGAGCAGGAAGAAGAAGCGAGGCCAAGCCCCCTGCGAGGCCACGCCCACACAAGGAAGTGGAGCTGAAAAGGAGCTCCCAGTCGCCCTTGCGGCGAGAAGCCTGAGCGCGAAAAGGGCGAGTGCCATCCCAGCTGACTGTTTGGCTGTTTGCTGGCTTGCAGGTCTCGTCAGTCAGGCAAACAACCAATCTCAACAAGAACTATGTTAGAAAACCAGGTGTTTGAAGAAGAGGATGGGCGCTGTCTTAGAAGCTCCCGGCCAAAACCTGATGGAGGCAAAACCCTTTGCTTGCCCCAGAACGGAAAAAGCTTATGCCTAACAAAGTCAAAGCCCACTCCCCCAGCGACCAGCAAAATCGGGCGTATCTACAACAAGCCGAGCAGCTTGGAAAAACCGCAGATGTTGTCTGTATGCCCAAACACGAACACATGCCCTCCCATATATCCCCCTTTTTTACCTGGAGGTCCTGGCTCCCGGGAGAGGTTGGACATGGGCAGCGCGGCCGTGACACCGCAAATTCAAGGCCCCATTACAGAGAATCCGCCGCCGCGGACCGATGGCCCGGCTTCTGCCCCGCTGGCGCCTTCTGGAGGGAGGGCGGAGCACGGCGGTGCCGTGGACGTGGAGCCGCTTGGCGAGCGGTTGGCATCGGGACTGGGATCATTGCAAGGTGTGACCACGGGCTTGCGGGCAGCGCCTCATTCATCCCGGGACCCTGGAAGGTCCGAAGTGGGGGCCGTGCAGGCCCAGAAGAGCACGCTTGCAGACACACCCGAAGCAACAGCCGAGGAAGCGGATGCCCCAGCGAGGGAGTGGGCGGAGCCAACCTCCGTGCAGAGCACGGCTGCACAAGTCCACACGCCAGCAGAAGGCTCGCCGGAGTCAAACAGTGCAACTACACCTGCCCCAATTCGAACTGAATCATCATGCATGGAAGCCTCTCAAATGCCCAACACTAGAAAGAGGGCCAGAGAGTACAGAGGTCAGTCAGAAAGACCAAAAACTACCAAATAAAGAAACGGATCCAGCCAGAAAAAGAATAATGGCGCAAAACAACCACCAGTAAACAGGAAATAGAAAAACAGAGATAATACTACACTCAGACATGGAACGACAACGAAACTAACCTCAATGCAAATATTAACAGATTTCTTCAAAACAGGATTGACAACAAAAAACAAAGACTATAAAAAGCTTTCTGACGCGGAAATGCTCTTTGCTGTCAAAGAAAACTTCCCATGTTCCAAACACCACAAAATCGATGAGGGGAAAATTGCGGTTCATCCCCCCACAACACCACCACAAAAACCTCCCCTGGTGGCACTGAGTGCGATCCAGAAAGAAACTCAGCCAGGCACTCTGTCGCCTTGCAGGAAAGCTAATGAAACCATTGAAAAATCTTACCGGTCTCGCCGCAGCAACAGACTCAGGCAACAACAGCGAAAAATGGGAAAGTTGGCATTCACCGCAATAAGGAAAGCCTTAACAAAAGGTGGCCTGACCGATCAGATGACACAATTGACCTGGATCCAGTTACAGAGAAGATCTGGCCAGTGCCTTCAAATGAAGACACCAATCTTCCACAGCCTGAGGGCCCTGTGCAGCCACATAACAAGGATCACAATGAAGAGGTCTTTGCTATTGATGACATGCACAGTCGCTTGATAACTCCAGCACAACCACGTGAAGGTGAGCCTCTCGTAGACACAGTCTCTAATGTCGCCAAAGCACTTGCCGAAAGTCTGCGAGGGGAGGAAGATAAAGAACAGGACAAAATCGATGACAAAAGGAGACACTCCACGGAGCGTCCTGGTCTAAGTTCTGCTTATAAACCCCATGCCCTTAGTAACGGGTGCCAAACGCCAAGACGTAGATTTAGCGACCAATTGCACACCCCAGGAAAGGTCCATGCCACGCAACCTGGCCCCCCAATTCCCGAAACACCATCAAACAAAGCAGACTTACTGAGTATCATGTCTTCCATCACAATCGCCTTAAATCAATTTTGCAAACTGTACGAAACACTTAACGACACCACAAAAGATCAACAAGCAATGATCGCCATGATTCTGATGAAAGTCAGCTACCTGGAGGCTTTCATTGCAGCCAAAGAAGAGAACAACAGTTATGCGAACAAAATGGACCTATTGGCAAATCACTTAATAGAAAAAATTACATAAAAAATAGAGAAACAAGGCGTGCAGGTCAATAAGCAAAGTAAGACTGCAGCAACCAAAGATTCAGGCGTCCAAACGTCACCTTTGATTGACCCAATCATGAACATCAAAATAAAAAGTTCCGCGGAACAACATTCTGGCAATCCAAGATCTGAAAGCGAATCAACTGCCACTGCAGCTCACAATCTGAACACCCCTGAGGTGATCTTAGTGGTAGACAAAAAAAAGTACCAATTCCAAAAGCATCAGTGGAGCCTCAGAAACGGCATACTTAATCTTCGACAAAGCAAACTCAAAGTGCAAAGGACCGACGACCACCACAAATATCATGCGACATGCAAATACTGATAAATCATTAAAAGCAAACAACAAGCAGGCACAAGAGCGACCAGCAACTATTGCAGAGAGTAAGACTACTCGGTTGGCCGCATGCAGCCAAGCAACTCATTTAAACTCAACACAATTCAAATTAGATTCACCCAAATCAGCAGCAGATTTTCTGAAAGACTATAATCTAATGAACATCAGTGTCTACTCAGACGAAGACGCTGAACAAACTTCAGCACTCACACCTAGTCCAAAAAACAACAGGACTACATCAGCATCTGACAGCGAAACGCCATCTACACCCAAAGGAAAACATATGACGACATACTCGGACCGAGATTTTGAAACTTTGGAAGAAAGACGTAATCGTCTATCTCAGGTCTTCTGTCAAGCGAAATCCAAGAGAGTGGAAGTCCCTATCCCTGATCAATCCCGAGAAGCGAAATCACAACGCAGCATTTCCCAAAACGCTAAATGCAATTCAACCGGTCATAAGAGATCTCAAAATCAGACCACTGAACATCTAAAAGAAGTAGAAGCAACACGCCAGGCCTCTCTAATAGAAGGCCCGCCTGCAACAACAAGAAACAGGCAACATGAGATCACACGTGAAATCGACTGCAACACCCAAACGAAGCCAAGAGAAAAAATGCAAGACTTGGGTAGAAAAAAAGTCAGCTACAGATCAAGAACGGATACGTACGTAAGACATCAGGAGAAATACACTGAGATAAAGTGGACACTGCAAATGGCGCAACGATCTAGCAATAAGGATGATCTCATGCTGAATAGAAGAACAGTCATGTCAATACTGCAGCAAATCTTAAAGACATAAAATCAGTTGATTTACTCATTGTGGAACCATGGCACAACAGGCGTAAAGCAGCAACACTTCTGCACATAGGGTTTACCACCATCTACAAGCAGATATATAAAAGCAAATCTGAAATGTACAGTCCTGGCTTCAATCTAGATACGATTACACACCAAGAAAAAAGCACGAGTAAAGAGAATGGAATGAACAAGAAGTACGACACTCAAAGCTCACGTACAAGAACCAACGATAGAAACAATCATAACCACCCCGAACAAAGGCAAAACAGTCTGTACACACCGAAATACAAGCGAAAGCATTCAGAACCTCCTTGCAAAACACAAGATCACCCTAAGGAGACACAAGAAACGCAAAGCAAGAAATCTCAAAGAAGACCATTCATGCCAGCAAACATTGATCAAGCAGAGAACTGCATTCACAGGACAAATCCTATAAAACAAAAAGAACCATCTCACAAAGTATACAAAACAGCCACACACCAGAAGTCTTGACCACACACGCTGATAACAAACAAGGAATCTGGGCTTGGTTACCAAAAGCTCTAACGATGCACCGGAAAAAATAGCAATTCACCCACAGAGAGCTCACTCCAACAACAACACCACAAGACGAAAACCTGCATCGTAAAGTGAGACTATGCTAGTGGAACACCAGAGGGCATTCGCATTTAACAGCTCCAGGAGACGTCAATCTAGGACAATTTGACATCATATGCCTCCAGGAGACATGGTTAACATGTGCACCAACCTTGGAAGAATTCCAGATAGTTATGGCCCCGGCAGTCAATGGCCATTTAGGGCGACTGATGTCTGGACTCATGATTGCCTGTCGTACCGGATGTGGACTCTCTATTGGTCGTAAGACTGTCCCTCCTGGTAGTAAGTGTCACATGGAAACAGAAGACCATCACTGAAGAAACAGAAAACTCAATAATCGTTATCAACGCATACCGGAATCCTGCTGCAATCAGTGGTGAAAGCTTTATCACAATGCGCGAACATGTCATCGACGAAGCTATGTCAAAGCTGTTAGTGTCCTCTTTACTGATTTGTGGCAATTTAAATGCCGTTTGCAACATTGAGAAGAGCCCAGGGGCCAAAAAACATCTAACAGCCGCAGAACAATGTGGCAGAACATGGCTCGATCTGACCTTATCTCGAGACCTACACAATCTCGACCTCGCGTTCCCACAATCAAATTGAACACCGACTTGGGAACGTGCAAACACGAGTGAGACAATTGATTACATATTTGTCTCCAAATCGCTATTAAGCGCTACTACGTTCTTCAACGTATGTCGAACAGCCGCCAGCGATCACAATCTCTTGGGGACCTGCTGGACAATTCAAAGCGCAAAAAACAAGCGCACAAATACGGATATCGAGATTGATGCAAGAGGATCCAGACTCAAATTAAGTGTAGCCGCGATTAAAAACCTAACACACAGATACAAAGGCGATGCACAGTCAGCCCATTCTAAAGCAGTCGACTACCAGCCTCTTCTAGTGGCATACAAACACAAGAAAACAAGTTTAAAGGTCACAGTCAGCATCAAAAAACACATCTATAACAGTGACCTAGTAACAAGAATATGCGAGTACAGAAGAGCCATGAGAAATGCTAACAAACTTGCATTAATCACCAACACCATGACTACACAAAAAGCCTTGAAATCAGAATACAGAGCTTGGTTACGAGACCATCGAGGCAAACTGTATCAGCAGGACGCTGAAAATATTACCAAAGCTCTAACGATAAACAATGCAAGAGTCTTCTGGTCCTTACTAAGATCAACAGAACAGTCAGAGGAGAACCAGATAACGAACAACATCTCACAACTGACCTGGGAAACACACTTCGCTGAGGTGTTCAAGTCTGTCATACCTAAAAACAAAGTGAAACATCAGTACCAAGAAGCAAAGTGAACCAATCTAGAAGACAAAGACGACATTCTAGAAATCATTAAAAAGCTCAAAAATTCATGGGCGCCGGGCCCAGATGGAATCACCAACTTTGAACTCAAAGCGCATCCTGAAGAATGGGTCACTTTTATCAGTGACATTTTTCGGTGCTGCACAAAGTCAAGCTCAGTACCGAAATCATGGACAACAGCTACAATAATCCCCATTTACAAAAAGGGAGATATAAAGGACCCGACAAATTTTCGGCAGATAGCATTGCTGGACTGCATCGGAAAAGTCTTCGGATCATTACTTTTAAGAAAATTTCAGTCCTGGGCAGTCACAGCCAAATGTAACGACCATCGGCAATCAGGTTTCAAAGAAAATGCGGGAACATAGGGCAATATACTAATCTATACTATACTGAAAAGCAGAGCCCTCCAGTCTGGTCATCCGTTGTTCGTTGTGTTCATTGACTTCACACAAGCGTTCGATCGAATTGAAAGACATAATCTCTGGATGAAGCTGAGAGGCTGGCAATGACTTCACACAAGCGTTCGATCGAATTGAAAGACATAATCTCTGGATGAAGCTGAGAGGCTGGCAATGTCCGATGCCTTACTGGCCCCCATTCAAGCCTTGCACCACAACACCTCGATGAGAGTGCGCCTGAGCCGTGAGGGTGAGCTATCTGAGGACATTCCAATTTCTCGGGGCGTGAAGCAAGGATGCCCACTAGCTTCAGCCTTATTCCTAGCCTACATAGGCGATCTTCAAGTTCGTACAACCAGCATGCGGGCCTTTCCGCCAAAAATTGGAAATTCTACGATTGAACGGCTCTTATACGCAGACGACCTTACACTATTTGACCAGACACCGGTAGGCCTACAATGCCAACTCAATGGCTTACAAGAGTACGCAAGGGAACATTTTCTGGAAATGAATAAAGGAAAAACCAAGGTAATGATCCTACAAGACACGAAGAAGAAAATCACAAATTTCAAGTGGTCCCTTTAAGATTCTAAAATCGAAATCGTTCAAAACTTTAAGTACCTGGGAGTACAACTCGACAGCACAAAGACTGAAACAACAATGCAATCTGTTCTGTTTAAAAAGATCAAAAAGCTAGCAGCTCAGGCCAAGACAATCGACTGCAAATTTGGGAAATCTTCAATACAACCAACAATCAATTTCTACAAAATGAAGGCCGTGCCTGCAATAACATACGGAGCAGAGGCCATGCTGGCCATTCCAAAAAACATCTGGCTCAAGCTGGAAGCCTCATTTTGGAGGTCAGTGCTCAAGCTCCCGAACTCGACCTCAGGAGTAGCAATAAGACGTGAGCTGAGCCTCCAGTCCATGCAATACACAATAAACTGTAATACACTAATGCTCTACAGAAAGTTCAGAATGGTCGATGATAATGAGATCTACAGCATGATCAAGCATGAGATGGACCTGGGCAAATCCGAGATGTTATCAACTTGACAAAAAGAAAACACTTGCCTCTTGGACACCATTGCCTCTGACAAAGCTGATCTTATCCACAATCCATGCAAAATTTTACAAAAGCTGAAGGAAGCGGACTGGGCAAAGACGACCGAGCAAGCCTCAGCTCAAAGGCTCACCGCCCACCTCCCTGGCAATACAAGAAAATTGAACGAGCTTCAAAATTACATAAAGAGATTCCCGAACAAATGGGCTCGGAACCTGATTCTAACAGCGTGTCTGAATCTTTTACCACCAAATGAAATCTTGTACATAAGAGGGCTATCACCAACTACAAATTGTCGCTTTTGCCACGGCACTGAGCCTCCGCCACAAGAAACAATTCGACACCTTTTAATGACCTGTCCTGAGTCGTGCTCATTGAGACAAAGGTACTTCTCGCACGTAACAAAAACGACCAATTGATGGAAGAACCAACATTGTGGTGCAGACTCATTGGTGGTGACAAAACCAGCTGGCAAATAATAACAGCCAAAATACTGGAATTCATCGCGAACGATCTACTAAAAACCAAAGAATGATACAAAGAGTCCAAGTTTCACACAGCCAACAAATCCTAGTTGATATGAAATCGTGTCCGAGAGGCAAATTAGAGACATAACGAAAAAGAAATATTGTAGAAATCTAAGTTTGATTAAACAATAAAAAAAATAAAAAAAATAAAAATAGAGCTGGCATGTTCTTTTGTAACAATGAGAACATTGACTCTGGTAATGTTGATTACTTTAAAGAAGATGGCATGTCTTTATCTTTTATGGGAAAAGCCATGCTGTTTTGGAACATAAGGGTTGCTTTGGAGAAGCTAATGTGAAGTTATTTGGAGGAAAATAAGGAAAAAAAAACAAAAATACAAAATAAAAGGTGTTTCTTAAGCATCTTGAAGAAAAAAAAGGCTCTTTTCAGAACCAACCTCAAGGGGGAATGGGGCACACTATGTAAATTTTAATTCCCCACGCTCAGATTTTTTAGGATTTGTCTGCAGACACCGCGGTTGTCCACGGACAGTGCATATTACATACAGGGATTTTGAGGTTGAGAGGGATGCAAATGAGACTTAGCAGAACAAGGGATTGGTCAATAGGGTTTACTGGGTATGATGTTGTCGGGGGGAAATTCTGCCGGGGTCGGCCGGGCCATCCGCAGACCTCCAGGCAGGGAGGCCCCAACTCCTCCCGTGTATCCCAGTTGAGACAGAGCGCGAGACACACACAAGGAGCAAGGTGACTCTGCTGTTTATTAGACAAAACGGCAGGGATGGGTCGAGGAACGTACGCGTCCGTCCTGACACACACACAATCGTGGGGCTCGCAGGCCCTTTTTACTGCATTATGACGCGCTATTCGCGTCACTTCAGAAAGTTAATAAAAAACCTATCGCCACTCTTAATTGGTTGCTCGAGTGGTAGGGTTAGTATAGCGCACATATAGAGGACAATGTTACTGGACAAAGGGTAGTCAGGTGATATATCTGGGTTGTCCCTACAATTAGATACATGAAACTTGTTACATGAAGACTCCTGAGGATTGGTTAATATCACTGACGTCTGAGATAAGAGCCCCATGTTCTGATTGGTGCACCCGTGAGCTTCCCAGCCGGGGACCACCGTTGTTCCCAGCTCTCGGTGTACCTGCGATTGCAACAATGTTTCAATATGGGTACGTGCAGACAATGTGAGGACTTATTCATAGTTGGAAGGCTGACCGCTCCCACTGTCGCAGATGTCCATTGAGCCTTTCAAGTGTATCTGCCTGTGTCTCGTAGCGAGGGATCCAGACGCCTTTTCTCTCCTGGGTTTGGCATCTCGTCAGGTTCGGCTTGGTCACGTGGGGAGGGACCGTGCTCGAGGCAGAATTCTGCACAATTAATATTGCTTTTCCACTGTGTGTCTGGTTTAATTTGCAGGTGTGACCTTAACGTTGATGCGCGGAGTGCGAGGCTGCAACATCGTGCCTTTGATGCTTTGTTCTTGGAATGTGGGTTTGCAACATCGCGACCTTGGCTGGTTGTTTCACCGGGCCCATTCTGCAGGATCAGCAACCAGACTCTTGCTTTGTTAATGTCCACGGGAGCTCTTGTTTGAGGCCTACTTGGGCCTGGTGCATAAGTGGTCCGGTTGGTGCATGGGAGCTTTAAGTTATAGCAGCATATAGTTCCATGACCAGTATCGTGTCTTCATTATAGTTCTTATGGTGGTAACTGGTTTCAAGAGAAGCGTGAGCAAGCGTTGTAGATGAGTTCATGACGCGTCTTGCGTTTCTGCATTCTGAAAGCCTATGTAAAAATAATAAAGATGCACGTCCGTGAATATGCCTGTCGCCTACGTCATAGCACTGAGTATATTCTTCGTGTAGATCGGTGTGGGAATGTCCAATGTGTATATTTGCACAGATGTGCTTCCCGTTGTCTAGGTCGTCATGGCATCTCTAACGACGTGTAGATTTTAGTCTAGTTGGTCCGCGCCGCAGGTGTCGGCATGGCCAGTGCGGGCTGTTGGGCAGGCAGATGGACACATCCGTATGTTCCTATACCAGGGTATTTGGTCATCTGGTAAATGGACAAACTCTTCTCGTGGCGGGTGTCTGGGTCGTGACCCTCTAGGCCAAGCGCGAGAGGTGAAGGACGGGAACCTGGTCTTCCATTCTCCCACTTCAGTCCCCCCTCTGGTCGACTTGTCGACCACAAACATATCCTTCTCGCTGTCTCCTCTTACTCGCCATATCTTAGTTATTCCTCCTAGATGTCCATAATGGTTCACATGATCTTCAAATGACCAATACATATATTCACAGGTTCCTCCAGGTGTACAGTATACCCATTTCCCTATGTAACTCCTGGGGTTTCTCGGGTTCTCGACCTTCACTGATGGTGGGTCTAGATGGTTGGTGATTATTTGGGTGCGTAGCTTCTCCCTCTCCTGTATTATCACACCTGTATGTTGGCCGTCATCGGCTGGCATCAGGGGGTGCATTCCCACCATTTCGAGCAACTCGTCAGTGGTGCGTGCCTTCCGGGCCTTCCAAAATCTAATTATGATCAGCGTAGCTCCAGCCAAAATAGTACAACCCACTATTATTTTCAGTCCATCTGACAGCCAGGATGGCATCCATGACCATAATATTGAGAACCAGCTCTTATCCTTGTTTACACCGTTACTTTCATCCATCATTTTGGAGTGCATCTGGGCCAATTGTGAAACTGCTTCAGTCAGTGTACCATTATCAGCATCGTTGGCAGGTATGAACGTGCAGCATGATTGTCCTATCTTTGCACAAACTCCTCCTTCCATTGCTGTGAGAAGGTCCAATACATATCTGTTCTGGAGTGCTACCATTCTTATAGCTCGCAGCTCCTATTTTATTGCGTTAAACCCATTCACTGTAGAATTGATGGTCATCATTAGTTCCCACCTAGTTATTTGGAGCCATTTCGCGTTTGCGTAAGCCTGCAGTCCCGGGTGTATTATTAAAGAGAAGAACATTGCTGCTCTGCTGAATAGTCTGTGTTCTGGCGGTATGGAAGTTAGTTCCGTTTCCGACCTTCCCCACAGGTAATTTCCCGTCAATGGCTCTCCTTGTCTTTTCCTTCTATTTAGAACAGTATCATTGTTGTTGGTCCTGTTCCCTTGCTCCTCCTTAAGTGGTGCAGATCTTTTTTTTCTCTTGTCCCCTTCATCCATTTTGGGAAAGTTTGCCACGTTAACATGATTCTTAGGTACCACTAGTGATGGTACATTGACGTGCACCATTGTGCACACACCATTCCACGGGGGGGCAGTGTATGGTATGCCTTTTCTCCACAGGCCCAATAATGGTCCATTATTACTGCTGTTCCTGCTCCCCCCTCAGGTAACTCCGTCACACTTGCACAATTGGTGTTATATCCTACGTCCACCTCTCCTTTATGCTGGTAGCATACCTTGGGCGCAGTCAACGGTAGTATTGTTATTGGGTCTTCATCTGTTTCTACCCATGTGAGCATTGGTACATACTTGATCCACGTCGTCCAACATCGGTGATTGTGGGCCTCGATAGTTGAGATAGTTTCTTTTGTTACCATGTTGCTGCCAATCACTCCTATCTCCCAGCTGTTGTCCAGATACACCTTTCCTGTTATCGTCACCAGCGGCCTCTCCCAACATCCTTGTTTACCCGGAACTTCGGTGGCGTACCAATCACATGGTAGATACTGCAGTGTTACTTTCTTTGTTTCTCCTTTTGCAGGGCCATTTGTTATGTATCTGAATGCTTCTGCATGTAAACTGGTCTTGTGGTAACTCAAATAGGTCTTGAGGAAGTTGTTTTCATATGGATATGAGTCTTGTGTTTTCCATGTCATGTGCACTACCGTCCCTTGAAATCTTCCTTTCGTTTGGAACAGTGCCAAGTATATTATGCATTGTGCTATCTTTTCATCAATTTCTGTGGCAACAAATGTTCGTGAAGCACTCATGGCGTATGGTATTAATGAGAAAACGTAGCAGCTGTCTTCAGTTGTCTGTTTACCAATGCGGGTCATGTGTTGGTACCATATGTTGTTTGTGACGTGTGCTGAGTCTTGTATAAAATTATCAATACCTTTATTGTCTGAGTATGTGCTGCGTTTAACTCTATTTTGCTTGGGTGCAAAGTTACTACTATCACCTGACGTAACACCTGTTGCAGCATGGGACGGGGGTATGTTAGGTTTAGGTGCAGCAATAAAATTAATAGCATAGCTGTACTGCCATACAGAAGCAGCCAAGAACCCGGTGATCATCAAAATCCCTTTTACCTTTATTACATATGCTAGTCTCACCGGCATTTTGCTCTTACCTTGCTGCAGTCCTGGCAGCGTATTCTTGCGACGTTAAAGTTGCCCGCCTGAAAATTCTCAAAATGCTGGTTACTAAATGTTAGTGTTTTGTTTCCTTTAAGCTCTCCCTATCAAATAGTCATTCAGTGCCCAGGCGAAGAGCTGTTCCCACGCCACTCTAAGTGATCTGTCTCTTAGGATCGGCAAGTATGGGCGGAGGTGGGGCATGGAATATTCTATGGCCAAGAGGAATGCTGTGTAGTAGACACGCACCCTTCTCCTTTTTAGTTACGTTGGCCTTTTTATTTCGTATACAAATTGGTGTGACAATTCTTCTGGGTAGTTATCAACTGGGAGTACCATCTACACCTGGGCAGTGAACTTATTAGTAAGCTATTTTCTTAACAGTACAATACGCAGTTCCTGTATGTGCGAAAGAAAAAGAGAACATTCACGTGTTTACAGGTGTATTTGTGAGGCAATGTCTTTCAGGTCGGTTATGACTGAACTTGGGGTTCAATGGGCGGGGGTTTGGGCTCAGGTGGCGGAAGTATTTTTACTCCTTGAGCGTGTGACCATGGGGTGGGCAATATGGGTATCACTCCTTTCTCCGTCAGTTATTGTCTCCGGGGAAGTTGGGGGGTGACACGGTAAGGGAACAATTGGGTCGTTGTCTGTGGTAGAACTTTCTTCCTCTGTCGGGGATGTTATTGCTGCTCTTCCACTGGACCTGTCGTTGGCGCTGGGGCGGGTCTGCAGTTTGTAGATCTTTACCTCATGTAGGTGGTTCCAGGCACGCTTGTCTTTTAGTTTTACTGCTCTTGTTGATACGTCCTCTACCAGATGGGGGCCAGTAAACCTCTTCTCGTTCCACTTCCTATTGAAATTGCGAAGTAGCACGTGGTCACCTTTGGCAAGTTTGCACAAGTTCTCCTTTTCTAATTCGGTACTGGCGCCTTCTTCTTGATTGCTGGTGGACCCGCCCCGTGTGCGCTCGAGCTGTTGAGACACAAACACAACACTAGTAATCAAAGAAGACACATATTGATACATTTCATCACCTAACACACTTGCTGAACTTTCGTGGTCAGTGAATGCCCTTGACGTTGGCGTTAGGGGAAGGCGCATTTGACGTCCAGTAACCACCTCATGCGGGGTGAGGTGGTGGTCGGACCCTGGCCTATTCCTTAATTCGAATAGGGCTAATGGAAGGCAATACAACCAGCTTTTCTTTGTTGTTTGTTGTATTTTTGCAATTGCCTCCTTCAGTAGGCCATTCAGGCGTTCACATATACCGTTAGCCTGTGGGTGGTATGCACATGCAAATTTATGTTTTATGTTCAGCAAGGATGTAATATGCTGGAACATTTCGTTTGCGAAATGTGGGCCTTTGTCTGACCTTAACACCTTGTACACTCCCCACCTGGGGAAGACCTCCCTTACTAGGAATTTGGCTGCTCTAAATGCATCTGGGTGTGAACAGGGCCCTGCTTCAATCCATCTAGAGAATGGGCATACTACTACAATCATATACCTATTACCTTGACATATGTTGATCATATCAACATAGTCAATGTGAAGGTGCCGAAAAGGTCCCTCTGGCCGGGGTATGGTACCTCTTATCACCTTTAGGGTATGACCGGCCGTAAACTGCTGACATGTAAGACAATTGCTAATAAAATGTGACACATGAGAATTTAACTCAGGACAGAACCAATCTTCTCTAATTCGTGCTGCAATTATTTCCTTGCCTGTATGGGCTGGGTGATGTAATTGACTTAGGGCGGTGTTTAAAAGTGCCAATGGTATTACAACTTTCCCAGTGCTGCTCTGGCGCCATAATGCGTCGGTTGGTGACATTGTACATCCTCTTTTTACCCATATTTCTTTTTCGGCCATTGGTGCAGCCGCTTGTAGCTCCATAATCTGTGTGGCTGGAAGATGGGTGTACCCTTCTCCTATCAACATCTCCCTAGCCATTCCCCTCCCTCTCCCTCTCTGTGAATCTGTAGGGTTCCATATTTCACCAAAGTATGCAGCATATTTCGCATGTGCGTCTGCTGCTGCATTCCCTTTTGAGATGTGATCTTCCCCATTGGTGTGTGCGGTGCATTTTACCAGGGCTAGTTCTTGGGGGTCATTTATTACTTCAATTAGTTCAGCTAATAAGAGGGCATGTTGTACTGGAGTGCCATCAGCTCTCCTAACCCCTCTTCTTCTCCATTTTGATAGCCCTGAGTGGACAGTGGATGTAACATATGCACTGTCGGAATATATTGTTACTCGTTTGTCAAAACTTTCCTTCAATGCCAATATTAGTGCAACCAGTTCCGCGGCTTGAGCAGAATAATGCTGTGGTAATTGTACACATTTCATAGCCACACACACCGGCGCCTCCATCATTTTAACCACTGCTGCCCCCGTCCTCCTTATCCCATCTCCTTGATCAATAGTTGATGACCCATCAATAAACAAAAGCTCACCTCCCTCTAGTGCGTTTTCTTCAACTTTTCCAGTACCCGAGTACATTTCAGTTATTTGGGTGCAATCATGGGCATAATCTCCCTCCTCAATTACTTCTGCTAGGAACCTTGCAGGGTTAACCGTGCTGCATCTAACAATTGCTAGTTCAGCTCTAGGCAAGATGATCTCATAACCTGATGCCCTTTGCGTTGTTAGTGTGGACTTAGGTTTATTCAATATTGCAAATAGTGCATGTTCCACAAACAGTGTAGTCGGACACCCCATGGTTATTGCTGATGCTTTTTCCACTGCAAACGCAGCTGCAGCGAGACCTTGTTCGCAAGGGAAGTGGCCTAACATCACAGGGTCTAAATGACCGCTATAAAATGCTACTGGTTTATAGCCCATGCTCGTTTTCTGGGCCAATACTGCCTTCATCACTGCTGAGTCGCAATGTGAAAATATAAAAAATCGACGCTCATAGTCTGGGGATGCCAGTACTGGAGCAGTTGAAATTGCGTCTTTCAATTCATCAAAGGCCTCTCTCATTTCCATAGTCCACCTCAACTTTTTCTCCCCTTTATTTGCTTCTCTCAAACCCTCAAGCAGGGGTCCTATGTATGAGCTGTAATCAAATACCCATGCTCTACAGTAGCTGCACAGCCCCAGAAATTGCTGCAGTTCTCTCACAGTCTGTGGCATTGGAGTGCTTGAAATGGCCTGTGCTCTTTGTGGTGCAATCTTTCTTCCATGTTGGGATATTAGTTGGCCAATGTAAAGTACATGTTCCTGACAGTATTGTATCTTATTCATGTCTACCTTGTACCCTTTCTCAGCCAATATCGTCAACATTTTTAAGGAGTCCTCTCTACATTTACTTTCGTTTGTGCTGCAAATAATTATGTCATCCACATACTGTAACACTGTGCTTTCCATTTCAACGTTACTCAAATCCATCTGTATTACTCTATTGAAAATTGAGGGTGATTCACAATACCCCTGTGGCAATCTGGTATGTTTCCACTTTGTATTTCGGTAAGTGAAGCTTGTCAAATCTTGTGAGTCTGGGTGTAATGGTATTGAGAAGAAAGCATTTTTAAGGTCAATCACTGTAAACCGTGATGCTTCTGCTGGAATGCCACACAATATTGTGGCCGGGTTTGCTGTTACTGGATACTCTGCTTCCACTATGTTATTCAAGGGCCTGACGTCCTGTATGAAGCGCCAAGACCCCCCTTTAGCCTTGCGCACTGGGTACACAGCCGTGTTGCAGGGTGACTCTGAGGGGACCAATATGCCATTGTTTATAAGGGCCGTTATGGTTTCATATATGCCCTCATCTGCCTCTCTTGACAGTGGGTACTGTTTCACTCTTGGTAGTATTGCACCTTTTTTCAATTTTATCCTTACACCCCCTATGCTTTTTATGCATCCCACGTCATAAGGGCTTGTAGTCCATAATGATTTGGGCACCCTTGACATATCCTCCTCAAAGAAGGGAACTGGGGTGCATGTGGGTGCCTCAAGTGCCATTGCAATTTTCTGTGCTACTTGTTTGTGAGCCACCCTTAGCCATATTCCTACACTCATCATGAACACCATTTCACCTTCCTCCTTTTCTTCTGAGAACAGCTCCTCATCTGACACCTGGGTCAGCCTACATCCTTCCGCTAGTGCTATCACTGCCCTCCATGCTCTCCCTTCTTTATCTTGGGCATGTACAGCAATATAGTCAGCTGTTGCAATAATGCTCTCAATGTCCATTACAAACACCTTTCCTTCTGGTTCATTAACAGGTGTTTCTGGTCGGAACAGATAGGCTGCTGGCCTCCTCCATATTTTCCCTTCTATCCCTGGCATCCATGCAAACGCCATGTCTGTTCCATACTGGAATAGCTCGCCATCTACTGGCTCCGCCCTAATCGCTGTCTGTCCACAGTATGCTTGCATAATCTGTCGTGCTGCGAGCATGTTAATCCCTGGAGTAGAGCAAATTATGCCATCCTCTGTAAAGGAGATCGTCATATTTAACCTGTTCATTATGTCCCTCCCCAGTATATTCACTGGGGAGGCACTATAATATAAAAGTGGAACTGACAGATCATAATCTCCAATAGATAAGGGAACGTTATCAGTAAAGGGAACCAACCCTTTAGCCCCAGAAAATCCTTGGGTGTTCATGGCTTCGCCTGACATCTTAAATTTACCTTCCCTTATGCAAGACCGGGTTGCCCCGGTATCAACAAGGAATGATAATTTTTTGTCACCTATCGTTACCTCTATGCGTGGCTACTCCGCACTATTAGGTGTTACTGACAGGATGGGACACACCAAGGCCGTCTGTGGGCTGTCCTATTGTGGGTACAATGATTGGCCATTCCCGGTGTAAGGGTTGTGTCCCAAGACCGTCACCCTACCCAATTGTGTTTGTTGAATTTGGGGTTGCTGTGTTAGTGGCTGTTGTTGTGGTATTTGTTGTTGTTGTGGGTCACTTCCTTGTTGTAACGTCTGCTGTTGTTGTATGCCCTGCTGTTCTTGTGAGGTCCTAGGTTGTGCTTGTTCATTCCATGCTGGTGTTCCTGGCCTGACCCTACACGTACGTGACATGTGTCCTAATAACCCACAACTCCAACACACGGGTGGTTCCCTGCTTTGCCATGGGAAGCTCCCTGTGTTGTCCTGGTATACTGGTTGCCCTGTGGGGTAGGAATGTCTAAGTCCTCCCACCTGCTGTTGGGCATTATATCCGTATCCTCTCCCTCTCATAAATCCTCCTCTCCCCCTATTATAACTATAATACCCAGCTCCTTGCATTGGGTACCCTCCTCCCATGTTTGGTGCGTGTAATTGCAGTGGTGGGACTGGGGCTTGTTGTGTTATAATCTGTGGAGGTGCTATTTGAGCAGGATCTTGTGCAGCCACTACTTGTATTGGGCTTTGGGCCATTGGTGTGGGCGTAGTTATTAGTGCCCCTTCCATTGTGTATTTAGTAAGTTTTTTCTGTACTAGTTTAGCCTCTTCTGTTTTCCTGTCTTCTTCCTTTTGTTTCATCTTTCCTTGCCATGTCCTGCAGTGATGTAATATAGTCAGTTGTATTTCTGGCCATGGTTTTGCTTCCATTCCCACTACTTTCTTTAGTTGTTTCTGAACTCCTTCTGGGAGCCCTTGTACTAGTATATGATAAAATATGGCTGGTGTTTTGTCCCATTGTTCTCTAGTTTCCATGCGCCACTTCTCTTGGATATCCTGGATATAATCAACAGGATCCTCATTCTCACGCATCTTACGGGAAGTAATTGCTCCTATGTCTGATGTGTCTGGGTATTGTACTCTTAGTGCCTGCCATAGCGCATGTCTGCAGTTTGCAAATGGTGCCCCATCATGCGATGTGTTTGTTATTGTTACCCCATGGAATCCCGCTCTCTTCCAAATGTCATCCGCTCTATCCCCTAATATTGATATTAACAGGCCCTTTACATCTCCTACTGCTAGTTTCTGTCCTGCGGTGTGTTTTTCCATTTCATATATCCACTTACCCGCACCTCCACTTAGTGATGGGAGCCTACATTTTATATTTTCCTTATCCGTATGCTTCCAAGGGACGTACTGTGGTCTAACCCCTCCTCTCTCCAACAGTGGCATTAAGTTGTGTCTTGTGTCACCCTTTATGTTCCACAATATCGAGTCTTCACACCCCTCCTCTTCTTCCGGTTCCTTTACCTCTTCAATTTCATCCTTATTACCCCTGCTCCTAACTCCTTCTCCATCCTTTCCCCTTTCGTCGTTTCCTGTAGTTAATGTGGGCGTGTTTATTTGTCTGTCTTGCCTGCGACTAGGGAGGTCTCTAAGTCTACATGCATAAGGTGTCAGTTCGTCCATGAAGGGCGCGAGCTTTATTCTGTGCAGCGAGCGTGCGGTGGTTGAGCATGTAGGGTGCGATGGGGGAGGGCGTGATGGAGATGGGCATGGTGTGTTTTCATTGGTTTGTCTTTCCACTAATCCTTTCACTCCCTCCTCACTTCTCTCCAAGTCCTCCCTTCTCCTACTGATCCATGGCGAGTCTATGTTTGTTCGAGTGAGGTATAGCTTATCTAAGCTTTCCCTTTCACTCTTTCTTCCTTCTCTCTCCACTCCTTCTTCCTCCTCACTGAAAAATTCATTCATAAATGGCACCCCCCACTCTGCCTTTTTCCCTTTTATTGTTACTGTCTCTAAGTCTATTAGGTCTATTTCTCCTTTTCTTTTGCTATCAATCGCTCCCCCTAGTGCTGATGTTGTTGCTACTTCTCTACTTCTATATACATCCCCCCATCTTTCACTCTCCCTACTCCTCCCTTCTCTTTCTCCTTCACTTTTCTCCTCCATCTCCCTACTATTTTCCTCCCTCTTCCTTTTCAATTCCTCCATCACTTCGTTGCTCATCTGTTCCAATATTCTTTCATCCTCTTTCTTCCTTTCCCATTTCACTCTTTCTCTCTCTACTATACTTTCTATTATTTTCCCCTCTTCATATTTCTTAGCTTTCTCTGATAGTACCCTCCTCTTCCATATTGCCATTTCCTTTTCTCTTTCTTCTTCTTCCTTCTTCTTCTCTCTCAACACTACTCTTGATACCCTGTCTGCTGCGGCTTTTACCCTTTCAGCTTCTCTCCTCTGCTCCTCATTTTGTTCCCTTAATTTTTCCAATTCGTTCTTACCTTCTTTCCTTTTCCTCACTCTCTCTTTTTCCTCCCTCTCAAGCTGTTTGATTAGTTCATTCTGCTCATCCCTTAGCTTCGCTAATCTTTCCTCTAAAATCTCTTCCTTTTGTCGTAATAGCTCCTCCCCCCTCATTTCACTCTCTCTTGCACTATCCTCGTCTGTTCTCTTTACTACCTCCCTCTCTTCTCCAGTTAGTGTACCCCGTAATTTTAATAATATCTGTGCAGCTACCCACTCGTCATGTCCTATCTCTACAGACTGCTCCTCTCCAATCTTCCCCTCTCCCATTGCCATTTTCCTATGAGCCACATATGGTGGAGGGCTGTATGCCGGGTTCGAGTATCCCTCAGCCGCCCTTAACTGTCCTTCTATTTCTCCTAATTCTCTTAACGGGTACAATCCTCCTCCCTCCGTTTTCACTCCCGGTGTTATGGGTATCTCGTTGTTCGGTTCCTTTTTTATGTCGTCTGATTTAACACTTTTTTCTCCTCCCTCTCCTCCGTTCCCCGTATTCTTTGTGCTTTCACGCCCCTGTTTCCCATCCTCTCCTTCTTTCTTAATCTCCTTTTCTTCCGGTGTTTCCCCCATAGTGAACATTCCATTTGGTCCCGGTCGGGACCCCTGGAACATCCTCCATAAGTTAAACACCTCCACATGGTTTGCCAACTTCTTCCCCTTGTATGTATTGTGCAGATGGTTTAGCAGTGAATGTTGGGCATATGGATCGAAACTCCCATTAGGTGGCCATGGTGTTAACATTTTGTTATCCGTTCCCTGGGTCCACTCTATGCTGTACTTTATTAACTTCTCCCTATGGGGTGGCAGTGTGGTGCATATGTGTTGTAATGGTGTAGTGAGGGTGTTCCCCCACCCTCCCGACCCTGTCCCGTATGACATGGTGACTCCCCACTTGTTACCCTTTCCTTCACTGGTAGTTTACAATATACAACCTTATATTGTTTACCTGGCCCCGTAAGTATGGGGACTTACGACAATCCGTTTTGTATGGTTTTACATTTGTCGATTCCCTTCTGTTACTACACCCTTACGGCCCCCTGCGGCCGAAGCGCACTCAGCCCCCTGCGGCTGCGTACCCTTTACGACGCTCTTATACAGTCGTCCTGTTTCCCCGTTCTCCTCCCCCTGTTACACTTGCCGTGGCTGGCGTTCTCCGTGCGCAGCCACGCCCCTTTCCCCTTCTCCTTTTCCCAATCCACTCGTTTATCGTTTATCTCCGCGCCCGCTCCCTTATCACATTTCTCTTCCCCACCACTCCCAAAACCAAACTTCCTTGTGTTCGCTCTATCCTATTAAGTCCCTACTGGTGACGTCACCGATCTCTTCGAGCTACTGGTACATTCTTATTATGTTCTTTTAAGTTCAAAATACACTTGCAACCTACCCCCGCTAACCCTACAGCTGTCTTCCTGTCACTCCTGGAACAAGGTAATCAAATCAACAATATAATCGGACTGCGCACACTGCGTCGCCTCGCGTGTGATACGCCCCTCAACAGGAGGGCTTAACCAGCCAATTATCTTCCGCATTGGGCAACTTAGTTAACTAGCCACCGCCTACAGGGAATCGTCATCTACCTATCGAGTTTCTTGCTCGAACAATAGGGATCCTCGTCTACTCATTGATCAATAAATGCCAAATCGTAGGAAACCACACACACACCCCCACCCTTACACGCAGTCACAACTTAGGCCAATCAGTGCCTTACGAGCTGCCGCACGTGATGTTTTCGTGCTCCGCCCTCCCTCTTCCGTGTAACGTAGCCGACTGCTCTCGCACTCGTTTCGCTACCATTCATTCCATTGGCAACACTAAGTTTTTAGACCTTCGCCGCGCATCTGTACAACACCTCCTTCATTCACTTCCTCCCCCCTCCCTCACAATTTCACATTGCTTGTTGTGCGTGTCATGCTCACCAAGTTCTCTCGATGCAGGGCCGCTCGACTGCGTGCACCCCTCCAAGCGGCTCGCCACCTCCCCTCGTCTGGACCACGTCTGGACACTCGCCAACCGCGGGCGGGATACTTCTCAACCGGCTCCCGAGGGCCAATATCCGGATTGCGCTGTCCGGTCTTCTCGCAGCTCCGCGATGGTCCTGTAGTCCTCAGAAGGGGGCAACGGCAGAGGGGGCCGCGCCGCCGGGCCTCCTCGCAACGGGAGTGCCTGGAAAAAGTAAAAAATAAAAAGTCGATCTTAAACAGATCTCAGCAGTGCCTCCAACTTGTCGGGGGGAAATTCTGCCGGGGTCGGCCGGGCCGTCCGCAGACCTCCAGGCAGGGAGGCCCCAACTCCTCCCGTGTATCCCAGTTGAGACAGAGCGCGAGACACACACAAGGAGCAAGGTGACTCTGCTGTTTATTAGACAAAACGGCAGGGATGGGTCGAGGAACGTACGCGTCCGTCCTGACACACACACAATCGTGGGGCTCGCAGGCCCTTTTTACTGCATTATGACGCGCTATTCGCGTCACTTCAGAAAGTTAACAAAAAACCTATCGCCACTCTTAATTGGTTGCTCGAGTGGTAGGGTTAGTATAGCGCACATATAGAGGACAATGTTACTGGACAAAGGGTAGTCAGGTGATATATCTGGGTTGTCCCTACAATTAGATACATGAAACTTGTTACATGAAGACTCCTGAGGATTGGTTAATATCACTGACGTCTGAGATAAGAGCCCCATGTTCTGATTGGTGCACCTGTGAGCTTCCCAGCCTGGGACCACCGTTGTTCCCAGCTCTCGGTGTACCTGCGATTGCAACAATGTTTCAATATGGGTACGTGCAGACAATGTGAGGACTTATTCATAGTTGGAAGGCTGACCGCTCCCACTGTCGCAGATGTCCATTGAGCCTTTCAAGTGTATCTGCCTGTGTCTCGTAGCGAGGGATCCAGATGCCTTTTCTCTCCTGGGTATGGCATCTCGTCAGGTTCGGCTTGGTCACGTGGGGAGGGACCGTGCTTGAGGCAGAATTCTGCACAATTAATATTGCTTTTCCACTGTGTGTCTGGTTTAATTTGCAGGTGTGACCTTAACGTTGATGCGCGGAGTGCGAGGCTGCAACATCGTGCCTTTGATGCTTTGTTCTTGGAATGTGGGTTTGCAACATCGCGACCTTGGCTGGTTGTTTCACCGGGCCCATTCTGCAGGATCAGCAACCAGACTCTTGCTTTGTTAATGTCCACGGGAGCTCTTGTTTGAGGCCTACTTGGGCCTGGTGCATAAGTGGTCCGGTTGGTGCATGGGAGCTTTAAGTTATAGCAGCATATAGTTCCATGACCAGTATCGTGTCTTCATTATAGTTCTTATGGTGGTAACTGGTTTCAAGAGAAGCGTGAGCAAGCGTTGTAGATGAGTTCATGACGCGTCTTGCATTTCTGCATTCTGAAAGCCTATGTAAAAATAATAAAGATGCACGTCCGTGAATATGCCTGTCGCCTACGTCATAGCACTGAGTATATTCTTCGTGTAGATCGGTGCGGGAATGTCCAATGTGTATATTTGCACAGATGTGCTTCCCGTTGTCTAGGTCGTCATGGCATCTCTAACGACGTGTAGATTTTAGTCTAGTTGGTCCGCGCTGCAGGTGTCGGCATGGCCAGTGCGGGCTGTTGGGCAGGCAGATGGACACATCCGTATGTTCCTATACCAGGGTATTTGGTCATCTGGTAAATGGACAAACTCTTCTCGTGGCGGGTGTCTGGGTCGTGACCCTCTAGGCCAAGCGCGAGAGGTGAAGGACGGGAGCCTGGTCTTCCATTCTCCCACTTCAATGTGTCAGCAGAGAGTTTGTCACAAAGTCTTTTTCCTGAGAGGAGAGCAGATAGCTATCGCTGTGTTTTTAGAAAGCAGATTGACTGGATTTTGGGGGATTCATGGATAAATTGGTTGGAGGTGCATGCAGATCGCTGTGGAGTGGCTGTACATCTTGGATTCTCTCATGTGGAAGTCCACTGGGATGGAGTCCGTGGAATGAAGTGGCTGGATTTGGTACCTTTTTGTGCTACTTTGGTGACACAGTGTCATCCAGACATTATTATTATTCATTGTGGAGGGAACCGTTTAGGACATGTGTCTGGAATCTCTTTGCAATTTGCAATGAAATAAGGACGTGGGAAAGTCATGGACATGTATCCAAACTCCAGAGTAATTTTTTCCTGCATTGCCCAGAGACAAATGTGGCTGTGTTCTTCTTCATTTGGTCCACAAATGGAGAAAGCAAGGTGCAATGTTAACAAGGCTGTCTGTGCCTATTTGAGAAATGTTGGTATGTCCTCTTTTCACAATGAAAATATTAAGTTTCATAGAACACACATTTTTCGCAGGGATGGAGTACATCTTACTTATGCTGGCAATCAGATTTTTCTGCGAAATATACAAAATGCATTGCGACCTTTTTTGGAATTACAGCAATCCATTTTGCTGTAGGTGTTGACCATTTGAAGTTTTCAAAACACAAAAAACCCCAGAAAAAAGGCTCTTTTCAGAGCCACCACTTCCTCCGAGAGAAAAGTGCAATGGTTCTGACAGGGCAGCACTGCAAACCTTTTAGGAGTCCGCGTACAGTCCGCAGACTTCTAAAAATGTACAGGGCCCTGCAGTATTTCAATGGCACTTCTATTTTTGAACTGTGAAAAGCAGCTCTGAGAAGAGCCTTTTTTGGTTTTTTAAACATGACACGCAAGGAAAGGAAGGGAAAGGAGGGTAAGGAAGGGACACCAACCACAGGGATAAGAAAGGGCATGTGGAGAGAGGAAGATGTAGGGTGGCCTTACTCAGGTAGGTAGAAGTCCTTCTCATGCTCCTTGACCACAGTCTCAAAAGCACTTTGAAGGTACTCCCCCCTGCAGGGTACTGCATCACAGTACATGCACAATACTGTGACCCTCGATAGGTAAGGATCAACAGCATCATGTATGGCCTGCGAGGCAGCTGGAGGGATGCACTGCCCCACAGGAGTGTCTCATGTTGTGGCAGGAGCAGAAATGGAGGATGCTGCAGGTGAACTCAACCTACTATGTTTATTGCAAGGTACAACCTTATGAATAGCCCCACTGTGGAACGACCTGAGGTGTCACATCATTGAGGTAGTACCATAGCTGTACAAAACCGGTTTCCCACGACTCAGCACCAACTTGCACTGATTGCAGGTCACCTTATTTTCACATGCTTTTAGTACTCCATCAAGAGTGGTAAATAACTTCCACACCCAAGATTCACAGTGAGAACTAGTAGTAGGGACTTCCACTACCTCATCCTCTTCATCCTCTTCATCATGTTCCTCTGTATCCTCATGCCTGTTCCCCTCTGCAGGCCCTTGGGGAGGTGTTTGTGGTGGAGGGGTGGGGCTGGTGCTGAGACAGCAGTAGCACCAGCAGCAGCCATGGATGCCATCAGGACAGTTGTTTCAAAGAACAAGAGCAATACAATGCAATAAGGAGCAGAGCTGTCCTGGAAGCCCAATAACAAAATAAGGATCAGCTCTGGGGTGTGGCCTTTTATAGGGGTACTGGCTTACGCTTCGTGGACACTCATGCTGTCCGAGGACACTTAGAACACCAAAAAAGGGCTCAAAAAGTTCCAACAAGTATGCAGATCGCCAGGGACATGGTCTGGGACATGTGCAAGGGTGAACCTTCCCAGGAAAATACCTGGATTGCTCCAAAAAACTCTTTTTAGGTGTCCGGGGGCCCGGACAGTGTTCGTTACACTTAGCACGGTTGCGGTCACATGATGATGTCATTGACACGTTGGCGAATGGGATGGCTGTCCGCAGGACACATAATTCATGGGGGCGGGTCTATGCATGCATGTGGGTGTTCTACGACAGTGTTCCGGTCCCCGAAATAATTAAAAGTGCAACACACATGCAGCGGACAGTTGCGGACAGGCATGATGTTCGTAGGGGCCAAGGGTGTGATACACATGCGCGTGGGTGTTCTACGGACAGTGTTCAGGTTGCCAAACAAAATAAATGTGCGTCACAACTTTGCGGACAGGCAGACGGGCTATGTGTTCTACGGATGTATTCATTCTAGTTGCGTTCAATGCGAACAGGGGGAATGTTCTTAGGACACTTTAATTTGCATAGTTACGACCAGGTGAATGTCTTTAGTTTTCTGCGGACCCCCCAATTTTGACTACGGACAGTTCAAACAGGTATTGTGTCCTTAGGACACCCACATTTTGGTTAATTATGGACAGGAAGACATCTTGTGTGTCCTAAAGACACTTCCATCTTGATTGAGGACAGTGCAAACAGGTATAGTGTCCTTAGGACACCCCCATTTTGGTTAATTGCAGACAGGAGGACATCTTGTGTGTCCTAAGGACACCTCCATTTTGATTGCGAACAGTACGAACAGGTATAGTGTCCTTAGGAAACCCCCATTTTGGTTAATTATGGACATCACGGACACCCGCGCTGTCCGCAGACACCCTAACTGGATTTAAAAAAAAAAAAGATACAGACCAATATAGTAACAACACACTTAATATTTTGTTATTGTATAAAAGTATAACAATTATGAAAGAGAGAGGGAAGCAGAAACTGTTGCAAATACCGGGGAAATAGGGGTTTGTACATGATGGATTGTAGAGGAGGAAGGGATTGAAGTCCCATCATAACGTTTTTCTTGCTGGGGAGTTTTTGGGGATGGTTGGCTGGGACATGGAGAAGGGGTACAGGTACATGTGGGACAGTGATATTTAATTTTTTCTTTTATATGGTCGTCCACAAACTTTTTTAAAAGAATGAAATTTGACATTAATAGATCAATTTTTTGCTCCACTCGCTGCAGATGATTTTCTAAGGTCTCTGTTGCTGTATTATTTGTAATGTCTGTATGGTCTGTTAAAAAAATTGTTAAGTACACATAAAGTAATGGTTATTAATTGGTTTATATAGAGAAGTGTAGTGTCTACCATTAGTATCACTGTTTTCACTTATTTCATCCTGAGGAACATTTTCTTCCAGCCATTCCAAAGTACTAGACATTTCTGTGTAAAAACAAAATATTACTTTTAGTGTACCTAATAAAGAAAAATTATAAATATATACTATAAATGTTGTGTACTCACTAGTTTCTTGCTAAGTTTTGTGTTACTGCTGTGTAGGTGTGCTGTTGATTTCTGCTGTGCAGTTTCTGTGGGGTAATTCTGTTGGACGCATATTTATTTTGTTTTGGTATATTCCATAATGTTGCATATGCTATGTAATTGGACGGTTGGTGTCTTACATATACAGTTTCCACTTCTTATTTATTATTAAATGATATGTGTTTATGTGCTGCTTTTGAAAATGTTCAGTGTTTTCATTGCATGATACAACAATGTAAGATACCCCCTGAGTTTTTGGATAGACTTTATGTTGACGATGTCCATCTGTGGACATGTGCATGGTCCTGTTAAGTATTTCAATCAGGCGACACACCCTGGTCTCAGCCTAGCATGCAGCGCAAAGCTGAAATGCTTATAGGTTCAATATTCTGAGTGATATACCACTCATATCACACCCCTTCTCAAATACTGCAGGTCCCAATGGACAAGGAATCAGGCTCGTTAGTAAAGGTAATATATATTTTTTTAATTAAAATTCAAATCAAACATATTCTTTCAATAGGCAGCAGCAATAACCAGTCTAGTGACAATAACAGATAGGAAGTTATGTAATGCACTTAAATTCACTCTTTAGCAACACAAAATATAAAACACCAGAGAAAAGAACACTTTTGGCTTGTTTGGAAATATAGTCATTAAGTTAAGATTTCCCCCTTCAATATTCCTCAACCCAACAAATAAACAATTCCAAATGGATATAAGGAAGCAGCAGGTAATCAGGATCGCCTCACCAACAAACCGTCTTGGATTCGGAAAATATTTGGACATTTCATCAACACTCTGCGGTCCTCTTTCCCAAAGCAATCAGTATCCGTCAGGGAAAAGTTCTCAGGGCCCTCAATGTGTTGATAAAACTTAGCAATGATTGGATCCCCTTTTTGAACCGTGATTAAATCAGCATCTGGGGTCTCCTTACTCTACTGGGCAGTTGAGAGTTCATTGTGAGCATTTGTCTGGGACCTAGTGATAGCAGTGATCTGGATATCCCCCAACAGGGACTCAATCTCAAGGAGATCTCCCTTGATGGCTCCGGTATTGGCCAGCTGATCAGCTAGGTCATTCCCAGTTTTGTCTGGCCCCTCTATTCTGGAAGACCCCTGATCTTTTTCCAGTAGATGGGCATCCCACTAGAGGTGACCAGATCATCAATATTGTGTATTAGCTTGCCATGCTTGAGCAGTTTATTGTTAGCACATTGCATGCCTCTCGTTTTCCAATTAACCAGGTGCTCCACTAACCCATTCCGGACATAATCTGAATCAGTGATTATGATAAGTTTGTGGAGTTGGTGTTGGACAGCAGTGAGGATGGCTTGATGAACTGCCATCAGCTCTGCCACCTGACTACTACAGGGACTGATTTTGTACCCAGTACCAGTTCAGTTTCCCCATTGTCGTCACCATGGTAGGAGCACCCATCCACATAAACAGTGGGCATTCCCTCGCACTTGTCTTCTTCATAGACTATGTGTGGGGAATTCAGGTATGCCTCCATGTTGTCCTGGATTTTAAGACTTTCGTCCTCGAGACAGTTTTCTCTGGCACAATCATGCAAGTCAGCCAGACCTTGCAGGAGTGGACTCTTCTTGTTTTGGCCATGTCTGACTGCCACAAGAAAGCTTTGCATTGACAGAATCCAGGAAGTAATTCTGGAATTACTCACATTTCTGGGCCAGATTCTGAAACTTTGGAGATATTGCAAAGGCTGGTGTGGAGTCTCCACTATGATGTGTTCCCCCTGGATGAACGGGCGGTCATTTTTCAATGGACTGTCTTCTCACAATCGTTGAATTTTTCCTCCACAGAGGATAAAGTCTTTCTTGCATAGGAGCTGACTTTATTGACCTTTTCATGCTTTTGGTATAATACTGTGGTCAAGCATGTATTTCAGAACCCTGTCTCCAAGAAGAACTCCTTGTTTTTGACAGGGTAAGCTAGACACAGCGCTTGTGGGAGGCTTCTTTTGAGTTGCTTTACTGCCTCGGCTTGTTGTGGACCCCACTCCCACTTGACCCCCCCCCTTCAACAGATGGATCAGGGGTCTTGTGATCTCTGCATAATCCTCAATGAACTTCCTACTGTAATTAGTCAGTCCAAGGAGGCTCCTTAGCTCACGCAGAGTTGTGGGGTCTTTAGTGTTTCAGGAGGGCTTGCACTTTCTTTTCCTGGGGACAGAGACCCTCTGGAGTTATCTCATGCCCGAAGAAATTGACACGGGTCCTGCACCACTGTGCCTTTTGGAAGGATAGTTTTGCTCCGGCAACCCTCCACTGGGTAAGAACATAACGGATTTCCGCTATGTGTTCCTCCACAGTTGAGCTTTTGATCAGAACATCATCTACATGGGCTAGGTTACCCCTTTCACCGAAGTCAGGCATGGCCTTGTGTAATAATATGTTAAATTCATTGCCAGAGTTGATGTATCCGAACGGTGTCTGGGTCCAAGTGTTTTTCTGCCCCTGAAGGTAAAGGCCAGCTTGTATTGTTCCTTCCTACTGACAGGTAAGGTCCAGTACCCATTGGTCAGGTCAATGGCAGTGTATACCTTTGACCCCTGGATCTGGGCCAGCCCTTGTTCAACTTAGGCGAGGGGCCATCGGGACATGTGGATCCATTTGTTCAGCTTCCTTAGGTCAGCACAAAGTCTCCACTGGCCGTTGAGTTTTAAAATCCCCAGCACCGTATTATTAAAGGTGCTGTGGACTGGACGAATTATCCCATGGGACTCAAGGTTTTTGATTATTTCTGTGAGGGACTCCATGGATACGAGAGGCAAGCGGTATTGCTTCACAGACACTGGAGTCATACCAGGGTTCATAGGAATTGTTGTTGTATGGATTTCGGTGCAACCACAGTCATATGAAATCTAAGAAAACTTGTTTCAAATTTTGCTTTTGCTCCATAGTCTCACATGCATCAGCTTGATTGACTCTCTCTTCAAACATTTGCCTAATACCCGGAAAGACCTTTGGTTTGGCTATTTCAGCAGTCTCCTCCAGCTGGGTGGAGAGGTCCCTGGTTAAACTATTGACCTGGACAGAGGGTTCCAGGCAGGGGAGGCAGTCCTTGTGGACCTGGAAGATCACCTCATCCCTCCTGAAGCCAGAGGTCACCTCTTCCTTGCCATAAGGGCAGGAAGAGTACACCAGGAAATTCCCCCCTTACCGGGTGAAGATTATCTCCGGTGTTATGTCATTGTCGCTATCACTATCAAAACAGTCATTGGGGATTGGTCCTATCAGTTCATTACCTAAATCTATGGAAAAATGTTGGTCATCAACCACCATTCCAACAATGGTGCCTGCGCTCAGTGTTATACTCCTAAGGTTGCTGTTATCCATCAATATTGGAATGGTTTTGTGTTCTACATTGACTTATGGTGTTGGGTTTAACCCCAACTCTTGTTGTTGGAGATGGGCATTGAGGTGAACATATGCGTCAGGATTTTGCCGTTTCTGTCCTCGTTTAATTTTTAACTGATGTGGGAATAGTCTTGTCTGTCCTGGAATGGTGACTTCCTCTTCAATTTAAACTTCAACTGCATACGGCAGCAATTGGACTGACCGAAATGCTTATTCTGAATCATCAAATTTCATGGGATTACCCCCTAATTGGGACCAGTCTTTGTTGTTTATCAGGTCCAAATTAATGGCAAAGCAGATGAGAATGTCACTGCCTAAATAGAATGCAGCAGGGACATCTCTCCACGACCCAACAATTATGTACTATGCTTTTAATGCCTATGGAGATTTTGAGCATAGACCTGCTAGGCAGGAAATGTTTGGAATTGGGAGTTTCCAGGTCCATTTCTCATTTATCAATCAATTTAAATGTGGGAATGGCTGGATCTTTTGAGAGTTTTCGGAACATGGCTTCGCTGATGAAGCTCTTACCATTGTTCACGCACACTCAGGCGAGAACAGATTCCTTCCCCTCATTTAGCTGAATAGGGATGAATATCTGTTCTCTCATTTTCTGAATGACAGCTAAACTTTGAGCTGGTTTCTCATCATTTTGGACTATGGAATTGGGATTTTCTGATTGTGAATTAGTATAGAATTTCAGAGGAAGGTTGATTTTCAGAAATAGAGAGGAATTCCCATCACCAGTTTGTTGTCCTATGGAAATTAATGTCACATCAGGGATTAGGTGGTTTTTAAAATGGAACTCAATATGATCCTGTTTTTGTTCAACCATGTGGCATGTGCCATTTAAACTAACATGGTTGACACTATGTTTTAATTTTATTGGCTGGTTAGTCTGGGTCCAGAAGACCTTGTTCACGCAATCTATTAGGGAGGACACCCTTCGCAGGATGTCATTCCCCAGTAGACAGGGTGTGCCCCCGGCGTCACGACTATGACTGGGTGTTTCACCTTGTGTCACCCAATTTTAATTTCCAGATCCGCAGTCCCCTCAACATCGAAGTTCTGAAGTTGTCAGGAAGAGGGTTGAGGGGGATCTGGTATCTGTCCCCCCTTCCTGAATTCATCTGATCAAAGACCCTCTTTGACAGAAGAGTGGCTTGGGATCCAGTGTTCACCAGTGCCTACACTGTACACTGCCCTTGTATTTGGACGGGGGCATACAATCTTCCCTCCTTCTCCTCAAGGGGACAGAGATAATGTGCATTTTGGGGCAGTTCGTTGGTCATTTTCTTGATTCTTGACTCTGATACTGGGGTAGTTTGGGCATGGTTCTGTGTGGGAGCTTGGGGATCTGCAAGGAAAATATGACAGTTGGATATTGGGGGAGTTTTGGGCTCCCCTGGGTCTGATTCTGGGTCGCCCTCCCACCCCCCCTTTTTGGAGGCAGTCACCAGAATAGGTTTGGGCAGTGTGGTTTTCTGAATTATCATTCTGGGGTTCAATCATGGGTGATTCTAACTCAGTCCCCACGTCCTCACAGTCTTCATTAGGATCTCTTGGGGGCCATTTTTCTTTGTGAGGAGTTCACCCGTCCTTGAAGGAGAAGATTTTTTTCCACAATCCTCTGAGGATCGTAACCTACTTCACAAAATGGGCCTTTTTGGGTTCTTTATTTTTCCTACCCTCCCTCTGTTCCTTGGGTTGCAGACTTTCGGGGCAGGAGGTTTTGGTTCCGGTTCCTGGGTTTCCAGGGGCTTTTTACAAGTGGGGAAGGAAGCTTCCTCTACAGCTTTACACCTTCCTTCCCCCATGCCTCCTCCTCTGGAACTGGTGAGTTGTTGGGGTTCTCTCCCTGTCATTGTTCTTGAGTACTAGACCCTTGGTTTGTGGGGTTCTGAGCCGCCATGTTCATCTGAGGGTTCTGCTGAGTCCTCAACATGCAACCCAGATCCTGGAACAGGTTCTGGACCAGGCGCTCCAGTTGGTACACCCGTTTCGGCTGGTACGGGGGTCTCTGGTCCATCCTAGGTGAATCACAGGAAGGGTAACTATCCCTGATCCCATAGTACTCTGGGTTTAGAGAATTGGGGTAGCCCTCCACTCTTGACCTCCCCTCTCCCGGATTGGCCTGTCTGGGCTCAGGAAAGTGGGGAAAGAAAGGAGGGTTGTTCTGTAGGTTGAGGTTTTGAGGGTACCGGGGAAAGAAACTCAACACAGCATTTGTAATACTGCCCTACTGGGGAAAGTTAGGAGGGAAGTTTCCTGGGGTGGTACCTACCTGTTTGGTCCCCCCATGGGCTGGGGGAGTCCACACATACCCCAGGATGGGTTTGTTACCCTTGCTTCGGGGGCTAATGTAATATTAGGGGAGTTAGGCGTCCAATTTGTGGGATTACCTCCCTGACTACTTTCTGGGATTGGCCCGAGGGCCTTCTGGTTCTTTGGCTGGATGGATTTTGTACAGGAATATTTTTAGGCCCCCCATCTCCAGATCTAAAATGCGGGCGACCTTCACCTCCACGACCTTAGCAGCAGCAGGGGTGTTGGCTGGTTTGGGGTTTTTGGTTGCGGTTTTGATATCTACAGGTTTCTGTACCTCATAAATACGGAACGCCTGTTCATGATCCAGTCCAGTGATCTTTTCTCATGAAAGTCCATCACCAGCTGGGTCATTATGTGTTTGGGGAGTGCATGGAAGAAGGTGGTGATGAACTCTTGACTATCTGTGCGCACCCTCCTGGTGGTCTGCTCAAATGCATGTTTGAGCTCCTGCACAAATTCTTGTGGGCCCCGATCTTCCCCGCACTGCAGATTATAGGCCGCCTTGTGGGTCTCCTGGGGGCTTCTATGTGCAGAGAAATGTTCTAAGATGGCTGCCCTGTAGGTCGACCATCTTGAGTGGTTCTGATCCTCCAGTCCCGCAAAGAAACTGAAGTATCCAGGAGAAAATGTCCATTTCACATACTGTATGCAGTTCTGACTGTCCTTCAGATGAAAAGTGTCCATCATCTGTTCATATAATTCTAGGTGTTCCCAGACAGAATACTTGGCATTTTTATGATATGGAGTTATAACGCTCCTAATGACCTTCAACTGCTTAAGGGGATTTTTATTGCATAGCTCTCTTAATTTTGTTTGCCGTTTTGGTTTTAGTCACCCGAGTCCTTTCGTCCTCAGACTCAGAGACACTGCTACTGGAGGTGGCTTCTCTAGGCACTCCCTGATTCTGCAAGCTTGAGAAGGGCTTACAGAATGTTGGGGCCTAGTTTCCTTATTCCTGTGGTGCTCAGAAGAGTCTTCTGACTCTCCCCTGCTCCCAGGATTGGCAGAGCCCCCCCCCCCCCCCACTGCCCTAGCTGGGTAGAGGTCTTCAGGATACTCTTTTTGGGCTTTATTTCCTGGTGTTCCCCACCAAATGTTATCAACTGATCTTTTGGAAGGCAATATTTTTGTGGAACCAGTTCCCTGACTCTCCCCTTATATGAGTCTTCCTGGTCAGAGATATTAGCCCTAATCTTTGGGGATCTGTACATCAATTTCTGGGGGGTTGCTGATCTGTTAGTCCCATCTTCCCAACTCTATTGAATTCTGCCATCCCCATGGCCCAGGGTTCATATGAGCCAGTGGACCTGAAGCTGGCAGAGTTCATGGTATTGAAGGTGTTTAAGTCCCTGAGTACAGGGGTCCTTATGTTATGATCAGGGGTTGCTCTGTCCCGCTCTACCTTTTCTTTTTCAGCCCCTATTCCCTGGTGATAAGCAAAAATCACAGCCTTTTGTTCCTCTATCAAGGCCTTACTGGTCTCAATGGTTCGCTCTTGCATTGCTACTTGTTGGTGGAGCCCATAATTCTTTTCACAGAGAGCCTCGTTGTCTCTCTGCGCTTCCTGCATGGTCTGGGAATACTGGGACAATTTCTGCTTCAGGGGACCCACCTCCTGAATTTTAGCATCTTTGGTCTGAGTGTTCCCTTCCAGAGCATCCTCCACCCATCAGGTGTGCTCTAGTAGCTTCCCATACTCTGTCTTTAATTCATTGAGCTCCTGGAGGGCCAGCTCTCTTCCCTCTAGCTCAGGTTTTAATTGGCTTACTTCCTGGCCTAAGGCGTCTCTCTCCTGACATAGGGTGCCCCTCTGTTCAGCCAGGTCATCCCTTTGTTTTTTGATGGCACTGGATTTCTGGCACTACTCAACAAATTCTGTTTGAGAGTGTAGGTCTCTCATAATTCATTTATTATTTTCCTCTTTCAATTTTTCTATCTGGTCTTGTAGGCAAGGCTCAAGTCTAGGGTACACTCGGGTGGACGACGTCCACCCACTTTTTTCAGAGGGTGGAGGCCGTCTCCCCTGACTAATAATAATAAGAAACATTTTTAAACTCACGCTGTCTTCAGGATTCGAACCGCGGTCGGGGTCTTCACCACTGCACCAGACGTGCTCATTCAGCATGTGCTAATAGTATGTTTTGTATATAGCAGACAGGCCGGTCACAGCCTGGATCTGTCTAGTAACAGAGAAATTCAAACAGAGAAATTCAGATATTCCATTGGCTGTTTATCAGCCAATGAAATTTGACAACAATGTTGGAGGTTGGCATAGTGTTGCACAGAGCCAGCACAGAGCCATAGCAGAGCTGCCTTTACTTGATGTGTTGCGGTCTGTGCAGATTGCCAGCCTAGGCCCTGAAGATGCACTCTCAGTTTTATGTGAGCCACGTCAAATGGAGTGTGTCCCTTGCTATGCCAGTATGGTGCGTATTCGTTCTCACTGTTCCGATTATAATAATGCATGAGGATATACATTTGATATAAGCACACACAATGCATAACACTTTACAATAATAATTTTTGACCGTATGTGGGTGAACAGTCAAAATTCATTGAGCATATTTTAAGCGTGCATCATGCAGGAGTAACAGAGTGCCGTGACGTGCCACGTGAGGTCAGCGACAGCGTGCGTATTATTTGGCATTGGGGAAACATGGCGCCAGTGATAGGAAGCCGAAGGAGACAGGGATGCTAAATGTTGGGCTCTTACCCGTTTATAGAGGTGGGTGAGTGCACAAGCTGTGGGCCATAACATGGTCAAGTGGGTTTAATGATCCACTGAGAAAGCAATATCCAACGTTAAGCATTAGGTTTCCTTTTTCATTGCAGCTCGACTTTGCAATGTCTGCATAATAAGCGGCCTGTGACTTGCATAGATTCCTGCATGATGCACGCTTAAAGTATGCTCAACAAATTTTGACTGTTAGGTCAACAATTAACATTAGGTGAGTTGGAGTGCTTTATTGCAATTGACATTTTAAAATGAAGAAGTTTGGACGTAACGTGCAACGCAGAGCCAGGGGCGATGCTGGGGGGAGGGGGGGCAAAGGGGGCTATAGCCCCTGATCTTTTGGTTGTAGCCCCGGATAGAATCTCAGGAGCTACAGCCAAAAGGCTAGCTAGCCCCCAGTCCCAACAGTTCCGACATCAGCGTAGCCCCGGGTCTTTTCCAGACCTAGCAACTCCCCTGCGCAGAGCAATCCTTAAATGACGTTTTAGTTTTATTGTTCATTGCAGCTCCATTTGTAATGTGTGCAAGGTTTGCACAGTCTCCAGATTTGCTCATTTTCATGCATGCATGAAGTATGCTGAAAGAGTTTTTATTTCTTTCACCCGTTTATGGGATTACTACTGACACTACAGGTTATGAGCCAGCGTGTGGTTGGCTTTGGCCTAGCTGACCCTGAGCCTCAGCTTAGACACAGAAGAAGCAGAGCGGGCCTGTGTGTGTGGATAGCAGTCCCTTTTTGTTAAGTACTTGGTAAGTGTCAGTGAAAGTGTGTCTCAGTCACTGCACGCTCAGTGCGGGCAGCTCTTTCCTGTCTCTTAAAACTGTGTAGGGTAGGAAGGGACAGATGGACTCGGTCTGGGTCAGGCATGTCTGGGGAGGGCATCGGGTGAGCAGTGGCTGGGAAGTGGGATGGCCACTAGCTCCCAGGCTAAGTGGTCCAGTGTTTCTGCATCTGGTTGGATTGTGTTCTCACCTTCTTGAATGCAACCTCTCAAATATTCCCCAGAAAACATTCTCTCCTAAAGCAGCTAGAAAACTCAGTGGGTTAATGCAGATGGGAATGGTTTCTAATGGCTACGTCCATTACTTCGAAACTTAAAAGACACAGGTTCTAACACTAACACCAGTCTTTCCTCCAAAAATCAATTCTGGATGACATCAAATGTACCTCCATCTTCTAAAGTGCATAAATACACAAGGCTGTAGAGTTTTAACAATGACTGCTCATTGCTTCCAGGTGCCGTTCATGTGACCTCAAGTGAAAGCCACACAAACTGTACTTAGCGCCCTGCAACACCACGACTTCCACAGTCCCCTCTAGAATGAATATCGTATGATCCATGGAGCTATAATAAATGCCTAACACGTGCATGCGCATTAACCCACGGAGCTCCATACATATGTCTTTGCTCTGTTTCTGTGTCCGGAATCTCTTCCCGAAACACATCATTATTAAATGTACAAGTGTATACCAAAAATAGATTCCCTGAGTCCTGTTGGTAAAATAAAGCAAAATTGGAAGCAGTATTTAGCAAATTTGGGTGGGTACTTTTTTTCAATTACATTAGTGTTAGGCGAGCTATAGCATCCAAGATGCTTAATTTTCAGTTCAGCTTTTTGCAGATTTCGCTGTGACAATCCGAAACACAACTCAGTCTAAACTATCGCCGTTGCCATGGTGACCATGTTTGTATGTTACCTGTGTGGCGGGGGATGGGGTCCGCCTCTCCCCCCCAACCCCCAGTGCTGGTTGCTGAATCAGAAGTAGCCTGGGTTCCCCTGCACAGATGGAAGACCTGTGAGTCTGGTTTCAGGTGCTCTAGACACAGATATCTCTGAATATAGAATGCTTTATTTCTGCACCCAACCCCCTTTGCCACCCACTTATTCGCTCTATCCATATGCTCTTCCTCCCACCTACTTACCCCCCCCCCCAATTCATTCAACAATATGAACAAAAGATGCCAGTACTGTGAAGCTCCTCCTCTGTTCTTTACCTCTGTTCTGCAGCTAATCCTTGCCCTGCCACTTCCTACGTGTGGTCAACTTTCCCGAAGGAGCACAGTGGCCCTTTGCTACCCATGGAAAAAGCCGACACGGATCTTCATTTTCTAGTTAAAGCCAGCCTCGTGAAGGCCAGTAGTTGTACGTTCTTTAAAATATATACTGTTGTGTGCAGATGGGGCTATTTCTTTCTTTAGAGCTTTCGGGTTTTGGTGTATGATTTCCATCTATGATTGTATGAGTGGATATCGCCACTCTCGTGCCAAGTACCGAAGTGCACAGGGGCTTTAAACTTTGCAGAAATCTTGATATTTAAGACCTAATACAATATCATTCTCCAGGCAGTGAAATAACGTGTCCAGGTACTCACCCCTCTTTTCTGCATTCTTATGCCCTGGTGCTGTTATGTCAGTATCGTCACCTGGCCAAGCATTCACACTATATATAAGGTAGTATCTTAATGCGTCAAGTATTGCACAATATCCCCATCTACACTAGTCAAAGATGCACTGCGGCTCAGACACACTCCCTTTCCTGCAATCAGTCGCATAGAAGCAAACACTGAAATATGCCACAAATACACTGTCAGACCGGGACATCAAATTGGCTCAGCATTAAATGAGAAAGTGACCCACAAGGGCACATGGCAATTCATTCCTTTTGTGACAGACTGTTTGAATAGTACCCACGGGGGAGTTTTTGGGTCAAATGTGTTGCACATTTTATTGGTTCAATAACACTGGGCAAAAAAAATAACCTGTAGGTGTGAGTTCCAATTATTCATATCGTCTGCTAGAAGGGTGTTGAGGCATGTACTACTGAAAGCATGACTACATGTACACGTATGTTCCAAAACTATGTGGAAACAGAGCTCTCTCTTTGCCTCTTCTTATGTGGCAGATCCCTCCTACTAGGCACATTCCTTTAGATATTCATGTAGTTTTGGTTTCCCAATGTATTTGTAAGTGATGGGAGCCTAACTGTACATATCACACCTGACATGGGACAACATGAGATCACTGTAAACTCCTCTGAATTACACATGCTGCTAGTCATTGTTCAAAAGAAGAATGCTTCCTTGCAAACCCATAATGTAAATAAACGTGCAGACCATCAGGCTTGAGGGACTTGCAAAGTTTAAAAAAGGCATTTTTTTACTAAATATTTCATCCCAGTGATAATGACCTAATTATGCACTGCTCTAACCGCAACAGTCCCCAATGAGTGCACAGAACAGAGCAATGTAAAAATGTAATTGCCCACCCTATAGCACATATCCGCATTAAAACAGATGTGAGGCTCCCCAGAGTTATCCTCCTGAATAAAGAAATAAGTGCATGGGAATGATTTCCAAAAATGTTTTAACATGGTCAAGTCCCATTGAAAACATTTTTGTAAATTAGGCCCCATATACAAAAAAAAACCTCCTATACACCACATCAAGGTGACAGATCACATTCATTATGCATTTCCACAACCCTCATCCTTTCCCTTTGTTTTGATGGATGTGGAGCCTGTTTCAAATGATGTTTTCTCTGGCTTGGATGCACTACAGGAAATGCAGTCTACTGTGGGCAGATTTATGTAGTACAATGTCACTTCATGCAATGTCACTTCCTGTTGACTATGCTAATTAGTCCCCCCCACTTCATTATTTAGGACTTGACCCCTGCTTGTAGGATAACCACCTGCTCTGCGCAGGCTCTCTTAAACTGTAATTGTTGGGCCAGCTTGTGTTAACTCTGTTGCAGAGAGTCAACCCTTTCCTGACACTCCTCCTTCAGTGCCTGTAATTGGGTATCTTGCTCTGCATTCTTTTTCTGTACGAGAGCCAGATCTTCTTTTAATTTTGTGACATACTGTCTAGATTCTGCCTCTAACTCTTGGCTCTTCAGTAGCATTTGTTCTGCAGAATCTAGATCATTCTGGATTCTCTTATTCTGTGTCTGTTATGCTCACCCGGTATCCACAGGGACGCCACCCAGCCGGGTTACTCGCTTGTATACTTCTCAGTTTTGCCCAGATGTGGTCTGCGGGGAAGGTTCTGCCTGAAAATAGAGGAGGACTGTGTTCAAGACTGACTGACCGGGGTAAGTATCCTCTCTCCACCCTCTTCTGCGCGTGTGGAATGTCCGGAGTGGTGCCAGCCGAGAGGCGACCAGCCAGGTAAGCCTTTAGAGCAGTTCGTAATTTGCAATGTCACTTCTGCTTTCTTTAATGTTGCTTCCATCTTCCTCTTTCAGGTCGTTCTGTCCCGGATGCGTGCAGATTCAAGGAAGCTGTTCTCAGGAGCTGCGAGTAACTAAAGATGTAGACTGCAGGTAAGATGCTGCTGCTAATGATGTTCCTTTTGTCTCCATGCAGGTTCTGCTTCTCCGAGATTCGGGGGTATAGCTGGACACGGTGAGCACCACGTTGCAAACTGCAACGTAACGCAAAGCGTGTTGTCTTGCTCAAGTGTGGTTTAAATAGACCCAACAAAATAGTCCATTTAAAGTAGTCCCTAGGCTACCACACCCAAAACACTAGACCGCATAGCTTGGTTCCTAGGAACCAAGCTATGTGGATGCCTCCATGTTGGCTGACAACACAATAAAGTAGTTCCCAAGCACATTGTTTTCCTCGTGTATGAGCCTGGCGCCATAGGCGCCAGGCCCAAGTCCTGACTCCACCTGGTCAATGGGTTTGCCAGAGGGGGTTTTGGGCGAGGGTCGTGACTGTGCCAGAACTATGTTTTCAGTGTGCTTTTTCCGCATCACTCCGATGTGGAGGTAGAGGTTTGCTGCAATTCTGGCAATTTTACTGTGCTCCTCTTTATCATTTGGGGCCATGTACAATTCACTGAGAGCTTGGTGTAATGGGCCCTTGCCCTGCCATATATCCAGGTCCATGGCAGTGACTTGTTCTGTGATTTCCTGCAGTCAGAACTGTTCATTCTGTTCTGGCCACTCACCCCTGACAAAAAGCTTGTGCAGGAGGTGCTCCCTAGCCATTTTGATTTCTACTGGGATTGCCATTTTGGAAATATCAATTTCTTATTTAATTATTTCGGGGTTGATTTACTTTTACCTTTACACACAGACCTGGTTTTGGAGTTTTTGTTTTGGGAGGTGCCTGTACAGTGTAGCACAGTACACCAACCAAGCAAAGGGTCTCTACCCCGCAGGTTAGTCTGCTGTGCTAGACTGTCATGGGTGGTAACTCAAACTCAAAATCCTGGATGAACCCCCAAATATGTTAAGTATTTCAATCAGGCGATACACTCTGGTCTCATCCTAGATTGCAGCGCACTGTTGAAATGCTTATTTTATTCTGTCTATAGGTTATATATTCTGAGTGATATAACACTCGTATCACACCCCTTCTCAAATACCCGAGGTCACAATGGACCAGGAATCAGGCTGGTTTGTAAAGGTAACATTTATTTATTTATTTAAAATTCAAATCAAACAAATACATTCAATAGGGAACAGCAATCGCCAATGTGGTGACAGTAACCAATAGGAAGGTATGCAATGCACTTAAAGGGCCTCATTACGACCCAGGCGGTAAGTTACCGCATGGGCCGTGACTTTACCACCATGGCCTAAACTACGTTTACGCCATGGTGGTTGGCGGATTTACCGCCCCATTCCAACCTTGGCGGGGCGGTAAATCCCCATTTTCCCATTTACCCTTCCCCATTCCCATTTTGCCCCATAGGGCATAATGGGAGTGGGGAAGGCGTTAATTACGCCACCGTAAATTACGGTGGCGTAATTAACTCCATGGTCCCTTAGCGCCATGGATTTTAACACCTGCTAAAAGCAGGTGTTAAGTCCGCCATGGCGCTAAGGGATCTCGTACTCAGGCGGTAAGGGTCGGCGCTGTTTACGCCGCCGTAAAACCCTTACCGCCTGAGTTGTAATGAGGCCCAAAGTCACTCTTTAGCAACACAAAATATAAAACACGAGAGAAAGGAACACTTGTGGCTTGTTTGAAAAGATAGCCCTTAAGTTAAGATTTCCCCCTTCAATATTCCTCAACCCACAAATAAACAATTCTAAATAGATATAAGGAAGCAGGAGGTAATCAGGAATCAGAAATAATAGACCGAATTTGAATCTAACCTTCCCTCCCCAAACAAGAGAGAAAAACCGATTTGAAATCTTACACTTCAAAATAACATTCGGAAATCGCTGTGTAAAACAATGAAGGTGTGCACAAATCCTTAAATCAGTACAAATCTCTATGGGAGCAACATGGGGAAGATACTAAAAATCATGAGCTATAGTTTGAGCAAAAGTAAACATTTTAAATCTTAATCAAAGGTTGAAAATAATTTAGAACAAAATTCACACGTAAAATTAACCAAACTGTTTTTAAGAAAAACAAGTGATATGGAATGTGGTTTTTAGGTTGGGGTGTAGCTATATGTCCTAGGTATAATCCAGAGTTGAAACGAAGTCTCTAGCTATTAAACTGATGAAGATATGCAAGGTTGAATGAGAGGCATTTTTGGAAAAATCGGGCAGTGAAAACAGAACAGAAACTCAGTTTGGACAAGACAATATTTACTACGGTTTTACTCTATGACTTGAGCATTCTGGCTAGAATTCCAAGGAGGAACAAAGTATGCTCTGGAGTTGATTCATGACTTCAACACCAAATTCCCAGTGCTCGCCCCGGCAGAACCAGTCGGATCACTCGAAGTAGGATGGATAACTTAAGATTTAAACAAGATAAAAATGACTAAAGAAATGGTGCTTAGGAAGATAAATCAAAACAGGATGGCAATAAGGATTCTGACAATGTTACAGGTCATTAAGGTAAAGATAGGATGGTTTACAGATTGGGATGGGACAAGACAAGGCAAGGTATGCTGTAGTTTTCTGTGATTCCTGTTAATACTTACAGTCCACTTAAATTTAGGATTTTGGACCGTCAAGGATTCTGCTGATCACACAGATCGGATCTAACCAAGGACAGCTGAGCAAATCGGGTGGGACAGGATCGTCTGGACTGTTCTGGTCACTGGACTGGCCCTCTGGTTACAGGAGACTGGAGATCAGTGGGATGGGGAGTTTGCAGCAGGCCTGCATCTAGCAGTAGCAAGCCAGACTGGATAAGAATGCTTCGCTTGAGTTATGGGATTTTTAGAATTTGAGGCCTAGCTGAAAAAGGATCAGCAATGAATAGGCCTTGGCTTTGCAATGAAATCTGGAATCAGGATCAAGTAAGATGAAGAAATCTGGAACAGGACACCACACAGGAAATCAAGAAGAAAGTCAGGAATCAGTGTCCCTGTGTGTTGTCAGGTTCCCTTATTTATCATGCCAGATTACATCACTAAAGTATATGGCAGGGGCAGGATTATTGTCCGCCGGGGACCAAGGGCGGCGGGTGTTGGCGGCCCGCAGGGTGTTCCCTGCACCTTCTCCACACGGATTGGACCTGTTGCTTTGACCACGCCCCCTCCTCCATTTAGGAAGCAGGATCTCCCGCCAGGGCCGAAGCCCGCCGGGGAACAAGGGCGGCGGGTTTTGGTGGCCCGCAGGGTGTTCGCGGATCCACAGGGTGGGCCTTGAAAGTTCACCGACCCTTCAGGTGAGAGGGTGGGGCCACAGCCTATTATCTCAACCAGGGTAGAGCCTGTAAAGTCACTGGACTCTGACTCCTGATCCAGAAGGACCCAGTATGAAGATGGCGGAGCCCTCACCCCTCCCCCTTTTCTCCTTCGTTTCTTTGCAAGTCTGCCCTGTTCTCCAATATGGAACTCCACACCGAGACCAAGCCCAAATCCCAACGTAAGATCCTGGCAGTGCGAAGGAAGGGGCCGGACCATCCACTGAGCCGCCGCAGCGGCTACACCACTGTCCATGCCCCCAGCCCTGCAAGAGATCTACCCTCTCTTGCCCGTGTCACTAATAATGCTCCTGGGGAGATTTTAAGCTACACTGTTAACCTCAATGGGGTGGCCTACCCTCCAACAAATGTGGTTCACCAATTCCGAGGGTCTGTCCCTTCTGTGGTGGGTGAGAAAGCATCCACCCCAAGAAACCAATATGGGGGGAACCCTTAAGAATTCTGGCTAGCCTCCCTGTGCGAAGTTACGAAGGCAGCCTTCCAAGTCTGCAACAGGAAGTCACTGCTTCTCAAGAAAACCTGCCTGCCCCCACCGGGATCCCAGATGCGCTGTCTCTGACCAACACAGCTGGCATTGGCACATTGGGGGCCTGTGATGTGTCAGTCAACCCACTGGCACCTCTGGCACCTGTGTTTCCCCCCTCACGCAGCTTGCCCCTTGTAAGCCCACGTCTGTTCGCTGCTCTCCCGTCCACACTGGGATCTATTCTCGACTGCCCTATGCCAGCCACTGTTGCTGCCTCTTTGGACCAAATGGACATGGAAACAGATGGAGCAACAGAAGATAAGCTTCCGCCCAGTCCCATCTGTAGCTCCTGGAGCGAGAACCTACTAGCAACAATCTCAGGGTCCAGTTCCTCTCTTCACCTAACCCCCTTTAGGGCCCTCAAGTCTACCATCCACAGAAGTCATCTCTCCTCTGCCACACTACTCAAGGAGGAGCATACTGTCGGAAGTTACCCCTGCGAACAGGTGCTCTCCGAACTAGCAGTCATCAAAAAATTGCTTTTGGTACTGATTGATGCCCAAGGGAGGAGTGGGGAGGGGAAGGGTGGAGTGGACCCACTGGGGGAGTCTACCAGCATGTCTCATGTTGGTAAGGGATCCAACTGTCCACAGCAACCTTTGAACACAGCACTATATGAAAGGACTGCCCCTGCATTAATGAGTCTTACACGGGAGGACCAGTTGATGCACCCCAACGCTGATAGGGGACACCCCACTGGTTACAATAAGCCAACTGTGCTGGTGGAGCGTCCCCCAAGCTCCTTGATAACTAAGCCTTCCGGGGAGGGAGGGACTGGAGCACGTGGCTTTTGTTCAAGAGTGCGCAGCTCCAAGAGTCATGAATATGGGGGGCGTAGAACTGCTACGGTTTTCCTGCATGAGGTACCTAAGCTGCCTTCAGGTAGGCGAGAACTAAGGGATGCCGTCTCAAACAAAAGTCTCCACTGGCTTCGTTCAGTTGAGAACTGTCCCTTTGTGGTCAGGGAAGCTATGGTGGGGTGCGTTAGATTGGCCGGCGAGGGCACATGCCCCTCCGATTCTGTCAAACTGGTGTTCAGGAACGATCAAATGGTCAGGGAAATCCTGAGAAGATCTGAGGGCTTTGTGTGGGCCCCGTATAGTGGGATTGCAATCAGATTGCACCCCTTTTTGGGAGCTGTTGCTCCACCTGGAACTGTCACACATAGTAATGTCCTGTCTGGGGCAAACTGTACACCTGTGACCGTGTCCCAAGTGTGGGCAATTAGTCCTGTATTCTGTGGTCTAGTAAAGGGACAATGTGGGATGTAATGGGAGCATTATGGCTGAATCTTTTCTCCCTTCCAGTACCTTTGATTTATTGTTCTATGTTATATGTATATAAAATAAGGGAATCCTAGTAAACATTTATCAAATTTATATTATCTATGTATCTGTATTCAGTGAAAAAATTGTGTTACAGAACGTTATGGTTAAGTTGCGCTACTAAAAACCTAAGAAAATCAGTGAAAAAACCTTTTTAAAGGCACATTATGGTTAAATTGCGCTACTAAAAACCTATTCAATTCAGTGACATTAACTTTGTTAAAGGGATGTTATGGTTCGAAGTAAAACCGGAAAACCCCTGAAATTCGCCAGTTATGGTAAGCTAAGCATCCATAACTCACGCCACCACCGTGCACTGCTAAAACTAACAACCAGGATATCAAAGATGACATCACAAATGACACCCGATTGAGCCTTTTGGTAAAAGCCCTTTCAGTGGAGCCATGTTTTATGTGCAGCTTGTGTAATTTATTGTCAGACATTATAGTACAAGTGATCACTAGAGTAGAAGTTAGTTTGCCTGTAGAAGTAACATAAATCAAACACATGGCAGATAGAACAAATTGAAAATAGGAGGAATAAAGTGAGTAATGAAGGAAAGCAGAGGACTTTGATATTGTTGCAGAAACCAGGTAGAAAGTTTCAGGGCGAGAGTCCAAGTAGTAAAATGCATTCCAGAACTGACACAGAGCCAGTGGAGGAATGCATGCTACCCCAAGTGACTGTATAAACCCAAGCCCCTCCTTGCAATGATTTGATGATTTCAGTGCAGAATTAACACCCACTAGTTCCTCTTTGTGTTTGGCTCCCTAGGGAGCTGTTACTAACCGTCTAATTGTAGCACCATCCATTTCATTTCAGCAATGGTTTCAAGTGCCTGTACAATAAAATAACGTTATTGTCCAAAATAGCAACACACGATGTAAGTTACAGCAAACAACCAGATTCTTAAAAGTTGAAACCAGATAGACATGAGAAAGCTACTAATCAAAAGTGGATTGCAAAGAAGTGAGGTCAAAAACAGGTCCATAATAATCATGCAAAAAATTATATTACCCACACAGATACATACAATTATAAATGAAATAGCAGGAAGATAAACTACTAGCTATTTGTATGGGGGTAATAGATTTTTTTTGGATGTTTCTAAATTGAAGTATTCAGTTCATATGAAAACAAAATTGTCGCATATATTTCATATGAACACTATTTTAAGCAGAGCAGTATCCTCCTGCTAATGACAATATCAGAACCTTCCCATATGACGATCTTATTAATTAGGATGGTAACATTGTTTAAAGAAAATTGTAATGGCAATGATCATAATAATAATAATATTGATAACAACAATAATAATAATAATAATAATAATAATTATAATAATAATAATAATAATAATAATAATAATAATAATAATAATAATAAAAATAATAATAATAGGCACATCTTTTTCATACATGCTCATGCTGAATTCCTCACAAATATATGGGCCGTAATAATTGATCCAGTGTTTGCTCACTTTACTGCCACAGAATTAATTGACTTTGGAAGGATGAAGGGTCGAATTCCAACAGACATGTAAATCCCACACAGGGTTCTGATGTGAAAATCCCAGAAATTGTATGACTGCAGACAATATACTCAGGCGGTAGCCACGTTGTTAACAGTGTAATCTCTTCTGCCCCTTTAACCCTCTTTGCCATGCTACACCACCACCTAACTCCCTGCCTCGTACCTTTGTCCCTGTATAAGGGGGTGAAAAAGAATGTGGCAGGCAAAGAATAAGGTCAGAGCCATCAGCAGTAAGGATATGTGCAGAATTGAAATCCACCGGTTCAGGAAGGAAATAAACAGAAGACAGTCCTTCTCTGCCTATGCTCCAAGACTCTGGAACCTCCTCCCCATCAACATCATACTTGCCCCTTCGCGTCTACAGTTCAGGAGGGAGCTCAATACCTTCCTCTTCAAGGAATGGCTCCTCCCTAATACCTAGGTCCACACACCATCCAATACCCCCCCTTCCTGAGACTCAGTGAAATGCTCCCACCTGTCTCCTCCCCTGGATACTTGTAGATCCCTTGCTGCCAATTGCTCACCCACGTGCTCCCCTGTTAGCTCTCAGCTCCCTTGTATCTCTGCTTCCTTCCCTGTGTTCTTTGATTGCAAAGCACTCGGTTTCTTCCTGAATGTAGGTCCTCACTTAATAAATACCCTAATAAATATCATAATAACATAATTAACATGTGACTAAAAGAAGAACTCATTTCAGATCTAGACTTGTCAGGCCAGAGATGCCAACTGGCCAAGAGGAAGTAAGAGGTCAAGCAATAAGTGCACACATAGACCAAGAATATTAAAGAAGACACACATTGCAAACAATAGCCACACCCTGGTTGCGTCAGGGGCGCTCAATAATCAAACATAAAACCATACATGAATACCACTGTTTGACTGAGAGTAGTGGGCAGAGAATTATCATGATGGTTCTCACAGCACATAAATAGCGTTTACCTGGTATTTTCTTCTGACTTTTACCAAATCAATGGTCTGATAGGGTCAGATTTTCAGGATGGGTATATAGAAAAGGTGTTCTAGAAAACATGACAAATAATGAGATTCATTTGGGAATAGAGCATTTGCACATGTGTGATCATTATGCTCATTATGAAAACACATTTGGATTTCAGACTTCCATGGTTTACAAGCTCATCGCCAGTTATAGGTGAGCAAGGGACTGGTTTAAATCGGATGTAAAAATCGATTGGGTCATTTTCCATCCTGGGGTGAAGTGAAATAGATGTAAAATGGAGGTGTAAATTCCTTCCGCCAGTCCATGAACGTATTTCACGAGTCTGGGCATTTCTAAAAAAACTTTGCAGGTAGAGTGCGAGATAGGAGGAAAATGTGTTTACTCCTCGACCTTCCCACTCTACTCATAATCATCTTTGTTTTACCCCTGCTTGAGATTTTCATGCAGGTGTAAAACAAATGGATTCCTATGAAATCCCCATGCATTTAGCACCTAATAAAAGCATTTAGATTCCATTGGGATCAATTGTAAATTCTGTCTGCTAAGCGTAGTTTGCAGGCTGCATTTACATCGTTTGCATAACAGAGAGTGAAAGTAAAGATTTTGCTTGTTTTTAGAGTCTACCTTTTGGACTCCATTTTGCAAAAGTTGAAAATTGCATAAAAGCACATAGGTGCATTTATGGCGGTACATGCATGCAGTGAGTACTTTTTTTCTAAACAACAATGTGAGCTATTTCACTTTTCTCTGCTGAGTGAACAACGCAAGTGGGGGCGGGGGTGTAAAATAACCCCTACTTTCCCAGCACAGGAAGATGGTTTCGTACTACACTGATGTGTAGCCATGACTTACCTCTCTGAAAAAAGCAGTACACCCTTTATCAATATTTAATTTGTGAATAACTAGTGCAGTCTACCAACATTAACATTTAAATTTTGTTTTCTTTTTATTAATGTGTCATACCATTTTCACAGGCTTTCACGTGTAACAATAAACATAATAAGACGATCATGAGCAAAAAAAGAGAAAGAAGAAAAGGAAGGAAAACATTCACCGAAAATTCAGATACCATTTTCACAGTTTCAAGAATACAGAAGTACAGTAAAAGTATTTTGCAAAAACAACAAAACATATCCATGATAACTCATTAATCTCAATATCGAAACTTAACTTTTTATCATATATTCCTTAAAATCACACTCTCAATTCATAATCCAACCATATATACAACAATAAATCGAGATAGTCTTGTAGCAAAACAGTCAGTATAGGATTAAGGGGACACAAAAAAAGACGTATGGGTCTGGGGAAGGGCAGTGACAGGTTTAGGGGATATATTATCTAGACTTAAAGTCCACAGAAGGCCGAGAGCTTGGAGGAGGAATATAATATATTACATAATTAACTATTCTATTACAGCAAAAGACAAGTCCATCCATAAACCTATCAAATGGCACCTAACCAAATATCATACTTAAAATAAGTAAGCCAACCATTGCTTATTTCGACCCAACACATACAACATAAACAAAGGAAAAAAAGAAAAGGTAAAAACAAATTAATACATTATGAATTAGTAATTACAAAATGAGATATACTATGCCTCTCTAAAATCATGTGCTGTCCTGTACAAAAACAATACTGGCTGAGAATTGATTTGATCATGCAGATTTAATTTGTGCAATATATGTACAATTCAACTGTGTTTGCCACTATAGCTTAATTAACTTGGAAGAATCATGAAAAAGAAAACCGGTCAACCCGCTTCCCCCCCCCCAGACACAGGTGGACAGCTATGCCTTTCATATGTCCCTGAATGGTCCTACGGGTTTGAGCTGGCTATGCTAATGTGTTTACCACCAGGGTCTGTATGTGGACTCCTGGTGACACATTTCTTTCACAGTAAGTACACTCAGCCGTTCACTATCCCAAGGTTACCAAATGAGAGCCATTGAGTTGGGAAAGGAGAACCATTGTCAAAATCACCAAGATACCTACTGGGGTGAATTTGTGCTCTACAAATTCCCCTGTTCTGGTACAGTCTTTTAGTGCCATATACAAGGAGGATTGTAAGTGGGTGGGCCTTTCTCCATTGATATGGCCTTTACCTATATGGATAATCTAGACACATGCTAATTTATATGGCCAAGTAAGCACTCTAAGGCTTGTGCGGCTTTCAAAGAATTCCTTTAAGAATCTGAAAAGGGAGTAAATATCAGCAGGGATGGCACGGTATAAGATGCACAGATCTGGCGCTCATAATGTTTATGTCAACCTTTTCTATTACAGTGTCAAACTATGCCCTTGCATAGGCAGTGAATCATTTGACAGATTAGCAAGAAATGGCCTTGGCTTTCTTCCCATTCTTCGACGCATGTACAATATTTTCTTCTATGCAAAAGATACCAATTTACTGCCCTCTGTAAGTAATCGCAAATGTCTCAAAGTGGAAGACTACGATATTTGAGAACCACCCAAGTTTTTAAGGCTGTAGTTCGGCTGAAGGTGAGCATGGATCTACTTTTTTTTCCCCACAGGCCACTTTTCTCACAGCCTAGTTTCTAAAACCTGTCCGTAGTGCTGTGGAAAGACATTTGTGTGTCGTCTCCCCCTTGACCTTCCTCTTGTGAGGGACACTGCTTCAACCTCCTATTTAGCTCCTACTGTAACTTCTCTTTTGTGGGGGACATCACTGCAACTCCTGGTTCTCACCTTTCTTCTTCTCCGTCCAATAGACATAGTGTCCAGATGTTATTTTGAAACAATTTGAGCCCTAGAGATCAAAATGAGCCTAAAGACGGCAACTTGCACAGGCCAAATCCAGTACCTTATTTTCCGATAATGCAACACCAACTCCAAGATTCCTTCTCTCTGGATCGAACATGGGTCCTGCCACACAGGCTGTGTCAGCAACTTCTTATGCCAAATTTTGACCAGTTCACTAGGGAAGCTTTCACACACTATTCAACTATGTGACATACTCTAGTTGTACCTCATAAACTGAGGTGTCAGGCCTAACCAAGATTCTGAGTAATAAAGGCCTCAGGGTTAGCTCTTGTGGAATAGGCCAAAAACGAAATTCCTCCCTCGGCAGAGCTGATGCGACAATCCCTGGAACATAAAGAAGGGACCTAAGAACTCCTTTTCCTTATTCATCAGAACAGAGGCATTGGTGTAAGCCCACAGATCACTTCCATAAGTAGCCACCAGTGGTCTGGGTTTGGTTCTCTCTCACAGAACAAATAGCTGGGGTGACCCTAGTCACCTATGGAAACATGGAAGCAAATTACTCCACTAGCACCCTCACTCAGTAAGAGAGCACCTATATCCAGGATCCCTTTCCATGAAACAGACTGTGTAAATCAAACCAAGGGACCACCCCCAGATGTTCACCCCCATGCCTGATCCAATGCATATGTTGCGGCAGCAAAAGAGGAAGATTTACCCAAAAGCCACAACCTGCACATTCCTTGGGGTTTGAGAAACAGAGTTGGGACTCTGTGCTGCCAAAAACATGTATTAAAAAAGAAAGTGCCACCCATAGCTCCATAACACTTCCGTGAAATGGTTTGGGTAAGAAAAACTGCATGTACATGCAGCAGACACCTGCTGCCTCCCATGATTCTCCACCCTGTTCGACTAAGCTGTGGTTGTTGGTGCAGTAGCAGAAGAGTGAGCGAGGGATGGAGCAAGAGAGAGAGCTAGAGAGGGAGTTGGTGTGGCAGAGGGAGAGAGAGTGAGAGGGAGAGAGAACGAGAGGGAGAGAAGGAGGGGGGCAGAGAGAGAGAGAGTGTAAGAGAGGGAGAGACATAGCTTCTCCATCGAGGGAGCACTCGCTGTACGTGTGCCCTAGGTCATCCTAGGTGAAGATAAAAAACTCACCCCATTCCTCCAGTTTCCCAACCTACATAAGTCTGAACTGTGAACCTAAACAGAAAAAAGGCCCTATTACCAGACCACGAGGCCTGGGCTCCCTTTGTCTTCCTTCTCAGTGCGGGCCTTGGAGGTGCTCTGATGATGGCGATGAGCAGGGCCCATCTGCTCCTCATATGTCCCAGGAATTGCCTTCTCACTGGTGTGCTGGCTGTAGAAGGACACAATAAAGAATAGACTGATGCCTACTGTAAACAAAGCCCTCTCAACTAGCAAGCACCTCATCTTGAAGAAAGAAAATGTCTGCCATTGCTATTAAGTCTCTGCTGGAGTTGCAAGGTGCACAGCCCCAGCCTCTCCTAGACAAATATATTAAACTTGTGGAAACGCCTGTGTACACAGGCTAATGTGCGTAAAGGAAGACATTTACAGAGTGTAAATATATTATGTGGCATTTTTTAAATACAAAAAAAATTACGTGGAGTAGTAACCTCAAACAAAACCTCACAGAATCCATTGAAAGTTCAACATAGTGCATATGGCCAATTGTTGAATCTGCTCCTCATTTTCTTGGATTAGACGTGTGGATTTCAGGACTCAAATATATAATGTTGAGGGATGTCAGAGTATTTCAATTCATGTGCAGCATGATTCGATGTAGACATTAGATCATAATGTCTACATTACCCAGCTCATTTTCAGGCTACCCTCGGCCTCCTCCTCTCCTTCCCTCATCTCCGACTGTCTGTCTGCTATCCAGGAATGGTGTGCCGCCAATGACCTCTGCCTCAATGCCAGTAAGACTGAGATTCTACTCATCGGCACACCCACTCCCTCCTTCCCTGCAGCTCTCTGGCCGGCCTCCCTTGGTCCCCTTCCTGCCCCTACCTGCAAGGCTAAAAACCTCGGGGTCATCTTCGACTCCACACTCTCCTTCTCTCCTCATATATCTGACGTCTCTAAGAAGTCACAATACCAGCTGCACCTCCTCAGAGGTATTCTTCCCTTCCTCTCCTTCCCCCAGAAGCTCACTGTCTCCCGAGCCCTGGTTCTCTCTAGGCTGGACTACTGTAACAGCCTCTATCTTAATCTGCCTGCCTCCACTCTCCGCCCTCTGCAACTTATCCAGAACAGAACTGCGAGACTTGTCCTTGGCCTCAAGCCCAGGGACCGTATCTCTCCAGGACTGAAATCTCTTCACTGGCTCCCAGTGGCTGCGAGGATTAAGTTCAAAACCCTCTGCATTGTCCACAAGGCCTTCTGGGGCCTGGGACCTAAATACCTTCAACTCTCTCTTCCTAAATATCTTCCTTCACGAGCCCTTCGCTCATCCATCTCCAACTCCCTCATGGTCAGCCGCTTCTCGAAGCAACGAGCTGGGGGTAGATCTCTCTCCGCAGCAGGGGCCTCCCTCTGGAACAGCCTTCCTGCCTCCCTGAAACTTGAGGAGAACCATCTCCGGTTCCGGAAGCACCTCAAAACCTTCCTCTTCGCTTCTGCCTTCTCTCTCCCTCTCCCCTGCTAATCCTGCTTAACTCCCCACTGACTTCAGCACTAAACCTGCATCTGGGCCACTCTCAGCAACCTCGGTCCAGGGCCCAGCCACTCTCCACTTGCACTGCCTCCCTGGCTCCCCCTGCACTGTGGGACTGTCACTGTATCCCTACAGCCCCCTTCCCAGCACTTGCTCTGCACTTACCTCGCACTTGCCACCAGCTGGCCCTTTTTATTTATTATTTATTATTTATTATTTTTTTTTTACGCTACTTACCTTGTACTGCACTTCCCCCCCACCTCCTCCCCCTGCACTTCCTCCTTTTCCCCTTACCTCTGCACTTGCGCGATCTGAATGACACCTGGCCTAGTAGGATCGTTTGTCTGTCTTCCCCTTGTTTCCCTCCCTCCCTGCCTCGTCGCGCCTTGAAACACTTGTGTATAGGCGCGTTACAAATACCATATCATATCATATCATATCATAAAATAAATCAAATGGATGTCAAATAAGGTTTAAAACGTACATCAAAAATATTATTGCTATAATCATATATTATTGATTTTGATTTGATTTATTTTTATTTTTCACACGCACCAAACAGACTAAACTGCATTCGGGCGCAGATGTTAACTATATAGTGTGCACAAAGAGTGTCATTATTACTGATGGAGGGGCAAGTTTTATTTAAATAAGTAGGTTTTTAATCTCTTCCTAAATGTTTCCAGAGATGAACAGGATTAAATGTCCAGGGGTAGCTGGTTCCAGATCTTTGAGCCAAACACAGCAATCCTTCTGTCTCCTTTGTGTACCTTTTTAGTCCGAGGTACCCACATCAAGAGTCTATCTTCGGAACATAGCTCTCTTGTTGGGTGATAAGCACATACTTTGGTTGAAAGATATCCAGGTGCCAGGCCGTTAATGCACCTGAACATCAAGCATGCCACCATAAATTGAATACGGTCTTCCATCTTCAGCCAATGCAGAGATCTGCGTAGGGCAGAGACGTGGTCCCATCTCCCCAAATGCCAAATGAGCCTAACTGCTGCATTTTGTGCCTTCTGTAATCTGTTAATCTGATTGGTTCGCAGCCCTGCTAGGAGGCTATTACAGTAGCCCAGGTGTGAGTTGGTTAGTGCACCTACCACTATTGACTGGTCCTCTTTTGGAATAAATGGAAGTAGGTTTCTCAACACTCGTAATGAGTGGTAGACTGCCTTCACTTTAGCATCCACCTATGCTTTGCCACCTAAATTCTCTTGCCAGAAGCAACCGAGATTTCTTATTTTCTTAGAATAACATAGTCCTTACCCTAATATCCGAGGAGGAAATGTTTGTTTCTCTTGAGACCATTCCCCTTAGTGCCGAACAATATAAGTTTGGTTTTTGCTGCGTTTAACTACAATTCGTTACCTGCCATCCATCTTTTAATTTCTCTCATACATTGATCAATTTTTTCGAATGAATCTTCCAAATTATCGATCTCAATGTAAATTTGGGTATCGTCTGTGTAAGAGTGCAATCGCAGCCCATATCTCCTAAAGATATAGAATACCAGACGGAAAGTGAAAACCTCCTAAGGCAACCTGTTGCGTTCTATCCTTTGGGAAAGAGCTGAACCATTGTGTCACTAATTCCGAAGCTCTCCCCACTTCACTTATGCATTGACGTGCAATCTGGTGGTCTACTGTGTCAATACCAATAAATATAACAATTCATAATTACATAATACTTAAGTTCATTTTTTTAAAGTTATTTATTTTGTTAGAGAAATAGTGCTTTATCAAATGAATTTCTGCTTATATTTTTTTTAAATGTACATATTTTCTTAGTGTATGCAATTTGAAGTATGTTGTGAAAGTGGTATCCCTCTTTTGACCCTTTTCTGCAGCTAATTGTATCTTATCATTGTTGGAATACACATGTTGTCCACCTTGAAGATGAACTTGAAGTCTTATTGGTGTATGCATATGGCAACAACTCCCTCTTATGGTGATAACATGAAATATACATTTTGTTCACCTGGAAGATGAACTAGAAGTCTTATTGTTGTATGCAAAAGGCAACAGCTACCTCTAGCTGTGATAACAGGCAAAGTTAAGCATCAAGAGAGAGGCTGAAAGAATCAATAATGGGAGGAGAATGACTAGGGAACGTAAGAGCATTCTAAAGTTTATTTGCAAGAAGGGAAAAAGCAGAAACAGAATTGGGCACAAATCAGACAAGGAACAGCTAAAAGAAATAAAGAAAAAGTACCCAGGGAGGGACGAGTAAAGTATGCCAAAAAAAAGGAAGAGATATAAAATAGAGCCAGACCATGAAGATATTTTAGGACATTTCAACGACAATGAAACTGAAGGCAAGAGTAGAAGGAGAGCCGGGTAAGAGCAGACAAGAATGATGAAATAGTGGAGAAGGGAGTTGAAAAAGAAGATGAATGGTTGAATTGAACAACAAGTATAAAGGGGAAAGAACAAAGTCCAGAAGGCATTGAAAGAAGACAAGCAGTAATGAGATGAATGAGAATTAGTGAGAGAGAGAGCGTAGGAATCCTAGCGGAGACAATATTAAAGGGATGTATCTGTTGTGTAAATTATGAAGTTGATAAATGCAGGTGTGAGTAATAGAAAGGAGGAAAGAAAGAAAGGAAGTGAAGGATCAAAAAAGAACTAGATTATGTGTAGTGGAAGAGAACAAAGAAAATGGTGAAGTGAATGAATAGAAGTTGGAAAAGGACAGCCAAGAGAAGAGGGAGAATGAAAACATGAGCTCAGTCTTTGATGAAATAAGACATAGAGAGTGTGCGAGAATCCAAGACTTGATAGCAGCAGATAGTCAGAAATAAAAGAAAAAGAAACAAAAACCTGTACATCAAAGGATAATAAATAGATATTCAAACCAAAAGAATGAATAATAGAAAACAGAGAAGTAGTGAAAACAAATCTACAGTTCAACTTATTCACTGATGATATTCACAAGTACATCATCATGCCCAGCTTTTTGTGCATTTCCATGGTCTGCAACGTTTCCTGGGTATGCTGGACTGTATGGGCCGATTTATTTGGTCAAAGGTGGCCAATTCTAGTATAATTGAATAAATATTATTTAAAATGCACAATTTGCATCACATTTTATGCAAAACCCTCTCCTAGGGTGCTGCTCAAACAGTCTGTCACAAAATGAATGAATTGACATTTGCAACTGTGGGCCACTTATACATTGGTGCCTGAGACCATTTTCATTTCAAAATGTAACTTTATTAGCATTTCAGAAAGTAAATTGTCAACAATCAACATAATTCCCCTCAAACCCATCCTTCCCTTTCACTCCACCTTCCCACCCTTTCTTTCCCACCCCCTTGAGCCACCCCCCATGCAGCAGATGATATGCAATTCTCCTATATTTGCACCTCAAGCTCCTATTCCCCTTGAGGCACATGATGTCCACCAATTCCTTAGGGCCATTTTCCAGCTGTGAGCCCCAGGGCTATCTCCTCCACGCAGCCTTCTTGGACCCAAATTGTGGCTTGTCCCCCTAAAGCCCCACCCAGCCTCAGTGTTCTCACCCTTTTGGGGCCACTCCTCTTCTTAACCACACTCACTGACCATAGTTCTCAAAAAAGGGCATCCACTGGCTTTCGATGTTGGACCGAGACGTGTGAGCAAGTGTGACAGAAACTCCATATCGTATAATGCACAGACCTTTTCCACTCGTTCTTTTTCCATCGCTAGCCATCGGCTTTTTCCATGTTCAGTCTTTCCCTCCTCTTCCCCCAGCTGGACCCCAAAAAGGAGAAGCAATGCGGGAACCCTCTCTGTATTCCATCAACTCCTTTAATCCAGGACAAAACATTTCTCCAGTAGGTTTTGACTTTTTGACATTCCCACTAGATGTGGCCATAGCCCCTGTCATGGCTATTGGACGAGGGTCCAGGCCTTCCTCACCCCCAGGGTCCAAATGGACCCAGTCCTGGCGCCTCTGACGCCAAACTCATGGAAAAGTGTGCTTTGCACACTCTGTGCCTAAGGCACGTGCATCAGGGCCAGGTGGGCCATAGATAATAATTGGAGGGCACGTGCAAGAACCTCTTGGAGTAGCAAGGTGGAGCCACAAGGCACAGCCAAAGGGAGGGGCCGGAGCCAGCCTATTTAGGGCCAATCCACCTGAATGCCTCTGCTTCGCGTTATTCTGCTTTCTGCAGCGTAACGCTCACCGCTGGCCTTACCTGTTCTTCATCTCATTGTGTATTCACTTGATTCTAGCTACTCCATCACTGAAGACCACCTTATCTGAATCCAGCTGCTCCATCGCTGAAGGCGCATCATACCTGAATCCAGCTACTCCATCGCGGAAGGTTCATTTTACCTGATTCCGGCCTCTCTGTCGTTGACGGCCCACCTTACCTGATTCCAGCCTCTCCATCGCTGTGCAGGCATCTTAACTGTCTCCCATCGCTATTGGAGTCAGAGCCTTTCCTCACCTGATCCGGGCATCCAGCTACGCGGGAGCTCCACTTCTTCTCTCCATCTTCGCGGTACCTTCATCCTGCAGCCGTGGAGCGGCCTCCGAGCATCCAGGCTCTGCTCAACGCTGGCATACTTCTCCTGCAACGGATAAAGAACAACAGGCTAGAAGTCACATAAATAACTAACACTTGGCAGCGCCATACCTGAGACTAGAGTCCTATTTTGGAGGCCAACTTACCAGCTAATTTCAGGGCTCCATCAACCTCCAAGGATCTGCCATCCTCACATCTATTGGGAAGAGAAAAGACATTGCAAGAATTATTATTTACAATCACGGCAAAAGACATTATAATAAATAAACAATAATCATAACCAAAAGACTTACCTTCTAAGTGGTTGGTCGCAGCCGGTCTGGATCGCCACTTCCATGGACCAGTGAAGCAACTAGGTCCATTCTATGCTTCCATGATACAAGAAGCAGGACGGAGAGCTCAACATTACAAAACAACACGTGAGCTTGCATGGGAAAACGCTTGCACACTTTTTTTGGCACGAAAGGGTCGAGGGAATTCACAACACCACCACACCATTCTCATTGACTCTCATCTTCTCTCAGGAGCAATACCAGCATCCAGAACAGTTGATTTCGCAGCAGCTGGGGAAGAGAGTCGATCCAAGGGAGCCAAGTCGAGGGAGGGCTCCAACCGCGCCCCAACGCCCCCGCAGAGACCAGGTGAGTGTAACAGTCCCTTCTTATCCAGTTGCAGTTCCTACACTGCAGGTTCTGCTCCCTTCCCATCTTTGCCAGCACCACTGGCAGGTAGGGCCATGTATGCAACAGCTTCAGGGCCTGGTACCTGTACTGGAGGGACGCTGTGATGCGAGTGGCTTCCCTACACAACGAGGCCTAGACAGTGTCGTTAATTTATTTCCCCAAGTCCTGACCTCACTTCATTATGGCTATGAGTGGATCACTGGGTACCGTCAGCAGGATTGTCCTACAAAGCTGTGCGAAGAGCTCCTTCAGGCCCTTCAGGCTCATCCGTGTCAGCAGGAGCTGCTCGAAGTCCATCAGCCCCCTTCTAGGTTCTTCCCCCACGGCCCTCCCGTCAACACCCCCTTGAACTGGAGATACCAGAATACAGAGAGTTTACCGACAAGCAAACACTCCTCAAACTTTTCCAGTGTGAGAAAGACCCCCCTCCCACATTTGACCAGCCCGGCTCAGCCCCGCCTCGTACCAAACCTGGAACGCCACTGGTTTCTCAATCCCATCCCTCAGAGGCAGGGTCCAAATACAGCTCTAGGGGATAGCCATGTGGTCAGCCACCTGTTCTCCCCCCTTCCCTCTACAGTTGCCACAGGACTTCAAGGACTGGTTGATGGAGCACTCTCCTCAGGATATGGGACTTTGGTACCTAGAGCCATTCCGCTAAGGATACTGGGGCCAGGATTGCATTGTCCAGCGGCACCCATTGTTTGTCAGTGTGTGGGTCCATGTGATCCACGAATCCGCAGAGCTGGGCGGCCCTGTATTAAGTGTAAAGATCCGGAGCCCCACTCCCACCTCCTCCTTCGGGAATATCAGTATCCCATCGGCAAACCAGTTCTTGGCCCCTGCCCAGAGAAATGTTGTTAGGGCAGTCTTTACTTCCTCGAAGACGGAGTTGGGAAACTTCACCCGCAGCATTTGAAACAAAAATAGGAACTTGGGCAGTGTCACCATTTTAATGCAGGTTAATCCTGCCATCCACGTATGTTTTAATCTAGCCCAACTCTCCAGTCCTTCCGCACCACTACCAATAATGGAAGAAAAACCCTGGGAAAGAGCTCCCCATACTGGTGGGACACCTGAATTCCTCGATATCTAAAGGAGCCTTCATGTATCCGGAATTTCAACCCCACCATGGGTATTTCATCCCTTTCTCCCTTGGCAGATCTCCAACCACGTAGGCCAGTGATTTCCCTAGGTTGACCTTAAAGACAGATAACTTCCTCTACCTAGCCAACCACTCCAGTATTTGGAGAACTGATTGGGCCGGGTTGGTAATGTAGAGCAGGGCATTGTCCGCAAAGAGACTTACCTTACACGTTAATCCCCCTGTAAAAATTCCCCCTATTCCTTCATCCTTCCTCAAACCTCTGGCCCATGGTTCCATCACTAGTGCATAAAGCAAAGGGGAGAGTGGGCACCCCTGCCTTGTTCCCTGTTGTAGGGGGAAGGCCTGTAATGCACCCCCATTCACCACCATCTGGCTGTCAGCTCAGAGTACCTCACTTTGATCCATCCCTCCCATCTCGGACCCATCCCGATAACTGAGTGTACCTCCACCATGAATAGCTAGTTCACCCTGTCAAAGATTTTCTCCTCATCTAAGGCCAGGAACAGGGCGCACTCTTTCATCACCCCGTGTGCATTAAGCATGTGTAATGTCTTACGAAGGTTGTCCGCCCCTTGCCTATGCATGATCAAGCCCATTTGGTCAGCGTGGTACATAATGCTCCAACATGCTGAGAAAGGGAGGGGTGGTCATAAAAAGTGGTAACATGCAGAAAAGACAAAAAACATATAGAAACAGAAGCAAGTGCATGAATGGGAAGGGAAAATGCAGTAGCTGTACAAAGTCTGTACTTTCTACATTTTTTTTGTAGAAGAACATATTATGGGGAAAATAAGATATCACTGCCTAACTTGCACATGCCCGCCTTCCCCATTTCCAAGGCCCCCATCCCTGCAAATTGCGTTTCATGAGAGACGCTTCAATGAGACCTCAATCCCTTCTTCCCCTCACCAACAGCTTGATGAAATGGCAAAATCCCCAGTATATGTATCTGTTTCTGGTCCCCCTTCCCTTTCCGAATAGTGGCTATGAATGCGTCCTAATAAAGATTGATATGTTAATGTGTACTGATTGTATGTTTGCCTTTTCCTTTGTTTTAGGAAGGCCATTTTAAGTGTGAAGGGCACAGCACTAGTGGGGATGATTGCAAGTGAGGAAAATGGAGGAGTTTTATGACTGCCACGCCTGGCTGCCCTATGCACAATCACAATGAAAGCATTCCTAGAATGCCAGTACGGGCCACCTGTAAATAGTTGCAGGACCATACGTTTGTCGGTCGCACAAATGTGCACATGTGTATCTCGTCCTGTGACACCTGATAACACCGTCCCTAGTCAAGATAAGTGAAGAAACATGTGATGTAGTTGTAGTAGATGGATGCGCGCACCCACATCCTGCGAGTACCTTAGCAATTACACATTACAACTATGGTATCGTGCTCACACCAAGCCTATGTAGAAATGTTTGTTCAATGCATGTATGCCGTATATTTAAGTAGTCCGGGGATGGCAAGAGTATTCGTAGGAAAGCTATGTACATGGCCACAAAGTATTACGGCCATTGTGCGTCCCACAAACAGGCGTCCAAATGAAGAACAATGGCTGAGCGTGGTCCCTTATTTGGCAGACATGAGCCAGATCCGTGCACATCGAAAGAGGACAATTTTCTGCAATGTATGGAGTGTTACAGTGAGAGTGCAACCTTACAGAGATCCTACACTCTTCCTTCTGCATGTAGGTATTGTAGGGAAGGCCCATTTTGCAGTGGCACGTGCTCCACAACAGTCCTATAAAAGGGCACACCCTGTTTGGCTTTCCAGAGAAGCGCAGCAGTGCACATAGCTTTGTGCAGAAATTGCTTTCTCACCAATTGTGTGCCTGCAAAGTACCTCTCCAAGTAATGGCCACCAGAGCTTCTGCTACTACCTGTAACTCAGGAGCACCAACACCCTCACCACCAACATCTCCTCCTGAAGGTCCTGAACCAGGGAACAGGCGTCATAATGTGGATGCACATTGAAAAGAAAATGAGAATAAAGTAGAAGTAATCCCCATTGCCTGCAGCCGGCGTGAGTCATGGGTGTGGAAGCTATTTAGGACCATTGAAGATGTGCCTAAATCTCATGCAAACCAGGTACAATGCACTGAGTGCAACATAGTACTCAGTCACGGAAAACCTGGCTTATACAATTACGGGACCACCTCCATGCGGCGGCACCTGAAAGCGAACCACCAGGCAGCTGTTCGGAGGGTTGTCCCCTTCCAAGCAGGCAGTAGGTTATTTTCCTCTACAGTATCCTCTGCATTTGGGCCTGCCACCACTAGGGACACCCCAGTGGGCCACCACATCCCGCAAGCAGCCTTGGAAGACATACACACTGCAACAGACCCATACCTTTCACTGGTCACTGAATTGTGCATATACTGCGATGGTACTGTGTAGGGGGGAACATTTTTGAAGTGCTTTTGAGGCTTTGGTGCGGGAGCATGACAACGAGTACCCCACATCTTCTACTCTCCACGTACGCTTTCTTATCCCTCTGGTTGGAACCATTTGCCAAATCTCCCTTCCATTGCTGGCTTTTGTGGTGTGTCTTATAACAACAAGAAAAATGCTACACAACCAGAAGGGGGGAGGGGACAAAAAGGCTGTTTTCAGAGCCACCTGGCATTGTTGAAAAATAGAAGTTGAAAGAAAGCACGCATGTGGTGGCACAGCCTATGAGCGCCACATACAGAGATGGGTGGCGGGACTCCGTCAAAAGCATTGTATGCATTTGCGAAACGAAGTGGTGGCTCTGAAAAGAGCCTTTTTGTGCTGTTTGTGTTTGCAACATTGGAAGTGGTGAACAACCACAGAGAAAATGCTTTCTAGACTTGCACTGCATTTTGGATATTATGCAAAAACAGCTAATTGCCAGAATCAGTCAGATTAACTCCATCTGAATGAAAAATGTTGCTACTACAAAATTTAATGTTTTCATTGTGGAAGGAGGACATGCCAACGTTGCGAAAAGAAAAAGCGCAAACAGCCTTCTTCACATTACCACACGCTTTCTCCATTTATGTCCCACACAAGGAAGAACGCAGCCACATCTGTCTCTGGGCAATGCGAGAAAATATGATGTGTGATTTTGGAAACCTTTCCATGAGTTGCTGAAATGTCTCCTTCATTGCAAACTGCAGTGAAATGCAGCTAACATGCCCTAAACTGTTCCCCCCACAATGAACAATAATAATGTCTGGATGAGCAAGCGTCACCAAACTGGCACAAAGAGGACCCTGTAATGCTCACCTGACCCCCACGAGGCGCTGGCCTGGTTCGCGCTGCTGTGACCTCTTCTAAGGTGATGCGCAGGGTTCGGAAGACGGACTGGACCAGGCCCCCCAAATCTGGCTTGTCTGGCTCGCAGAAGTATCCTTCTGTAGGCGAAAATAGGGGATTAACTGTCTGCGGGGTAATGCAATCGGCCTCCCACTTTCCCCTCTCACCCTCCTCGAAACCCTTCTGTGATTCCTCGTAGCGTCTCACCTTAGGGTCTGGATGGACGAGCTCTCCATTCTGCTTCTGATGCAGGGGCGCTTTGGTATCCAGTTACTTCACTGGATTTTCGGATTGGTGAGAACCAAACTTGCTTGGCTTCCAGGTAAGTTTTTTGATAAGAGGTTCCTCTTGTGTCCATGCATTAATGTACTAATGCTAGTGTCTTTTTCCCCATAGGGGCTGGGGTATGGAATGCCGGGGAACAGGCACCGACCCGAGATGAGAGGTGAAATCCTTGTAGAAATCAGGTAAGTCGTTAATGAGCGTTTTTTGGTAATGTCTTTTCATTCGCTCATTAACGCTGATGTCTCTTTTTCCCCTTAGGGGCCGGAGTCCGGAAATGCCAGGATGCGGCGCGGACCCGAAATGACGATGGGAATGAATCAACAGGTAAGTCTTAACATGGAGATTTAGCTTTCCTTATTCCCTTCTCTCTCTCACCTTTTGTTCTGGTCTTTTTCTCCCTAGGCGCTGGGGCGTGACTGCGAATCCGGATGATCGCTGCTGAACATGGAGGCGCCCTGTAAAGGTGAGTGGAATGCGGCGCTGCAGCGATCGACGCGATGAGCTCTTAAATAAAAGTCTTCCTTTTCAGGATTGTCGGCGAGATGTCTCTGGGATGCGAATTTAGCAGGTAAGGACTTTTCCTTCATCTGTTTTCTTCTTCTCTTATTTTGCAGGTGATCCAGGATGCTGGCAGGCGTGGCAGAAGTTAGGATGCAGGAGCAGACACGGTGAGCGTCCAGCTGCTAGATGCAGAACAACGCGAAGCACGTGTGGCTGTTCGGGTGGGGTTTAAATAGCCTTGGAAGAAGTTCCAGGTATGTATCCTTCCTCCAATCAGGTATGTATCATTCTCCGACCACGCCCGGATGGTAAATTAGTCCCACAGGTAAAGTAGTTCCTTTCAGGCCTCAAGGAGGCCGGGATCCTGCAGCATGGTCTGCATCAGGTAAGTGCACCCAAGCACTTCCATAATGAGCCTGGCGCCTATGGCGCCAGGACTGATGTCTTTTATGAGCCTGGCACCATAGGCGCCAGGACACAGTCCAAAGGGCCCCTATATGGGGTTGCTGGGTCCTTCCTTGGTGACTGGATGTCCGCTTTCGGGGACGCAGGGCTTGAACCGGCTCCCCGGGAGCGGGCATCATGACAACCCACATGGAGCCACTTCATCCCACATATTCCGTACCAGTGTACATCGACATTATGGAAACCAAGGGGTGCTGCGTAAACTTGTACCCAATGTATCCAGGAGTTGCCCAAAGCCATATAGTCTGCCTACTGAACGGCACACCTATCCCTGTAGCCATCTCCACTCCTATTGGCAAGCAGACATTCTGGCACTATCTGTTGCTACACACCCAGGAAATAATATTGACCAATCCCAACTCCTGCACAGACCCATTTCCATTGCAGCCACCCTGAAAAGACCCGGATGTAGGACATGCACACCTCCAAATGGCACAGCTTTCGTGAACATATTGCCATGTGTGGGGGGCTGCACAAACACGTTTTAAGTGTCATAGAAAATGGGCGTCTTGGTGGAAGTTGTAAAGTTTTTTTTTTTTACTTTGCTAAAGCAATGAGTAAAGAAACACCTTCATGTGTGCTCCTTGTTGAGGGATTGCTCTCTGATTTTCCTCCTTACATTATTACATGAGTGTCTGCAGCGTACATTGTACATGGTGCACAGATGACTAATTTCAATAGGGGGAAAAAATATCAACGCCACTGACAACCGTGTCTCTTGAAGCACTATGGATCTCATGGGCACAGAAGAATATCCTAGCATGGAACAGAAAAGCATACATACACCTGAATCGATAATCCGTAGTCCCATTTCCATGACAAGCACATTAAGAAGGACAGCATGTAGCACATGCGATTTCCCCAACTACCACGAGCGCCGCGCCCCAGTAAAGCAGGGCCAGTCCTTCTTCCATTTCCAGTACTCTTTTACTAGCACTCCCTGATTGGCTACTGTTAAACGATTACATATCAACCATTAAACACGCAGAGGTCAAATATCATGTAAATCAAAAGCACCTGTACGGGAAAGAACTGTAAAACGATCTACAAGTTCTGCACCCACATACATCGGCATTGCTACGCATCACCACACCTAGTAGGTATTACTATTTCATTGAACAGTACAGTGGCAGCTGTGTTACAAGTTCGTAGCAACAGGGTACCTAGCAGTGAATCTCCATAATGTACTCAAAATTTGTATCGTTATTTCTCTCATCACCTACCATTAAATGGCTATTACAGTGGTAGGTGGTGGCAAAATTGCCATTTGCCCATAGCAGCCATTGGTATATTTTAACAGTAACTCTGTTCTTTTGTTCCATCAATTTTACAATGCTTTTCGCACCTCTTATCAAATTTGTAAAAATCACACACAAAATGATCAGGCAGCCTTTACCAACAAACTAGGCCAAGTGCAAACATTGCAATCATAACAACAGTTTCCTGCCGCACGTCATAGATAACAACAGTAGTTAAACAATAAAAAGATGTATGTGTGCATTTACAACAGTAACATTCATAAATGTGCATAAGGAAAGTAAAGCCCAAAAGCAATGCCTGCACTCATGTAGGAAGCATACATAAGCAAGGTACAACGTCCTTTCATCGCAAGATGTTTTTTCACAGGGTTTTTTACCGCACATTTTTTTCTGAAAAAACAATCGCATTTTTTAGAAAATGGGGGCCTTGGGGACCCTCCAAAAAAGAAAAATAATAAACGATGGGTTTTTTCGAGAAAAAAAAATCCTGGTAAAAAACCCTGCGAAAAAACATCCCGCAATGAAATGACATGGAACCATAAGCATTGAAGTACATGTAAATGTACGCACAAAACCATTCTGCTTCACACTTTGTACATCTTTCTGCACCTTTTTGTCATCCTTCCAAATTTGCGAAGTTCTGCATTTTGAAAGTAAATAGGCCTACACCAATACACACACGTGTTTCATAACAAGACATACAATACACTCCCAAATAACCCACCTATCCCCTTAACAAACATACTTATCCTCCCAAGTGCCCATTCATATCGTAAGCCTTCCATTTATACAAACACACTTCCTCTTCCTGCCAAGATATCCCCCTATAATTTTGAAGAATGTATTGCACAAATGTAAGCACTATATTTTGTTACCATCTTCTTATACAGAATCAGTACCCACCTCTCTATCCGGAAAGCCACTGGAGTGTGCACTTCAAAATATAGCCAGCAATAAACCTACTCTCAGCAAGCAACAAAGGAAGTACAATACCATCATACTGGTGTATGTCTTACCCGAATAGTGCATTATTGTTGTATCGTAGCATATAGATGTGCGGCCTTCCACCAGTATGTACTTCATTGTTACTGATGACACCCCAACCGAATGTTAGCGACCACTGCACAGTGACGCACCTCCAGTTAAATGCCTACCCTCCTATTGGCCCACTCATGCATATTGCACACGTATACATTTGAAAATGTGCACACCCACACTTTCCTTTCTTCGCCGACAGCTACTACACTATGCCTACCAAACTGCAACTTCATAGAAAGCAACACAGAAAGAGAGCCACACAACCTAAAAACACAAAAAGTGGCCATCTGCTGCAAGCTGAACGTGAACAGAAAGTTGAAGGATAAGAAGTAATTCAATCATTAAGGAAAACCGATGCATCTACCAGCAAAGACAGTGTAGTTGATCTGTCAAAATGTGAGAATGAAAAGAAAACCACTAAGTACAGTGCAACAAACACTACTGCTAAGAGAGCATGTACACATGATAATGTAAAGACAAGCAAGCATTCTAAACAGTAATTTTACAAAAAACTTTCCACCACAGAGTCCTTCAGAACCTTATAGGGCAGAAATCACACTCATCCCTCAAAACCTACCGCAGAAAAGTCATCCTAGAAGCTCTTGTAGACAGTGCAATGAACGTGAAACGGAAATTGTTTATAGTAATTTTGAACAGAATGAAACCACTAACAATATGAATTGGTAAATTGCAAGCACTACTTTGAAATAAACGCAATACCGGCATAGATACCTTTGGCCACATCTGTACCGGTGAGTGGAGTCACACCACCAATACAGAGCAATACTTAAATGAAGAATCATACAAACAAGAACAAACAAACCAAATTTCCTTACATCACAGTGGACGAGGGTATGAAAAGATACACAATACCATAATGGAATAGGAAACACTTCTTTCAGAAATATCCCCATCAAACTTAGATATGACTCTGCATTCCACCAAAGCAACACGCCTCACCTACAAATGGACTTGCACATCAATGTGTAACATTCGCCAATGCTTAATCAAATCTTTGCAGCAATTCCTCAATCAGTATGTCAAAGGCAACGACAAAAGAAAAAGAAAAATACTACAAACTATGGACTCCTGTCCAGTGCACAACTACACTGGAATACAAGGACATTCCTTAGCATGGATTTCTGGACGTGCTTGCAAAAGCACTTTCCACCGTATCAAAATGTTAGCAACCCACCATTCAACAGTCAGAACTCTGGTTTACAAATTGCACTATGCAAAAAAATCCAGCTTTAGTACTCCAACATTTAAATGATATTCTCCTACACGGTACAGCCAAACAAGTGCTCGATGAAATAGAGCACATCCAAAGGAAATATTGTGGAACTGAAGAGCACTTACAAACACCAGCATTTGCAGACAAAAATACGGACACATACAGAAAAGAAATGCAAAATATCAAAAGCAGGTCTGCTGAAATGCCAAACCAAGTATGTCTGTTTTGTCGTAGAACTTTCTACAGAAAGAGCACCAAAACTATAGATATAATGCCGAAAATAGAAGGCATGGGGAATCCCAATGGTTTAAATTAGCTGTGTACCTCATAACTGAAAACAAATACAACATTACAAACACCTCCATACTGTGCACATACTGCACTGCAAAACTTGACATTAACCAACGGCCTTCACAGACAGTTATTAATAATTTGGAACTATTTCCACTGCCAAACGCACAGCAGCAGCTTAATTTGTATGAATGCATTATAATCCAAACAGTGCACCCATTTCAAGCAATAATATGACTTCAACCGAAAACTGCAAAATTGCCTCCCACCGAATTACTGACAGGCATTTGTGGTAAAGTAGTTTATTTACCATTAGATCTCAAAGAAAACATAGACACTCTATGAGTGCAAAGGCCAATACAAGAATCTTTGATTATCGTGGTAATGTCACAACCCTTGCCCAAAACCCCATCTGGCCAACCCATTGGCCAGGTGAGTCAGGACTCGGGCCTCTAGAGCCTGGCATCCTCTTCAAAAGCCCTCATGGGGCCTGTCCTGGTGCCTATGGCGCCAGGCTCATACACCATGAAAAACAATGTGCTTGGGAACTACTTTATTGTATTGTCAGTCAACATGGAGGCATTCACAAAGCTTGGTCCTTAAAACCAAGCTATGGGGGCTAGTGTTTTGGGTGTGGTAGCCTAGGGACTACTTTACTTGGACTATTTTGTTGGGGCTATTTAAACCACACCCGAGCAAGACAACACGCTTTGCGTTACTTTGCAGCTTGCAACGTGACGCTCACCATGTTCGGCTATTCCCTCGAACCTCGGAGAAGCAGAACCTGCAAGGAGACAAAATAACATCATTAGCAGCAGCATCTTACCTGTAGTCTTCATCTTTAAACACTCCCAGCTACTGAGAACAGCTTCCTCGAATCTGCATGCCTCCAGGACAGAACGACCTGAAAGAGGAAGATAGAGGCAACATTAAAGAAAGCAGTACAGACATTTACAAATTACAAACTGCTCAAAAGGCTTACCTGGCTGGTCGCCTCTTGGCTGGCACCACTCCGTACATTCCACTCACGCTGAAGAACAACGCGACCTACAAGGAAGGAAAACATAGGTTTGCAAAGGCAAGACTTTGCAGCGCTGCGCATAGCGCTTACTTTCCACATCAGAGCACTCTTAATGTGCCATCATTTACCAGCGAGGCTCAACCAAGCCTGTTCGCCGCGCTGAAGCTCTGCATACCTAAGGGAGAAAAAAGAGACATTTTAAACAAAGAAAGGCATGCAGGATAGCAACAAAACTAAAGAACAGCAATAAGACCTACCTGAACAATATCAAACGGGCCAGCATCAGTGAAGTAACTGGACCGCACTCACCCATGAAAGACAACGCGCCCTGCAAAGAAGGCAGGATGGAGAGCACAGCTAATTCTACCACAAGGTGAGGAGAGGGCGCCAGAGGGACTGAAATCATACGGGGGTGGAGGGAGGATACTTACCCTAGTCGGTCAGTCTTGAACACAGTCCTCCTGTATTTTCAGGCAGAACCTTCCCCGCAGACCAAATCAGGGCAACGCTGAGAAGCATACCAGCGAGTAACCCGGCTGGGTGGCATCCCTGTGGATACCAGGTGAGCGTAACAGGTAAATGGTGTGCCTTCAAAAGACAAAATAAATTGGCAGCAACTACTGGACTTAACTAAATTTAAGGAAGCATTGCAATACCCTAAAGAAAATAATGAATACAACAAGGAAATAAACATTTAAGAAAACCTGAGAGAAACAACCAAAATAATTCAGGGCTCCTCAACAACTGGCCAATTTGAACGTCTAGATCCTAGTGCAGCCTCCAATATTTTAGACTACTATACAATTCACCCACTGCAATCCAAAAACACCATAGATTATGCACTAGAAACATATCAAATGCAGCAAGCAAAAGGAGTGCCAATCAGTGTATGGGAAAAAAGTGTGGAAGCACGAGCCTTTTCTCTACTCTTCCCAACTGGAAATGTTTGAAGATATGATGAAAGATGCACACAAATAACAGCATCAGACTACTGCTGTTTACAAATGTATTCTGAAGACCCTAGATTTAGACAGAACGTGGAGTCCATATTCCATCTGCTCTTTGAAAGTGAACTGGCAACACTATGTTATGGAGTTGCCCACACATTAAAAACAGGTTCCTATTTTCAGAACATGTCTGCTTCACAGCTACATGAAAAGGTACAAGAGAAGGACGAAGTTTTACAGTCAAGTATTACAAATCTCTCAGCAAACATGCATGGTACAAAAATGTACTGGTTCCAGCGGCACGCAGATGTACGATGTATGCTACACAACCTTGGTTCACCCACATGGTTTGTCACTTTAAGTTGTGCAGAGTATGCATGGGTAGACTTGCATACTTTCCTACGCATAGCAAACAGAAACAAAACAGGTGTAGACATGAAAACACCAGGAGCGCTTTGCTCTCTCGATCCAGTAAATGTTTCACGCTACTTTCATCATCGCTTCCTTGCCATGCTGCACTTCATTTGCAATAAAGCACTTCCTCCACTCGGAGAAGTGGAACACTTCTTTTGGAGAAATGAATATCAAGCCAGAGGAGCACCACTCATCCACATGCTTTTGTGGATTAAAAATGCTCCTAAATTTGGAGAGGAGAGTGATGAAACTGTTTTGCAGTTCATTCACAAATATGTCACTTGCAAAATCCCTTCGAAAAGTGCACATAGTGACCTACGAGCACAACATTTGCAATTCCAAAGACACAAGTGTGGCAAGTATTGCTGACACAAATATAAGAACAGAGGAAAATACAACACCAAATGCTGCTTTGGTTTCCAAAGACCAGTTTCAACAACAGGCCAAGTAAACAGATTCATGTTTCGGGTCGACACAGTGTGAAAGGAAAATCTCCAAAGAACACATACAGCATAAAAAGGAGTGAATCATCAAAGTACTTTAATGATTACAATGCAATTATTGCCCTCTTATGGAATGCCAATGTTGATGTACATTGCAGACAATTCCACTGCAGTTGCACGATACGTCACCGCCTACTTCATTAAAGCAGAGAAAACAGAGCTCAAAGACCTCTGAGATGACATATCCTCTGACATAGCACTGGCACAGAAATGGTACAGTTTTGGCATTAAAATGCTGTCCCATAGAGAATGTGGCAGTTACAAAGCCACTGACCATTTAACCGGCACCGCCTCATATGGGAAATCTGACAACATAGTGTGGCTAAGCCTTGGGCCTGCTGCATTATGAATAAGAGTACTTAAATCATACGAAGACATACAAACAATAGCCAAAAGCAATCCCAACAGCAAGGACATTTTGAAGAACAACTTCTAAGACACATACTACCCCAACAGGAGTATTACTTTAGAAGCCTTGTGCCTGTACAAGATAGCCCAAAACTTTGCATACAAAAACAACTTTAAACCAAATGAGGAAAAGTTAGATACAGAGTGGAAAGTTGTGAAGGCAGCTTGGTGAAACTTACGAAATGCAGCCTAATTAATCATATGAAGTTGTCATTAAAAACTCCTCAACACAAAGAACTGTACTACATGGCTCAACTTCAACTTTTCAAACCATGTAGAAAAGAGATGTATTAGCCACCTACACATGAAGATGCTTTCATTGCCAGTGAAAGTACAATTACAGTTGAAAACTCTACACGGTACAGAACCATAATGGACAATGAACGCCAAAAAGAAGACAATAAGAAGAACTTCAAGCACAACTAAATGTAGACACTTCTGAGAGCAGTGAACCTTCTCAAACAGGCACCCAAGAACCACTTGGACAGCCACTCAGAGCAAATGAGGCAGAATTAGCCATGACGGAAGTAACCACCAATATGCTTCAGTATGAGCACTGTGCAGAAGAGTTGGCAGTACTGAAACCCCAAATAAATAATGAACAGCGTACCATTTTTGTCAAAGTAAGTGAAAGCATTGACATGGTATACAGCACGAAAGAAAGACTTGTACCTGTGACAACTACAAACCTATAAGTGGTCAAGCTGGGTCAGGTAAAACATTCTTAATACAAACTATAGGTAAATACCTCCAAAAATTAACAAACAACAACCTTTCTGCTGTTGTAACAGCCCCATACAGGTTAGGCTGCCTACAAAATAGGTGCAGTCACTCTACACTGATTGCTATTCCTTCCAGAACACCAAAACAAATTAGAGTACTATAAACTTTCAGCAGAATCTGCTATGGAGCTACGCAGAGTTTTGAAACAAATGAAAATGCTCCTAATAGATGAGGTGAGCATTTTAACTTTGATTCACCTCAGATTGCAAGAGTTCCTCAAAACAGACTACAAACTCTTTGGAGGAAAACATGTGATTGCCTTCAAAGATCTCCTTCAATTAACACCAGTCAAAGGTGAACCTATCTTCACAACCTTAGCGCACAAAGAGTGCCATAAAAGTCTTGGAAGTATCGGGAATGTAAATCTCTAGCAACATTTCCAATACAGAAAACTAACTCAAAACATGTGTCATTCTGCAGACCTCACCTATGTCAACATTTAAAAAAACATACAGATTGGTGTACTATCAAAGAAGGTGTAGTCTATCCTCAATACTAGACGCTTCCATGAGCTGTATGGGCGTAAAACATGTGCTACTGATGTCATTGAACAATTAGCTAAGAAAAACGTTAGCTGTATGTCCTTAATGCCAACTCTAGCAAGCTGTGCACAATTGAATGCAACAATGCTGCAAAAACAAAAACAACCACTAGTGGAAATTCACGCCACAGACAAACTGGACGTACACGGTATGACAATACCTATGTGTCAACAAGGTATAGCACAACTACAAACCTTAGAGTACTCCATCTCCAACACCAACACAACTGGTTTGGAGAAAATGTTAACATTATGTGTCAACTGTAGAGTTATGCTAAAGCGTAACATTGACGTAGAGCAAGGTTTAGTTAGTGGAGCACTTGGTACAGTTGTGGGGTTCCAAACATACCCACGGGACAACAGCATTTAGTTTGTAAACATCACGTTTGACAAACTTTCAGAAGTCAAAAATATAGGACGCACAACAGCACGATTCCTTCTTTTCAAAGACATGTATGTACGCAGAGAACAGTTTTCTCTGTCGCTAGCTTATGCAGTAACTATTCATAAATCACAAGATCTAACCTTAGATCAAGCATTGATTGATAGTGGCAGCACAGACTGTAAAGAAGGCATGAGTTACGTAGCACTGTCATGGCTACGTACACTGGAAAGACTGTATCTAGTGAATATTGATGCAACTGCAGTCAATGCAGACATTCTTTGCATCATAGAGTACAATAGAATACGTGCACTGTACACACCCCATCTGAAAATGTACCCTATTCCACAGAAACTGAAAGGTTTGAAAAGAAGGCTCATTCAATCAGAAGTTGTAAATTATTTAGCAACAGTACCATCAAAGAAATTGAAAGCAACTCATACTGCATCAACTACCAAAAGCACATACAAAAGGAGTCAAAAAGACAAAGCATACCCAACTCCACCCAAAAAAGGGCTCTGCAAAGAAACCACGTACCCTTCCATCAAAGTGCTCAGACACAAAAGTACCTGACCCATTCAACTTTTCCAATACAACAGGTGGTAATTGCTATGCAAATGTAGCAATGAATGTTCTATTCCAAATGCCAACAATTGTGGAAAACATTTATTTGGAGCAGTCGAGTTGTGTTTGTAAATGCTCATCCTTCACAGAAATGCAGTAAGTAATCCTGACACCATTTACAGTGGCTCAGGAATAACGCAAGAATTGGACTACAGTGCTGAAATGGTGAAATTCACTTTAAACTGACACGAAGAGCCACAGGAATTTCTAATGAACTTACTACAAATACTGGAAAGGAAAAACATACTCATAATTGAAATCTTTCATATTTCCTACATGTGGAAACATACATGCAGTCTCTGCAACCATTTCATTCAGGAACAAGTCCCTAACAAATGTTTCATGTATATATCAATACCTAACTGTGACTCCATTCCATTTCAGCAACTGGTGCAAAATGCAAAGCATAGCATGTTGTGTACGTCATGCAATTCTGATAATCGTTCGACACTACATATACACTTACATAGTCAATATGTAATATTAATGCTCCTAAAATACAATGCCGATGGGAAAAAAAACAGCTTCAAACTTACTGCGTTCACACACGGACAGGTATCACTTGGCAGGAAAACCTTCACGGGGATATAGATATATATAATACAATAAAGAGCAAGATGATACGTGTTGTTTACTTGCCTCCAACCCCCTCACACAAAAACTCTATAAGGTTTTCCAGCATCACTAGTCCTGAAAAAATGGACCGTCTGCTATAACTGATTTACACAAATGTATAACAAGTTTATTATTCAAATAATTTAAACTGAATTTAAACAAAAAACACTACCCTCACCTAACACAGTGTACTAAACATTAAAAAACAAATATAAAACAAATGTAAAACATCAAATAACTTATTTATACGACACAAAAATATCACATAACACACAAAAAAATCTCAATGTGTCACTAAAACAACAAGCATCCCAACATGTTTCTCTTCTTAACTGCCCAGTTCAGGCGAACATTCTTCAGGGGATAAATTTAAAAGCATCCACTAATCTCTTCCACACCGTGTTGAAAGGGTAGATTCAGGCACCCAAGAGGGTAAAAAGAAAACAAACTCCAAGCCTGTAAAAATAAAGGAAAGGAGAAACCTAATGAGTTCCAAAAAGGGAAGGAAGTACTACAAAATGTAAATGGTGGCATGGCACAGGGATTATGCCACACTCACAAGGGTCCCAAAGGGTACCCACAGATTTACCTTTAAATGGTGAAACTTCAAAGCACGTCACAGAATGACAAATTTGCTGGTTTCCCTCCAAATGAGAAATCAATACTTCAACAAAGCGTCACAGTCCGCTAGAGTATCGCCACACCTAAGTAAGACAAAACCAATAAACAGAGACCACATGCTCTGTTATATCCAGAAATCACACTGGCTTCAATACCATTGCACATAAAATCAAGGCTCCAGATAACAAAGTAAATTACCTCCACAAATGTAGGGATCAAGACTGCAATTCACAATTCAGTAATGAACAAGTTGAAATGGAAACATCCATACGATCAAGCAATAAAGTACAGAGTCAATCTGGAAAGCAATGGAAACATAACAGTAAACACCATTTATCTGGCATTACCAAAACCTCAGCTAACAACATGCCGTCAACATGCACTAGAGGGCAAACAGAAGGGGGTGCTTATATTTCACAAACGTGAGGAGGCCATGCATTATCTAATGTGTAAAGACAACTACTCAGCGTCCATGCTGTCCAACCTCCACAACGTCAAAGAAACGTGGAAAATGGATAGCCACACAACATGTGTGTAAAAAAAAAAAAAAATGTCCGCGTTTCTTTGACGTTGTGGAGGTTGGACAGCATGGACGCTGAGTAGTTGTCTTTACACATTAGATAATGCATGGCCTCCTCACGTGTGTGAAATATAAGCACCCCCTTCTGTTTGCCCTCTAGTGCATGTTGACGGCATGTTGTTAGCTGAGGTTTTGGTAATGCCAGATAAATGGTGTTTACTGTTATGTTTCCATTGCTTTCCAGATTGACTCTGTACTTTATTGCTTGATCGTATGGATGTTTCCATTTCAACTTGTTCATTACTGAATTGTGAATTGCAGTCTTGATCCCTACTTTTGTGGAGGTAATTTACTTTGTTATTTGGAGCCTTGATTTTATGTGCAATGGTATTGAAGCCAGTGTGATTTCTGGATATAACAGAGCGTGTGGTCTCTGTTTATTGGTTTTGTCTTACTTAGGTGTGGCGATACTCTAGCGGACTGTGACGCTTTGTTGAAGTATTGATTTCTCATTTGGAGGGAAACCAGCAAATTTGTCATTCTGTGACGTGCTTTGAAGTTTCACCATTTAAAGGTAAATCTGCGGGTACCCTTTGGGACCCTTGTGAGTGTGGCATAATCCCTGTGCCATGCCACCATTTACATTTTGTAGTACTTCCTTCCCTTTTCGGAACTCATTAGGTTTCTCCTTTCCTTTATTTTTACAGGCTTGGAGTTTGTTTTCCTTTTACCCTCTTCGGTGCCTGAATCTACCCTTTCAACACGGGTGGAAGAGATTAGTGGATGCTTTTAAATTTATCCCCTGAAGAATGTTCGCCTGAACTGGGCAGTTAAGAACAGAAACATGTTGGGATGCTTGTTGTTTTAGTGACACATTGAGATTTTTTTGTGTGTTATGTGATATCTTTTGTGTCGTATAAATAAGTTATTTGATGTTTTACATTTGTTTTATATTTGTTTTTTAATGTTTAGTACCCTGTGTTAGGTGAGGGTAGTGTTTTTTGTTTAAATTCAGTTTAAATTATTTGAATAATAAACTTGTTATACATTTGTGTAAATCAGTTATAGCAGACGGTCCATTTTTTCAGGACTAGTGATGCTGGAAAACCTTATAGAGTTTTTGTGTGAGGGGGTTGGAGGCAAGTAAACAACAGGTATCATCTTGCTCTTTATTGTATTATATATATCTATATCCCCGTTGGTGGAGTAGGATGTTTTCATGTTAATAGGGATTCTTTATACCTATTTAAACATATTAGGAAAACCTTCACAACAGTAGCCATAATGTACCACACAGGAGACTCAACCAATGGAGGGCACTATACTGCATAAATTAGAAAGCAATGGTCATGGTGGGAGTCCAATGATACTTCCATCAGTCCAAAGCAGAGATTACCTGCAAATCTTGCGAATGCCTACTTAATATTCTTGAAGCCAAAATGTACTCATTGATGTACAAACCTACTATACCTTACTCCCCAGCACCAACCAGTACCTTTGTAAGTGGACAAAACAATGTTTTCCTTCCACACTGTCGACCTAAAACAACTTAGCATATTGCAAGCATTGAAGAAATGCACTAAAGTGTGTGTTGGACATTTTTATCCCAATGAATACACTCACACAAACAATACGTGTGCACAAATCACAGTAGCAGTATTTTCCACAGTATCGTGGAAGGAAAAGTACTAAGTATGAGGGTCCAAAACTATCCTTAGTAACCTCTGAAACCACCATGCATGCAAATCAGTCACCAGCTCTCCAAGAATAGTGATACAACTCCAAGACATATGGCCCTATCATCACGTAACTCCATAATGGTACACTACAACTTCAGAATGTACACAGATGTCCAAGTAGCAAAAAGAATGCACAACCTTTTAAATGTACTCTTTACGAAAGGGACACTGTAAACTGTCAGAATATGTCACCTGGTATCTAACTGCAATCAGAATATGACAATTTTATTTGCAGCATTTAAACAACCCAACTGAACCTTCAACAACTACTGTGCTGCAAACTTGTGAAACACTTCCAAAGTATGAGCAGTTACAGTACACCAACAGGTACATATCTACCGTCAGAATTCTGCACTAGCACAGTACAATGCCACAATACTTGCAAACCAGCAGCAGCAACCAAATGCATAAAGAAACAGTGATACATAAAAAAAGATGCAGGTAAACATTTACAAAATACCACCTGCTATACAACATCACCCATCCTACCATCACGTATAGGCCAGAAATCGTAAACCATTACATTCCCTCCTACTTCAAGAGTATACCTTAAAACATGCTGTAACCACTCCAAACATCAGTATGATTCATTGTGCACCATAGTAGCAAAAACATTTGAAAGGTTTTTCTTTAATCCAGCATGGATTTTTTCCCCACAGACCCAGTGATTATGCAAATAAACACAGGAACTGTGCTCATTGCACAGTACACTGGTTCAAAGCATAGTACTTAGGAAGTCCTTGTTATGAGGTTCTACAAAGTAAAGAAATGTATGCTATGCAGTGGACTGCAAACTCACAAAATACCTGCTCTAACATGTTCTGGTCTCTTTTCCCATAGATTATGCAGCAACCGGTACCATAACATTTCACACTCGATACCAAAAACACAGTACAGGCCCTCCTCAATCCAAACAGTAAGTCTGCAACGATTGCTATTATACTACAATGTCCACAGTGCAATGTGTACACTTATTTCTGCTATACACATAGCAATGCCACCATTTGCAATACACACCTATATTACACTACGCAGCTTGTGCCTATGCCCTACACACTTCACTACACCCTGTACAGTGTAGGGTCTCCAACCATGCACTCAACATTGTACACCCTACCCACAATTGCCACTGCTCTCTACAACTATGCATACAAACATCTATCCACATACCCCTAACCCCACACATAACACAGCCACCTACCCCTTAGCCACTGCAGTTGACGTTGTCTGCCATTTCTTCCACACAATACATAACCTGTTTCCTACGTACACTGTTCACTTAAGCCTACAATAAGTAGACACACTGAATGAAGAAAACTACAGTAACCTACCTGACAATCTGCACAATCACAACAATACAACTTGATGAATGCATCCATACATCTTACGTAACTGTCATAACTGCTGCAACATTTGGCTCCTTGCTTTCCACTGGCACTGTGAAGGCCATTAGGTAATTTTCATTGTTATGTACACCATTTAAAAAAAAGGTATCCAGCCCATATTTCACTGCAGCGCATGGGTCGTAGCTCGGCATCCATATTGCAACCACAGCGTTACTGCTTACGTTTTCAAACTTCTGTTTCCCTTTCTTATTGTATAAAGGAAACACCATTTGAACACCATAACCCCTTTACAAAGTTTGATGAACGTACATACTAACTCCTTGTCTTTGCTGAAGTGCAGCCCCAAATAGGTTCATGCTGCACGACACCTAAATGTGTACGATGGGAAACCCACCCAGGTATTCTGAGGCAGCGAACACACAGTCTGCCATCATCCACCGTTGCCTCGTAACACAATGCACATATAACTGGTCCTTAGGCACTGTAAAAGCACATTTTATGTATGTTGCCATCTGTGCATTCACTGCACCATGTGTACGGTACCATCATTTCTACTTGTACATCGTACTACCTTCACCGTAATAACACTACCAACATTCGTAAATGCATGCTACAATCGAAACACATTGCCGGCTGATTATTTTTTTTTCCAGCATCATCTCCGGAAAGTGAAACCTAACATACCTCTCCTTGAACAGCACATACGCTCATTGTAAAACAGCCTTGAGGGGGAAGCAATTTTAGCTCCAAGGTCTGACATTGGCCCTCATTACGACCCTGGCGGAAAGTGACTGACCGGACCGCCACAGCGTAAATAGCGTTTCCGCCATTGCACGAAGGAGCAAAGTGCGGCCCATTCCGACCCATCGGGCACGAGCACCACGGCATGGCGGAAGTGCAAAGTCCGCGATGGCGGAAATGACCCCAAAACGGCCCACACCGCCGCCGTACGGCGCCCTAGGTGCAATACCGCCACCCATCACAGCGGACACCGCAGTGTGCGCCTACCGGAAAGTACGGTGACCGGAAATATACGGAAACGGAAGTTAAAACATGGGCCCGGAACGGGAAACATCCCGCCGTACACCTATAAAACCACTAAAACCACACAACCACTAAAAACACTACCCTGAGACACACCCCAACCCGTCATCCACCCTAGCGAAACCAAGAAAAATGGGAAAAGTAGCGAAGAAAGCGTGCGACCGAAGCGGCAGGTCCACTTCTCCCGTGAGGAACTCACCGTGCTAACAGAGACCCTCCAGGAGAATGCTGCCGTCGTCTTCTGCACGCAAATGACCAGGACGGCACTTGCAAACAAGAAGGCCATATGGGCTCTGGTGGCACAGCGGGTAAGTGCGGTGGGGACCGCACCCCGCACCCCACAGCAATGCCGAAAGCGATGGGACGACCTGCGGATACGCGTCCGCAGCATACTCTCTGCCAACCGCAACATTGCCACAGCCACCGGGGGAGGTCCTGAATCACCCATCAAGTTGACCCCCTGGGAAGAAATCTGTGCCTCCACCATCGGAATGGAGAGCATAGAGGGAGTCGGAGGGATGGAGAAAGGAGTGCAGACATCCGAAGATTCAGGTAGGTGGGCCAAATAAAACAATGCCAAATCCACAAAGTCCATCCATGTGAAGTACCATGTGTCCACATAGTGCAACAGAAACACATGTCCAGGAGAACGTCCACACACATCGGCCTGATAGCGCACGTTAAAACCCACAATAAATACATAAATAATTAAAAACCCCTAAAACACGCACTACACGTGCAGCAGGCACACCCTAACTGCAGGCTGCCCAACAACTGCACCCTCACTCCACACACAAATGAAAGCACCTCCAAGGCCCCGACCCAAATCACCCTCAGGTACCACCCCAATGCATGTGATACAATGCCATTCCAATTCCCACAGACCCATCAATAACCCTCGCCCTCCTTTACTCCACCACAGGGTCCGATCCAAACGACGAGCTTCAGGACACCCCTACCAGCACACCTGCAAAGAGGGCCAAGACCAACGGCCAAAGACCCTCCACCTCAGCTGCACGCATCAAGACACGGCAGCAGCACAAATCAGGTGGCAGCACAGAGGAGGGAACATCAACAGGCACCCCAGCAGCCAGCATGCCCACACCACCACCACCACAGGTCCCCCCAACGGATGCCACAGAAGGCACTGCCTCTGGTGGCAGCAGCACCATAGGTGACACCCCATTGATGGCAGCATGCTCCGACACAGAAGACGGGGATGTCGAAGTCAGATCCATCCATGACCTGTCCCAATCCCCCTGTCTGTCCCATCCCGTACAACATGAGGATACCACGCAGGGGCACCCACAAGACGACGACTGGCCATCCCCCACAAGCCCTGTGGCAAGGCAACATGAGGACAACAGCCCCTCTGTGACACCCCCGCAAATGGCCATGGCCCAGCAGAGGCAACAGTCCCTCGACCAGTTAATCGTGCAACAGCAGCAACTGGCCACGCTCCTCAAGGACCATGCCGATGAATGTGGGGGCACTAAGGCAGACATAGAAACATCAACTGAGACACTTAGGGCAGAAATGGAGAGAGGTACAGAGACACTAAGGGCACAAATGGAGAGTAGCACCGAGAGCCTGGGAGTCCAAATGGAGAGAAGCACCGAGAGCCTGAGGGGGGAACTGCATGCGACGTCCAAGGACGTATGTGCCGAACTTGCCGCAGTGCGCCGTGTGCTCACTGAGCTCTCGCAAACCCTTAGGGACATGCATGGACGTGAGCAGGCAGAGACATCATCCGTTGCAAGTTCCGTCCAGGGCAGCCCCCAACGTAGATCTGGGAGGAACCTGCGCTCCACAGGCAGGGGTGCCCCTGATACCCGCAGAGGGGGCTTGCAATAGCGACTGCCCACTGACAATGAGCATCTTTGGACACTGGTGTTCGGGGGGGAGGTAGGAGGGTGGAGGGGGTGTGTTGGGCTCACTTGGGTGGCGGGTCGATAGGGTGTACAACATGATATCACATATGCCATAAACAGTGCACGATCAACCAATGAGATGTGTGGACATTGATCTTTGTGTACTAGGCCATCATAGGCGTACAGTCCATATTGTGCATGTCCCAGACACACACAGTGCCACGAGTCCCGTGTCCATGTATCAGCCACCAGGCGTGAGTGCTAGAAGCATACATCAATGAGATGCTGACGAATGTCACGGCCCTCCGGTGCCTCGCAGACTCCTTGAGGTGCTGCCACATCCCCACCCTCATCATGACCATCATCAGGTGCTTGCAGTTCTGCGTCAGGGGGCATGGGCACATTTCTACGTACGCATATGTTGTGGAGCATGACACATGCCATCACCATCTTTGCAACCTTCTCATGGCGGAACAGGAGTGCCCCGCCAGACCTGCTGAGGCAGCGGAAACGACCCTTCAGTAGGCCGAATGCCTGTTCAATGACTACACGGGTACGTGAGTGGGCATGGTTGTAGTCCTCCTCATGCTGGTCCTGTGGGTTCCGGACTGGTGTGAGGAGCCATCTCTTCAGTGGATATCCAGCATCACCTGTATGTGGACGATAAACGTATGATGTGGAATGCCATTGCTACGTACGCACCCCCCCCCCTTCCTGCCAGGTCATTGCCGAATCACATACCCCACATTATCATGCATGTAATGAGACTCACCGAGTAGCCAGGATCTGTTCCCTGCGTGTCGCTCCATGTAGCGTGGTATTGTAGAGTTCCTCAAGACCATAGAATCATGGGTTGATCCAGGGAATCGGGCACAACAATGTGTAATGATCCTGTTGGAGTCAGACACCATTTGTACATTCAGAGAATGAAATTGTTTTCGGTTGCGGTACTGGGCCTCCATGGCATGTGGGACGACCAATTCCACATGGGTGCAGTCGATGGCACCAATGCAACCCGGTATGCCGGCAAGTGCATGGAATCCCACTTTTGTGTTGGTAATTTCCTGCTCCGAGCGTGGTAGGGAGATGTAGTCGTCTGCGTGCTGCAGGAGGGCATCGAGCACTTGCAATAGTGTCCGTGAGAACAGTGGCTGAGAAATGCCATGCAACTGTCCGACTGTGTGCTGGTAGGTGCCTGTGGCCAGGAAGTGGAGTACAGACACCACCTTCAGTAGGGGTGGGATGGCGGTTGGGCTATCTATCATGCTGACAAGGTCAGCCTGTGTCATGTCCACAATGGCGGCTATGGTGTCCCGGTCCAGACGGTAGAGGGTGTGGATGTGCTCATCAGTGAGGTTGAACGGATGTGCTCGGAGGCGTGGGATTGCGGGCTGCCTGCGTGGTGGTAGTGGCTGTGCTGGCGGCCCTTGCTGGCCCTGCCTTGCCCTCCTCCTCCTCCTGCGTCTCCTCCGTGCGGCCGGTTGTAGTTGGTGTTCGTCTTCTTCTTGGAGTTGGAGTACTTGCAGTGCTATCATGTCCCCCAGGGCCAACATCGCGAGTCCTGCCGGTAGCATTTCGGTGTGGTTGTGGGAGGAGACTGGCTGTGCAATTTATGTGTTTTCAGGCTGTATGGCCTCCACCTGTGGTGATTCATTCCACCTGTGCAAACTGCTCTCCCCTTTGGCCGAGCACGTCCCGCGCACAACGCTGCAATTCAGGGAATGGCATCTTGCTATTGCAATCATGTATTTGTACCCGATGGCCGTGTAACATTGGTTGATATGTTCATTCTGCTGTGGTCCCATTGTTTCACATACTATCTGTGCAGTCGCGAACAGACTTGTGAAGGGTCAGTGGAACGTAGTACTCGAGTAACGGTGGGCCCTCATGCATCACTGTACCGAGTTGCAACGACGGGCGGGGCGTCCCATTTGTGGGTGAAGGCAGTTGCCATTTTCACACACAGCCGCACTCGATGGATTAATTAGTGATTTCAAACGGCCACAGATGCCTCTTCGACGTGATGTTGCAAATGAGGAATTCGAAGGGCGGCGCTTTCGGTTTTCAGCTAGCGGCGAGGAAATGCCCACAGGTCTGACTGCAAATATAACGTACTATTGTTCAATGTCCTTGGGACAGGGGCCATGGCGAGGATGCAATGATTGATATGAATGGTTTGGGATGCGCAATGGCGACGTGGGCGATGAGGCCGGACGTTCCCAAATACATGTTACTTCACTACACTGGAATTACGGGCTGGGGCACTGTGGATTTTGCAGGCTGCATAACGCACAGACTCAATGGATATTTCTAATGCTATGTGAGTAAATATTCAGGCGTTTTAATCCCGGGATGAGGGAATGATGAATGGATGCATGGGCAGGTGATTTGATACAGAGTTTGCCATGTACAGGGCTTCTTGGGATCTATCCGCCTCCCCTACGCTATGTGATGCAGGGCTGCCATAGTGGGACCATCGTCTATCTGGCCTTGTTGAGCCCTCCCTGTCTCGACGCGCCCTCAGACACTTGTGTCCATGCACGTTACCAATCCCATCTGATGGATTCTGTTTTGACAGACGCATGCACAGGTACACTCGTTTGTGATGGTGTTTACACCTCGATATAGATAGTTATGAGTCGCAAGTGGTTTTTGGGTGGTGATGGACCTTTGGAGTGGGCTAGCATGCATATGGCTGTGGATTTAGTGTGATCATTGAAGTGAGTTGTTGGAATGTAGTTCTGATGGCCATTCTGTTCTTTTTCTTTTCTTTTGGTTGACAGGTATCTCCTCCCCTTTTGCCACTGCCATCTGTATGCCACTCCTGCAGATGGGTTTTACTCCCGACACCTGCTGCTTCGTGTTAATCAGTGGAGCAGCATTACGATCTTATGGGACGATCGCCAATGGGCCACATGCCCTTACGCAGTACTGGTGGCTCGGAGCAACATTTCGGCCTTTCAGCTGGACTAGTGCCTCCCCATTGGGACGGCCCTGCGGTTCTGTGTGCTTCCATGTTGCCTTTTCGTACGTGAATGTGGCTCTGTGTACCATGATGGAACAGGGCGTCACACAAGTAGTGGCTGGTCATTTCTTGCGGATGCAGCCCACAATGGTGAAATGTGTTTTGGAGTTCATGGCCTGATGGCTGTATGGGCTTGGTGATTTTGATGTGCATTAAATTTCTATTCTGATTTGGCCCGTGTAGCGTTCTTCTTTGCAAGTGATGTGGCATATGCCTATTTGGGGAGCGATGTATTGTGAGGAGATCTGCATTGGGTTCCAGCTTCGGAGTTTAGTTGCGTGGTACTGTACTGGGCGCGTTTGCCTACGAAGCCCGTGAGGTCAGGGATGGGGGCTGCCAATATGACTGTTTGAATGTTGTCATGCTCAGGGGCGGGGGATTGGGTTTTGTGTAACAGATGCCGGTCAGCCAGGTGGACTGGTGGAATGATGTGATTTTCGGAATATTGCTGGTCACAGGTGCCTGTGTTTGCGTGCGTTTCTTGGTGGGGGACTGTGGTCATGTCCATTGGGATGGCTTCTGTATTCGTGCCATCTGTGCCCTGCAGCTCCCATTGGCCCCTCTTGTGTTTCATTTGTTCGTTGGCATGCATGGGTGACTTGTACATTTCAATGGTTGCATTGTGACTTCATTGCACCTACAGGGAGTTGTACTTTGTGGGCAGGGAGCGGTGTACAGGCACTCAGTGGGGCCGTTTACGGTTGATTCGCGATGCCGTACTTCTCACCATGGCGGAATGGTACATTCCACCATGCTTGATGGCGTTAGGTACATGTCCGCTAGGGTCGGAATTGGCGTACCCTTGCGCCATGGTGGTGTTTACGGTTTGGCATGGCGCGCGCGCGCGTGCTTGGTGCAGTTAGCGTTGGCGTTCACTACGGTGTCGCTAATGGCTTCGTACTTTGCGGTGACGGGTCATAGTCGCACCGAGCGCTATTCGATGGCGGTATTGCATTTCCACCATCGTTTTCCGAATTCCGCCAGGGTCGTAATGAGGGCCATTGTATTGTAGTATAGCAAAAAAGGATACATAACTTACACTTCAGTTGCTCTGCCCATGTGCCCCAAAGGAAGTCTGCAACAAACCCATACGCTGTACACTGCAAATTTTCGCCCACCCAATACAAGCATGGAATTTGCTGAAGATATGTAAGTACAACATTACATCACATGTGTATTACAAATAAAATATATTAAGCTGCTGTTCTGGTTGCCTATTTATAAATGTACTCTACTGCACACTTATTCTCTGTACATTTTACAGAGCTTTGTGATGGCAGTAAGGACGCATTGTTACAATGCCTCCTTTTCCGGTAAATTGCAACTGTGATTGTACTTCCTTTTGCTGGCATTCTTCAACACCCCCTGCAAATGCAGACATAAAGGGCAAGAAGAAAAGGGAATACAAGTTGTGCACTAAAAACAACACACCTTCTGCTGATTCAAGTAGTACTACATTCCCTGTTTTGACATTTCTATGCCCACTCACACAATTACTAGGTCTACGCACCCTCAGTATACTGAACGTTAAAATGGCCACAGGTGCACACAGCGGTCAACCAACACACAAACAGCCCACATTTCATTGATGCACTACTTAGCAAAGCAGCTCCTCCATTCTCCACAATCTGAGGTGACCCTCATGAGGGTTCTTTTTTTATTACTTTCTTTGCAGACAGACAGACACATTGCGTCGTGGGTCGACCAACACTGTCATGTTATGTAAAAAGGAAACACATCAAAAGGGCAACTGGTGGCAACGTTTCCAAGACACTTTCCTTGTGTGGAGACATACGATCACAGTATCAGCTACAAAACAGAGAGCAAGGCAGTGGGTTAATTTATGACGCTTCTCAGTAACACACAGTACATGGTCCATGAGGCAGCCAGCTATTACAAAATCCTTCCTGCAAACCCTTGTCCTGTACTCTGCCACTTATACCAGCTACTTAAATCTACTTTTATTCATCTTTCTTCTCAGATATCTTGCACCTTACTCCGTGTGCCACACCTTCCACATTCCAATAGACGGGCGGTGGACCAAGCATTGGAAGATTACCATAAGCGATTTATTTCCCGTCGTTATTATCTGGGCTGACCGATATGGGCCGGTATGTTCATTTGTTGTTCCGCTAATACAAACCAACCTACAAACCTTTATGCTGTAAGGCATCTCAGAGAGCATTTACCTTGTCTAACTTTCAAAGAAAATGTGTTGTTCCACACGGCCCATAAAGTACCACTAAGTACTCCTTTTCCCACTTTGCTAGATGAGAACAGAAGTACAGAAGTGCGCAGACGGCATTGGTCACTGGATTTTGTTTGCGAAATAAAAGAGCGATCAATGCAGCCAACTTACACGTTGTTGTTAACATTCTGTAGCAAAATAAAGCACTTTCAGCAATTCAATATGGTGTTACTAAACTATGGTTATGTTCTGGAACAGTATGCTCTGTGTGCGCATGTCTGCTTTTGCTTTAGTTTATGTTGTACCTTTCCGGAACTAGGTGCTCACATGACAGAGTGCGCTACGCTTGTCACTGACGCCACTGACTGCTGCAATGGTGTATGCTGCACACACACACATATAGGTAATGGAAGTGATGCACACATGACAATTGCACACAGTAGACGCGCCAACCATGTTTGTTGGCCATCTCAACAAGTACGCAAAACAAAGCTAACAGTCAGATGGCCTGCGTCCTGTATATGTCTGGACTTAATGGCGTTGATGATGTTGTCGGCTGCAAATCTATGTGGGTTGGTGTCCATACTTTACATGTGTAATGCTTATTAACTCGTGTCATGTTGCAATATCTTCCTTCACTCTCAAAGCCCACCATACGAAACATAAATGGTGGCATCTCAGTCCGTGAATGGCAATAAGGCCAATAACGTACACCATATGCAAGTGCAGGCACTTCACGCCACCTTTGCTGGTGTACCAACTGGAAACGGGTCCTCCACAACCATTTGGTTACAGTGAGCACCCACAGGAGACATACATATTTCCAAGAGTGTACGCTGGAGTTACAAATCAGTATAAGAACGGACCCAAAGAAGGCAACATTCTGAAACCTACTTCCAACCAGTGTCCAGACCTTTAGGTGAAAGGGCCGTAGCCATGCATACATGGCAGTTGGGGCTTGCCACTCCCAACACAACATGGTACGCCGATTACAAAAATCCCTACATCTTCTGCAATACACTCCCCATCCCCAATGCCCTCTGAATGTAGTCGCCTGCGCACCTTCCCGACAATGAATTATATGCCAGTAGCTTTGAACATGGGCCATGTTGCAAATGTTAAGTGGTAAAAAAATCCTTTCATGCCCGACTTTCTTACTACACTCCCTGAAGCAATGCCCTGTTCACGGCTACACCATTCCTAACGCAAATGGTGTCTTAAATCACCAATGCTGCTGTAGGAACTAAAACATGTCCACCACAGTGATTCTGCAAAGGCGCGCACCTTAGGACATTTACATATTTAAAAGTCTATGGTATGTCACATGGTATGGTTATAATAACTTATGCAAATGACCTAAGGTAAAGGGAATGCACTCTTTGTAAATATGTGTGCAATCCACATACCAATATCACAGCACTCCCATACATGGCAGCATTAACGTTGCGGGTTTGTGGCCAACAGCCTAGTCCTTCGCCACACCCACTACAAGGCAATAGAGCCATGCATGGGAACATGTGACCACATACCTTTTCTGTCCACAGATACTTATGGGTACAGTAAGGAACCCAACCAAGGCAACATTCTGAAACCTACTTCCAACCAGTGGCCAGCCTCTTAGGTCGAAACGCCCCAGCCATGCAAGCAATCCAGTAGGGGTTTTGCAAGCACAACACAACATAGCACATCAACTGGAAATATCCTCATATTGTCTCCAATGCACTCCCCATCCCCAATGGAGTCTGCCTGCACTCATGAAAAATGGATAGTCACCTCTACGGCTGCCTGCCAATGAAGTATATGTGAGTACCTGCGTAAAAGGTCCATATCGTAAAACTGTGATGGTAAAAAATTCCTTCCATGTGCCAATTTTTGACTGCCCTCCCTGAAGCAAGGCTGTGACCAAGCCCTAACCTCTTGGATACATGCGAATGCCTACGGCCTGGCGCCCATGCACCCAAGAGCCTAGTCCTTCAACACACCCACTAGAAGGAAATAGAGGCATGCATGCTACCATGTGGCCACGTAGCTATCCTGACTACCGGTACATATGGCTACAGTAACAGACTCATCAAACAAGGCTACATTCTCCAACCTACTTCCAAACAGTGGCCAGACTGTTAGGTGCAAGGGCCCTAGCCATGCACACAAACCAGTACGCATTTGCAGGCACAACACAGCAGTACGCCGATTGCAAGTATCCTCATACTATCCCCAATGCACTCCCCATCCCCAATGCAGTCTGCCTGCACTGACCAAAATATGATAGTCCCCTGTGTACCTAACCACCAATGCAGTATATGTCAGTACCTGCATGAATGGTCCATATCACAAAAGTGTGTGCAGCTACCCGCCAATGAAGTATATGCGAGTAGCTGCATGCATGGCCCATATAGCAAAACGGTAATGATAAAGAATCCTTCTGTGTAGGAATGTCACGCATTCTCAATTTTTACCCACCATCTGCAATCCTTTCCCCATTCCCAAGGCAGCGTCCAGGCTGTCACCACATAAGGTACTCGTCTGCTGACCTACCTGCAAATTGCCTCACTGCCCTCCCATGCATGGAGGCATTGCATTGCATGGGTGGTGCCCAAGCCCTAGGCTCTTGGGTAGGGGAGGCCTGCAGCCTCTGCCCATGCACTGAAAAGGCAAGGCAGACAAGCATGGGAACATTTTGCCACAAACCCACCACCATAAAACAATGCAAATGCACAAAGTCAACATAACCACTGGCAGTCCTAGGCTACAGCACAACACATTGCCAATTTCTTCGCTTTGCCCTCTTTTGCCCACCGGATCCGGCAAACCATGTTTTGCAACCCCTTCCGCCACAGCACTATCCTCTGATACACCATGGCGGTGTTTCCCAAAAACTTTGACGCACATCACAGTTCCCTCCAGCCAACCACCGGCCATGTCCAATGTTTGCCGACATCACGGCATACCGCAAGCCAATGAGACTTCGGCCTGCGGAGCGAACAGGGAAATGGATCCGCAGAGTGAACAGGGAAATGGATCCGCGAAGCGGACCATATATCACACATTTTTTGGGTCGTACATTTCAGTTGTTTGCAACAAAAGTATTGGTAGGATTTCCACCAAACACACAAAAGCACACTTTCTGACCCAAGCCCTTGCTTCTGCCTCAAATTTGGTGAAAATCTGTTCAGCCGTCCGGCCTGTAGCCATGCGCAAAGTTTTTCCACCATTCAGTGTATGGAAAAAGAAAATATTTTGGGACCCCCCTATAATTTTGCCCCCCATGTACGAAACCTCAACCAACTTGGTGAAAAGATTCAGAGCCGGTCATATACTTTTTTTTGTGCAAAGTTTGGTGACGATTCCTCCAGGGGGAGCGAAGTTACAAGCCGACGGAAAAATGGTCTTCCTATGAGTTTAGCAACTTAACCATAACTACACGCCCACTACCACGGGCCGTGTCATACTTCTGAGTATATAGTATATTGTTTTAGTTACAGAAACATCTGTTGCAAATATGGAATTATTTTTCTAATGGACCTCATATATAAAAACATTACCATCTAATGATCACACAGAATTTACAAATGTTGGTGCTACATGACAAGATGGTAAATGTCGAAATTCAAAACAAATACTTCAGGGCTGATCTACACTCTCTTATACAAATGCAATTTAGTACGTTTTTAAACAAAAAATCTACACGTGATTCAGTGATAACATTATTGCAGGGTCATTTCTGTACAATGTTTTTAATACCCTACCATTTAGCCTTTTGCATTCCCAAAGAGAGTAATAAGCCCAGCCTAAATTTTCCCAATAACATTCTATGTCTGTCAACTCTGAACAAAAGAAAATAAACCAATGATCCTCTGCGCCAAAGACTTTGCAGGACAAGGCCACAGTGTTGTGCGATGCTGGTGTTTGGCAACAAAGAATTCGGAATGCAGATTGCGGGAATGCAGTGCAGCCGTCGACCAGCGGCGACCGCAAGGTAATACAGGTGCGGGAGAGGGACGCAGCCATTACTGCATTCTACTAAACTGCCCTACCTCGCGCTTACCTCCATTTCAATGCGTATCTCACCCTGCTTGTTTCTACGCATTCCTTAGGCTATCCCGCTCCCGGGTAGTCATTTTTTCTGTTGTTCTTACAAGCTGTTTCTCTGTTTTTCTGTAGCATCTGATGCATTTTCTCCTGTCTAAGTGTTTGTTTAGGCCTCAATCATTGTTCATCTGCATTCCTCTGCAGTTATGTTTTTTCCCTCTAGGTGAATGTATTGGCCTCTACAACTCTGTGCTGAATCTCCTATGCTGTGATCTCTACTGTTGCCCTCCAGGCCTGTTCCTCTCTTGGTTGAGCTGAATCTGGTTGGCTCTCATCACATTCTCCACATACTGTCTCTTGCTGCCCATGCAATTTGTCTCCGTCTGTGCTCTGCTTTTGCCTGCTGCTCCCTCTGTAACCTCCCCTTGTTGCCTTCTCCCTCTGTTGTGCATCCTGTGGGGCGTAGATCTGTGCAGTGTTTTCCTGCTCTTCTCCTCCTCTCACTTCTCCTTCATTACCCTCTATCACACCCACTATGGTGCTCTCAATCTCCCCCATCTTCTCTAACTGCTTTTCTATCTCCTATCCTTCTCTTCTCACTAAGTCTGGAAGGAAGAAACTCAAGAAGGACACCCTGGTCTTCCAGGCATTCCCATCACCAACACTATGTCAGTGCCTTTTCCAGACAAACTCTCACTGACATCCTCTTTGTTGTTCCTTCTCCTGACCTATGGACCCTTCACCCATCGCGGCCGAGGAGTAAGTACTGCCAAGGCGTTTTGCCTTACATTAGGCGCATTTGTTTCAATTTGTAAAAATCTGTGTGCCCCCAGTCCCTAATCCCCCTTGCCGCACTCCTTGCCCCATTCCTGCACCCGCTTCCTGGTTCCCTGCCTCCCACCTGCCGGACCGCCCCCCCCCCGCTCTGATTGGTCTGTGTGGGCCTGTGCGTGAGGTCTAGCGACCTGCGTGCTTCCTCGAGTGTCACTTCCATCGCGGCCGAGGAGTAAGTACTACCAAGGCGTTTTGCCTTACATTGGGCGCATTTTTTTCAATTTGTAAAAATCTGTGTGCCCCCAGGCCCTAATCCCCCTTGCCGCACTCCTTGCCCCATCCCCGCACCCGCTTCCTGGTTCCTTCCCTCCCACCTCCCGGACTGCCCCCCCCCCCCACTCTGACTGGCCTGTGTGGCCCTGTGCGCGATGTCTAGCGACCTGCGTGCTTCCTCGAGTGCCACTTCCATCGCGGCCGAGGAGTAAGTACTGCCAAGGCGTTTTGCCTTACATTGGTGCATTTGTTTCAATTTGTAAAAATCTGTGTGCCCCCAGACCCTAATCCCCCTTGCCGCGCTCCTTGCCCCATCCCCACACCTGCTTCCTGGTTACCTCCCTCCCGCCTCCCAGACCAACCCCCCCCAAGTTCTGATTGGTCTGTGTGGCACTGTGCGCGAGGTCTAGCGACCTGCGTGCTTCCTCGAGTGCCACTTCCATCACAGCTGAGGAGTAACTACTGTCAAGGCGTTTTGCCTTACATTTGGCACATTTGTTTCAATTTGTAAAAATCTGTGTGCCCCAGGCCCTAATCCCCCTTGCCGCACTCCTTGCCCCATCCCCGCACCCGCTTCCTGGTTCCCTCCCTCCCGCCTCCCGGACCGCCCCCCACTCTGATTGGTCTGTGTGGGTCTGTGCGTGAGGTCTAGCGACCTGCATGCTTCCTCGAGTGCCACTTCCATCGCGGTTGAGGAGTAAGTACTGCCAAGGCGTTTTGCCTTACATTGGGCGCATTTGTTTCAATTTATAAAAATCTGTGTGCCCCCAGGCCCTAATCCCCTTGCCGCGCTCCTTGCCCCATCCCCGCACCCGCTTCCTGGTTCCCTCCCTCCCTCCTCCCGGACCGCCCCCCCATGATTGGACCCGACAAGAAGAACTGTACTCATTGCCGGTCCTCCCAGGACAGCCCCCTGCCCCCCAGCCCATCGTCTAAGGACCAGAGGCAAAGGACGGCTCCTGCAGAGACGGCTCCAGATCGTATCTGCAGGTATCCGCAGGAGAAGCAAGAAGCCAACAATAAGTAAGTGTGGCAAGGCGGGGACTGAAGCGATTACTTCACGCCATACTACCCTACCACTCATCTAACAAAGCACCACCAGTGTAAATTCACTACATCTGTAGTATATTTGCATTTGGAAACTCCATCCTATACATGTGAAAAGTTGCATTTAGAAGTGTGCTCAACAGCCTCTCTGTGAAAAGTTGCATTTAGAAGTGTAACCAATATCCTCTGTGTGAAAAGTTGTATCTAGAAGTGTGCCCAATAGCCTCTCTGTGAAAGTTGCATTTAGTGTGGTGCCCAATAGCCTCTCTGTGAAAATACCATTTAGTATTGTGCCCAATAGCCTCTGTGTGAAAAGCTGCATCTAGAAGTGTGCCCAATAGCCTCTCTGTAAAAGTTGCATTTAGTGTTGTGCCCAATAGCCTCTCTTTGAAAATACCATTTAGTATTGTGCTCAATAGCCTCTGCGTGAAAAGCTGCATCTAGAAGTGTGCCCAATAACCTCTCTGTGAAAGTTGCATTTAGTGTTGTGCCCAGTAGCCTCTGTGTGAAAAGTTGCATCTAGAAGTGTGCCCAACAGCGTCTCTGTGAAAGTTGCATTTAGAAGTGTACCCAATAGCCTCTCTGTGAAAATACTATTTGGTATTGTGCCCAATAGCCTCTGTGTGAAAAGCTGCATCTAAAAGTGTGCCCAATAGCCTCTCTGTGAAAGTTGCATTTCGTGTTGTGCCCAATCGCCTCTCTGTGAAAGTTGCATCTAGAAGTGTGCCCAATAGCCTCTCTGTGAAAGTTGAATTTATTATTGTGCCCAATAGCCTCATTGCGACAGTAGCATTAGTTCCCAATAGGCTCTGTGTGAAAAGTGTGCATTTAGTGTTGTACCCAATAGCCTCTCTGTGAAAATACCATTTAGTATTGTGCCCAATAGCCTCTGTGTGAAAAGCTGCATCTAGAAGTGTGCCCAATAACCTCTCTGTGAAAGTTGCATTTAGTGTTGTGCCCAGTAGCCTCTGTGTGAAAAGTTGCATCTAGAAGTGTGCCCAATAGCCTATCTGTGAAAATTGCATTTAGAAGTGTACCCAATAGCCTCTCTGTGAAAATACCATTTAGTATTGTGCCCAATAGCCTCAGTGTGAAAAGCTGCATCTAGAAGTGTGCCCAATAGCCTCTCTGTGAAAGTTGCATTTAGTGTTGTGCCCAATCGCCTCTCTGTGAAAGTTGCATCTAAAAGTGTGCCCAATAGCCTCTGTGTGAAAGTTGAATTTAGTATTGTGCCCAATATCCTCTCTGCGAAAGTTGCATCTAGAAGAGTTCCCAATAGTCTCTGTGTGAAAAGCTGCATCTAGAAGTGTGCCCAATAGCCTCTCTGTGAAAGTTGCATTTAGTGTTGTGAAAAGGTTCATCTAGAAGTGTGCCCAATAGCCTCTCTGTGAAAGTTGCATTTAGTGTTGTGAAAAGGTTCATCTAGAAGTGTGCCCAATAGCCTCTCTGTGAAAGTTGCATTTAGTGTTGTGAAAAGGTACATCTAGAAGTGTGCCCGATAGCCTCTCTGTGAAAGTTGAATTTAGTATTGTGCCCAATAGCCTCTCTGCGAAAGTTGCATCTAGAAGAGTTGCCAATAGCCTCTGTGTGAAAAGTGTGCATTTAGTGTTTTGCCCAATAGCCTCTCTGTGAAAATACCATTTAGTGTTGTGCCCAATAGCCTCTGTGTGAAAAGTTGCATCTAGAAGTGTCCCCAATAGCCTCTCTGTGAAAATACCACTTAGTGTGTGACCAATAGCCTCTGTGTGAAAGTTGCATCTAGAAGTGTGCCCAATAACCGCTGTGTGAAAAGTTGCATCTAGAAGTGTGCCCAATAGCCTCTCTGTGAAAGTTGCATTTAGTGTTTTGCCCAATCGCCTCTCTGTGAAAGTTGCATCTAGAAGTGTGCCCAATAGCCTCTCTGCGAAAAGTTGCATTTAGACGTGTGCCAAATAGCCTCTGTGTGATAAGTTGCATTTAGAAGTGTGCCCAATAGCCTCTGTGTGAAAAGTTGCATTTAGAGGTGTGCCAAATAGCCTCTCTGTGAAAGCTGAATCTAGTGTTATGCCCAAAAGCCTCTCTGTGAAAGCTGCATTTAGTGCTGTGCCCAATAGCCTCTCTGCAAAAGTTGCATAGAAGTGTGCCCAATAACCCCGGTGAATAAAAGTGTGCCCAATAGCCTATGTGTGAAAGTTGAATCTAGAAGCATGCCAATAGCCTCCTTGACTTAGTTGAATCTAGAAGTGTGCCCAATAGCCTCTCTGAGTAAGTTGATTCTAGAAGTGTGCCCAATAGCCTCTCTGAGTAAGTTGATTCTAGACTTGTGCCTAATTAGCCTCTGTGAATAGAAGTCTGCCCAATAGCCTCTGTGAATAGAAATGTACCCAATAGCCCTTCTGTGACAGTTGAATCTAGAAATGTGTCCAATAGCCTCTCTGTGAAAGTTGACTATAGAAGTGTACCCAACAACCTCTCTGTGGAAGTTGACTATAGTAGTGTGCCCAACAACCTCTCTGTGAAAGTGACTATAGAAGTGTGCCCAACAACCCCTCCGTGAAAATGACTACAGAAATGTCCCCAATAGCCTCTCTGTGAAAGTTGCATTTAGACGTGCGCCCAATAGCCTCTCTGTGAAAGTTGACAATAGAAGTGTGCTCAACAACCTCTCGGTGAAAGCTGACTATAGAATTGTGCCCAATAGCCTCTCTGTGAAAGTTGATTATAGAAGTGTGCCAAATAGCCTCTCTGTGAAAGCTGAATCTAGTGTTATGCCCAAAAGCCACTCTGTGAAAGCTGCATTTAGTGCTGTGCCCAATAGCCTCTCTGCGAAAGTTGCATAGAAGTGTGCCCAATAACCCCTGTGAATAAAAGTGTGCCCAATAGCCTATGTGTGAAAGTTGAATCTAGAAGCATGCCAATAGCCTCCTTGAGTTAGTTGAATCTAGAAGTGTGCCCAATAGCCTCTCTGAGTAAGTTGATTCTAGAAGGGTGCCCAATAGCCTCTCTGAGTAAGTTGATTCTAGACTTGTGCCTAACTAGCCTCTGTAAATAGAAGTCTGCCCAATAGCCTCTGTGAATAGAAATGTACCCAATAGCCCTTCTGTGACAGTTGAATCTAGAAATGTGTCCAATAGCCTCTCTGTGAAAGTTGACTATAGAAGTGTGCCCAACAACCCCTCCGTGAAAATGACTACAGAAATGTCCCCAATAGCCTCTCTTTGAAAGTTGCATTTAGACGTGCGCCCAATAGCCTCTCTGTGAAAGTTGACAATAGAAGTGTGCTCAACAACCTCTCGGTGAAAGCTGACTATAGATTTGTGCCCAATAGCCTCTCTGTGAAAGTTGATTATAGAAGTGTGCCCAATAGCCTCTCTGCGAAAGCTGACTATAGAAGTGTGCTCAACAGCCTCCCTGCACAAAGCCTAAGTTAGAATAGCCCTAGTAATGTGTACAGTCAAATTTAGAAATGTACCTATTAGTACCTAATTAACCCAACATCATCTCTGTGATCAGTTGAACCTAGAAGTACACGTAATAGTCTGAATAGCAATTGTGCAAATCGAACTTGAAATGTGCCTAATAGCATACCCCCACTCAATCTAGAACTACAAGTAAAAACCTGCTTAAACTCCTCCTAAAAGTCCAACTAAAACCATACCTGGGGTGCTGCTACATCCAATTCCTCCTTAATAGTTTACCTGTACTCTAGCCTACTAGAAAGCCTACCCAACAGCGTAACTGTGCTGTAGCGACAACTAAATAGACTGCCTAATTAGCACTTCTTAACGACTAGCTACACTTCAAAACGGCCTAATATCTGCAAGCTAGTACAAATAGTTCACCAAAACCTAGAATAAATGAATAATATCACCCGGCTTCGTGGAACCCTGAAATCAAGCTCACTCTCAGCCAGTGATATCACCAAATTTATATAGTCCAATAAACTATAAGTCACACTTGAGACTACACCTAACAGCTACTAAGCATGAGTGCACTCCCTCCACCAAAGTTTGTTGGAAACAAGCACCATGGACCGCTCCCACTGCACGATCTGCCCTCCCTCCCGTCCTGGCCCCCCTCTTCCCCAATCAACCCACCCTCCTTCGCTTTCCCTACCATTCCCCTCTCCAAACACCAAGCCAGAGGGGCACAATGGCGTGCCAAGAACCCAAAGACCACTCCTCCCCCAAACCCCACCACTGACCAACCAAGGATAACCATGCCCGCTACCCTCACTATCATACCGGGGACATCCCGCCCTGCAAACATCCACCCTAAAACCACTCCTCCCCTGAACCCCACCACCGACCAGCCAAGGATAACCATCGCCGCTCCTCTCACTATCATACCAGGGACATCCCGCCCTACTTCCTCCCACCCCCCAACTTGCCGACAAACCTCTGCCACCTTCCACCACCGACCACACCCTTTCCCCTCCCTAAAAACTGCACGCCTGGCCCTAGCAAGAACCAAAGCTGCATCCCTCTCCCCCTCTGACCCCCCTACCCTCTCTCACACTCCAATCGCAACAAAGAAACTAAAGAGGAAACGTACCTGGTCCCCCTCAATCTCTCAACACTCTTCACCTCCCCTGTCTCGAACCACCTCCTCTATTCCTCAATCACCTCCTTCCCCCGTGGCTTCGCCCTTCCTGAAACCCCTCTCCCTCGACTTCTCAGTATCTGCAACTGAAACACCTAACCGCCCACAACCCACCTTCAAATCCCCCGAGCTAAACCCGATCATCCTAACACAGGCAATCACCCAAACCGGCCTGAAACGATCCATTTCGTCAGCACGCCCACTATTCCCAACGATCATCACCCACACAAATACCCCCCCTCTCCAGCTTCCACTCTCTCTGCCAACACCCCCCTCCGCTGCAGCCCGGAGACCATCCTCGCCTGCCGAAGTGAACTGCATCCTCTTTAATACCCGATCCGTAGCAAAAAACAGACACTGCATCTTTGACCTCCTCGCCTCTGACAAACCAGACCTGGTCTTCATCACCAAAACTTGGTTCTCGGATGACTTTGCCCCAATCGCCAATGAAGCCTTCCCCCCTGACTACTCCCTCATCCCACTGAACCGTCCCACTAAAGGAGGGGGAGTGGCATTCGTCTTCAAGTCTCTCTTCCGCGCCTCAATCATCGACAACCAACCTTCCATTCCTTCCTGCAAATCTCTCCTCGTTGAACTATCCCTCTCCCCGTCGCTCTCACACAGCTTCCTAATAATCTATAGACCCCCTAGCTATGATAGACAATTCGCAAACAACCGCTGTGACTCTATTGCCACCCTTCAACTAAACCATCCCAATCTCACCCTTCTTGGAGACTTCAACATATGGCTCGACATCCCCACCAACCCTATGACACACTCTCTGGTTGACGGTCTAGATGAAATGAACCTCCAACCCCACATAAATGGCCCGACTCACTGTAAAGGGCACACTCTTGATGCCATCTTTAGCTCCAACACCTGGATTCATTTAAACCCACCCACCCCTATCATCTGGTCCGATCACTTCATTCTCTCTTTCACCATTCACTCACCTGACCCCCTTCGCATACTCAAATCCGAACCTCCGAAACTACTCAAATGCTGGAAAAAACTAATAATCGTGCCGGACCTAGCTGACGCCCTCCTCCAGTCTCCACCACCTACCTGCCAACTCAATAAACAACTAACCCCTGACGCCTTTGACTCGTGGCTCAATGCATCTCTGATGCGGCTCACTCCCTCTTGCAAACCATCAACACGCCTTGGCCTTTTCCCCAGATGGTTCACTTCGGGGTTCACTCCGGAGTTGAAGACTACTAAACATCTATATAAATACCTAGAATGCAAATGGCAGAATAACAAAACCCAGGAGAGCAAGGCCACCTTGGCCAGACATCTCTATCAGTACAAGGCCGAAATCCGGAAAGCAAAAAAAGCCCACTACAACTCCCGAAACCTAACTGCAAAAATCCAAGCAAAGAACTCCACAAAATCACCTCCGAATTCACAAAACCCGCTTGCACCACCACCGTCCCGACCCCCTCCCAATCACTGTGCGACTCACTCTCCCTCCACTTTTACACCACAGCCCTCAAAAGAACAAATACTCTAGCCACCAAGCTAGCTCTCTTACATTCACCAGACAATACTTCCCCCATACCGCCCAAACCATCGGCTGCGACCACTACCCGACCAACGTTCGAATCCTTTAGTCCAATATCTCCAGAGCAATTTCTCAAACTTCTATCTGCCCGCAAACCATCCGGCTCTCTGCTGGACCCTTGTCCAGCCACAACCCTCAAAGAAATTTTCACTTCCACCTGCGCAGGAGAACACATAAGATCCATCATAAATGCCTCCTTATCCTCTGGTATCTTTCCCGATGCATTCAAAACTGTTCATGTCAAACATCTAATTAAAAAACCTTTGCTCGACCCTCTCGAGCCCAAAAACTACCGCCCCATCTCAAACACTAGGTTCCTTGCCAAACTCAATGACTGAACCGCCTACTCCCAACTAAATACCTTTGTCGAAGCCAACAACCTCCTTGACCCCGCACAATCAGGTTTCAGAGCCCGTCATGGAACCAAAACCACCCTAACCTCAATCTGGGATGACCTTAAAATGACAGCAGACTCTGCGGGATGCAACGCACTAATCCTTCTTGACCTATCTGCCACCTTTGACACAATCAACCACTCAATCCTCCTAGACCGCCTCCACTCCCTAGGAATCCGTGGAACCGCTCTTAAATGGAAAGCTTCATTTCTCAAAGATAGGTACCAAATAACGATACTCTCCACCTATACTTCCCAAGCCAGACCAGTCGACACAGGAGTCCCACAAGGAGCATGCCTATCCGCCCTCCTATTCAATCTCTACTTGATCACCCTCCCACCGATAATTCATTCACACAACATCTTGTGCTACAACTATGCCGACGACACTCAACTAATTCTAAAACTCCTGAACTCAAAACCCAACTCCCGACCTGACCTGGCCTCCTGCCTCCTTGACATAGAACTCTGGATGTCCCAAAGCCACCTCTTGTTAAACCCCTCCAAAACAGAAATCATGGTATGTGGCAACTCAGCACTTCTTCCGCACCCGCAACCCTGGCCATCCGCCATGGGCAACTCACTGACCCCCTCCAACTCAATGAAAAATCTTGGATGCACCCTTGACTCTGATCTTACTCTCTCGCGCGAAGTCAACAACGTCTCAAAGTCCTGCCACTACCATCTTAAAACCCTTAAGCTCATCTTTCCATATCTCTCCTTTCCCAACAGACTCTCCACAGTCCAATCAATCGTTATATCAAGACTGGACTACGCAAACCACCTATACCTCGGAGTACACGCGTACCAACTGAATAAACTCCAAAGGGCACAAAATGCGGCTGCCAAATTGCTACTTGTGCTTGGCCCAAGAGACCACATCTCCCCACCACTTAAGACACTGCACTGGCTCCTAGTAGCCCGAAGGGTGACCTTCAAAACCTTATGCATCTCCCATCGAGCACTGCATAAAACCGGACCTCAATATCTTCAAGACAAGCTAAAACCCTATCACCCCCCTCGCACCCTGAGATCAAGCTCACCCGGCCTCCTAGTCATACCAAAGACAAACTCAGTCAGGTTAGGTGGATAATCATTCCCAGCCTTGGCGCCCTCGCTATGGAACTCACTCCCACCCCACATCCGCCTAACCGAGGATTTAACGTCCTTCCGCAAACTGCTGAAAATCTGGCTCTTCCCCTAAAAACCAACCTGTACCAAATAACCCAAACAGACTAACAGCAACTCAATGATACCAATCCAACAAACTACCTGATGCAAGAAATTGACAGCCAATAATCCCCAATATAAACTTGAAGGACATACAGAATTAAACAAATAAAGTAGATCAAAGCAGTGAAATGGTTAATAAGAGTAAATCTTACGGAATAAATAAAGAGATTTATACTCCTGAATTAGACAGAATTGCACGACGAGTGAACAAAGTGAATGGCATGGATGAAATAGTTAGAATAGATGAAGCAGGTGAAGCAGATGTGCTGAGTGGATGAATGCGTGAATGGAAGAACAGATAACTATATAGTTCAAATGAATGTGGAAATCAAATGAAAATGTAGATCGGATGAGTGTATAGAATGGATAAACATATTTAGCGGATGAGTGTGTAGAGCGACGAGCGTGTAGCGCGGATGAGTTCATAGACACAGTGAAGCGAGTAGAATGCAGGAATACATAAGCCTGATGAATGTGCAGAACGGATGAGCGTAAACCGGATGAATGTGTAGAACAAATAAGTATGTGGAGCGGATGAGTATGTAGAGCGCACAACTGTGGATAGCGGATGAATACAGAAGCGCGGAGAGTGTGTAGTCGGAGCAGATAAATGTATGGAACGGTTGGGTCTATAGAGCAGAATGAGTGTATAGGACGGAAGAGTGTAGATGACGGATGTGTGTATAGGAAGGATGAGGGTATGGGGTGGATGTGTGTATGGAGCGGATGGGTGTATGGAGCGGATGGTGTATGGAGCGGATGGTATATTGAGCGGATGGTGTATGGAGCGGAGGGTGTATGGAGCGGAAGGATGTATGGATCGGATGGGTGTATGGAGCAGATGGGTGTTGGAGCGGATGGGTGTTGGAGTGGATAGGTGTATGGAGCAGATGGGTGTATGGAGCGGAAGGGTGTATGGAGCGGATGGGTGTATGGAGCGGATGGGTGTATGGAGTATGGGTGTGCAGAGGGAAAGAGTGTGCAGAGGGAAAGAGTGTGCAGAGAGAAAGAGCGTGCAGAGGGAAAGAGTGTGCACAGGGAAAGAGGGTGCAGAGGCAATGAGTGTGCAGAAGGGATGAGTGCATCGAACGGACGAGTGCGCAGAGGGGACAAATGCGCAGAGGGAATGAGTGCACAGAGGGAATGAGTGCGCAGAGGGAATGAGTGCGCAGAGGGAATGAGTGTGCAGAGGGAATGAGTGTGCAGGAGGAAAGGTGTGCAGAGGGAATGAGTGTGCAGAGGGGATGAGTGTGCAGAGGGGATGAGTGCATGGAGCGGACGAGTGCGTCAAGCGGATGAGCGTGCTGAGGGGATGAGTGTGCAGAGGGAATGAGTGCGCAGAGGGGATGAGTGCGCAGAGGGGATGAGTGCACAGAGGGGATGAGTGCGCAGAGCGGATGAGTGCGCAGAGGAGGTGGGTGCGTAGAGGGGGTGGGTGCGTAAAGGGCACTGGCGTGGCTAGACTCAGGTAAGGTGCGCACTGTAGCTGCAGAGTTGAGATCAGGTTAGCTGCGCTTCGAGCTATGGTATAGCTGAGTCAGGTAGGCGCACGCTGAAAATGGATTTCCAGAGACTGAAGAAAAGCGTGCAGAGCTGGAAACAGGTAAGAAGCTGTAGACGGTGGTAAGCGTTACGCTGCACACAGCAGAATAACACAAAGCGCCTCCATGCGGGTGGGGCTGGCTTATATAGCCTGGCCACAGCCACTCCCCTTAAGCCCCGCCTTGTGTACCCACCTTACCACTCCCTCAGACTTCTGCACGTGCTTCCAATGCTTTTGTTTGGTCATGCCCGACCTGGATGCACGTGCCTTAGGCACACTGTGTACAGAGGACACTTTCAAATGAGCCTGGCACTAAAGGCACCAGGACTGGGTCCATTTGGACCCTGTAGGGATAGAGGTAATGGCCCTTGACCAGTGGCCATGACAGCACTCCCCCTCAAGGCCCCTCTAATGGGTGTTCTTCCTCGTGGTTCTGGTTTGGTGGGATTGTCTCAGTGAAATTGTTTGATTAGTCACAGAGCATGGACAAATTCAACTGGTTCCCAAGTGCGGCCTTGGGGTGTAGCCCTCCCAATCGATCAAGTAGTAAAGTTTTGATCGCACTTTCTTGGAGTCCAGAATACTCCTGACCTCATGTTCTGGTTCACCTGCGATGATCTCTGGTTGAGGTGGTGTTGAAATCCAGTGTCAGGTTTCATCGATTTTAGAAGAGAAACGTGAAAAACCGGATGGATTTGCATGTTGGCTGGTAAATCTAATTTCATGGCAGCATGGTTAATAATGGCTTTGATGGGATAAGGTCCGAGGTATCTTGGACGGAAGGCCCGGGGTCCTTTTAATGGAATGTTTTTGGATGCCAACCATACTTTGTCCCTGACGTGATACTGCGGAGCCTCTCTTCCATCTCTGTCTGCAAATTTCTTTTGTTGTTCCTTGGCTCGGTTCAAGTTTTCGGTAGCTTCTTTAAGGGACTGAGTAAGAGTTGTATGTAATGAAGTGATTGCTGGCATTTCCAATTCGTCAAGCTGATCAAAAGAGGATGTCCTAGGGTGTCGACCATTCATTGTGTAGAATGGGGTCGGTCCGGTGCTAGTATGGATAGAGTTGTTGCAGGCAAATTCCGTTAACCAGAGAATGCATTTCCAGGACCCTTCCGTTTGCTGTTATATTCACCTTAGGTATTGTTCCAGAGTCTGATTGGTCCTTTCAGTTTAACCATCGGTTTTGGGATGATGACTCGTGGATAGACAAAGGTCGATTTGGGCTAGCTTACAACACCTCCTCCAGAAGGCTGAGGCAAATTGAGTTCCACGGTCAGAAACCACTACAGATGGGAAACTGTGTAACTTAACAATTTGTTCCAGGAATACTGTGGCAAGAGTAGCAGCAGTGGGAAGCCCTTTTAGTGGAATAAAATGTGCCATTTTGGAGAATAGGTCTACCACGACCAGGATTGTGTTAAACCCATAGCAGGGTGGCAAGTCGGTAATGAAGTCCATAGACAGTTTATGCCATGGTGCTGGTGGTACTTTTAATGGATGCAACAACCCTGCAGGACTTAACTTCTGGGATTTGTTTTGCGCGCAGACACTACAAGTTGTAATGAACTGGGCAACATCTCTTCTCCAGGTAGGCCACCAATAATTTTTATGAATCTTGGCTCAAGTCTTCGCAATTCCAGGGTGTCCTTCCACCAATGACTCACGATAGTTTGCTATTATTTTGGTCTGCACTCCTTTGTCTTGGATATATAGTCTTCCTTGAAAGTAGGGTGGGTTATCTTTGATGGAGTACTGGTCCCCCTTACCCAACTATTCCTTTTGAGCTGTCTGATCAATCTGAGATTGAAAATCAGTCTTCAAGTCTTCACAGCAGCGGGTGTAGCAATCTGATTTTGAATACGTTCTTTGGGAATATTGGCTACTGGCCTAAATGGAGTAAAGGCGTTGTTGTCCTCTCCCAGGAGTGATAGGGCATTGGCCTTTCCGTCACGCACTCCTGGTCTGTAAGTTATAACAAAGTCGTTTTCGGCAAAGAAAAGAACACAGAGAAGTTGACGTGAAGATTGAGTCTTAGCAGTTTTCAACTATTGTACATTACGTTGGTCTGTGATAACAGTGACCGTGTATCTTGCCCCTAAAAGGTAGTGGGCCTCATTACACGGAAGGCGGTAATGGTTAACGGCCACCGTTAATGGTAACGGTGACCGTTAACCATTACCGCCTTACTACGAGGTCCCTTAGCGGGTTGGTGCTTTAACGCCTGCTATTTGCAGGCGTTAAAAACCAACCCGCTAAGGGACCTCGGAGCTAATTACGGCACCGCAAAATTGCGGTGTCGTAATTAGCGCCTTCCCCATTCCCATAGAGCCCTATGGGGCAGAAATGGGAATGGGGAAGGGCAATGGTGGAAGGGGGATTTACCGCCCCACCAACCTTGGAATAGGGCGGTAAATCCCCTTTCCGCCAAGGTGGTGCTGGTATTTTACCGGCATGAGCCATGGCGCTAATAGCGCCATGGCTCACCACCTTCCGTGTAATGAGGCCCAGTGTCTCCAGGTTTTGAAGGCTCCCTTGATTGTTAGTTGCCCTTGTCGGTGATTGCGTAATTCTTTTATGGTGCAGAAAACCTACAGGACCAAAATGCTATGGGATGTAGCTGCCCTGTCTCCGGGTCCTTCTGCGATAATACTGCCCCCATGGCAACACTTGAGGCGTCTGTTTCGACCAGGTAAGGTAGGTCAAGTTGGGGATGTCGAAGTATAGGTGCTGAGGTGAAAGCCTGTTTTAATTCCTGAAAGGCATTCTCTGCTTTGGAGGACAAAAATAATGTTTTGTTCTTTCTTAGAAGAGATGTGATTGGGTGGACGTCCTGTGAAAATCTTGGAATGAACCGTACGTAAAAATGATCAAACCCGAGCACACTTTGCACCTCTTTTGTAGTTATTGGGGATGGCCACTGAAGGATAGCCTCCACTTTGCGTGTGTCCATATGAACTCCTTCTAGAGTAAGCATGAAGCCCATAAACTCGACCTTCGTAACATGGAAGAATAGTTTTTCTAATTTAGCAAACATCCGATGCTGATGAAGCTTCTCCAGAACTGCCCTTACAAGGCCAAAATGATCTTCCTTGGACTGTGAATAAATCAGGATATTGTCGATGTAAACGAGGATGCAGACATCCAACAGTTCATGGAGTACATAGTTCATGAAGAACTGGAATGCCGCCGGCACATTGCATAACCCAAAGGGCAACACCTGATACTCGAAAAGTCTGTATTTGGTTCGAAATGCTGTTTTCCACTTGTCGCCCCTTTTAACTCTCACAAGGTGATAGGTTCTTCGTAGGTCTAATTTTGTGTAGATTTGAGCATTCTTCACCTGATCGAGTAGTTTGGGGATGAGTGGCAGAGGGTATCTGTTCTTAACGGTGATTTGATTCAATGCCCTATAATATATGCACGTTCTGAGGTCGGCCTCCTTCTTGGGTACGAAGAAGAGAGCCAAGGAAGCAGGAGACTTAGATGGGTGGCTGAATCCGTTAGCTAGGTACTGATCTAGGTAGTTTTTCAGATGTTGATTTTCTTGCTCCGTTAAAGCATATATTCGACTGCACAGGATTTGTGCTCCAGGGACCAGGTCGATCTGGCAGTTGAAAGGTCTATGTGAAGGCAGGGTGTTTTTTGCCTGTTCTTTTCCGAACATCTCTTGATAGTCCAGATACTCTGGCGGTAAGGCACCAGAGAGCCACAGGATCATTTTTGCCTTGATTATTGGGTTCTTCAGTTCCTTGTGGTAGCAGCTTTTGACGCATTCTTGAGGAAAGGCCAGCATTCATTTTTGCCAATCTATCCTGGCATTATGAGTTTCTAGCCACAGCATTCCTAAGATCATCTGGAACTGAGGGGCCCCAATTAGATAAAAAGAAATGTCTTCCCGATGACCGTCCTGGCATATCAGCATAACTTTGTCGATATGTTGTGTCACTGGGCCAGATGTCAACTGAGAGCCATCCACTGCGGTGACGTTTTCTGATTGTACTATCTGCTGGAGAGGAAGGCCTATCTTTGAAGCTAGATTCTGATCAATATAATTTCCCACCGCCCCACTATCAATATACGCTTCCAAGGCGTGGACCTTTGATGGTTGCCGATGATGGACCAGAAGTACCGGGATGACCAGGTGGGAGATCTGTACAACTTTCTTCATTTCGCTCAACAAGTGGACACCTACGCTTGTCGGGTGTTGTAGTTTTCCAGGGTTTGTCCTTTTTCTTCATTGCAATTGTCCGTTGCCTCTACGATTCTCTTGGGAGGCTTTATTGGGCAATCTCGAAGGAAATGTCCTGCCTTGCCGCAGTATAAACAGAGTTGTTGTTGCCTCCTTTTTCTCTCTCAGCTTTGGAGATAGGGGCTCGTAATCCTCCAATCTGCATGGGTTCGGTGGGTTCATGAGTCCTGACTTGAGTGTCCAGGGTCGCATATAAACTGACCTCCCTTCAGTTCTTGTGCGGTCCATCTTTCGGTCTTGTAACCTACGGTCCAATTGTACTGTCAGATTAATGTACTCTGCAAAATACTCGGGAGAATTGACCGCTTGGGCTAGTAGGTTCTTTAGTTCCCCACGCAATCCCCGATAGAACAATGTGGTCCTCTTCTCTTCGAGCCAGTTGGTTTGTGCTATAAGATGATTAAAGGTGACAATACACATCAGCATATCATGGTTTCCCTGTCTGAGGGACAATAGTTTGTTATTTAGGGCTTGTCCTTGGGTGTGCCTAGCAATTAACTTTTCCAATTCCCGTTGGAAGTCTCCAAAGTTGCAAAGTAGTGGATCATCCTGATTTACTAATGATATGGACCAATCTGCTGCGCGGCCTCCTAATTGTGAAAGCACAAAGGCAACCCTTGCACTATCATTAGGGAAGGGGCCAGTGCGACACAAAAAGTGAAGACGACACTGGTTCATGATTATGGCGTATTTGTTGGCATCACCAGTGAAACGTTCGGGTGGGCCCAAAGGCACAGCAACCGGAGTACCACTTGGACCGGTGGTAATGGCTATGGCAAAGGGGTTGGTGCGATTCCGGGTAATGGAACCTGCTCTGCATGTTTCTGAAGCATCTGTCTCGCCAGATCATCAGTTTGTTCTCAGGTGACAATAAGATCTCTTCTTAAGGCATTAGTCTCTTGTCTGGAGGTATGCACTTTGGCCCGTAGTTCCCCCAGCAATTGGGCCAACTGGACAGTTTCCGAGGTGTCCATAATGCCCAGGCAGAGGTTCAGAGAGGCTTTGCATTCTGTTACGCTCACCTGGTCTCTGTGAGGGTTTTGGGGCACGGTTGGAGCCCTCCCTGGACTGGACTCCTTTGATTCAGGCTTCACCCCCAGCTGCAATAGTGTGGACTGCTCTGGTTGCTGGCAATACCCTTGTGAGAAGGTCAGAGGCAATGAAAATGCTGCGGTTGAATTGCAATCCCCTTCAAACCCTTCATTCTAGAGTGAGATGAGCATGCGTTTTACCATATGATCTCACCTGTTGTTTTGTAAGGATGAGCTCACCGTCCTGCTTTCTCTCAGCAGGGGTGCCGTTGATGGACCAAGTTGCATCACTGGTCCGTGTGCGTGGTGGCCCAGACTGGCTGTGACCAATCCACCTTGAAGGTACATTTCTGTAGCAGTGATTATTGTCCGTAATGTTGTAATGTCCTTTCTTTCCGCTTTAGAAGTGAAGGCCGCTACACGGGGTCGTGGTGATGGAAGCGAGTTCAAATGGTGCCAGAGGTGATTTTGGAAGACCCCACTAGAAGGTAAGTTGGGTTTCCGGATGGTGCACAAGGTTTGCGTGTTGCGCGGCCAAGCGTTAAAAAGTTTATGCAGTTGCTAACCTTGTGCGTTCTGTCTCCCTTGCAGGTGCGGCCTGACAGCGCTTGATGGCGATCGGTTATCTGAGGACATGTCAGCTGCCAGATGGATGGATCCGTAAGGATGCTGAGCCAGAAGATGTCTCCAGTGTTGTTGGGCATTCGGAACAGGTAAGGATGCGAGGCGCTGCAGGCGTTGGATTTGCAGAGAAAGGTAAGATGCGCATGGAAGCTGCAGAGTTGGAATCAGGTAAGCAGCGCTTCGAGCGATGGCATGGCTGGACTCAGGTAAGATGCGCGCTGTAGCTGCAGAGTGGAGATCAGGTTAGCTGCGCTTCGAGCGATGGCCTGGCTGGACTCTGGTAAGGTACGCACTGTAGCCGCAGAGCTGAGATCAGGTTAGCTGCGCTTCGAGTGATGGTGTAGCTGAGTCAGGTAGGTGCACGCTGAAGATGGAGTTTCAGAGACTGAAGAGACGCATGCAGAGCTGGAAACAGGTAAGAAGCTGTAGATGGCAGTAAGCGTTACGCTGCACACAGCAGACTAATGCGAAGCGCCAGCATGCAGGTGTGGCGGGCTTATATAGCCTGGCCCCAGCCACTCCCCTTAAACCCCGGCTTGTGGCCCCACCTTACCACTCCCTCAGATTTCTGCACGTGCTTCCAATGCTTTTGTATGGCCACGCCCGGCCTGGACGGACCTGCCTTAGGCACACTGTGTGCAGAGCACACTTCCAAATGAGCCTGGTGCCAAAGGCACCAGGATTGAGTCCATTTGGACCCTGTAGAGCATAAAGGTAATGACCCTTGACCAGTGGCCATGACACTGTTTGAAATGGTCAACCGTTTTGAAAGAGAAAGCACCCCCCCCCCCCTGCCCACACCGCCAAAACAGATGGAGTTTCAGAGACTGAAGAAACGCATGCAGAGCTGGAAACAGGTAAGAAGCTGTAGATGGCAGTAAGCGTTACGCTGCACACAGCAGACTAATGCGAAGCGCCAGCATGCAGGTGGGACTGGCTTATACAGCCTGGCTCCAGCCACTCCCCTTAAGCCCCGCCTTGTGGCCCCACCTTACCACTCCCTCAGACTTCTGCACGTGCTTCCAATGCTTTTGTATGGCCACGCCCGGCCTGGATGGACGTGCCTTAGGCACACTGTGTGCAGAGCACACTTTCAAATGAGCCTGGTGCCAAAGGCACCAGGATTGGGTCCATTTGGACCCTGTAGGGCATAACGGTAATGGCCCTTGACCAGTGGCCCTGACACCGTTTGAAATGGTCAACCGTTTTGAAAGAGAAAGCACCCCCCCTGCCCACACCACCAAAACAGTCAGCACCTGGCTAACCAGAGAGCGGGACAGAAACGATGTACCAAATGACACCCACACTGCACAGCCCAACCAGAACACAGAAATCTAACTGACCATACTGCACACCGGCAGAATGCACATAACCAACTACACATGCCCTGTCTCACAAAACCAGACCCTCACACACCGGCCTCCCAGACAAACCGCAACTGCAACCAACCGTTGAACAGTACCAACAGTACCCCGCACCACCTGCACCACAGTTGAATACAGGCTACAACAGCCCCTAACCTGTTGCAACTAACAATGACCCTGCCAACATTCCATGAGCTTGAGCTAAAATGTTCTACATGACCTCATAGCCCAGAACCCAGGTAAGCCAGGTAAGCCCTACCTAGATCATGAACACAGACCCAGATCATGACACAGTGCTATCATTTGATAGACACACTTGGCATAAATACTGCTTGTTAGAACCCCAGCGAGTGTCAATCAGAATGTAACAAACATTATGATTGGCCCTCGCAGGGGCTTTACATGACCAGGAATCCCTCTGCCGGGATTCCAATTTTTTTCCCAGGGGAGGCGTGGCAGCCCCTCAGCCAATGAGGAGGCTCGAAACGGGGCCATCTCCGCTCTGAGCCTCCACATGGCTGGAGGCTGCCATCCTTCCCCACCGGGGTTTCAGGTACGTTTTTCTTTTTTTCCTCTCCCCCACCCTGCAAACAATCCGCTCCCGGCCTTCCCAACCCCACTTTTACCTTCTTATTTCTCCTTTTTCGGGAACGAACGCGCTGGGAACACATCTGTTCCCAGCATGTGGTCTCCCGATGGCTGCCAAGGAAATGGAAAACAGACTCTGTTTTCCCTACTACAGCGGCCATTTTCTTTGACTTTTTTTTTCTGTTCCGAAACGCTGCAGCTTTTCGTGAACAGAAAAAATGCTATTAGCACCCCTGTTTTCCGGGCTGGGGTACTAATAGCAATAAGCCTCTTGTCGCGGGGGCATTTCCGAGTCAGGTAATGCCCTGGGGCCTTCGTTAAGGCACTGGCTTCGCTAGGGTCTATAACTCTGGGCCCCAGGGCATTACCTGACTCGGTAATGCCCCTGCAGCGAGGGCTAATTGCTTAATTATGTCCTCTGGGGCTGTTCCGACTGCTGTTGATTGACACCTCGAACTGGACACCAGTATTAGATTGTCACTTACTAAAATACTTTATGCTCTGACGATATTAATCAGTCAGAGTTACAACAATTTTAAGTAACGTAAGAGATAAGACATAGGAATCAATCTATAAATGCTTCAGGCAGTGGTTGGTTATAGGGCTATCAAAAACCAATGTCTGTTGGTCATACTTCTTATATATACAGTTGGACAGTGCCACGAATGGCAGGACAGATATAACATTAATGATCACATGGAATTAAGAGAGGTAAATATAAATGAGCTTATTAATGCTCACAATTGAATACAGGCCCATATAACTGAGTGAGGGAATTCTTTGACAGCATACAGTAATTGGAACAATGGGAAAGCCGAAAAAAGTGATGCTAAAATACACTGTGAATGTAACATGAGGCATCAGTGAAGTTTAAACAAAAGTAATGATGACTGTGAACTCAGTGTAAGTGGATACAATAAAGCATGTATTTGCTTTTATTGTGTGCAGATTACACCGCACACAAGTTCCCGCCATTTACAATGGTGGAATGACGCGATGACGTGATGACACCATGAAACGTAAGACTTCATCGCATCAGGGACATCACAAGCGTGATGGTAAATAAAAGAAGAACAAGACGGCCCGGCGTTCCTGAATGCAGGACATGGCTTCTAACTAAGATGAAACATTGCGAACATTCACAGGTGAGCTTGGAAGGAAGGATAGGCTATCCAACTAAATATATCCCTTACTAATTTCTGATACAGAAACCTTTCATGGATAATGTTGCTATGGCATGGCACATACTTTGTTGTGGCAAACTGATGGCCAATCAACCAAAATAATATGTAATGGAGTGAATATTATTATATATATATTTTAAATTATATTATTTCTAGTAAAAAATGAGTCTGTATGAATTGTGCTATTGAGCCAATCTTTAAATTCATGAATCCCATATATTTCTTTTCAGTATAACATGCAAATTGGAAGATAGAAATCAATAGGAAGATGGGATATCTCATGTACAGATGTACAGTTGCTTTCTGATAATAGAATATGATGCCAAACAGGTACAGGAATTCTATACAAATGAAAAGTTCTTATACAAGTATTTGAATACGTTTAAGACATCATGTTTACCAGTCAACAAAGACACTCTTATATTATAGGCTTTAGGACTTAAACTAATTGTCTGAATATCAGTGGACTTACCATTCAGCATGTTATAAACAAGTACAATTAGTGAGGCAAGAAGGCGCATTTAGAACTGACTTTACAAGAAACTGTAATTTGCCTTACTAGTCTAGGAAATGTATTAAAGGGAGAAGTGCTCAAGAATACTGTCATTTTAAAACAATACTTTTTTGAGAGTGTATGGTCGAGTTGTGGACAAGTAGTGTGTGATCTGGTACCACGGGCCAATAAAGGGACCAACAAATTAGATGTAGGTGCCCACATTGATGTAGTATGTTATGGATATATGTAATGAGGTAGTGTATGTTTAAACTCAGATTGTAACATGTTAATAGTTATCTGTCATAACCACTCACAACCATGTCTCTAACTTTTCCTTGTCATTTACATAATATACTTTGAAAGTTGGTGAGTACATAGGATATATGTTTGAGTGTTATATGATTAGGATGTACAAATAGTAGTCTTAGGGACAATATTGGAACAGCATATAAATTAATGTTTAACAACTGTTGTTAAAGAATATAGCCTCGACAAAGCCCGAACAAATGGGCGAAACTTTGCACATGCTCGCTAAGGAGCTTATGTTGGTTTTTCTTACGGTCGTCTGAATTGGGTACATGTGTGAGAGACCTTTGAGGTACACTCCTCTGATTAATTCATCTTTTATGATGGTCTTAGATTACATGAATATTTTGTAAGTGACCACGGATTTATAATTATTTTGATGGAAATGATATGATGTTTGGAAACAACCGTCTTTAAGGATTATTAAATATTTTTTTGAGATCCTCAGTGCTTGGTATGGTCTGTATTTCTTTTTCTCAATTCCTAAGTAACATGTTCCCTTCAAATCTTTGGGTAACCATGGGTACACTTGCTTACCACAGACAAAATAAATGGGCCCCCGATGTGCAAGGGCCTTGTTTTGTTCACCAAAACTGCTGTATTTATGCATTTGTCAAATGTACCCATGTACCTAGATCCTTCCTTACTCAGACAAAAGGGCACTGTGGCAGGAGTATCGTTAATTGTATATGCTAGGGGAATTGTCTCCCGTTTACCCACCAGGGCCATTGGGAGAGATATAAGTGATTGGTATGGCCTAGAATTCCTGTCTGAACGTTTTGTAGAAGCAGTGTTTGTAATGCTTTTGATAACAAACACCGAACACCATAAAGGTAGTAGCACCTTCTGATCAAAAATATTATTTGGCCCATTTAAGCAAATTATGGTACTATCATTCCACCTACCAAAAAACATGACCCAAAAGGATGCATAGCAAGCAGTAGACAATGGGAGGGGATATATATAGCATCCTATCCCACGCCTCACTGTGTTGTGGAAGGTGGGAACCACCGAATAATTGCTTTTGTTCAGTATCGCTTTTCGGTTTTGGATGCTGGTTTATGGAACTCAATCTCCATTAGTCTCTGAACATAGGATTCTTATCTATCGTTTCAAAATAATTCAAAGAGATAGGTTATTCCAAAAATCCTTTCCACTCTAATCTTCTACACAATGTTTTTTTTCCAGATGCAGTTTATTCTTCCCTGTTTCTCCCCCTTGGCGAATGAGAACATGCATTTGATAATACATTCAAATTCAGATTCAAATTCGAAGCTGACTGAACTCCAAGGTAATTTACGAAATCCCTTTTATGTAAGGTAGTGGATATTGTATTCCTTATAGAGCATGACATTAAACTGTAATTTCCTTTAATGCCTGGCCTCCTGCTTGTTGTAATGTACGTGATGTTCCATTTACTGAGACATATAATACATTTGGAATCTGTTTGCAGTGAAAAAATGAATATGCATTTTCTAATGTGTTGCCGATAAATTGTTTAAACAGTTTAATACAGTGCATCTAAATGTTAAAGTCCAGTAGAGCACACAGAACATCATACTATTTAATAAATAGGCAGATGTATGTTTGTCTGAATCCGTCATGAGCGCTCTTCGCCTGTTGCCACCACTAAAGGGAGCTGTTACCTTACGCATACAATAAGACTTCTAGTTGCTCAGTAGAGATTGCCCACTTCATCTGTGAACACCACTACAGGGAGCTGTTGCCTTAAGCATAGAAGAATAAGACTTCAAGTTCATCTTCCAGGCAAACAAAATATGTATTTCAACAATGATAACATACAATTAGCTGCAAAAAAGTCCCAAAATAGGGATACCACTTTAACAGCCTTCTTCAAGTTGCATACAGTAAGAAAATATTGACATTTAAAAAAATATATACACTATTTCTCCAACAAAATAAATTACTTTTTTCTGACTTACTGAGGGCTTTCTTTAAATACAAGTATTTTCATGATATCACTCCTCCACAATGCCTCTGAAGAGAATTTCAACACATGTAGATGCAGAAAACGTGGAATGCTGAAGAAATGCGGCTGGACATATAAGTTAGACAAAGTTGAATTAGCAATAAAGGGCAAGTAAACATGAAAACAATACTGCAAACAAAAGAAACAATAGGTCCAATATGACCGCTCGGGAAACAGCTGTCCAGCGGGACATGCCACAATCATGTTCTGCAGCCCGTAGAATTAATATGACAGATGCAGAAAAAGCCCTTGAAAGGGAAAACAAGAGTGAACACAACAAAAATGTTCACACCAACATCACTGACCAAGAAAACGCTGCTCAACAGAAATCTAACAAAAACAACAATGGGAAACCTCCACCCAACACAACTTTAGCGTGTATAAATGGGCTTTTGACCTAGTACTAGCATACACTGTTTCTTATCAGTTAATGGCTTTAAAGTGACAGAGAAAGCTATGTTACATTAAAGGAATTTGTAAAGCTTCTCATGGCTTTAATTATGTGCTGGAATACTGATATGTGCAGATTTATGCAACAGGCATTGTGACATCAGAGCTGAAGTAAATAACTGATTACAGAACTGTAGTGATGTAATTTTCTTATTTCCGGTAAGTAGCGATGTCACAACTCGTGTGTAATAAAAACATTATTTATAGGCTTTTATACAGGTATTGCAGGCTGATATTCATAATAAGTAGATATGTAAAGAGGGTCTCCCAATAGTTGGCACAGAAAGGCATTTCTTGCCTGATAGAAATTTTGTGAATTGTGGAATTCACTAAATTTACAGGATTATTAAGATATTACAATCACACAGCAATATATGTGTATCGCTCAGTGAGGGGCTTAACTTCATGAGCCTGTGTACTAGTTGATAGAAGTAAAACAAACACATACACAACCTATGCATGTTTTTGTGCACACTGCCCACTTTGGTTCGAATTCCCTGAATAAAGCTGGGCATCGTGGACGAAATTGAGTCTGTCTGTTGCCCCACCCTGTGCAGGGAATTCACACCATCACATGTTTATGTAGACAGAAAGGCTAGTGGATAGGGTTCCCATGTAAATACAACAGACATGTTTGTACATAATGGCTGCCATTTGTGTTCACACATATGTGTGCAAGCACACACTGGTGATCTTAGTGCATGCTTCGCGTAGAGCAGATGATGGTGTCAAAACCCAGCGTCCTGCCCTGTACCCCCTCCCAGTACCCATTCCATAGAGAAAGTGATCAAAATCTAGCACACCTTACACAGGACAAGAATGAGGATGCAGCCTGGATCCGCTCTGCTGACTCTCCAATTCAGATCAAAAAGACGGGTTATACTCCTCACCGAGACTGTGCCATGTCTGGTGTGAATTAATTAATGAAAACTATTTAAATGGCACATTTATTGTACACTTTTACATGGGCAATCCACACCCCTCACCACCATCCTTATTTGCAATGCACCCTCAGTCTAATGGCATTATTCCTCCTGGGCAGTCACAAAGAGGACGCATACCTCCAAAGAACACTCCATTCCCCACCTTAGGGGGTGCCTATGTCACTGTTGCTCGCATTCTACTTTTAACAATAAAGGAACAACATAGTCCTCTCCTTCAGGATATCTGTGCGTTTTCTCTGGTTGTGCCATTGATAGAAGCGTACCAAGAAATTAGTGGAACTCTTACTGCGGTAGGGACAGAGTAGTAAAGAAGGGAGCAACGTGCAATACGTTTTTCAAGGGTCGCAGTTATGCTGGTTGGCAGCCAATTGAGTTGAAACAAATTTCAGTATCTGGTATCCGGTGGTAAAATTGAGAAGAGTGCTTTAACTTCATAAAGAACTTTAGAGAAAGAGCCAAGTATCCCCACCTCAACCACTTCACCCATAATGCCTATATGCTGGGAACCAGAGTGTGAGACAAAAGCAAAACCATTGAACATACAGATACCAAGGAGAATCCTGGAAGCAAGGATCCCATTGAGAAAACCATACCAGCAAAAGACAGTATGATGGCCATTTGAATGAAATCCTAGAAGAAACACGACACCAGAATGAAATAGAAGAATGGTTATGTCACCGTCACCCATGCAGCAAACTGACGTACGTAGAAGAGATACAAAGACAAGAGAATGAAGATATTCTTTCAGGCATCAAGAAAGTATCAAAGATAAGTGACATCTTGGGATGAAGATGAAGAAGCTTATGTTACAGAACTGATGAAGATATCAAGTCATCTTACATGTGTAATAATAAAAATTAGGCATTTTTATAGTGCTGCAAACCCTCAGGTATCTGAGCACTGCTTATTATTACCCACAGTGTGTGGTGCTCATTTATCGACCTCGGAAGGATGAAAGGCTGAGTTTGGCCCCGCTGGGATTCGAACCTGCATTAGCAGACTCTGCACCGATGTCAAAGCGAGCGCTCTACTCGCTGTGCCACTTGACCAGCATATGTACATAGGTAGAGAATCGCAAGCAGACAATTCCTATGGCTAGCATTATAGTGAATAGATTGTGGCATGCGCCAGTGTATACATATATGGGAGCAAGTTAAGAATGGATGATTCCACTACGTATTATAGCAGAGCTGGACTAAAAAAGGAAGCCCTCTTTTCCAGTGTGTTGCAGTTAAAAACAATTGAATGAATTAACAGGAGTGAAACTCAGAAAGGCGAGGCTGGATGAGCCCAAAAGCAAGGTCATATCATGCTGGGGAGAGCAGACATTGGATATGAATCGTGTGAAAGAATGAAACTCCTGTTCAGAAGACATGGACAAAGATAAGGAAGACCTCAGAGCTCTATTAGAAAATAGTATTTTAAATACACTATAGCTCGATTTTGTGGTCTTCCGTCACATGGAAGGATGAAGTTGGACGAACATGACAACCAAACCTACGCATGAGGGCAGAGCGTGCCTTCACTCCCCTGAATTCTGCAGGGCAAAATAACACTCCAAAGGACAAGTTCAAAGCCTTAATTGACAGCAGACCACTGAGGTGATGATAGATGATATGCTAATTGGTGGGAAGCTAAGGTTAAGACTAGCTCACCAGCACCTGGAAGACTAGCCTGCATGCTGCTAACATAGGTGGAAAAGTACTGACGGGTGTAAGAGTGCCAACCAATGATAGGGCGCCATGTGATTAAGGGTCCTATAGTTTGTGTAACCAATGGAACGTTGTGTATTTAGTGACATTTATAGTGACCTGTTTGAGGGTAGGGCTTAGTTGCCCCACCTGATGTTAAGAAGCCTATCACTTTCTTAGACTAGTATGGAACGTATACTTAGATGTTCCTTAAAACCAATCACAATAGCCACTAGGTTTTTGAAGTTTGCCACCTAGGATGATGTTAGTAAATATGTAGGTTGACATCATCAATGACGATTTTGTGTTAAAAAAGAATGCTTTTTTAGATGCATTGAGAAACTGCACTAAAACGTCGGTTGATGTCCGTTTTACTCCCTGTTTTAGATAATTGATATTAAAACAGTTATCTTTTTGCAAACTACCTGAGTCTTTGCGATTATTGATGTTTGAGTATTTTCTGCATCCCCATTCATTTCAAGGGTATCGCTACCTCGTCTTAAAGTGCTGGAGTCTCCCAGTTCAGAACATTTCTGCAACAGTGAAAATGTTTACAAAAAGTAATACAGCTGCCAACAGTAAAAAATGAAAGTATTGGAACACTGCTTCCGACTGTTCCCACTCACTTCTACCACTGGGTCGCGCTGCTTTGAGAAATGGCTTAGGTGGCTCGTAGCAGATAATTGAATTGTCCTTAATAGTGTGAGAGAGGGGGACAGAGACATAGGGACAGAGAGAGAGACAGCGTGAGAGACACAGGAAGAAAATGAACACACAGAGAGGGAGAGGGAAAGAGAGAACAAGAATGTTACCTCTTTAGACACCTTCACTCAGGCTTTTAGAAAGGCAACTAATGAAGCCTTTTATGAACTGCCCCTCTTAAACCAGAAACAAGTAACAAATCCACTAACTTGAATAAATAGTTTTCCAATGATATTCTTGAAGCCAGAAGAGCCAAGCGCTAGCCCGAGCGTCTTTGGAGAAAAGATCAATCTGTATCACCACTAGCGTCTTACAAGCTAGCTGCTAAAGACTATAAATTGATTATTTTTCAACCTAAAGCAGAACACCTCAATGCGAGGATTCAGCAAGCCAAATCACAATCTAAAGACATTTTTTCAATTCTCAAAGAACTGAAAGAGCCCCTGACTACACATTTAGTTCAAGAGAGTGATAAGTGGTGTCAAGAAATTCACAAAGGTTTCTCTGAAAAAAACAGTAAACATCAACAGGCTATTGAAGCCCAAAGAAAACGATTCTATGATCATGAGACAACTCTTTCTACGTTGATTACTACTAAGAGTGACCCGTTGGATAGCCATTCAGACCTCTTTTCATTTGAAAGGGTCTCTAATTCAGAGGTTCTAGTGGTCATCCATAAATTGAGGCCTTCATCCTGTCAGGGAGAAATCTGACCCGCTAAGCTGTTCAAAGATTATACAGATACCATAGCACCTCGGGTTGTGCAATTTTCAATCAATCCTTTGAAGAAGCTTATGTTCCTGTAAATCTTAAGGAAGCATGGATAATGCTTCTTATAAAAAAGGAAAACATGGACCCATCTATACCTCGCAACTTCAGGCCTATAAAAAATGTGCCGTTCTTGCTTAAAATTATCGACAGGATTGCCTACTTACAATACCAGAAATTCGTAGATACAAACAAACTTTTGTCTAATGAGCAATCCGGTTTTAGGGCCAAACACGGTTTCTTTTGGATCTCCAGGCCAATATTGCTAGTATTGTTGAAAAAGGAAACACTGCCTTACTTATGTTACTTGATCTCTCCTCAGCGTTTGATCTTATAGATCATGATCTTCTGGCCGAGAGATTGAGAACAATTGGCAGATTTTCTCCCCTAGCAATAAATTGGTTTAAATCTTTCTTAGGCCCAAGGATGGCCGTGGTTGTAAAGTGTGATTTTAGTTCCCTGAACAGGCTGTTGACCTGCGGTGTTCCGCAGGGATCATGCTTGTCGGCATTGCTCTTTAATATCTTCTCAAAACTTTTATGTGACTTGCTTAAAAACATGGGTGTCCAATTCACAAACTACGCTGATGATACTCAGCTAGTTTTTGAACTGTCAGGCTCTTATGAAAAGGATGTGCAAAGAGTTACCAAAGTGTTCAATGCTGTCCAAAAATGGATGGCAAATAACTCCCTTGCTCTCAATGAGGCAAAAACCAAACTCCTTATTCTTGGCACACCACCGAAAATAGGGAAATTATATCAACAATATAAAAAAGATAAAAAACAGTTTCATTGAAGTATCAGAGCATGTTAAGACCTTGGGCATCTTCATGGATTTGCATCTCTCGTACAAGAGACATGTTTCTTATCTCAAATCAACATGCGCGTTTTACACTAATCTTATATGGCAAATCTGACCATATTTATCAGAGCAAAGCCTAGCGTTGATTGCAGGAGCCATAATTAACTCAAAACTGGATTACTGCAACAGGGTTCTGATGGGTACCTCCAAAGGTAAAATCACAAAATTGCAGTCCGCACAGAATGGTGCATTTAGGGCTGTCTTGGGCTTGAGTCGACGGGAAAAAACGTCAATAGCAAGAAAAAAACTTCATTGGTTACCAGTCCAACAGCGAATAAAATTCAAATGTTCTGTTATGACCTTTACATGTTTGGCTGGTACCGCCCCTAACTATCTTGCTAAGAAATTATGCAAGGTTCCTGTTCGAAGAAACCTTCGATCCAACGAAAAACATAACCTACTACAACCACATAAATCCTTGTAAAGAGTCTGTGGTACTAATTTCATTCATTGAGCTCCATTGATTTGGAACTCCATGCCATCTCTGCTTAAAAACAGCACGTCTCTTACCATATTTAAGAAACTGGTCAAGATGCACTTGTTTGATGAAGGAGAAATCCAATAGACTCTTGTAGTAAAGAAGAGACATGGTAGGTAAGTGAACTTCTTTATTGACAACCAGCCTGAGCCCAGCAGTGCTGAACCTACATTACCTCTCCAGATCAGCTGCCGCCCATCCACTCGGAATGTGGAACCATAACATAAGTAAACATGACATCATAGCATGGGTGGAATTATAACAACTCTCTGCTCCTTCTCTTGTTGCTTTTCTGTTATATGTTGTCTGTTCTATTTGAGCGCTCTGAGGCCCATGGGCGAGAGAGAGAGCAAGAAAGAGGGAGAGAGATAGCAAGAGTGAGAGAGCAAGAGAAAGAAGAGAATGGGAGAGAGAGGGATGGAGAGAGAGAGCAAGGGTGAGAGAGAGAAAGAGAGAGAGAGAGAGAGAGAGAGAGAGAGAGAAAGAGAGAGAGGAAGAAGAGAAAGGGAGAAAGTGAGAAAAAGAGAGAGAGCGAGGGTGAGTGAGAGAGCGAAAATGAGTATTTAGGTAACAGGGCAGATGTTATAATTTACGTGGCTTAAGATGAAATACCATTTTGGCCCCTCATTGTAATTGGTCTAAACGTGTTGGCCCTTGATGCTAGTGATGTATTTTCACATTTAGAAGAATAGTTCAGTCTTGGAATTATGCATTTTCGGGCCGCAATGGCTTTCATGGTCGATGGCAGGCAGGAACTTTCCTACTCTGGCGTTGCTTGCACCTCTTACTGAAGCTGTGGAGTAAAGAACAAATGGAAAGAACATTTAAAACACGATCTAGTGTGGGCTGCACTTACCTCACGCCAGCGCTTTGCACACGTGGTCACATAGTTCTTCCATCCTGACTTCCTCACAAGGAGGTGCTTATGCAATCTATGAACCCACACACATAGGGCGGTAGTCTTGAACCTTGGGGGCTGCCCCCCTAGGGTGACCCAAAGGATTTCCGGGGGGCAGACTCTTTAAAAGGGATTAAGATGACTGTTGTTAATTTAAAATATAAGCAATAGAAAATCTTCTTATATTTTAAAACACCTGGGGCTCCCTGGACATCCTCTGGCCCGGGAGTGGGGGTTGTGGGGAGGGAGGAGTAAGTAGAGCAACTCGTAGGTGGGGGGCTCACAACCAATATTTGTACCCAAGGAGGGGCTTGTTAAGAGAACGTTTAAATGCTATAGGGAGAAACGCTGCCTCTTTCGTTTTCCTGTCCTGAACAGGTTGGATGAGCTTGGCCCTTTGTTCTGGTTTTCGGCTTTTCTCTGGAAATCTAAACACTTATAAATCATGTTAAGCCTGTTCTCACAGATTCTTTCATGATCACAATCTCGCAAGTTGGTTTACCTACTGCTTGGTCACTGGAACAGGACAGGGCAATGATCCCTTAAGTCAAACGTAAATGCAGGGCAGCGATGGAGGCAAACAATGCTTTCCAGGACGCGAAAGCTCTTAAAAGGCAATCCTTTACCTGAACAAACAGTGCCAGATTGAGGAGAATATTTTGACTGGATTTTTGAATAGTTTGATTGTGACAGAGTACGCTACCACCACCAAATCCTTTCTATATGCACTTTCTGGGAACTAGGTCGCTATAGTGTCGCAAATGAAATGTTATTCTTTTACCACTAAGGATCAGTAATGATACTTTGTATAATTGTAAGAAGAATCCACATTTTTAGAACTAGATTTATTGTACTCTGTAGTACTTTTTGAATTTTATTACGTATAATAAATCCTGTGTTGAACATATTATACTTACTTCTGCTAGTTTATGGAAAATATCAGAATAAACTAAATTTGATTGAATAACGATCTCAGGTGCGAAAATAAAGTTCCTGAAATCGCTTGCTCTGCAAAGAGAATTTTTATTTTTTTTTAATCAATAACCACTTACCACAAAGTGCTGTTCAAATGCACATAAACGCAGCAAATGAACAATAAAGGGAAAACAGCAGGATGCTACAGTCTTCACAATTCTTTACAACTGTGAGTAGCTAGAAGATGCGGTTTCAATTCATGAGCTAGATTTAGAATTAATCTTAACCTCTGGCAATGCTCTGGGCAACCCTCCAGACCAGATGTGCGTTCTGACACTGCTGGGCCTGGAGAACCAAGCTCTACGGCACTGGTGATACCCAATGAGGCTGAAACATGTCTGGGGATGCCTGTGGTCTATTGCAGAAAGGATGTGACCACGCCATTTGAGCTGCACTTCCCCAATTGGGGCGGGACCGAACCGGATTTGCATCTGTTCTTTCCCCTTTCGGTAATGGCTTGACAGACTGTAGAAAAATTATCTGGAAGGTGTCACGATTCCTGCCCCCAGCCCCCCGGCATATCAGGCAGGAGCCAGGACACGGCCACCTAGTCAGCCCCTAAGGGCCTCTCCAGTTCCCCAGACACCTACTTGGACTCAGACTTGGCGCCTTTGGCACCAAGCTCACACACAGTCCTGAGATCCACTTAGTATTGGACTTGCAATGTATTATGGGGCAATGGATGGCCCCATGTAATTCAGTTCCTTGAACTGGATGAGCGGTCTAGTCCTTTGGGTGTGGCTCAGCCCAGGGATACCTGGGATACCTACATACTATTTAAACCACACCCAGCCTGAAAAACATGCTTTGCGTTTCTCTGCACCTGCAGCATGACACTCACCATGCTCGGATCTCCTCAAGGAGCCCACTTCTTTCTTCAGCGCCAGCGCACCTGCAAGAATAAGAACTTTGTTGCCAATACTCACCTCGAAGAGCATCCAACTTCTGCCCAGCTCTTCCCAGTCTTGCGGATTCCTACGGCAGAGTCATCTCCATCTCGGCATGCCGCACCCTACCAAAGGGGAGAAGAATCGAAGAAAAGACGTTAGTAAGCATTCTGCAATACTTAGCTCTCTCGAATTTGCAAATAGAGTTTAATCCTTACCTGAACTCCTGTCGATCGGACAACTTCTGCTCCGGAGCATACCGCCGATTTGAAAAAGGGGAAAAGACACATCAGGTTAGCGCAAAACATTTAAGAGGCGCCACACATCGCGCTTTCTCACCGCAGCTCATCTCCTCAGCTTGCTTCCATGCTGGGTTACTGCGGCACCTAAAAGGACACGGAAAAGACGAACATTAGTTAGTGCTAAGGAAGCCAATAAGCATCACCCTGCGCATTGCTACTTACTTCAGCAGCGCATCACCATCCTCAAGACATTCATCACCTAAGGAAAGAAAGACACAGTATTAAAGGGAATAGAGCCATCAGAACTTTTGTAAGACTCATTCCAATTACCGGTCGGGCTGAAGCCGCAGCAAGCCCCGTCCGCCGGGCCCGTACCAGTGAAGCAACTAGGCACTCTCCAGCCCGCATCACCCAATGCACCCCTGCATCGATGGCAGGACGGAGAGCGTCCCACATCAAAAAACAAGGTGAGGAGAGGTCCGGAGGAAGGTTGGGACCCAGGGAAGAAAAGGGGGGCCAGACAAGGAAGACCAATAGTGAATTGACCTCTGATAATACTGTGTTTCAGGCCCAGTGCTTGGTTGAGCAAGTCCAGGGAAGGGTTCAAAGTGGTCAGAAGTCCAGACCGGCTGAGTGGCGTCCCCGTGGATATCAGGTGAGCGTTACGGTAGGGTAGCCTAGTGCAGTGCCAGAGTTATCAATAAAGGAATAGTGCACTCAAAAATATTGTTGTCCCGAGGGTTCGGGCATGTGTTTTTAAGCATACGTTGAACGATACCCCGCCCCTGAGGCTGACATCACTAGACGCGTACTGCCCATTTCACAACGCAAATGCATGTCTTGTGTCAACATTCTCTGCGCCTCACCTAATGCGACGTGTCTCCATGGAAATAGCAGGACGCCTCTTTCCTCAATAATTATAAACAGACCGCTTCTCATCAGACAACATCAGATTTGCTTTTCTAATAATTTCGCTGTCTTTTTTTGAGTATTCTGAGGCTCATTTCTGCTCTGTTCAGCTATTTTCATTGCTTGTAACCCGTGCAAATCGATACTAGTACCATTACTATCCATTTTTATTTGGCCCCATAATGGCAACCATATAGCCCTACCAGTACGAGCCGGAGTATTCGGATGCGGAATTACTCGAAAGAGAAAGATGCAGAAACGATGGGGCTTCAGACGACAGTTGGGCAGATGATTCAACAGATCAAGAGCCTGAGCCTAGTCACATGGACAGCGTTTCCACCTGGTGTACCTGCAATCGGTACGCGCTAATGCCAACCGAGGAGGAGAACTGCTGATACCGAGAAAACTCTGGATGCTTGTCCTACATATCGGAAGGTAAGACACAGCCGCAATGTGTTACCGAGCTGCATGACTTCAGGGCAGCCTGCCACACACGGTCCGTGTTGAGGATTATGATGGTGCTTATGCACGAACTTCGAGCAACAGTTTGCCCTCGCAATCCAAGTAACGACTAAGTGTACTCTAGTTGTGATGTTTCATGGTTGTCTCCTCTATTGTTGTACCTTTGATCTATCAATGCCAAACAAATGTAGTCTTGAAATTCTATACATCACTCGCAATTTGGGGAAATCATAGTGGTTTCCTTATGTTTATTTCATGTACAACCATGAAGCAATATTTCTTTGGGTCCCAAATGTAATGGAATGCACAGTCATTCATTATTGTAAAGTCTGTAAGTTACATTTGTACTGGCAAAAATGACATTGGATACAAGATTTGTCATTGTCAACTAAGGTTTAATACACTTATCTTGTTCATTTAAAACAGTTTTGTATCTTTCTCTTTCACAGGTGGTACAGGCTGGTGGCCTATTGTTCGTTTACATGGTGGCTTCATGGGAGGCTTGGACACAGCGTTTGACGAGTAATACCCGCCTGTGTCGTTGGTGTCATTAGAGAAACTTTCCCCAGTGACAGCAGTCAGTAAAGGGGATTTTCCCACACTGTGCTGAAATCAGAAGTTTATAATGTGTAGTACATTTGTTTGTTTGTTTGTTTTTATTATTTATATTGTGCACCAGACCCGAGGGTATCAGGACATGGAGGCATAAAGAGGGTTGTTAAGCTTAAGTGCCATCAAAATCAGCAACAAAATAAAACACAACAGAACTTATCAATGGTGGTTTAAATTTTTCAGTGAATCGAGTGTGTCTCCATTCACCAGTGTTCTGGGCCTTGCCTCACGCCCATCCATCCACCCCTCCACAATCAATGACTGTGGCTGTGCCCTCCGAATGGGGGCTGGCAGGGGTTGGAACGGCCAAGGTGCCAAACACCATGTACACTTCAAAGGTATCTAACGCACAAGGGTCATTGTTCACATGCTTTCCTCAGACCGAGTGTCTCCAGGCAGGCTCCCCTTGAAGCAGGCCGTGCCCCTGCAATCCACATAAGTGTGTTTCCATTCAGCAGTGTTCCGGGCCTTGTCTGCACGCCTCATGCCCATCCATTCCACCTCCATTATCAAAGGCAGTTGGCACCAGTGGATGTGCGCTGCCAAAGGGGGCTGGCAGTGGCTGGAATGGCCAAGGTGCCAAACACCATGCACACTTCAAAGGTATCTTACGCGTAGGGGTCATTGTTCACATGCCCTCCTCAGACCAAGTGTCCTCAGGCAGGCTCCCCTTGAAGCAGGCCACACCCCTGCAATCCCCATAAGTGTGTCTCCATTCTGCTGTGTTCCGGACCTTTCCTGCACACCTCAGGCCCCTCCATCCACCCCTCCAGAATCAATGACTGTTAGCACCTGTGGCTTTGAACTCCCAAGTGGGGCTGGCAGGGGTTGGAATGGCCAAGCTGCCAAACACCATGTCCACTTCAAAGGTTTCTTAGGCACAGGGGTCATTGTTCACATGCCTTCCTCAGACCCAGTGGCTCCATGCAGGCTCCCCTTGAAGCAGGCCGTGCCCCTGCAATCCACATAAGTTTGTCTCTCCATTTAGCAGTGTTCCGGCCCTTTCCTGCATGCCTCTTGTCCGTCCATCTCCCTACCCTATCAATGGCAGTTCACACCTGTGTCCGTGCCCTCCCAAGGGGGCTCTCCGAGTGGGAACGGCCGAGGTGCCAAACACCATGTACACTTCAAAGGTACCTTATGCGCAGCGGTCATTGTTCACATGTCTCCGGGCAGGTTCCCCTTGAAGCAGGCTGCACCCCTCAATCCACACAAGTGTGTCTCCATTCAGCAGTGTTCTGGGTCTTGTCTGCCTGCCTTATGCCCATCCATCCACCCTCCATTATCAAAGGCAGTTCGCATCACTGGATGTGCGCTGCCAAAGGGGGCTGGCAGGGGTTGGAACGGCCAAGGTGCCAAACACCATGTACACTTCAAAGGTAACTTACGCTCAGGGGTCATTGTTCACATGCCCTCCTCAGACCCCGTGTCTCCAGCCAGGCTCCCCTGAAGCAGGCCGCGCCCCTGCAATCCACATAACTGTGTCTCCATTCAGCAGTGTTCCAGGCCTTGTCTGCATGCCTCACGCCCATCCATCCCCCCTCCATTATCAAAGGCAGTTGGCACCAGTGGATGTGCGCTGCCAAAGAGAGCTGGCAGGGGTTGGAACGGCCAAGGTGCCAAACACCATGTACACTTCAAAGGTACCTTATGCACAGTGGTCATTGTTCATATGCCCTCCTCAGACCCAGTGTCTCCAGGCAGGCTCCCCTTGAAGCAGGCTGCACCCCTCAATCCACACAAGTGTGTCTCCATTCAGCAGTGTTCTGGGTCTTGTCTGCATGCCTTATGCCCATCCATCCACCCTCCATCATCAAAGGCAGTTGAGACCACTGGATGTGCGCTGCCAAAGGGGGCTGGCAGGGGTTGGAACAGCCAAGGTGCCAAACACCATGTACACTTCAAAGGTAACTTACGCGCAGGGGTCATTGTTCACATGCCCTCCTCAGACCCCGTATCTCCAGCCAGGCTCCCCTGAAGCAGGCCGCGACCCTGCAATCCACATAAGTGTGTCTCCATTCAGCAGCGTTCTGTCCCTTTCCTGCATGCCTCAGGGCCCTCCATCTACCCCTCCAGAATCAATGACTGTTAGCACCTGGGGATGTGCCCTCCCAATGGGGGCTGGTAGGGGTGGAAACGGCCAAGGTGCCAAACACCATGTACACTTCAAAGGTACCTTATGCACAGTGGTCATTGTTCATATGCCCTCCTCAGACCCAGTGTCTCCAGGCAGGCTCCCCTTGAAGCAGGCTGCACCCCTCAATCCACACAAGTGTGTCTCCATTCAGCAGTGTTCTGGGTCTTGTCTGCATGCCTTATGCCCATCCATCCACCCTCCATCATCAAAGGCAGTTGAGACCACTGGATGTGCGCTGCCAAAGGGGGCTGGCAGGGGTTGGAACAGCCAAGGTGCCAAACACCATGTACACTTCAAAGGTAACTTACGCGCAGGGGTCATTGTTCACATGCCCTCCTCAGACCCCGTATCTCCAGCCAGGCTCCCCTGAAGCAGGCCGCGACCCTGCAATCCACATAAGTGTGTCTCCATTCAGCAGCGTTCTGTCCCTTTCCTGCATGCCTCAGGGCCCTCCATCTACCCCTCCAGAATCAATGACTGTTAGCACCTGGGGATGTGCCCTCCCAATGGGGGCTGGTAGGGGTGGAAACGGCCAAGGTGCCAAACACCATGTACACTTCAAAGGTATCTTACGCGCAGTGGCCTTTGTACAGATGGCCTAGCCAGACCCCGTGTCTCCATGCAGGCTCCCCTTGAAGTAGGCCACGCCCCTGCTATCAAGATAAGACCCCACCATATCAAGTCATTCATTCACATACACACCCACATTTCTAATTCTTTATAAACCACTTGATATCTATCATGAGAACATCTTTGAGCACTGCAAGTCAATTCATGAACCTGCTACCTGAGAAATACTGTGACCACTGCCAGTCAGCTCATCATCATGGTACCTGTGAATATCTCCCTCTTCTCCTGCTACTAAGTACCCTGCTTGCTGAATCTAACTGTTTGTTGGTCAAGGTAAGGACAGGTCACCTAATCATATCTCCTTGATCTTTACATTTCTATATATTTCGAATGAACATACCCAGTAGTGTAATGTTCATTCATCTCATTGCCATTGACGTTATTTTAATTTGTTATGTTATTGATATATAGCAATTGTCATCGGTGTCAATTGGGATCGAATTTCATCCTTCGCGGACCATGTCTATAAGCATGTTTCATTTTGATGCACAATAGTACATTCAAGGGACGAGTAACATGTTACAATTTGCGCCACATCAATGAATTGTGTGTGAAAGTTATCCTATAATTCAGCCAGCTACACAGGTTTTGTTTTGGTCACCAAAACATAGATTGCATAGAAAAAATGTATGGCATCATTCCATCTTTCTCACGCTTTCATGCAAAGTAAATTTCTAATAATGTTGACTTTTTTTACAGAATTTTCAACAATGCCTGCATGTATTGTTTATGGTTGCCGCTCTAAGACCCATAACAAACCTAAAGGCACTACAATGCATGCATTCTAAGGGAATACAGATCTAATAAGAGAATGGCTCAGATATTGTAGATTTGCACCAGAAGAGCTTGAAAGTAGAGCCCATGAAGTCTTGGAGGACTCAAGGGGTGATTGATTCAGCATCTGCAGCCTGCACTTTGCCACGAATATGTCCAACCAATCGCAGTACACAAAAAGGCATCGACTCAGAACGTCTCGTAAATTGCTTCCAAATGGAATTCTGACTCTATTCATGCACACGCTGCCTCAGGTGAGTCACGGTTCCTGATTTAGCTGTAGGCCTTGGGGTACTGAACAGGTGACTACATGGACAGATTGGTGTTTTAGGTGTAAATGTCCCTTTTAATACTTTTCATATTTACAAGATTGTATTGCTTTATAACTGAACCCCATATTGCTAAACATCTGTCCTTGGTTTTAGGCGCTTCATAGAAAATGATTTATGGGCACAGGTAACTATGCTATAGTGTCCTTGGAAATAAGCATAATCTTTTCATAATCGGTCGCTGTACATATCAATTTTTTAGGTTATCATTTCTAAATCAAATCTAATTTTCCCTTTACAACTCCATGTCAATGCACTGAATGTGAAGGAGCCAGATTCTGCATCCATGTCTTTCCTGGAGTCAACAACAACTTTGAGCGCGCAGCTGGTAATTTTATTTAGCTATTTAGTTCCGGAAATGTTTTATGCATGGAATTAGAGATAATATGATCAAATTTACATATCCTGTTGTTTGTTTACATAATGTTTAATCTATCGGTTAATTTCACTTGTTTCATCCATACTAAAACAAGTACTGTAGTACAGGGTGATGCTGGTACTTCAACTACAATTATATCATCCTTCGGAGCTGATACAGAAGTATGCGTACTGACAGTTCCCTCGAATGAAAAAAAGTAGGTCTTAGATCTGATACCTTTAGACAGTGACAATATTATAAACGAGCATCTTTTGCAAATTGCTTCAGTGCAACATTTCAATCAGTGGGTTTCGCACAGTCATCTTTGATCAAGTAAACTAGCCATCAACCAGGTGAAATTTGAAATCTATATTTTGACTAAGTGACGTACATGGAGTACAAGGGAATCTGTGTAAGCCATGTGTCCAATGGAATACTTTGATTTCAAATACGAATGACTTATTTTTAATGAATACTCTTTTCTAGGGATGTATACAAGATCGGGATATGGAAGAGGAGGCACGTGGATCCGAGTTGGCGGGCCAGCTTGCTGGTGCAGTCGTTACAGTGAAGAAGAAGTTTTCACAGAAAACAAAGAAAGCAAAGGTAACTAACAAACAATTTCATTTCCAAACAGTGTTTTGTGCTGTTACCTTCATAACATGCTTAAAATAAAATCTAAAGTGCCATATAATGTATGTTGGATTTACATTGATCATGTTTTTTAACCCTTTTTCTAGTTGCCTGATGGTGTACGAACTATGCAGACACAGACAGCTACAGAAATCAGAGATGCTGCTTGCCAAACTGATTTCACCATGGAGCAACTATTATTGAGGTGCAGCGTGTTCAAATCAATAAGCAGACTCGAGATGCTTTTGTCCAATGGCCCAAAACTGAATTGAATGTGACCGGCGAAGCCATCAAAGTGTTGTTGGACCTTTGCTACCATGCGAGAGCTCCACCAGATGAAGATGAAACTGAATGTAATAAAGATGCTTTTGAATTAGTCGTAGACCACTTGACACCATCGACGCCCACCAAAAAAGGGCCACCCAAAAAACAATCGATATCGATGTTTTCTCCGATTCGTGTTCAAGTAACAGAAGCTGAAATAACAGAGACTGAAGCATCAACACAATTGACGGAGGAACAAGCCAAAGATCTCGAATACAGTTTGTCCAGTTGGGCTGATATGTCAACCACAGTTGAGTCAGAAACAACATTCATGCAGGATGATAGTCTAATAAAGGAGCCCAAATACACTGTATTCGACAGCTGCTTGATGGAGATTATAATGATGCTGAAATCTGTACATCAAGTGAGAGGGGAAGTATGTGGGAAGCCATTGGTGAATGTGACTCATGTATCACAAAGGCACTAACCTCAAAATACAAGCCACCTGTGAAATGCTCCATGCAAAATGTTCATGGTCCGCTCAACTGATGCTGGGGAAACTGCGAGCTGGAAATCTACTGTGTACAGCTGCTTTACTTTTCAGTGGCTCTAGTTTCAGTAAGTTGTCCAGTTTCTGACAATTTGTGGGACTCCAGTTCCTTTCTAAAATGCAGTACTACAAATATCAACTTCAATATCTATTCCCTGCTATTAGTGAAGCTTGGAAAATTGAACAAATGTCTATTCAAAGTACATTCTCCCAAAAACGGTTCAGCTAGCTGGCGATGGACAGTGTGACCGCCCCGATTTTCAGCAAAGTACTGCACATACCACTTTCAGGACATGGAAACTAAACAAAAAAATGGTGAGTTCGGTGGTCATGCAGGTGTCTGAATGTAAATTCTCAGTGGCCATGGAGAAACTTGTTTTTTATAAAATCCCTGGAAAATCTCCAATTGAGGGGGATGCAAATCAACCTCATAGCCACAGACAGACATGTTTCAATAGCCAAGACAATGACAGAGCAGTTTCCAAATACCCCCCATCAATTTGATTTATGGCATGATGCCAAATCAATCAATAAAAAAATCTCAGCTGCAGGAAAGAAATAAAAAAGCTCTGAAAATATTTTACAGTGGTCCCAGTCTTTGAGTAACCATCTTTGGTGGAGCTCCAATACTTGTGATGGGTCTGCGGAAATTCTACTAGAGAAATGACATTCACTAATGCACCACTGTTCCAACATTCACTCTTGGACAGAAAACCAACATTTCCACACCAATGTGCACATGGCCCTTTGTCGCCGGAGCAGGAACGGAAGAAGAAGTGGTTGATTCTATCTTCACCTCCACACAAAGCTCTTGAGAAGATTTAGTTTGATAAAACTCTAACAAGAGATTTGAAAGGACTCACAGAATTCTGTCACACAGGAGATTTGGAGGTGTTCCACATTATGTGCCTAAAGTACAGGCCAAAGAGATTACATTTCGGCATAGACAGGATGCAATATAGGGCATTACTAGCGGTATTAGCGCATAACGAGAATGTAAGGTGTGAACAATCTAGGATTGTGGGAAACTTTGGGATGCTTCGCTACACAATAGCCTTTATGAAAAGAAGCAAAAAATGGGTGGTCAAGGCAATAGACGAGGAAATGGAATTCGATTTTGTGAAAGATCTTCTTATCACTACGTTGGACATACATACTCACGAAATTGCATGTGATTTTGTTCCGAGGACACATACATTGCGACAAAACATTGCAAACACTGTCCACCAAACGCAGAGCTCTTGGAACAGTTCACTTCCAGGTACAAATGATTACCATCTGTTTTTATATTCAACAATGTTTATGTAAAGTGTCTAAATAAAGCATCCAATTTGTCTTTTGACAACTATTCTCTTTGGCAATTTTTTTTCTCAAAAAGTACCATTTTTACGAATTCCATACAATGTGACGCTGTGCTTTCACACTTTCCAGTTTCGTCGAGCTACTGTGGGACCTTCACTGCTCGTTGGAGGGCCAGAAGGATAACAGCATGAAAGGAACGTTGAGGTTCTGCAGTTGTCTTACCAAACAGTTGCCCAAATAGCTGAATAACTACTCGTCCCACAAAATGTATGAGACCTAGGCTAGATAAGATCTACTGACTGTGAGCAAAACAGCGCATCAAAGTGATTGTTGGTGAGAAATAGCTGCACTCTGACCAATATATTCATAGGGGCATGTGTTGGGGGCCATTGCTAATGTAAGAAAGGAGTGGGTCGGTTGAGCCCCCGGCCCCCATACATTATATGTAAAAGTGACACCCTGCTCTTTCACTCATGGGGGACACCTCCTTTGGCCTTCTGCAGCCATGGGGAAGAAGGCCCTGACATAAGCAGAGGTTGGGCTATTGCTAGACACACTTGGACTCCGTGTACCCTCGACTCCAACTTTGGACTAGGCTGCATTCTGTCATTGCAAAGTTTCCCCTCCCCCTCAGCAGTGCCGCAAACAGCGACCACCGACATCCCCCACCGTTTTCCTCCTGGGCCTGTGCCTCCCAAGTCCCTTTCTCATGGATGCACCGAGACAAGATGTTGCAAACTAAAAATGTATTCATTTAAATCCTCTTCTGAGATCACTCAAATGTTCTCCTGCACCTCTCACCCCCGCTGCTGGAAAATGTCTGCTTGTTCAACCTTGTGCCCCTTCATAGCTATTCCTTTCATGTACCAGAAGTGTGACCCTTCCTTGCGGACCACCCCAGAGTGCCTCCCAATAAAACAAGACCCCAGTCACAGGATATTCTGTCCTAAACTAACATGTGTCACTCCACCCCCTTTCTAGCTCTGATGTGCCAGACCTGTCAGCTATCAATCCTGACCCCCGCTGGTTACCTCAGGGGCAAGAACCCCACACCCTTCACCTTGCTAGTGACCCAAAGTGGAATAGTACAAACACGTGTGCAATTTATAGGCCTCTAATATATAAATGCGGTCATGGTTTCAGGGGACCGCGGCCTGGCAGGAGGGGGTTGCAGCAGGGCTTGCTCGGACATTCTTGTACAAGCACATTTTGTCAGGGCTCAAGACTTGCTCCTTGCGAAAAATGTTTATGTGACTTGCCGTGTGAACAGGAGATGGGCTGAGCTGACAGGTGGTGTGGCTGGCTGTGAGAGTCGCTGGGAGAGTGCGAATTTCTCCAGAGGAACATAGTAAATCACTAGAAATTTTGCGCGCCATTGGTGGATGGCAGCAAACAATTCATATGTTTTAAAAAATATTTCTAATGCCACTATGGTCTGAAGGGCTATTGGCTCCCATTCTGAGTGAAGGTCAGCAGCTTTGAATTTTTGCTTGCAAGCTGAGCAAATCTACACACCATACACAGTATAAGGTTCAATTGTTTTTCAACCTTGAAAGAAGGGGAGGATTCCGAAATGAATGAATGAAGGGAGGGGTGCAATACCCTCAAATATGATAAGGTTCACCATTCCAGAACTGGACAAAGGAACATGTCATTTCATTTTATGAAAATTCATTGATCTGAATGGAATCTCTGCGTTAAGTGAGAGAATGGAAATGCTGAATATTATGTAAGTTTTACTTTCGATGATTTTATAGACCAACGAGTCAATTTATCATTTGCCGACCGTTATTGCTGGCTTAAATTGTACTTATTTGTTCTTTGTGGCATATTGCAATGACACGCAAATAGAACCTGTGTGTGTGTACTTGTCTTTATCGTGGGCAGTCCAGCATCAAGATCCCCCGATTCCACAAACGCCTAATTCCACGCTAATATTTAATTAAAGTGCCATTTGTTTGTTGTTCGAATTGTAGCGTCAGCTTCCGCATCCCATTTCGAGCTGAACATACTCCATAGCACTAACCTCTGAAGCAAATTGTAGACTACTTTCCATGTTGTTTTCTCTGTGTTCCCATTGTTTCAGGTTTGTGTTCATCATTAGTTTTAACACAGAGCCGAATTAATGGGTAAAATGACAAACTGTAATAAAGATCGGCTTCTGAGACACATTTCTGTTATGATTATCAAACAGCTACATCCTGCCTTTCTGTGATTGTCATTGATTTCAGATACCAACTGACGGGTTTTTTAACAGGCAGCTGCAGATACACTTGAAAGGCTGGATCACAATGACGCCTTTTTGGGAAGATCATCACGGGCCGATATGCCCTTATGCGGTACCAGCGATAAGGAGCAACCTGACATTGTGTACGTGGCCTAGCGCCAAGCTCATGCCAAAGCCTTGCGATTCACGGTGAGTCCAATGTGCTTCTTATACCCAAACAGAAACATTGCGTGACTCACAATAAACATTTGTGGATCGAGAAAATAGAAAGAAATTACCCATTTGATTGAATATGGCAATCGCCGGGATGTTCTCGGAGCAAATTCTACAGTTTTGCTATTTCCTTTAAAAGTATAGTTTTATATTCAAAATTGGGACGCGCTGTGTTGTGAGATGATGTGTGTTGATATTCCAGGTTCTGCGTCAACTAACGTTAACATGTAGGTGATGACTGGGTGTGTTTGGCTACGCTGCCCAGTAACGTCATGGAGATAGGCAGAGAATATCACTAGGTTTGGTGATGTCAGCCTCAGGGGCGGGGGATATGATTAAGTGGCGCCAGGGCAGTCCTCCTTGGGTGATGCAGCAACGGATAAGATTATCACAAGATGGCCGCACCCTGCTGACTGATTTCGCATGTGTAAAAAAGAGGAAAACTACGGTAAGGTGCATAGGAAATGTTTGTACGATCAATCAACGTATGCTTAAAAACACATGCCCGAACACCCGGGACAATACTATTTTTGAGCGCTCTATTCCTTTAACAGTAAACCTTCCAGCCACCTTAATTGTTTTGAACACTAAGCTGAAGCCAGAATGGCAGGGTGGGCACTAGCAGGAGGGGAGAGGGTGTTGCTCCTGATTGGACAGCAGTGACATTATCGCAGAACAAATTGGTTTCATACTCAGCGGCCTTTGATCTGTCCAATGGCAGATTTTACAGACTTTCATGGCATATATTGATGGATAGTCTAATATAGATGAACAACTTACAGCCTTACAATGCCTGAGTAATAAAGGCCACTAAAGCCTCAAAGAGGAACGCTACACCTACAGCAATTAGTCAACTTAATCTGTTATCAAAAGAAAAAGGAAAGTCTTAGAAATCATTTTTGGGACACTGGTTTAGAGAGTTGGTAGACAGATGAAATTGACTGAGCATTGGCAAGTGTCCCTGTAGATTGAACAGGTGTAGACAACTTATTATAAGACTTCTTTTCAGAAACACTCAAAATTCAACTGTTATGTATCCACCTTTTCAACCACTCGATTTGAGATAATCTCTATCCTGTAAAATGGAAGAAAAGGAGGCACACTTTAAAGGGTAGCATAGTAGACTTGATCAGTCCACTGGCCACTCATACAGCTGATATAAACCCTGCTCCAAGTAGCTTCAAAGCAGGAGGACTGACGAGAATGCATTTGTGAATATATTCTAAAGTTATGTGCCTCGTGCAGTCTTCTGTTACAGCTTCCCCCACTCCTAACTGATGTAACTGATTGCATCAACGCTATCACCATGATGCCAAAATGATGCATCAATGGCAAATAGAATGACAGCGGACCCGCATGGCGATCTTGGGGGGAGAGTTGAAATACACCCAATATTTCCTTGGGATGCAGAGTGCAGATGAGGCTACCGGGCCTGGAGAATCCCGATTGAAGGACCTCAGAGAGTGATAAATTGAGCCTTTTAGAAAAAGCCCTCTCAGTGGAGCCATGTGTTATGTGCAGCTCGTGTCATTTATTGTGAGACATTATAGTATAAGTGATCACTAGAGTAGAAGTTAGTTTGCATGTAGAAGTAACATAAATCAAACACATGGCAGATATGAACAAATTGAAAGTAGGAGGAATAAAGTGAGTAAGGAAGGAAAGCAGAGGACCTTGATATTGTTGCAGAAACCAGGTAGAAAGTTTCAGGGCGATAGTCCAAGTAGTAAAAGGCATTCCAGAACTGACACAGAGCTGGTGGAAGAATGCATGCTACCCCTAGTGCCTGTTCACACCCACGCCCACTCCTTACAATGATTTGATGAGATCAGTGCAGAATTAACACCCTCTAGTTCCTCTCTGCGATTGGCTCCCTAGGGAGCTGCTAATAATCGTCTATTTGTAGCACCGTCCATGTCATTTCAGCAATGGTTTCAAGCGCTGAACAATAAAATAACGTTATTGTCCAAAATAGCAACAAACGATGTAAATTACAGCAAACAACCAGATTCTTAAAAGTTGAAAGCCAGATAGACACGAGAAAGCTCTAATCAAAAGTCGATTGCAAAGAAGTGAGGTCAAAAACACGTCCATGATAACCATGCAAACAATGAGATTACCCACACAGAGACATACCATTATAAATTAAATGGCAGGGAGATAAACTACTAGGTATTTGTATGGGGGTAAGAGATACTTGTTTTGGATGTTTCCAAATTGACGTATTCAGTTCATATTAAAACTAAATCGTCGCATATATTTCATATGAACACTATTTTCAGCAGGGTATCCCTTGCTGCCAATTGCTAACCCACGTGCTCCCCTGTTAGCTCTCAGCTCCCTTGTATCTCTACTTCCTTCCCTGTGATCTTTGATTGTAAAGCACTCGGTTTCTTCCTGAATGTAGGTCCTCACTTAATAAATACCCTAATAATCATAATAACATTAATAATATGTCACGAAAAGAAGAACTCATTTCAGATCTAGACTTGTCAGGGCAGAGATGCCAACTGGCCAAGAGGAAGTAAGAGGTCAAGCAATAAGTGCACAGATAGACCAAGAATATTAAAGAAGACACACATTGCAAACAATAGCCACACCCTGGCTGCGTCAGAAGAAAACTTATGAATGAAGCCTGAATAATCAAACATAAAACCATACATGTACACCACTGTTTGATTGAGGGGAGTAGGCAGAGTATTATCATGGCAGTTCTCACAGCACATAAACAGGGTTTACATGGTTATTCTCTTCTAACTTTTACCCACTCAATGGTATGATAGGGTCAGATTTTCAGGATGGATATAAAGAAAAGGTGTGCTAGAAAACATGACCTAGCCCCAGGTGAGTGTGCTTTGCTCATCCTGACCCTCCCGGACCCCTTTCCCACTGCATATTTCAAAATTTAACCCCCCCCAGCCCTGCCGCGCTCCCTCCACACTCCCTCCATCAGCCCGCTCCAACTTTCCATGTTCTCCCTTTGTCCCACCTCTCTGCCCGTGATTGGTGCCCTGTTTTCTCTGCGTGATGCTGTCGAGCCGCCAAGCTCGTGTGCCACTCCATTGTAACCCAGCCCCAGGCGAGTGTGCTTTGACCACCGTGACCTTTCTGGACCCCTTTCCTGCTACATATTTCAAAATTTGGCCTCCCCCAGCCCTGCCACGCTCCCTCCACACTCCCTCCCCCAGCTCGCTCCAACTTTCCATGTTCTCTCTTTGTTCCGCCTCCCTGCCTGTGATTGGTGCCCTGTTTTCTCTGCGTGATGCTGCCAAGCCACGGAGCTCGTGTGCCGCTCCATTGTAACCCAGACCCAGGTGAGTGTGCTTTGCCCACCCTGGTGCTCCCGGACCCCTTTCCTGCTGCATATTTCAAAATTTGGCCTCGCCCAGCCCTTCCGCACTCCCTCCACACTCCCTCCCCCAGCCCGCTCTAACATTCCATGTTCTCCCTATGTCCCGCCTCCCTTCCCTTGATTGGTGCCCTGTTTTCTCGGCGTGATGCTGCCGAGCCACGGAGCTCGTGTGCCGCTCCATTGTAACCCAGACCCAAGTGAGTGCGCTTTGCCCACCCTGACCCTCCCGTACCCCTTTCCCGCTGCATATTTCAAAATTTGGCCTCCCCCAGCCCTGCCGTGCTTCCTCCACACTCCCACCCCTAGCCCGCTCCAACTTTCCATGTTCTCCCCTTTGTCCCGCCTCCCCTGACCTTCCACCCCCTGTGACTGGTTGCCTAGGCGCTTTTAACGCAACTTGCCAGGGCAACCCACCTGCCCGGCAGCCCCTTTGGCTAAAGGCCCCAAGGCAAAGGTCGGCTCCAACAGAGGCGGTTCCAGAATGTGTCAGCAGGTGTCCGCAAGGGGAAGCCAGTGAAGCCAGCGACCAGCCGTCAACCAGCAGCAACCAATAAACTAAATGTGACATGGGTGAGGAGTAGAGCAATTACTCTACTCTGGAAAACACTACCACTCGATAATACCCTACCCCAGAATGTGAATGTTAGCAATGCCGCACCTAGTTTGATAGAATTTGAATGCTAGTATGCAACACACTATTTTGTGAATATTACCTTGGACTGCATCTAGATAGAAATGTGATTGTTAGCATGTCCCACACTTAGATAGAATTGTAAATGGTAGCATATCCCATAAAGTTGAATTTAGAAGGTATTCCCAACATCATTGAGTGTCCCCTAATATCATCACTGTGGTTGAATTTAGAAAGTGTGCCTAATAGCGTCACCCTGCCAAAGTTTTGAACTTGGAAAGTGTGCCTAATATCATCACTGTGCTAAAGCTGAATCTAGAAAGTGTGCCTAGTAGCGTCACTGTAGTATAATTGAATTTAGAAAGTGTGCCTAATAGCGTAACTGTGGTATAGTTGAATTTAGAAAGTGTGCCTAATAGCGTCACCCAGCCAAAGTTTTGAACTTGGAAAGTGTGTCTAATATCATCAATGTGCTAAAGCTGAATTTAAATAGTGCGCCTAATTGCATCACCCTGCCAAAGTTTGAACTTAGAAAGTGTGCTAGTTGAATTTAGAAAGTATGCCTAATAGCGTTATTGTGGTATAGTTGAATTTAGAAAGTATGCCTAATAGCATCAGTATGATATAGTTGAATTTAGAAAGTATGCTTAATAGCGTCACTGTGGTATAGTTGAATTTAGAAAGTGTGCCTAATAGCGTCACCCTGCCAAAGTTTGAACTTAGAAAGTGTGCCTAATATCATCACTGCGGTATACTTGAATTTAGAAAGTGTGCCTAATAGCGTCACCCTGCCAAAGTTTTGAACTTGGAAAGTGTGCCTAATATCATCACTGTGCCAAAGCTGAATCTAGAAAGTGTGCCTGATTTCATCACTGTGCCAAAGTCTGAACTTAAAAAGTGTGCCTAATATCATCACTGCTAAAGTTTTTTCTAGAAAGTGTGCCTAATTAGCGTCACTGTGCTAAAGTTGCATCTAGAAAGTGCCTAGTAGCGTCACTGTAGTATAGTTGTATTTAGAAAGTATGCCTAATAGCGTCATTGTGGTATAGTTGAATTTGGAAAGTATGCCTAATAGCGTCACTGTGGTATAGTTGAATTCAGAAAGTCTGCCTAATAGCGTTTCTATGGTATAGTTGAATTTAGAAAGTATGCCTAATAGCGTCACTATGGTATAGTTGAATTTAGAAAGTATGCTTAATAGCGTCACTGTGGTATAGTTGAATTCAGAAAGTGTGCCTAATAGTGTCACTGTGCCAAAATTTGAACTTAGAAAGTGTGCCTAATAGCGTCACTGTAGTATAATTGAATTTAGAAAGTATGCCTAATAGCGCCATTGTAGTATAGTTGAATTTAGAAAGTATGCCTAATAGCGTCATTGTGGTATAGTTGAATTTAGAAAGTATGCCTAATAGCGTCACTGTGGTATAGTTGAATTCAGAAAGTCTGCCTAATAGCGTTTCTGTGGTATAGTTGACTTTAGAAAGTATGCTTAATAGCATCACTGTGGTATAGTTGAATTCAGAAAGTGTGCCTAATAGTGTCACTGTGCCAAAATTTGAACTTAGAAAGTTTGCCTAATAGCATCACTGTAGTATAATTGAATTTAGAAAATGTGCCTAATAGCGTAACTGTGGTATAGTTGAATTTAGAAAGTGTGCCTAATTAGCGTAACTGTGGTATAGTTGAATTCATAGAGTTTGCCTGATTAGCGTCACTGTGCTAGTGCTGAATCTAGAAAGTGTGCCTAATAGCATCACTGTGGTATAGTTGAATCTAGAAAGTCTGCCTAATAGCGTCACTGTAGTATATTTGAATATCATCACTGTGCTAAAGCTTAGTGGATGGAGTAGATATATCTCTATATATCTCTGTATCTCCTATTTTGCTATATATATGCTATGTACCTGTATCCCCATGTTATCTGTATCACATGTTTACCCTATCCATCCTGTTGCTTTATATACGTATGCCACTATGTACGCCCCCTGCCCTGCTCTTGTGCTTGGTCGCAGACGCTCTACTGTTAACCACCATATCACACTGTTACGCTTACTCTCTCCTATACACCATCATTCAACTAGAACACAGCTATGCTATGATACATTCGGCCTACCTGTTCTCATACTAACAAGACCCCATGAACACCTCATCATCCTAATAAAACACAGCTAGCTGAGCACATACCGGCTAGCTTTGGCGTCTCCTCAGGCCTAACGCAGCCAGAACTCAGTATGGATGTCCCCCCTCCAGACTGAACACATCCAACTGATTTCCTCAGCACCACACCTACTGCTAAAAAGCGGCTATCATGCAACAACCATACCAGCTGCACACATATCCGGTGCGCCGACGCACCATACAACACTCTCTCTATCTACTGACTTGAACGCCTATTCCCAAGGGCGTTCAACCTAACAGCGCTTTGAAGTCATACCAATGATACAGAAGGCGCTATATAAATGCCAAGTAACATAACATAACATATATAATGAGATTATTTTGGGATTAGAGCATTTGCAAATGTGTGATCAATATGAAAACCCATTTCGATTTCTCACATCCATGGTTTGCAAGCTCATTGCCAGTTAGAGGTGAGCAAGGGACTTATTTAAATCGGATGTAAAATCTATTGGGTCATTGTCCATCCTGCACCGAAGTAAAATAGATGTAAAATGGAGGAGTAAATGTCTTACGCCAGTCAGTGAATTTATTTAATGAGTCTGGGGCATTTTTAAAAAACGTTTTGAGGTAGAGTGGGAGAAGGAAGGGCAATGAGTTTGCTCCTCAACCTTCCACTCTGCTCATAATCCTCTTTGTTTTACCCCTGCATGAGATTTTCATGCAGGCGTAAAACACATGTGCAGTCTCATCACGATTAACGCGCGCTAATTGTGCCGAAAATTCCCCATTGAGTCCAATGGACCCATTGCAGTTACTGCCAAACCTGTCATCTGGTGCTAATAGCGCTGGAGGGTTTGGCGGTATCGCTATTAGCCCGGGCGGTATCCCAGTGGTAATACCGCCGGGATACTGCCTGACTCGTGATGAGGCCCATGGAGTCCTATGAAATCTGCATGCATTTCACACCTGCTAAAAGCAGTCAGATTCCCTAGGGATCCATTGCAATCTGTCTGCTAAGCATAGTTTGCAGGCTGCATTTACATCCTTTACACAACACAGAGTGAAAGTAAAGGTTTTGCCTGTTTTTGCAGTCTACTTTCTGGACTCCGTTTGGTAAAAGTCGAAAATTGCATCCAGGGGACTCAAAAGCACATATGTGCATCTATGGCGGTACATGCATGCAATTAGCACTTTTTTTCTCCAAAATAAAAACCTATGTGAGTGAACAAGGCAAGTCGGGGGTGTAAAACCACCACTACCTTCCCAGCACAGGAAAATGGTTTCATACTACACTGAGGTACAGCCATGACTTACCTATCTGAAATAAGCAGTACACCCTTTACTAATATTTAATTTGTGAATAACTAGTGAAGTCTACCAAATAAAGTTAACATTAAGTATATGCCAAAATAGCATATTACATTATTTACTATCCTATTACAGCAAAAGACAACTTCATCCATAAACCTATCAAATGGCACTGTTAGGTATTTTGTGTAGATTTGGGGCCTGGCGGTATTTTCTTACCACCGAAAATAATTTAGCAACAATCACTCCTTGTATTCAGATTGGGTTATGTATAATAATAATACAGTGGATATGCATTATTTCAGTACACAGACATGCGTGGTTGGTATGCATGGTTGGTATGCGTGGTTGGTGTTATTTTTGGTGAGCATAATTCCTTTGTTTTATTTGTAGCCCCAATATCCAGAACCCCTTATTTTGTTTAGGTTTTTCGTGTAATCACTAGAGAGACCTCAGGCTTGCATTTCAGGAACACCACATTTTCATATTTAGTGTGCCACCATGGGCAATTTCTTGCTGTCTTATCTACGGCAGCGAGCTATCATGTGGTATTTTTCACTAACTTATATACGGTAGTGAACTATGTCCCGGGTCTCTATTTTTGCTGACTCATGTACCTTCAGCAAAAGGCTATTTCACATCCAGTTACTTATTATGTTCTGTCCAGAAAACACACACTTATATACTGAATGGAATCATGCACACAACTGCAGCCAAATCTTATTTTTAGCTATCTTAAAAATGACAATTGCACTGTCTAAACATCTCCCCACATCATCAGCACTGTATTGGTAAATGCACAAAGGAAAGAGAAAATAAAACACACTACCCGTCTGCTTTCAGATATTTTTGTGTATTATAAAAGTTGCATTTAAACACAATCTCACTTTTTTTTACAGGAATAAATGAAATAGCACAGTAACAGCATTATTTGTGATACACTGAGAAGAGAGTGGCGGGGAACAAGAATTCAATTTGCAACATTAAACACGTGGGTAAAGCACAGGAATCTCCTTTCCTACACTGACTGAATATTTTCGCACACACTCAGCCCCCACACTTCAGCGAGATAATTACCAGGCTTGTTCAGCATGTAACTTCTTTGGCTGGTCGCCTTCTGGAGGGGTTCACCCAGCAAGGACAAGCATTTGCTGTCACTAAAACTGGGACTTGTTGACTGGGAATCCCAGTCTCTGCAACCAAGTTGAATCTGCTTTAGGAATCAGGCATCCCCAGCTATCAACTCAGTCCTTCTCCGAGCTGTGTCAAGATGTCTCTCCCCAGCTTCTTCCTCGAGATTATACAAGAAAACTCTGGTTACCTCCTACCAAAGGATCCTAACCAATACAATTCTATCATGCCCTAAACACCCTCTGCACACAATGGCTTGGCTTATACAGTTGCAACTGTAACCAAACTGATTTCCTGCTTATTCGAGGTCTTTGCTTCCTGCAAATACTGTGGACAGAGCGCAGATAGAAGCAAAAAAAAAAAAATCTGAATGAGCGTTTAAATGACTTTCAGAGCCTTTCATTTTCCATTCATTTTGCACTGGAGAACACATTATGTTATTAATGAGTGAGTGTGTTAGTTTTTTGTTAATGAGGTTAGTTCATTAATCCTCAAATGTGTCTCCTGCAACAGAGGAATTTCAGGTAAAAATAGTGCGCATTTTGAATGTGCAAATGTGTGCTTTTAACTGTGAAAAAAAATGATTTGCATTTTATATGTAAAAATCGTTTTCGACTGAATAACCTGCCCTCACTTATATGTCCATGTTACACTGGCAACACATAGCTTGAAACAATTGCATCATAGCAATGCACCAAACCCATGCAGTGGTACTGCATAAAAAAAACATGCTACACATTGATCCTGTGCAGTAGTGCTGTACTCTGTGCTGTACTCTGTGTTGTAACACGCTAAATAACCTTACAGCACCTAGCCAAAAATCATACTAAAAATAAATAAGCCAAACATTGCCTACATCAGCCCAACACATACAACATAAACAAAGGAAAAAAAGAAAAGGTACAGAACAAATTAATAAATGATAAATTAGTAAATACAAAATTAGATATACTAATGCCTCTCTAAAATTATGTGCTGTACTGTACAAAAGCTAAACTGGCTGAGAATTATTTGATAACACAGATTTAATTTGTGCAATACATGTACAATTGAACCGTTTCTGCAACTAAAGATTCTTTAACTTTGAAGAATCATGAACAAGAAAAGTGTCTCACCCCCTCTTCCCCCAGACACAGGTGGACAGCTCTGCCTTTCATATGTCCTTGAATGTTCCTCTGGGTTTGAGGTTGGCTACGCTAATGTGTTCACCACCAGGGCATGCATGTGGCCTCCTGGTGGCACATTTCATTCACAGTAAGTACACTCAGCCCTTCATTCTCCCAACATTAACAAAATGAGAGCCACTGAGTTGGGAAAGGATAACCATGTGTTATTTATCGAAAGCACCAATATACCTACTGGGCGAATCTGTTCTCTACAAATTCCCCTGTTCTGGTATGGTCTTTTAGTGCCAATGTAAAAGGGGCTTTTTAGAGTGTGGGCCCTTTCTCCATTGATCTGGCCTTTACCTATATGGATGCTCTAGACGTGGGGTGCACAACTGATTTTGACAGAGGGCCGAAAGTACCTTACATAATGGCTATAGTGGGCCAAAAAGCAAATGCGGGTGGGGCGGTAGGCGCGACGGGGCAGGAGCCTCTTTCAAACCCCAATTTTTATTAAACACAAACACATGGAAAAAGAATACCTTTTCAGGTGTAACAATTTTTATTTGTATTACAAACTTACATTTTGTACTACACATTTTCCATTGTTATTATTTATTTCGATTTAGTTATTGCATATTGTCTGCTTAATTAAATTATATACATTTTATTGACCCTTGATTGGACATTCCGTTATTTTGGACTGCTATACTTTGCTGTTTGGATTGCCCAAGAGAAGTATGGCCTTAGTTGAGTCAGGTTTCCACAAAAAGCAAACAATGTACATCTCCTAACTGTGCCTGTTTTAGCTTTATTATTGGGTTCACTCTTGGAGTGAGACACTATACCCCATGGCCCCCACCACCCAAGCAAACACTATGCCCCATGGCTCCCACCCCTCAATCAAATACTATGCCCCGTTGCCCCCAGCCCTCAACCAAACAATATGCCCCGTGGCTCCCACCCCTCAACCAAACACTATGCCCCATGGTTCCCACCCCTCAAACAAACACTATGCCCAAGGGGCCCCACTCACCAACTAAACACTATGTCCCATGGCCCCACCCCTCAACCAAACACTATGCCCCATGGTTCCCACCCCTCAACCAAACACTATGCCCCATGCCCCCCACTCCCCAACTAAACACTATGCCCCATGGTTCCCACCCCTCAACCAAACACTATGCCCCATGGCCCCACTCCCCAACTAAACACTATGCCACATGGTTCCCACCCCTCAACCAAACCATATGCCCCATGGCTCCTACCCCTCAACCAAACCCTATGCCCCATAGCCCCCGCCCCAACCAAACACTATGCCCCATGGCCCCCACCCCCAACCAAACACTATGCCCCATGGTCCTCACTCCCTAACCAAACAGTATGCTCCATGGCCCCCACCCCCAACCAAACACTATGCTCCATGGCCCCCACCCCCAACCAAACACTGTGCCCCATGGCCCCCACTCCCCAACCAAACACTATGCCCCATGGCCCCTACCCCCAACCAAACACTATGCCCCATGGCCCCCACCCCTAACCAAACACTATGCCCCTTGGCCCCCACCCCAACCAAACACTATGGGGGTCATTACGACCCCAGCATTAAGGGGTTAACGGCGCCGTAAAAGGCTGCAGCGCCTTTAACCCCTTAACGCCTTACTACGAGGTCCCTTTGTGGTTCCCGACCTTAATGGCTGGTCTGGACCAGCCGTTAAAGTAGGGACCCGCAAAGGGACCTTGATGGCAATTACGGTACCTCAATTTGCGGTACCGTAATTGCTGCCTTCCCCATTCCCATTGAGCCCTACGGGGCAAAAATGGGAATGGGGAAGGGCCATGGCGACATGGGGAATTACCGCCCGCCAACCTTGGAATGCAGTGGTAATTCCCCATTTCCCCATGGCGGACTCCCCCATCGACCATGGTGTTAATAGCACCATGGTTTAGCGCCGGAGTCCTAATGAGGGCATATGTCCCATGCCACCAAGCATGCACCATGCATACATACCCATGCAGACCCCAACCCCCCACCCCTGCATACAGACTAACAAGCATACACCATGCACCCATACAGACCCGAACCCCCAACCCCCAACTCAGCATACAAACCTCACAAGCATACACAAATACACTATACACCCATACAGACCCGAACCCCCCACCCCACCAACTCAGCACCCAAACTCACAAGCATACACCATGCATCCATACAGACCTGAACCCTCCCACCTGTGGGATGTTTTAACCCACTTTTTGCTCTGCTATGCTGCAGCACTGTGTTATGATGGCGCCAGAAACATCAAAATGGCAGCAAAACCCTTGTGTGCGCTAAAAACCTCTGAAAATTGTTCTTTGCAACGCACAAAAAGATGGTTGCCCAATCTGCCACGCATGTTGTCAATGGTGAAACAGAGATCTCACTCCTGAAATATGTCACTGGGCTCCACAACAAGTAAAAATGGAGTACAGAAGGAAAAAACAGTGTTGCTAAATGAAACCCCAAAAACTTGCTTTAAATCCTTTTTTCTTTGTTGCTGAAACTGCAGAATGCCGGTACAAAACACCCTCAAACATCCAAAATTCTTGCTGGGTGCTACAATTCACTTAGGGCCTCATCACGACTTGGGCGATAACCCTTAAAATTGGCGGTAACGCTCTTAGCGCCGATTTTAAGGGTCCGTCGGACCACGACTCCAAATACTGCCGGCGCAATAACAGCCGGCGCAAGGACAGCCGGCTGTACAAGCGCCGGCCATAACAGCGCCAGGAACCATTTGCGCTAATACATCATCAATCACGAGTCCGGCGTAAGCGCTACTAGCGCCAGAAAAGTGGCGGATAATCCGCCGAAAATACCTCCAGCAAAAAGCTGGAGGTAACAGAACACAGGCCACAGCAATAAGGGCCCAGGTGGAAGCAATGCAAATCAGAGGCCTACAAAGGACCCACCCATGCAGAACACACCCTCCCCAACCCCATTACACCAGCAGGAGCAGGGAGGAGACAGCAATGAGGGCCCAGGTGGAAGTAATGCAAATCAGAGGCCTACAAAGGACTCACCCATGCACAACACACCCTCTCCAACCCCATTATACCAGCAGGAGCAGGGAGGAGACAGCAATGAGGGCCCAGGCGGAAGCAATGCAAATCAGAGGCCTATAAAGGACCCACCCATGCACAACACACCCTCTCCAACACCATGCTGCCATTTGGAGCCGGGAGCCTTGATGTCGACTTCTACCAGCTGCGTCTGGAGCTACAGAGGCCAGTCAACCAGGCCAGGTCCCTGGGAGTGCAGGGGGCAGTGGGGATGAGGAGAAGGAGGAGGAGAGCAGCACCAGCAAGGCGGCCAGCCATCCCCAGGGTCAGGCCTACACCCTGGGCCCTAACTGATGGTCAGTTGGTGACAGAATATCGGCTGGACAGGGCAACCATCACCCAGTTGCTGGACACAATCCAGGGTGACATATGCAGCCGCATAGCCACCAGCACGGCAGTACCTCCCCTAGTGAAGTTTGTGTCTGTGCTTCAATTACTTGGGACTGGCAGCTACCAACATACCGTTGCCATGATGCATGGAATGGCCCAGTACACATTCAGTGCCATGCTGGGACAGGTGCCTGATGTACTGTTGAATCATGTGAAGGAACACATTGCATTGCCAGCCACACAGGCACAGGTGCACCAGTTTAAGGGTCAATTCTATACCATTGCCCAAGTCCCGAATGTAATAGCAGCCCTGGACTGCACACATGTGGCACTTGTACCACCCCAGGCACATGAGGCTGCCTACAGAAACCGTAAACAGTACCATTCCCTCAACGTGCAGATGACATGTGGCCCTGACCTCACCTTCAGCCACTGCTGTGCCCGCTACCCAGGATCCACCCACGACTCCATGGTCCTACGCAACAGTACCCTGCCAGCGTACATGGAAAGGCACCGAGGCCAAAACACATGGCCAATGGGTGAGTACAAATGTATCCCACAAAGCATGTCAATCCACAACTGATGGTGCCTGTCACAGAATCCATCATTCCCAATAGCAGCATCACAGCAGCATACACATTCAAGCACCTTGCACGATTAACCTTGGACATGTCCTACACAGCAGAACACACCCATGCAGGATGTAAGACATGTGGCGGCACAGTGACATATGGAATCCCACCACAACAAAGCCTCCTATGTGAGTAGCACCATGGCTCACAACACTGACACAGTCCAGATATCCCACCCTGGCCATCCGACAGTAATGTAATTCCAAACCATGAGCTGGCACATCCACGAATGCCCCACACATAAGTAGGCCGAGTAATGACAATGCACATCCCACAGACACTGTCCCCAAAATGGCCATGGAAATGCATGGAGAACAGTACAGAATAGTGAAGAGCAGCAAATGCAACTGCAGCCAAATGAATTTGCAATGACACATGAGGCAGCCACTTCTGTCAAGCAGAAGTAGATGGAAGGGCTCCCTCATCCTGCGATAAGTGAAGGAGTACTGTTGCATACAGAAACATAGGCGTACCAAGTGGAGAGTACCCCATTGATTCAATCGTGTCCGTAGGACAGCACACTCCACTCCATAAGCCACATGCCAAATATGGCAAAATCACACTGATGACAGGGCTCTATACACCCGCTGGACTTACCTTGTCCCCATACCGGCTTACTCTCCCCTGCAGGTGATTCTGGATATCCCCAGTACACGTGGCTCATGACCCCTGTGCGTCACCCACACAAGGCGGCGGAGTGGGCATACAACCTTGGCCATGCCCGTACACGGATTTGCGTGGAGAGGGCATTTGGACTGCTGAAGGCACGCTTCCGGTGCCTCGACCGCATGGGAGGGGCAATGATGTATGCACCAGAAAAAGCTTGAAAAATTGTACTGACATGTGCCATGCTGCACAACATCTGTTGTCGCAGAAATGTGCCACTGCCCCCTGATGCACATGTGCAGCCACATGATGATGGTAGTGAGGGCGATGAAGTGCCAGAAGGTGTTGCACATGCACAAAGGGTTGGGCAGAGGGAAGGGAGGTCGGCCAGACAGGGATTGATTGATGGATTCCATTAGAAATGGGTAATAGGTAAATTGTGAACATGTCACTTCAACATCAAATTGCATTTGTTACAATCACTACTGTCCATGCATTGTGTTTGTGTGTAACATGATTTATTTTCCCTCCAACAATGCCCCCTCCCCCCAGTGAACACCCAACAATCCCCCCTCCCCCTAGTGAACACCCAACAATCCCCCCTCCCCCCAGTGTACAACCCCCAACTGTGCAGTTGCCTCATCAGGCCAACAGCAATGTTTCCATGCACCACTAGGATGGGCGCGGGCGCTTCCCTCTCCCAGGACCCTCCGGTGTACGTGCCCTCAGGTGGCGCATGGACCGGCGCCTCAGAGATGGGTCTAGTGAACCCTCTGTGGGTGTTGTGGAAGTGGAGGGTATGGAAGAGCTGGCCATCATGTGCTGGCGCATGAGGTTATTGGCCTCGCGTTGCTGTTCTGCCAGTGCTGACACTGCCTCTGTGAATTCACGGACTCGTTGCCCAAAGCCTGTCAGGGCAGCAGTGCATTGTTGCACAACTTGCCGTGTGCGCGCATTGTCCCGCGCAATGTACCTGCACCCATGCCGGATGGATTTACTCACAGCCTTTATGTGCCAGCTCTGGACCCTTGCCATTCCTTCCACCCGGGCCTGTTTTGCCTCAATGATATCCAGTCAGCCCATGACTGCTGCCCCAGTGACAAAGGGCTCTCCTGGTGCGTCAGGTGGGGGACCGCGAATTGGGCGCTGTGGGGGGGGGGCTGCATGGCGACAGGCCACCAGACTGGACTGGGCTGCCTGGCTCAGATTGCTGGCCCTCTGGACTCCCATAGGACGGAGTGTCCACATCGGGCTGCGGTGTGCTGCAGCGATGCACAGGCACATGGCGACTCCCTGCCTGGTGTCTGCCTGGTCTTGGGCTTCCATGGGATGTTGACACACCTTCTCCATCACTACTGCTTTGCGAGTGTTGTGCGGCGGCATGATGCCCACGTGGAGGTGTTGCTCCCACGTTGAGCTCCACTTCAGGCCTCTCTTCCCTCAGCATCGGGGCTGTGGATGGTGGCTTCTGGTGAGCTGCCGGTCGCCTCCCTGCGGCCATGTGGCTGCTGCTGCTGTCTGGCAGGGCTGCGTTGGGGTGAGGTGGGTGTTCCCCTGTGTTGTCTCCCATGGGTGAGGTGTCTTTGGGGGGTGCTGGTGGAGGCACGGTGTTGTGGGCGCATTGTCGGTGTGGCCTCATCACCATCATCACCAGGCTGTTTGGATCGATGTTTGCCTGTGGGATACATAGGGGGTGGTTTGAGTACAATGCTACATACGTTTGTGTGATGCAGGTCATGCAAACAAGTGTGAATGAAGACAGTGACAATGACGCAGTCAACTTGCATTCCATTCAGTCACCATGTGGTGCTTGTTGTGGATGTGCATGGAGGTACACTGCATGGGAATGCATGGTTGGGGTGGACTGCGCTCAGGCTTTTGTGGTTGTGTTGATGCACAGTACCACTCTACGTAGCTGTCCTATGGGTATGGGAGTCTATCCCCTGCCCCTGTCATTCATGCACTGCACGTACAGGGTCGTCTAGGCAGCACTACCGTTCTAGGGATGTGGCCCTCACTTACGGGTATATGCAGTGCCTCAGACACATGTCTTCACTCTCATTCAGATGCATGTATTCGGGGATGGGACTCACCTGCTGTTGGATTTATGCCAGTCCCTGCCCTTGCTCCACTAATGCCCTCAATGGTTCCGATGTCGATGAGGCCCGTCAATTTCTCCTCCCATGGTGTGAGGTCGGGTGAGGGGGGGGTGGCCTTCCTCCTGTGCCCCTGCTTGCACTCCTGTGCTGGGACAGAATGCCTCTCACTCGCACGCGTACGTCATTCAGCCGCTTGCGGCAGTCCTCCCCATCCCGACCCTTTGTGCGACGGATCTCCATATTTGGCCTCCCCATCCCGACCCTTTGTGCGACGGATCTCCATATTTGGCCTCTGCGCTGGGCGCTGGTTTTACGCTGCTGCAGCTCATTGTGGTACATCAGTGCCTCCTCCACAAGTACCTCAAGCTCCTGGTCACTGAACTTGGGTTTTCTGACCCTGTCCAGTGCAGACTTGCCCCTAGTGCGCTCTTGCCTCATTTTCAGGGTTCAGATTGCGTGGATGGCTTCCAGTGGCTGTGATATCCGACAGATTGTGATTTCCAAGATGGCCACCGCTTTATTTCCGGTTCCGGTGGTGACGCGTTTCCTGCGCACTAAAAGTGCACGCTTATAGCGCGCGCTATGAGCGCGAGGTGGCGGTAGCGCATGGTGTGCCGGATTTAAGGGTTCGCACTAATCGCACTAACGCCTTGGACCGGGGCGCGTGCAAGATGACTCGTGATCTGGCAGATTATCCGCCGGGTGCCTTGGCGTTAGCGCTATTTAGGTCCGGCGGATAATCCGCCACATTTACCGTCCAAGTCGTGATCAGGCCCTTAGTCTAAGAAATCATTGTGAACTTGCAAGGTCCTGAAAAGCTGAAAGCATAAAGGGATTTCCTCAGCAAAAGTGGCCTGTCTGTGGATGTCAAAAATCTCTGTGCAGCAGAGGACTGCAGGGATGACAGCTGTCAGGAGCCTGCCTGATTAAACTTTAAACATGTATAAACTGAAATCAAATGTATGCAATCTAAGAGGCCTGTAATGATGGTAACCTATGTTGTAATTGTTTTGATCCCATGGTTTAAAATCTTGAATCAGAATTCTCGCTGCTATTTGAAATCACAAGTTTGTTTTAAGCTAAGGGAAAATGCAACAGAATTAACAATTGAACCAAGCCTGGCTAAAAGCTACCAAACTGGAATCAGGTTTCTCCACAGAAGGATGGCCTTTCCTTCCAGCAGGAATTCACACCAATGCGATAATTATAGGGTTTGGAAAGAACCTTGTCTACAGAGGCAAAGGGGAACAATGAACAGATGCTGCTAAGGAAATGCGAGGTGTGAGGACAGTCATAAATGGCCTCAGCAAGGAGCAAACATGGAGGATGGCTCCTGGGCTTCCAGGGAGAGACCAAGAGGTGGAGCTAAAACAACTATTTTTTGCTTAACAAGGACAAAGAACACATTTTAAAAAGACAGATAACATACTGTTTAACATTGTGAATAATATGAAAATAACAGATTTGTGAATCTAGATTTTGGCTGCACGTTCCAAGAGGCGGCAAAATCATGTGACATGTTCTGGAAAGAAATGGCAGGAAATGTGACTTTACACAAAATGTATTTCTGCTAGAAGTATGAAACTTTATACACCTATGCCCATGTTAAACGTGCACACTTGTAGAAATTGGCTTAAGAATTGGACATTGTGTTCCTGATGAAAAGGGCAAAATTCTGTGAAAAGCCGAGATAAGATCCCACAGCTACGGGGTTTTGAGGAATGGCTGCTATATAAAATATGTAATCTGTATATGTGATTGTTATAGAGGTTGCACATGTGTAAATATGTATGGTGCCAAAAGTAGATTTTGCGTCCAAGGGGCTAGGGGTGGATTCTCAGTCTCATAAAAACACACCAGAAAGGTGACACACTGTTTCTCTCCTCCTATCAAGGCAGAGAGGAGACTCTGACCCAATCACCTGTCAAAAGGGGCGAGTTTAGGCAAAACCAGCCTACACACCCGCTTTACGACATCTGTTCATAGCATAGAGACAGCTCACCACTCAAAACGACAGAGAGATTCACTCACTATTCTGACGTTGGCGGAGCACTCTGCTGCTGAACTCTACATCTTCCTTGCTCCAGACTCCAGAAACTTGGCAAAGCAGAAACCCATTGCATAGCTGAACCATTTTCAGCTAGGCCTCATATTCCAGAACCAGAACCCCACAAACCTCAGGGGAAGCATCAAAATACAGCCGGGCTGCGCTGTACTGCTTGCCTGCTGAAATAATTATCATCAGAACCAAGAAGGGCAGATCCAATCCAGTCCTGTGCCGTGCTGTGATCAGAGTGCTTTGCCGATTCAGTCCAGTCCTGTGCCGTGCTGTGAACACAGCACCATGCTGATTGTAGATCCAATCCGATGTGCCCAGCCATCTGTCCTAGAACCAGATCCGATTCCCTGACCAGAATCTTAACGGACTAGAATCCTGACGGTTCTGTTTAAGAACATAGCTAGTGAGTATCTATAGATAAAACTGTGTCACTAGCATATGTACCTGGCTTAGTTAATCCCTATCTTAAACTCATCCATCCTATCTTGTATTCAGAACCTGTGTTGTTAGGAGTATTTTTGAATAGTCTGAACCTCTATCCAAACCATTCATTCTTCCTCCTGTACTAGTATTGCTAAAACTATCTCTGCGCTGATTCTTTCTCATCTGAAGAAGGCAATTTTCCTTTGAAGGCAGTCATTCTGATCAAGTGGCTGTGTTCCTGTGTGGTATTCGTTTGTTCATAGTCATCCTCTAGTGTAAGCACCCATTTGTCATTTTAAAAGTGCATTCCTGTTTTCCATTCTTGCGCCTATCTCGAAAAAAACATCCTCCACTAAAACGTCCATAACTCCCTCAGTTTTTGGGAAATTCTTACACGTGTAAACTAGCTTTTGATTGCTTCCAACTTGAATTTTAAGATTTCAAAGTGTTTCTTGGTATTGAATCATTGTGTGTGTTTGTGTGCAACTATCCAAAGCGGCTCCCATAAGAATTTATAACAATTTCAGCAATTTTACCATATTTAGTGTTCTTGCCCAGTCCATTCAAAGATAAATTTAAAAGCCATTCTGACAGCTTGACAGTCAATTCTGTTTTTATCATGTGTTTCGCTGGGGAAAAGTGGGATTGATATTCTGTTTCATTCTATCATTCCCGAATACCTGCTTTCTCCGCCTATCTCTTTACATTGCCTATTGGGAGTTGGGGGTGTGCAGGGGGAACCTTTAACCACAGTGCTATCTGATCTGAACACACACACAAAAGTATTATTTCTGTGCTGAATTGTTTTGCTCACTACTACTCCTTTTGTATTAAAGAGATTATTCTGTGTTACATCACCCCATTGGTGATTAATGTGTAACCATTAAAACATAGTGTGATTAAATTGTAAACACATAAATAAATATTTTAAATTTGCAAACCAGCCTGATTCCTGGCTTAGTGTGACCGGGGGGTTCCAGGAGAGGAGCGTGATATGAGTGGCAAATCGTTCAGAATAAAGAACTTTTAGACAAAAATAAATAAGGATTTCAGTTGTGCATTACATGCTAGGCGTTGACTTGGGTGTGTGCCGGATTGAAATCACTTACAGCTTGGGGGCTCGTCACGAGATCCTGAATTAGACATACCACTTGTGACAGTCTAACACAGCGTGCTAACTGATGGGGTACATACATCTTGTTGGGCTACCACACTGTGCTACACTGTAAAAACACCCTTCAATAGAAATACTCAAAGGAGTTGGGCCTTTTTTGCAAAAGTAAAATAACCCTGAGAAAAGTGAGAAGGAAATTAATATTTTCGGAATGGTGACCCCAGTGGAAATCAACATTGCAAAGGAACACCTACTGCACAAATTGTTTGTCAGAGGTGAATAGGTAGAGCAGGATGAGAATGTTTGCCTGCACGAAATCAAACAACAAATCAATGCCATAGAATTAGATACATGGCAGAACCAGGGTCCATTACACCATGCACTTAGTGAATTGTGTATGGCCCCAAAAGTAAAAGAAGAGCAATGTAAAATTGCCAAAATAGCGGCTTACCTATACCCCCACATTTGAGTAATACAGGAAAAATATGCTGAAAACCTAGATCTGGCAAAGAGGCAAGTACAATCCCTAGAGAAAACCCAAACTGTTGTGGACTCTGCTGAGCAAATGCTACAAAAGAGCCAAGAATCAGAGAGAGAACCCAGACAATACCTGCAAAATTAAAGGAAGATCTGGATCTCCTGTAGCAAGAGAAGGTAGAGCAAGATACCAAATTACTGACACTGCAAAAAGAATGTCAAGAAAGGTTGGACTCTTTAAAACAGAGCCAACAAAAATTGGCGCAAAAATTAACCTTTAACAGAGTCTGTGCAGAACAGCTCCACATCTTACAAGTCCAGACAGACCAATTAAAGGAGGAACATAATAAATTAATAGTGAAGGATCTCCACACTCAAACAGATTTTGATGAGGAGCACCAGAAAATATGTGCTATTAGAAAACAAAGGGACGACCTGGCTGCACAGAGGGGTACTCTAATTCAAGAAAGGGACGCCTTAGGCCAGGAAGTCAGCCATTTAAAAACCAAGGTGGAAGAAAATCACCTGGCCCTTCAGGGACTGGGTGAACTCAAAATGGACTACGAAAAGCTGTTAGAGCACACCAGAAGGGTGGAAGATGCTCTGGCCAATAATAATCAGGCTAGTAAGGATCAGACTCAGGAGGTGAGTCTCCTGCAGCAATAATTGGCCAAATACTCCCAAAGCAGACAGGAAGCACAGAGAGACAATGAGTCTCTCTGTGAAAAAAATGACAGTCTCCATAGACAGATAGCCATGCAGGAACAACTAATAGAGGCCAGTAGGCCTTAATAGAAGAACAAAAGGGTCAGATTCTTGCATGCCATCAGGGGGTAGGGGCTAAGAGAGATGAGGTCAGAAGGGAGAGGGAAATCCCTGAGCATAACCTCAGGAACCCTGGCACCAGAGACTCTAATCCCTTCATTTCCATGGACTCTGCCACCCCCATGTCCACTGGCTCCCATGAACCAAGGGCCATGGGGATGGTAGACTTCAACCCAATGGGAAATATGGGGCTAATAGGTAATCGCCTCCCAGAAATAGATGGGCGGGCATCTATGAACAGGTTCCCAAATGCTTGGGCCAAGACTCTTCTGAGCCCCACAGGTCCCTAGAGACTAGGCCCCCACATTCTGCCAGCCATTCCCAACCTCGCAGAATCCGGGAGAGTCTAGAAGACCAGACAGCTACCTCTGGTAGCAGTGCCTCTGAGTCAGAGGAGGAGTGGACCTGGGTGACAAGAACTAAAAAGGATAACAAAGTTTAGAGGGATTTACTTCCCCTGAAGCAAATAAAAGCTATTAGGAGCGTCATCATGCCCTACCACAAAAATGCCAAATATTCGGTTTGGGAGCACTTTGAATTATTTGAGCAGATGATGGAGACTTTCCATCTGAAGGACAGCGAAAGCTGTATTCAGTATGTAAAGTGGAAGAGTACTCCTGAGTACTCCAGCTTCTTCGCGGGGCTGGAGGATCAGAACCATTCCAGATGTTACACCTATAGGGCGGCCATCCTGAAACATTTTTCCATTCATAGGAACCCTCTAGAGGCTCGCAAGGCAGCCTAGAACCTACAATGTGGGGAAGACCAGGCCCCACAAGAATTTGTTCAGGAATTGAAACTGAAACGCGCCTTTGCGCAGACCACTAGAAGGGTGCGCACTGACAGTAAGTAATTTGTGAACACATTTCTTTCATGCTCTCCTGAAGTACATTATGACCCAGCTAGTGAGGGACTTTCATGAGAAAAGATCACTAGACTGGGTCATTGAACAAGCAACGCGCATCTATGAAGTACAGAAGCCATTGGAAAATAAAAATATTAGCAAAGGCCCCAAACCAACGAACACCCCTGCTGCTGCTAAGGTGGTGGAGGTGAAGGTTGCCCCCATTTTAGATCTGGAGATGGGGGGCCTAAAAACATTCCCGCACAGAATCTGACCAACCCCATACCCAGAAGGCCTTTGGGCCAATCCCAAACAGGGAGCCAGGGAGGTAACCCCACAAATGGGACCCCTAACTCCCATGATTACATCAGCTCATGCTACAAGGGAAATAGACCCATCCTGGGCTATGTGTTGAGTCCTCCAGCCCAAGGGAGGGGGGTCCAACCAGAAAGCTGGAAACCCAGGAAACTTCCCTCCTCACTTTCCCCAGGAGGGCAGTAATCCCCCAAATGACGGACCAAATTTCTTTCCCCAGTACCCGCCAAACTTCAACCCCCAAAACAACCTTTCTTTCTTTCCCCACTTTCCTGAGCCCAGATAGCCTAATCCGGGAGAGGGGAGGCCAGGGGTGGAGGGGTACCCAAACTTTCCTAACCAGGGGTATTATGCGTGAAGGGATAGTTACTCTTCCCGGGATCAACCCAGGGTAGACCTGAGGACCCCGTACCAGCCAGAGCGGGTGTCCCAACTAGAGCGCCATGTCCAGAACATAACACAGGATCTGGGTCGCATGCTGAGGGCTGAACAGAACCCTCAGATGACCATGGTGGCTCAGAATTCCTCCAATCCAGGGTCTGGTGCTCCAGAACAATGACGGGGAAGAACCCTGACAACCCACCGGTTCCCATGGAGGAGGCACAAGGGGAAGGGGGGTGTAAAGCCTTGGGGGAAGCTTCCTTCCCCACTTGTGAAAAGCCCCTGGAAACCCAAGAACTGGAACCAAAATCTCCTGCCCCCGAAAATCTGCAACCCAAGGAGCAGAGGGCAGGGAGGAGAAATAAAGAGCCTAAAAAGGCCCATTTTGTGGAGGAGGTGCAAATCTTCCAGTTTGAAGGAGAAGGGTCCTCAGAGGATCCTGGGAAAAGTATCTTCTCCTTCAGGGATGGGGGAACTCCTCCCAAAGAAAAATAGGTCCCAAAGGATCCAAACCCAGACTGGGTAGATGTGGGGACCGAGTTAAAACAGCCCATCATCAGTACCCAGAATGACCAGCACGAAAATCCCCTTGTTCAAACCCATTCTGGTGACTGCCTCCAAAAAGGGGGGGCAGCCCAGAATAAGAACAAGGGGAGCACAACACTTCCCCCATATCTAGCTGTCACCTTTTTCTTACAGGTTCCAAGATCCCAAACAGAATCCTGCCCAAATCACCTCTCTGTCAGTATCCAAAGCAAAGAAATTGACCCACCAATTGGCCAAAAATGTGCATTATCTTTGCCCCCTTCAGGAAAAGGAGGGAAGATCTTATGTCCCATTCCAAATACAGGGGCAATGTACAATTTTGGCACTGGTGGACACTGGATCCCAAGCCACCCATCTGTCAAAAAGAGCCTTTGATCAGCTGAATTCGGGAAGGGGGGAGATATACCAAATCCCTCTCACCGCTCTTCCTGGACAAATTCAGAACTTCGATGGGAAGGAAATTCCTGTCGAGGGAACTGCGGATTTAGACATAAAAATTTGGTGACACAAGGTGAAGCACCCGGTCATAGTTGTGACTCCAGAGGGCACACCTTGTTTACTAGGGAATGACTGTCGTGATAAGCTGCTAGGCGCTTGCAGTAACCTGCATTTGCACTAACCCACTGAGCTATCTTGTGTGTATTAGAGCCTATTCGAAGCGTGGAGGAAAATGCTGACATCAACCAGGACTCTCGAACTGGGTGAGCCTGCATGCTTGCAAGGGGTTAATTGCGAAGGCCTTTTCTGAAGACATAAAACATATAGCATTTGCAAGAGGCTCTATGCAGCCCTTGGGAGCCAGGCACAGCTTTGCTCGTCTTCGCTCTGCGAGTCAGGTGCACTGATAAGGCAAGAATGTCTGATCTTTTCAAAACACAGTGCCGGAAGCCTGGGAGCCAAGACTGGCTGTTTCCAGTCTTGTAACTTTCCAAGCAAAAAACATGTTTACTGCCGGGAAGGGAGAGCCTAGAAGCTTCTCGAAGAGCTGACACGTCATGATGATTGACGTGCAGCTCCTAATAAGAGAACTATACTTGGACCAGGGAAGGGGGGACTCATCCTGGGCTGTTGGAAAGACGCGCGTATCAAGAAGAACAGTGCCTGGACGACCAGCTGTACACTATCAGGGCCGAGACTCCTAACATCACATCCCCGCTCTGGTGTAGGACTGTGGGGGCTTGGCCAGTCCTCCCCTCCTCTTCTGAGGAGTGCCGGGCACCTGTAGCGGCGAGGGTCCTGGGTGTGATCAGATCGTACCTTCATCTACATTTCATTAGGAGCGTAAGACCAAATAATTGCATATTCATCTGTGATTGATAATTGGCATTATATAGCTTGCACTTTCTATTTCCACATTATTATAAATTGCTGCTTAGTTTTCATTAGCCACTGTAGATAATAAATGCAAGCATCATATATTCTGTGTGATTGGCTTTTTTCCAGACTGAGATCATTGTGCGTCTTAAACCTTATTTGTGTGGGAAGGTAATTAGGAGTGATTTACTTTGCACAAAGGGCTGGATCCCAGGGAGGTGCGGGTACTGCTTATCACTACATTTGGTGCTGTGAGCAGGGTTTACGAGCACAATGCCATTCTGGAAAAAACATGCAAAAGATGAATGCAATGGGGAAGATAGTGCACTCTGTCACATTCCAGGATGGCCGGCATCAAATGCTTGGTCGGGTGTGGCAGATATTTTGCATCGGTACTCGGCACCAAGGGCATGGGACATGCTTGAAAATGATGTTTCCCCAGCGGTAATTAGTAAGTGCTTGGAGAGTTTACCGCTTGAGAGATGCAGAAGGGAGCTAAAGGCAGCAGGAAACATAGGCTGGTTATTCCTGCAGGCGCTCAGAAAGGTGCATGAGAATGAATTGCTTAAAGATGCGCAGATTCGCAAATTAACAGATGAGATTTCCCTGCTCCAAGAGCAACAAATTATTATGAGAGAGACCCTTGAATCGTCCGTTAAACGGGCTGATCAGATGGAGGACAGGTGTGCCTCTTTAGCTGTGCGTGTAGCCACGCACAAGCGCAGACAGCGGCGGGGCAATCCGTCAAAGATAAGGATTCGCGCGCTAATTAGGAAAGATAACTGGGACCCAAATTTATGGTCGGGTGAAGTCAGTGATAGTGAAACTGAGCAAGCATATGACTGGAATGAGTCTGTTGAAATTAGACTTGCTGAATTAAATTGTTCTGATGAAGAGGTACTGGAATGTGCTCCAAAGAAATGTGTTTATCCAGCGCGGCCGTTAATCACTAACAAGTCAAAAGGCCAAGCTGGCGGTGCAAGTATTCAGAATACAAGGATTGTCCGCGATTATACACAGACAGAGCTTTTAGAGATTGCTAAATTATTTAGACAGAAGCCAGGTGAAGCACTTCTGAGATGGGTCCTTCGCCTCTGGGACACGGGTGCCGATAGTATCTTCTTAACCCCAGAGGAACTGTTAAAGATGGGTTCACTCACTACTAATGTGATGTTGGGACAGATAGTGCGCGGTGCGCTCGGACAGCAAGGTTCTCATTCCTTGTTTAATTGGCTTCAGACTGCCTTAATGACTCTGTATGGGAGTCCAATGGATATGGAAGAGAGTTGGGGCGGTTGGCAATCACTAACTGAAGCAACAGATCAGCTTAGAGAGATGGGTTTGCAGTGTGCACTGTACAGTGTAAATTTTGCAGGGCCTGGCATGGAGTTGTTTACAGCTGGCATGCGCGCACGTTTGTTAAGAAATGCACCGAGTCACATGAAGGGCGCATTGCTTTCATTGCTGGGTCCAGCGCAGGCCAAAGCCATTGGTGAAGTGGCACTTCTCTTAGGGCAATTAGAAGGGCTGGATGTGCGTAAAGCAGCGCGCCTAGTGGCTGCAGACAATGATTCAGCGAAAAAGCGTGGTAAAAATGTAAAGTCTAAAGAGAAAGCTGATACTGTCGAGATCACACGCAGACAAATGTGGGTGGACCTGATAAAAGCAGGAATTCCAAGGGAAGAGATAGATGGTAAACCCACATCTGTGCTGCTTGAGAAATGGAAAAAATTAAAAAGACAGGGATTGGAAAAAACTAAGCCCTCTGCACCCTCTGAAGAGGAGGTGTTGAAGCCCAAAGTGCGAGCAAAAGGTTACCCTGATTTGGCAAAGGACAAGTGGGAGGTCCCAGACCCCATTTTTGATTGAAGGGCTGGCTCTGTCTTTGAGGTACGGTTAATAAAGAGAACTAGTCCCAGAGACAGACGCCCTTTTGTGCCACTTACCTTGTACTTGGATGAGAAAGTAAAACATGTTTTGGCTCTACTAGACACAGGAGCTGAGGTAACCATTCTGAATGGCAATCCCAGTAAATTATCTGGTCCCAGAGTTTTGGTCAATGGTTATGGGGGAGCAGAAACTGTTGCAAAAGCCTTTAACGTAAAAATGTCAATTGGCGAGGGATTGCCTTTCACAGCAAATGTTTTGATTGCAGATATACCGGAGTACATCCTTGGCATGGATGTGTTGTTGGGCAAAAGTGTGACTACAGATTTAGGCGAATTTGTTTTTGGCAATCGAAAAATCCATGTGAGAGTTATTAACTCCGTTGTGGTTGGGCATGCCAAATGGTCCCCCTTGCATTTACCTCCTCCTGCTGACCTAGTGTGCGTGAAACAGTACCGGTTGCCAGGAGGACATAAAGAGATTGGTGAAACTATTGAGTCATTGGTGAAAGCTGGCATAATAAGGCCGGCAGTCAGTCCATTGAACTCGCCGATCTGGCCTGTCCGCCGCCCGGATGGGGCATGGCGTCTGACAATTGATTACCGCATTTTGAACAAGAAGGTGCCGCCCTTAGCTGCGGCGGTGCCAGACATCATCACCCTGATTGAAAACCTTACGAGAGAAGTGGGTGAATGGCATGTGGTCCTTGACCTGGCCAATGCATTTTTCTCCATTGATATTGACACTGAATCACAAGACCAATTTGCTATCACTTGGGGAGACAGACAATTTACCTTTACTAAATTGCCCCAGGGGTATGTGCATAGTCCCACTCTGTGTCATGGATTAATTGCCAGAGACTTAAAGATGGTGCAATTGGATAATGTATTTATTGCTCATTACATTGATGACATCATGCTGACCAGTGTTGAGAAAGAACATGTAGAAAACGCTGCTGAAAAGTTGATCACACACATGCAAAATTGGGGGTGGGCCATAAATCCCAAAAAGGTACAGGGGCCTGCTCAAGAGGTGAAATTTCTAGGTGCAATCTGGTCTGGGTCAGTTAAGAAAATTCCTGACCCGGTAATTGATATGGTTCAGCAGATGGCTCCACCAGCAGATAAAAAAGAGGCACAAAGATTCATTGGGTTAATGGGGTTTTGGAGAAATCACATACCTCATTTAAGCCTGATACTGAAACCCATTTACAAAGTCAACAGAAAGAAACATGACTTTACATGGGGCCTAGAGCAACAGACTTCCTTCCAACAGGCTAAAGACGCATTGCAAAATTCCTGACAAAAACTGATTCTTTTGAATTGGAAATTCTTGTCTACAATGACGTGGCTGTGTGGAGCTTGTGGCAAAAGCAAGGACAGAAAAGAGTGCCACAGGGGTTCTGGTCAAGGAAACTCACAGATCCTATGACAAGATACACTCCGCTTGAGAAACAAGTTGCTGCAGTGTACTGGGCTCTAGTTGAAACTGAAAGAATCACAGGCGAGCAACCAGTGACAATTTGCACAGAAATTCCAATCATGGGCTGGGTGCGTGACACTGCTGCAAATGGGAAAACTGGCAGAGCACAAGACGCCACTCATGTCAAATGGAAATGGTATTTACAGCAACGTGCGAAAGCTGGCCGCACAGGGGTTTCCAGACTGCAAGAACAAATGCTGGAGGCGGTAGATCTGGAAGCGATGCCTGAACCAAACACCCCTGTGGCGTTGCCAGAATCTCCCTTCAAAGTCGCACCCGCCTATGATACATTGACAGAAGAAGAACAAAAGTCTGCATGGTTCACGGACGGCACCGCAAAGTATGATAAAGGGCAAAGACACTGGCAAGCTGTCGCATTCCAGCCCCACCGAGAAACACTGCTAATGAGAGAAGGTGTGGGAGGATCAAGTCAGTATGCTGAACTGCAGGCAGTGGCCTCCGTGATTGAACAGGTGAAGGAAACAGAGACTGCATACATATACACAGACAGTTGGGCCACATATCAAGGCCTGACACATTGGGCACCGGCATGGAAAAGAGATGGTTGGCAGATCAAGAACACACCGATCTGGGGAGGGCCAGACATCTGGGAAGAGATGTGGTGCAAAGGTGAGAGGTGCAAAATCTGCATTGGGCATGTCAATGCACACATGCCCCCTGACACCTCACTGGCTGCCCTGTTCAACAATGAAGTGGACCAAATGGCAAAGATTCGCCCAGTGACAACACCGCAAGAAGCTGAGGTGCTGCAAGGGATGGCGGATTGGGCACACCAAACCTCAGGGCATCTAGGGCAAACAGGAACTTATCAATGGGCAAAAAAGAGACAATTGCCCATTACCATGGATCAAGCCATACAAGCTGCCTCCCAATGTTCCGTGTGCAGTGAAGTGAAGCACTACCCTCTGGAGAGGAAGCCTCAAGGCCCTTTGAGAAGAGGTGAAAGAGCTGCTAGCGTATGGCAAGTTGACTACATTGGCCCTTTACCGCCCGAGAATGGAAAGCATTATGTGTTGACCATGGTAGACACATACTCTGGACTGCTGTTAGCTTATCCAGTCGCCCATGCAGATCAATGGGCTACCTTGCAAGGCATGGAATACCTCATCAGACACTATGGCATCCCGGATGAAATCCAATCAGACCAAGGCAGCCATTTTGCTGGGCACAATGTGCAAGACTGGGCACTAGAGCAAGGCATAAAATGGACACTGTACATCAGCCGATACCCAGAATCCTCTGCTCTGGTGGAACGTAGCAATGGGCTGCTCAAGCAACAAATAAAGAAGCTGACTAAGACTCACACTCTTAAGGGGTGGTCCAAACATCTGGCACAAACACTGTTTGAACTGAACAATCGTCCACTGGGAAATTGCCAGACACCCTTTGTGAGACTGACAAGTGCGAAAGTGGAATCTACAAAGACTCTTGTTGTGTGGAAAACTGACAAAGAAGCTAAGCTGCCTGTGCAAGCGATTGCAGGCAGCATTGGACTTGATCTATCTACCTGTGAAGATGATGTTATACCGGCGGGGCAAACCAAATCCATCTCGCTGGGTATTGGCATCAAATTGCCGGCTGGCACTTATGGACGCATTGCTGCACGATCCAGCCTGGCAAAACAAGGCATTGACATATTGGGAGGTGTGATTGATCCTGATTATAGAGGGACTGTTTCGGTACTTTTACATAATACTGGTGCATCTGCAGTACCATTAACCAAATATGACTGAATTGCACAATTGATTTGTGAACGAGCAGTTGTCCCCCTACTAGTAGAGAGCAAGCAATCCCCAGACACTACATTGAGGGGGGAAGGAGGCTTCGGTAGCACGGGAAAAAAGGTGTGGGTGCACCATCCTAACAAAAAGCCTGAGGCTGGGGAAGTGTTAAGTCAAGGTGTTGGAAGTACTTATGTTGTACTTTTGCATAATTCTGATGTGCCTGTTTATATTCCCGCTACTAGGCTCACACCACGAACGTAGAGCAGTGTGAAGGGGATGGGACTTGCCTTGCTGTGGGTGCTCCTGGCCTGCCAAACCAACGCTTTCTCTGTAATGAGTGGGTTATTGCAAGACACTACATGGACTCTGAGAATCGCATGCACTACACCTGATGCTCCAGTCCTGCGTGATAACTACAACCGCACCGTAACCTGTGAGAAAAGCGTTACAAATGAGTATCCACATGGAACTGCAAGAGTTCTAGATTGGCACATTGTCGGACACCTTTTATCACTAACTCATATGACTGGCGCTTATGAAATCTTAGGTCCAAAGGTTTCAGTGAATGGATCAAATAATTTGTTTGATGTTTCATGTTTCTTTTGCCCCAAGAACTGCAATGAGTGTACTCGCCAAGATTTTCTGGACTATAACTTGACCAAATGCCTTTCATACAATTGTACGTTGAAACAGCCTCTACCAGATGGTAGTATGGTGTTTGTATCAAAAACCAATATTGTATATGGTAGGCATCCCACTTGGAGGATGGTGTTTTTCAAATCACACAAAGTAGAAACTGTGAACATGCTAGATTTTCCAGTAGTAAGACAACATTTAAATTGCAGACATGTGATGCACGCTTCCATCATTTCAGAGGTACACTTAGACATAGACTTGTCACGTGGCAATGTATCCTTAGTACTACCAAGCTGCTATAAATGGAGTCAATTTCTATGGCCCATCACCAAATTGCACGTAGCTAGGGGTTTAGATTCATTGATTGCGGGTGCAGCGGGAGTGGGAACGGGGGCTTTAAATGCTTTTGACATAGAAACTGTGCGCAACAAGTTAGCCACTATGGGTTCTGATGCCAGCGGCGCTATAAAACTTCTGGCCCAGTGGGGCCCATTGATAAGTCCTACTCTGCGCAACACTGCTACAAGTATTGGCAACCATTGGAAGTGGCAGAATTTCAGCTATGAAGACATTTTCTCTGCCATAGGACAGGTCAACAAAACTGCTAAAGACACACGATGCATTTTATGGCAAACTTTGCTAAATCAGCAGGTGTTTGGCTTTCCGCTCCGAATGGGGGCGACTATCTTCAACCCACTGGCACACAGAGCTACAGTTACCAGCAAACATATGGATTAAGCCGCTTGCTTTTGATTGCATGAATAACACCTGCCATGCGTTAATGCAAGTTAGTAGGACCGCTAATGCTCTAGAAATATGGTGCCCTTTTATAGTATTGCCGATGAAAATCAATGGTTCCTGGTGGGTTCCGCAAATACGAGGGGAATGGTTAGACAGCCAAAACTACACCATCCACAGTCACACCTGCATGCCCTGGGATCAGGGGTGGTTGTGTCGCCTAACTGGGAGGGTTCAGGACCCATGCATACATCCCGTAGCAGGGGAGTGCACCTGGATGCAATACCACATAAATGGGACTGACATCTTCCAGATAGATCAGCATAAAGCTTGCGTAGTTACTAATCATTCCTTGCTTATTAACAATTATAGGTTATTAGGGAATCCTCAAGTATTTTGCGTAGATCAAGTTGTGACTATCTTAGACATTGTTACTCATACCCTATATTCTTTAATCCAGTGGTCTCACACCACTCTGCATGCTGAGCTCACGCATTTGCTTAACTGGACTCTATCCTATGGAGTGATTACTGCCCGGCTTCAAGCTATTAGACAGTTTGCTCAAACTGCTTGGAAAGATTTCCAGACGCTAGCTACCTCAGTTATTTCTGCAGAGTACAAGCTAATAATAGACAGAAACCAATTGATCAAAACTGCTGACCATCTGCAATCAGTTACTACTCACCACTGATGGGATATATTCACTGGATGGTCTCCCTCCTCCACTAAGCTGCTTAATATAATACTGCACCCATTGCTGTGGTTGCTGATTTCCCTAATATTTATACTTATCGTCTTCATTGGGCTCTTGCGCAGAATGTCTTTCCTTTATACTAGAATGACTGCGCTAGAGAAACGCTTAATTGGCCTACAGCACACTGTGCATGCTTCCAGATCATGGAACTGAGTCAGCATTTTCAGGCCTCACTTCGGAAGGGGTGGAATGTCGTGATAAGCTGCTAGGCGCTTGCAGTAACCTGCATTTGCACTAACCCACTGAGCTATCTTGTGTGTATTAGAGCCTATTCGAAGCGTGGAGGAAAATGCTGACATCAACCAGGACTCTCAAACTGGGTGAGCCTGCATGCTTGCAAGGGGTTAATTGCGAAGGCCTTTTCTGAAGACATAAAACATATAGCATTTGCAAGAGGCTCTATGCAGCCCTTGGGAGCCAGGCACAGCTTTGCTCGTCTTCGCTCTGCGAGTCAGGTGCACTGATAAAGCAAGAATGTCTGATCTTTTCAAAACACAGTGCCCGAAGCCTGGGAGCCAAGACTGGCTGTTTCCAGTCTTGTAACTTTCCAAGCAAAAAACATGTTTACTGCCGGGAAGGGAGAGCCTAGAAGCTTCTCGAAGAGCTGACACGTCATGATGATTGAAGTGCAGCTCCTAATAAGAGAACTATACTTGGACCAGGGAAGGGGGGACTCATCCTGGGCTGTTGGAAAGACGCGCGTATCAAGAAGAACAGTGCCTGGACGACCAGCTGTGCACTATCAGGGCCGAGACTCCTAACATCAAATCCCCGCTCTGATGTAGGACTGTGGGGGCTTGGCCAGTCCTCCCCTCCTCTTCTGAGGAGTGCCGGGCACCTGTAGCGGCGAGGGTCCTGGGTGTGATCAGATCGTACCTTCATCTACATTTCATTAGGAGCGTAAGACCAAATAATTGCATATTCATCTGTGATTGATAATTGGCATTATATAGCTTGCACTTTCTATTTCCACATTATTATAAATTGCTGCTTAGTTTTCATTAGCCACTGTAGATAATAAATGCAAGTATCATATATTCTGTGTGATTGGCTTTTTTCCAGACTGAGATCATCGTGCGTCTTAAACCTTATTTGTGTGGGAAGGTAATTAGGAGTGATTTACTTTGCACAAAGGGCTGGATCCCAGGGAGGTGCGGGTACTGCTTATCACTACAATGACATCCGGCATAGATTGTCTCTCCTCATAGATTGTGTAAACAAGGTCCTCTGGACCCAGACTAACCGACCATTAAAATTGAAACAGAGCTTCAACCATGTTAGTTGAAATGGCACATGCCACATAGTTGAACAAAAACCTGGCAAAATTGAATTTCACTTCCAGAATAATCAAATCCCAGACGTGAAAGTAATTGGAGTAGGACAACAAACTGGTGATGGGGAGTCCTCTCTATTTCTGAAAATCAACCTTCCTTCCAGCCTAAGGTGGCATTTCACACTGGAAGGAAACACTCTGAAATTCTATACAAATTCACAATCAGAAAATCCCATTCCTATAGTCCAAAAAGATGAGAAATCAAGCTCAAAGCTTGGCTGATATTCAGAAATTTGGAGAGCAGTTCTTCATCCCTATTCAGTTAAATGAGGCAAAGGACTCTGTTCTCGCCCGAGTATGTGTGAACAACGGTAAAAGCTTCATCAGTGAGGCCATGTTCCGCAAACTCCCAAAAGATCCAACCATTCCCACATTTAAACTGTTAGACAAATGGGAAATGGACCTGGAAACACCCAATTCCAAACATCTCCTGCCTAGCAGGTGTTTGTTCAAAATGTCCATAGGCAACAAGAGCATAGTCCATAATTGTTGGGTCGTGCGAGATGTCCCTGCTGCATTTTATTTGGGTAAATGACATTCTCAATCGTTTTGTCATTAGTTTGGACCTAATAAACTTCAAAGCTTGGTCACGATTAGCGGGTAATCCCATGCACTTTGATGACCCAGAGAAAGCATTTTGGTCAGCTCAACTGCTGCCATATGCAGTTGAAATTCAGATTGGAGAGGAAGTCACCATCCCAGAACGGACCCGACAATTCTCACTGTAAGTAAAAATTAAAAGAGGACAGAAACTGAAAAACCCTATGCCCATCTTAATGCTCATTTCCAACAGCAAGGGTTGGGGGTAAACCCAACACCACTAGTCAACATAGAACACAACACCATTCCAATAGAGGTGAATAACAGCGACCTAAAGAGTATCACTCTGGGCTCAGGCACCATTATTGGAATGGCGGGTGATGACCGACATTTTTCCATAGATTTAGGTAATGAACTGTTAGGACCAATTCCCAACGACTGTTTTGACAGTGACAGTGTACTCTTCCTGCCCTTATGGTATGGAAGATGTGACCTGTGACTTCAGGAGGGATGCGTTGATCTTTCAAGTCCACAAGGACTGCCTTCCCCACCTGAAGCCACCCGTCCAAATCAGCACTCTGATCAGGGACTTCTCCACCCAGCTCGAGGAGGCCACTGAGATAGCCAAACCGGAAGTCTTTCCGGGCTTTAGGCAGATGGTTGAAGAGAGAGTCAACCTGAATGATGCCTGTGAGACTCTGGAGCAAAAGCAAAAATTGAAACAAGTTTTCTTAGACTTTCAAGATCTCTTTGCGGTGGACTCATATGAATGTGGTCGCACTGACATCCACACAACAATTATTCCCATGGACCCTGGCATGACTCCAGTGTTTGTGAAGCAATATTGCTTGCCTCTCGCATCAATGGAGTCCCTTACTGAAATAATTAAGAACCTTGAGTCCCGTGGGATAATTCGTCTAGTCCACAGCACCTTCAATAATCCAGTGTTGGGGATTTTGAAACCAAAAGGCCAGTGGAGACTCTGTGCTGACCTAAGGGAGCTCAACAAACGGGTCCATACTTCCCGATGGCCTCTTCCCTACATAGACCAAAGGCTGGCCCAGATCCAGGGGTTAAAGGTATTCACTGCAATTGACCTGACCAATGGGTACTGGACTGTACCTGTCAGTAGGGAGGACCAATACAAGCTGGCCTTTACCTTCGGGGGGCAGCAGTACACATGGACCCGGACTCCCTTCAGATACATCAAATCCGGCAATGAATTTAACATCTTTCTACACAAGGCCATGCCCGACTTGGGTGAAAGGGGTAACTTGGCCTATGTAGACGATGTTCTAGTCAAAAGCTCAACTGTGGAGGAACACATAGCGGAGATCCGTTATGTTCTGACACAGATGAGGGCTGCTGGAGAAAAACTCTCCTTTCAAAAGGAACAGTGGTGCAGAACCCGTGTCAATTTCTTGGGGCATGAGATAACTCCTCAGGGTCTCTGTCCCCAGGAAAAGAATGTAGAAGCCCTCCAGAAAATAAAAGACCCCACAACTCTGTGCGAACTAAGGAGCCTCCTTGGACTAACTAATTACAGCAGAAAGTTCATTGAGGACTAAGCAGAGATCACAAGACCCCTGATCCATCTGTTGAAGGGGGTGGGAGGTTAGGTGGGAGTGGGGTCCAGAACAAGTCGAGGCAGTAAGACAACTCAAAAGAAGCCTCTCACAAGCACCTTGCCTAGCTTATCCTGTCGAAAACAAGGAGTTATTCTTGGGGACAGGTTTCTCAAATACATGCTTGACTGCAGTATCATATCAAAAGCATGACAAGGTCAATAAAGTAATCTCCTATGTGAGTAAGACTTTATCCTCTGTGGAGGAAAAATTCAACGATTGTGAGAAGACAGTCCATTGAAAAATGACCGCCCGTTCATCCAGGGGGAAAACATCATAGTGGAGACTCCACACCAGCCTTTGCAATATCTCCAAAGTGACAGAATCCGGCCCGGAAATGTGAGTAATTCCAGAATTACTTCCTGGATTCTGTCAATGCAAGGCTTTCTTGTGGAGGTCAGACATGGCCAAAACAAGAAGAGTCCACTCCCGCAAGGTCTGGCTGACTTGCATGATTGTGCCAGAGAAAACTGTCTGGAGGACGAAAGTCTTAAAATCAATGACAACATGGAGGCATACCTTAATTCCCCACACAAAGTCTATGAAGAAGACCAGTGTGAGGGCATGCCCACTGTGGATGGGTGCTCCTACCATGTTGACAACAACGGGAAAAAGGAACTTGTGGGCTATGTAGGGAATGCATGTGTGAATGAAGCCCAGAACCCTCCGCTGGGTACAAAATCGGTCCCCGAAGTAGTCAAGTGGCAGAGCTGATGGCTGTGCATCAAGCCATCCTCACTGTCATGACCGCAGCCTCCAAGGAGTCAGGTTTAGCCCAACTGCCTCGGAAGCTGGGTCACAACTTCATTTCCAGGCACCCATCGGCTCGCATAGGGGCCTTATGGACCTTGTCCTGGCGCCAGCGGCGCCAGGCTCATAAGGGGACCCAGTCCCGGCACAGGACGTGCCGGGCTCATGATGTAAGGAATGGTGCTTGGGTGGACCTACCTGCTGCAGACCATGCTGCTCACTCACCTGCAGGATGAAATCCTCATCCATCCATGGCTGGAACTACTTTACCTTCTGGGTGTGGCCAGCACCACTCCCTGGGACTGGATACTGGAACTATTCTGGAAGCTGGGACTTCTTACCTGGGCGAGGCTGCTGTGGAAGGAGACACCGAAGCACTCCATTAGGCTATTTAAACCACGCCCGATCAGAGCAACGTGCTTCGCGTTATTCTGCAATAGCAGCAGGACGCTCACCGTGTCAGCTCCAGAGAATCTTCAACTTCTGCATCTAGGGAAGAGAAATCCGTAATCTTACCTTCTGAAATACCATCTTCGTCTTCTGCAGCATCTGAGAAGGGAAAAGAACACCAGGTTAGCACGAGATAAAAACCAGCGCAGCACTTACCCAGTCCATCGGTGCATCTCAAGCCACGGGCTGCAGCTTTCCATTCTTTGGCACCCTGTGGAAGCAAGGACATTGGTTAGTAAACCTCCGTGAAACTTTCCTTACCTGCGCTGCATTCTTCTCGCCTCCGCCGACGCTGCTACTCGCATCTGCAAAACAAAAGGACATCATTAAGAAATACAAAACTCCATCTATACGCACGTGTTTTGGGCAGCTCTCATCTTTCTCACTCCTCGGCGCATTCCTCGACATCTATTTTTCTACCCAGCTGCTTCTGCAACCTGAAAAAGGAGAAGAGACATTAAGAAGTGCTTTTAACTTCGAATTGACATTTTCTACTTACTTGCCTGCAATACCTTCGCCATTCCATCGCTCTCCGGACCTCCATATTCAAGCAACCGCCGTTCGTGCTGCTAACGACGGCCTAGCTCCAAATCTTCATCCTCTGCAACCAAGAGGCTGGACAATTAACCAGTGAAGTAACTGGCTTCAGCGCCCCTGCACAGACGCAGGATGGAGAGCTCCGCTTTCACCTACATAAGGTGAGCACATTTAGCCTACGAACTACTTGGGGAGTACCAGGAAGGGGAGTCAGCTTGCCCAGTCAGGCTTATATATCCTTATTAACCCCTTGCTCTCATAATTGCAGACACCTCACCCTTCAGATCAAGATCTCAGTGAGGAAAGGGCCTTTCCAGGGTGGCATTCGAGGCCTGCGCGTGACCCTAGAAGACTCCGAGAACCCCCAGCCCAGACCTGCGCCTCCGAGGGATTCAGGTGAGCGTTACAGAACGCGAAGCCTACCGCAATATTCCCACCCAGGCGCAATGGAAACCTCGGACACAGATCAACTGGCTCAATTGCTTGGGGAACTAAGGGCAGAAGTACACGCATCTCGCCAAGAAACAAACGCTTTACCAAGGGAGTTGATCATTGCCAAGGAACGGACGGATGATCTGGCCAGACAGTTGCTACAGGCTCAAGCGGGACAGACGCCACTGCCTCCCTATGGAGGGGGCAGCATTCCTACAACCTCAAGTAATCCGGTGCAAATTAATCTGCCAGGGAATGTGCCTTTGGCCCCGCCCGAACGTTTTTCCGGTGATCCAAAGCGATATGCAGTATTCATCAATCAATGCCGCTTGCACTTTCTGTGTAGACCCGCCGCATTCCCAACGGACCAAGCCAAGGTAGCGTTTGTACTTTCCTATTTTAGCGGTAGTGCTGCAGATTGGTCCATTCCTCTCGTGACACAGGATGACCCGCTCCTCTATAACTTTCAAGACTTTCAGACCAGTATGGAAAAGTTGTTCGCAAGACATTCACAGGGGCAGGCCTTGGACAATGAACTCCTGTCACTCAGACAAGGTAATCAGGATCTCCTGGCTTACATAGCGTCCTTTAATAGACTGGTGGTTGAGACCAGGTGGCCTGAAGATAAGAGAATCACGCTCTTCTACAGAGGTCTACATGGGGAACTTAAAGACGTTTAAGCACAGGTGGTTAATCCGCCGCAAGACTGTTCAGATTATATCGACCTAGTGGTCCAATTAGATCATCGGCTACAGAACACGAAGAGCGATCGATCCAGATTTGAAACCCGGGTACTTTCAAGACCTCAGAGCTCCGCTAAAGGGAATGACTCAGTGGAACCAATGCAAATAGGAGTAGTAAAAGGACCATTAACTCAGAAAGAATGGGAAAGAAGAAGGCAATTACAGCTGTGCCTATACTGTGGGAATTCTGGACATTTCCTTCGTGATTGCTCAGTGAAACCGGTCAAGAAGACCGTAGGAGCTTCTGATAAAAATGCTGAGAAACTGGAATCGGGAAACGACCTCGCCCGACAAGCGTAGAGGTCCGCTTGCCGAGCGTTAAAACCAGTTCCTTGACCTCGCATTTGGTAATGCCTTTGGTCCTCATAAGTCCCAATAGACCAGATCGCATGCATGCTATCAAAGTATACATTGATAGCGGAGCAATCGGTAATTATGTGGACCACGACTTGGCTACCAGGATGGATCTTCCCCTACGTCCCAAGATGGTAAAGGACGTAATCACTACAGTGGATGGTACGGAAATAGCTTCCGGACCAGTTTCTCATACCACCATAGAGGTAACGTTGTTATGTCAAGGCGGACATCGGGAGAAGATCGTGTTTGATGTAATCAAGGCCCCGCAGTTTCAGGTGATTCTGGGAATGCCTTGGTTGGAAAAGCACAATCCTCAGATAAACTGGCGAGCCAAGGTAATTCGGTTTCCAGAATGCGCTTCAACCTGTTATCCTCAGCCCGAAATCAAGCTAGCAGCCATCACTTCCGAGGACCCCCGATTACCTCTGGAATACCAAGAGTTCAGCGACGTCTTTCAGAAAGATCAAGCCAACACCCTGCCTCCGCATTGGTCATACGACTGCCAGATAGACCTGATACCTGGGTCCACCCCTCCGTGCAGTAGAATATATGCCCTCACTGAACCAGAAAACCTCCATCTCAGGCAATACTTGGACCAGTACTTGGCTAACGGATTCATCCGCCCCTCGAAATCCCCGGCTTCCTCAGCTTTGTTCTTCGTCCCGAAAAAGGAAGGTGACCTAAGAACGTGTATCGATTATCGTGCCCTGAACCAGATTACAGTCAAAAACCGATACCCGTTGCCCTTGATTCCTGAATTATTGGACCAGGTAAAAGGCGCCTGCATATACACAAAGTTAGACCTCAGAGGAGCTTACCATTTGGTACGCATTAAGGAGGGCGACGAATGGAAGACGGCCTTTCGCACTAAATATGGATTATTTGAGTATCAAGTAATGCCCTTCGGACTATGTAACGCACCGGCCGCTTTCCAGTTTTTCATGAATGATGTCCTCAGAGAACTTATTGATGTGTGCGTAGTCGTTTATATTGACGACATCCTGGTATACTCAGCCTCAGAAACTGATCATCGTAGACACGTCACAGCGGTTTTACAGAGACTTCGCCAACACCGCTTGTTTGCTAAACTGGAGAAGTGCACCTTTCATGCAAAGGAAGTGGAATTTTTAGGGTTCATCTTATCACCCAACGGAGTTCACATGGACTCAAGAAAAGTGGATGCTATCACCAAATGGCCTTCCCCAACTTCCGTGAAAGGTGTGCAGAGCATGCTGGGCTTCGCTAATTTTTACCGAAGGTTCATTCCTGAATTCTCTCGGGTAGTCCAACCTATCACGGCTCTTCTGAAAAAGAATAAAAAATTCGAGTGGACTCCAGAAGCCGAACAAGCCTTCCAAGAATTAAAAGCCAAATTTATCTCTGCTCCAGTCTTAAGGCATCCCCGTCCAGAACTTCCCTACATCGTCGAGACAGATGCTTCCAGTCTTGCAATGGGGGCAGTGCTGTCACAAAGAGACCCCGAAACGCACCAGTTACACCCTGTAGCCTTTTGGTCTCGCAAATTTTTGGCTCCTGAGATCAACTACACAATTACGGACAAAGAACTTTTGGCAATTAAGTCCGCCTTTAAGGCCTGGCGGCATTATCTTTTGGGAGCCCGGCACACAGTAACTGTAATCACGGATCACCGTAACCTCCAGTACCTGAAGTCAGCTAAAGCTCAATCTTCGAGGCAACTACGCTGGGCTTTATTCTTCGCAGAATTCGATTTTGTAATCACATTTCGACCAGGCATTAGGAACGGAAAAGCAGACGCCCTTTCCCGGATAGGGGTAGACGAATTTACAGCTAATCCGGAGCCGGTGCCAATAATTCCTGAACAAAAGATACAAGGAGTAATCAACACATTATCCCTCGAAGAGATTAAAGCAAGGGTCAATCAACTCATAACTCCCGAAGTTTCATCGAATTGGCAATTGAAAGGAAAGGATTTTACAATAGATCAGAACCTATTGTATTTCCAAGGAAGACTATTCTTACCCTGCGCTGACTTACAAAAACAGGTCATCACCTGCTACCATGATTCTCTAATGGAAGGACATCCTGGAGTTGCCAAAACCTCAGAGAAATCTAAAAGGCATTTTTGGTGGCCATCTTGGAGGAAAGATGTTAAGGAGTTTGTGGCTTCTTGTGGTATCTGCGCACAAAACAAGAGTCAGAAGGAAAAACCAGCAGGATTATTACGTCCAATAGACATTCCACCAGGCCCTTGGCACACGCTCTCGATGGATTTTATCACGGATTTACCCCCTTGCTCCGGATACAACACAATTCTAGTGATCGTGGACCTTTTTTCAAAAATGGCTCATTTTATCCCACTGAAGGGTTTACCTACAGCTTCCATTCTAGCCCGAGAATTTCTTGAAAACATTGTCCGGTTGCACGGTTTCCCTTCAGTACTAATCTCTGACCGAGGGAGCCAATTTATTTCCCATTTTTGGCGGAGTTGTTGTCGTTTAGCACAAATTGATGTACGACTTTCCACCAGCCATCATCCTCAAACCGATGGGCAGACTGAGAGAACTAACCAAACTCTAGAACAATATCTGCGCTGCATGTTGCATCAATCCGAGGGTACTTGGAAGGATGTCCTTTGGATTGCTGAATACGCTTACAATAATTCAATCCATTCAGGGACGGGAAAAACCACTTTTTTCCTGCTGTATGGAAGTCATCCTCGAACCTCAAATCTGGACCCACCTCAAGCTCTCGGAACACCTGCTGTTGACCATCTGCATTCGACGATAACTCAAGCATTTAAAGAAGCCACAGCTCATCTTCAACGAGCTAAAGAATCATACAAAAAAGGAGCAGACCAACATCGAAAAGAGGCTCCTCAATATCAAAAAGGAGATCAAGTCTGGCTGTCCACTAAACATTTATCTTTAAAAGGGCCACGCACCTTCAACCCAAGATATTTAGGACCCTACTCGATCACGGCCATGATTAACCCAGTGGCTGTCAAACTCGAATTACCTACTCGAATGAAGATACATCCTGTCTTCCATGTTTCTCTCCTGAAACCTGTGCAACCCGGAACCCGTTTGACTAAACCTCCTGAGCCAATCCAAGTTGACGGAGAATCCGAATTTGAAATTCGAGACATCTTGGACTCCAAAATTTCCAAATCAAAACTATACTACCTGATTGATTGGAAGGGATATGGACCCCAGGAGAGATCTTGGGAACCCTCAGAATATGTACATGCACCTCGTCTAGTCCGAAAATTTCATCGGGCTTTTCCCAACAAGCCAAAACCTCCGGAAAAGACAAGCTTGGGAGGGGCCTTGAGGGGGGGGTGCTGTCATGACCGCAGCCTCCAAGGAGTCAGGTTTAGCCCAACTGCCTCGGAAGCTGGGTCACACCTTCATTTCCAGGCACCGATCGGCTCCCATAGGGGCCTTATGGACCTTGTCCTGGCGCCAGTGGCGCCAGGCTCATAAGGGGACCCAGTCCCGGCACAGGACGTGCCGGGCTCATGATGTAAGGAATGGTGCTTGGGTGGACCTACCTGCTGCAGACCATGCTGCTCACTCACCTGCAGGATGAAATCCTCATCCATCCATGGCTGGAACTACTTTACCTTCTGGGTGTGGCCAGCACCACTCCCTGGGACTGGATACTGGAACTATTCTGGAAGCTGGGACTTCTTACCTGGGCGAGGCTGCTGTGGAAGGAGACACTGAAGCACTCCATTAGGCTATTTAAACCACGCCCGATCAGAGCAACGTGCTTCGCGTTATTCTGCAATAGCAGCAGGACGCTCACCGTGTCAGCTCCAGAGAATCTTCAACTTCTGCATCTAGGGAAGAGAAATCCGTAATCTTACCTTCTGAAATACCATCTTCGTCTTCTGCAGCATCTGAGAAGGGAAAAGAACACCAGGTTAGCACGAGATAAAAACCAGCGCAGCACTTACCCAGTCCATCGGTGCATCTCAAGCCACGGGCTGCAGCTTTCCATTCTTCGGCACCCTGTGGAAGCAAGGACATTGGTTAGTAAACCTCCGTGAAACTTTCCTTACCTGCGCTGCATTCTTCTCGCCTCCGCCGACGCTGCTACTCGCATCTGCAAAACAAAAGGACATCATTAAGAAATACAAAACTCCATCTATACGCACGTGTTTTGGGCAGCTCTCATCTTTCTCACTCCTCGGCGCATTCCTCGACATCTATTTTTCTACCCAGCTGCTTCTGCAACCTGAAAAAGGAGAAGAGACATTAAGAAGTGCTTTTAACTTCGAATTGACATTTTCTACTTACTTGCCTGCAATACCTTCGCCATTCCATCGCTCTCCGGACCTCCATATTCAAGCAACCGCCGTTCGTGCTGCTAACGACGGCCTAGCTCCAAATCTTCATCCTCTGCAACCAAGAGGCTGGACAATTAACCAGTGAAGTAACTGGCTTCGGCGCCCCTGCACAGATGCAGGATGGAGAGCTCCGCTTTCACCTACATAAGGTGAGCACATTTAGCCTACGAACTACTTGGGGAGTACCAGGAAGGGGAGTCAGCTTGCCCAGTCAGGCTTATATATCCTTATTAACCCCTTGCTCTCATAATTGCAGACACCTCACCCTTCAGATCAAGATCTCAGTGAGGAAAGGGCCTTTCCAGGGTGGCATTCGAGGCCTGCGTGTGACCCTAGAAGACTCAGAGAACCCCCAGCCCAGACCTGCGCCTCCGAGGGATTCAGGTGAGCGTTACACTCACTGCTGTCCAACACCAACTCCACGAACTGGTCATAATCACTGATTCGGATTATGTACAGAACGGGTTCATGGGGCACCTGGTTAACTGGAAAACCAGAGGCATGCTATGCGCTAATAACAAACCATTGAAACATGGAAAATTAATACAAAATATTGATGATCTGGTCACCTCGAATGGGATGACCATCTTCTGGAAAAAGATCAAGGGTCATTCTAAAGTAGAGGGACCAGACAAAACTGGAAATGATCTAGCTAATCAGCTGGCCACAGCCAGAGCCATCAAAGGGGATCTACTTGAAATCAAGTCCCTGTTGGGGGAAATCCAGGTCACTGCTATCACTAGGTCCCAGACAAATGCTCACAATGAACTATCAACTGCACAATGGAGTAAGGAGACCCAAGATGCTGATTTGATTACGGCTCAAAGGGGGGATCCAATAATTGGTAAGTTTTATCAACACATTGAGGACCCTGAGAACTTTCCCCTGACGGATACCGCTGTCATGATGCCTACCCCCGGGGACCCAGACCACGTCCAGCAACCCCGGAAGCAGGCATCAAGTTATCCTAAGCAAGCCCAACAACCCCTGCTAGGGGCTATTTGGGTCCAGTACTGGCGCCTATGGCACCAGGCTCATATGGAGAGTCAGTCCTGGCACCATAGGTGCCAGGATCAAAGAGTAAAACTTACCTGATGCAGACCATGCTGCAAACTTACCTGATGCAGACCATGCTGCAAGAGCTCCAAGCCAAAAAAGGCTTGGAAGGGACTACTTTACTTAGGGACTATTTTTTACTCAGGCGGTGCTGGGGAGGAATACTTACCTGGGACTACTTTGGAGACTATTTAAACCACGACCGAAGAGCAGCACACGCTTCGCGTTACTCTGCATCCAGCAGCGTAACGCTCACCGTGCATGCAAGTCTGCATCCAGCCTTCTGCCACGCCCACCTCGAGTTTGGAGCTCCTAGAAAAAGGGAGAAAGAAGGAGAAAAGGTTAGAACAAGAGCAATACCTTTAATCCTTACCTGAATTCCCGAACCATCGTGCCTTTGAGCTGGAAGAAAGAAGTTATTTTATGCGCGTCGCCTCGCCTGCTGCAGCGCCGCGCTGAACTCACCGGCCTTCACAGCATCTTCACATTCCACCGCATCCTCCTGCATGTTCCCTCCGCACTCCAGCATCTAAGGAAAAGACAAGAACAGCAAGGTGAGCTAAGGGAATACACAGAGGAATATTAGTTACTCCCCCATAGACTTACCTGATTTTACCACCGGGGGTACTATTCCTCTTCGAGGGTTGGCGCAGCTTCCACTGCATCTTTGCCGAACCCCGGCCCCTAAGGGGAAATAAAAGGACAGCAAGGTGAAACAAAGGGACTAACAAGGGGAACCCTCCTCACCACAATAGACTTACCTGATTTTACCGCCGGAGGTATTATTCCCCAAGACTTCATACTTTCTCTCAGCGCCTGAATAAGGGAGAAAGCAACAGGTTACATATTGACTTTATTTTATCGAACTGTGTTGGAAAATACAAATCCCTACCAGAATACTACCGGTTGCCACGAGAAACTCTTCATTAGGGTCAAGCTGCAACCTGCAAGGAATCGGACAAAAGTGAAAGTCAGGCATTTGAACTCTTACGAACTTTATACTTACGGCGTCTTGCCGGGAATCTCAGAGTCAATATTGTTCTGGAACTCACCAATTCCTTCGAGCCAGTGAAGGAACTGGTTATCAACGCGCCCCTGTACTCAATGCAGGATGGAGAGCTCATCTTTTCAAACCATCAGTTGAGACTATTAGAGGGGACATCAAAGGCGATCTGTGGGGAGAACAGCGGGGGTGGGGGGATTTACGCTCAACTGCACGGGTGGTTAATTCCCTTTCTCCATTTGCAGAAGAATATTCCTACGGGCCAAGCAAACAAAGCTAGGTGGGCCAGTCCAGTCCGTGATCTCGGCCCTACGCATCACATTGGTGGAGACCGCAGCAGTCCAGTTCCGATCGACGCTTCTGTGGGAGCCAGGTGAGCATAACACCGATTACATTGGGAAAGAGGACCTCAGAGTGCTGATGAAATGTCCAAAAATGTTCTGAATCCAAGACGGTTTGTTCGTGAGGAGATCCATATCTGGCCATTACCAGTGGGTGGTCCCCACCTCATTCCGAAGCCTGATGCTAAATCACACCCATGATGCGGCCACAGCCGGTCATCGGCGGTTTCATACGACACTAGAAATCTAGCAAGAGGTTGCATACTGGCCACACATGGGGCAGGACCTCGACCAATACTTGAAGGGGTGTCTTGTGTGTGCACAATTTCAGCCATCATCACTCACACACCGTGCCCCCCTCCAAAAGAGGGGGATGACACTGCCTTGGTCAGATTTACAAGTCGATTTTATCAGGCCTGTGATTCGCTCCTCTAGGGGGAACAAGTACATGTTGACCGTAACATGCTTGTTCACTAAATGGGTGGAATGTCTTGTGGCCCCAAATTGCAAGGCAGAAACAGCACCTGCCCAGATGATCAACCACATCTTCTCGCGTTTTGGACTACCCCAAAGGATTGAGTCAGACCGAGGTAGCCACTTCACTAGCGAAGTAATGACAAAGATGTGGGAGATACTTGGGGTCAAAAGGAAACTACACATTGGCTACCGGCCATCATCTAGTGGTGGAGTTGAGAGATACAACAAAACTATTTTGAGCATATTAAAAAAGTTTGTGGTAGATTCTGGGCCAAGTTGGGACATTCCATTACCCCTTGTCCTGATGGCCATCACATCTACCCCTTTTTCTGCAACAACAATGTCTCCATTTGAGCTGATGATTGGACGAAGGATGGTGTTACCCCAGCATCTGCTCTACAGAACCCAAGAGCAGACCTTGATAAATGCCTCCACAACTCATGAGTATGTTGAGAATCTGAGAAAACACCTTCAACATGCTTTTGCCTATGCTCAGCGGATTCTAGAAATATCTGCAGAAAGTATGAAGACCCACTATGACCTTAAAACAACTAAAAAAGAATACCAAGTAGGAGACCGGGTCTACTTTTACAATTTCCAAAGGAACCAAGCCAAACAGCGCAAATTCCTCCCAACTTCGCGGGGTTCTTTTGAAATTGTAAACAGAATCTCACCAGTCGCTTACAAAATCTGCATCTCCAAGGACAGTTTGGCAGAAGGGGAAGATAAGTGGGTCCACATAAACCAGCTGAAAAGTTGCCATCCCAGGCCTACTCTGAGGCAAATAGAGGAGCCAACCGGAAACCCAGAGGGGGACATTCCGGATACCTAGAAGAATCCACCTGTTAAAACCAGTAGTAAATACAGGCGGGGAATATTGTAAATTGTATTTCAATGTATGCATCTGCCCCACTCCATGAGTAGAAGTGGGGAAATTTCCATAACCATGCTCTTTTCTGTCTCATAGCACTGGAACCAATAATTTCAAATTACCAAAGGAGAACCACTCGGGGACCGGGAGAAAAGACCCAAGGAGCCCGGAGTATCGCTCCATAATCTCATCCAGAACCAGCGAGGAGATCATGTCGATCCAGCATTGATGGGAGAAGTAGACGACTTTCTCCACCTGGACCAAAGAAAGAAAGAACATCCCAATCTCCCGACTTCTCCTTGATGGGCGGTCAGACTCAAGTCGTGAGGGGGGGCTCTGTGGGATGTTTTAACCCACTTTTGCTCTGCTATGCTCGGGCACTGTGTTATGATGGTGCCAGAAACTTCAAAATGGCCGCAAAACCCTTTGTGCGCACCAAAACCTCTGAAAATCGTGCTTTGCAACGCAAACAGATGGTTGCCCAACCTGCCATGCATGTTGTCAGTGGTGGAACAGAGATCTCACTCCTGAAATATGTCACTGGGCTCCACAACAAGTATAAATGGAGTACCGAAGGAAAAAAACAGTGCTGCTAAATGAAACCCCAAAACCTTGCTTTAAATCCTTTTTTATTTGTTGCTGAAACTGCAGAATGCTGGTACAAAACACCCTCAATCATCAAAAATTCTTGCTGAGTGCTACAATTCACTTAGTCTAAGAAATCATTGTGAACTTCCAAGGTCCTGAAAAGCTGAAAGCATAAATGGATTTCCACAGCAAAAGTGGCCTGTCTGTGGATGTCAAAAATCTCTGTGCAGCAGAGGACTGCAGGGATGACAGCTGTCAGGAGCCTGCCTGATTAAACTTTAAACATGTATAAACTGAAATCAAATGTTTGCAATCTAAGAGGCCTGTACTGATGGTAACCTATGTTGTAATTGTTTTGATCCCATGGTTTAAAATCTTGAATCAGAATTCTCGCTGCTATTTGAAATCATGAGTTTGTTTTAAGCTAAGGGAAAATGCAACAGAATTATCAATTAAATGAAGCCTGGCTAAAAGCTACCAAACTGGAATATCAGGTTTCTCCACAGAAGGATGGCCTTTCCTTCCAGCAGGAAATTGCACCAATGCGATAATTATAGGGTTTGGAAAGAACCTTGTCTACAGAGGCAAAAGGGAAGAATGAAAAGCTGCTGCTAAGGAAATGCGAGGTGTGAGGACAGTCGTAAATGGCCTCTGCAAGGAGCAAACATGGGGTATGGCTCCTGGGCTTCCATGGAGAGACAAAGGGGTGGAGCTTAAACAACCATTTGTTGCTTAACAAGGACAAAGAACACATTTTAAAAAGACGGATAACTTACTGTTTAAAATTGTGAAAAATATGAAAATAACAGATTTGTGCATCTAAATTTTGGCTGCACGTTTCAAGAGGCGGCAAAATCGTGTGACATGTTCTGGAAACAAATGGCAGGAATGTGATTTTACACAAAATGTATTTCTGCTAGAAGTATGAAACTTTATAAACGTATTCCCATGTTAAACGCACACATTTGTAGAAATTGGCTTAAGAATTGGACATTGTTTTCCTGATGAAAAGGGCAAAATTCTGTGAAAAGCCGAGACAAGATACCACAGCTACGGAGTTTTGAGGGAAAAGCTGCTATATAAAATAATAAAATATGTAATCTGTATATGTGATTGTTATAGAGGTTGCACATGTGTAAATATGTATGGTGCCAAAAGTAGATTTTGCGTCCAAGGGGCTAGGGGTGGATTCTCAGCCTCATAAAATCACACCATAAAGGTGACACACTGTTTCTCTCCTCCTATCAATGCACAGATGAGTCTCTGACCCAATCACCTGTCAAAAGGGGCAAGCTTAGGCGAAACCAGCCCACACACCCCCTTTATGACATCTGTTCATAGCATAAATAGAGACAGCTCACCACTCAAAAAGACAGAGGGATTCACTCACTATCCTGACGCTGGCGGAGCACCCTGCTGCTGAACTCTACATCTTCCTTGCTCCAGACTCCAGAAACTTGGCAAAGCAGAAACCCATTGCATAGATGAACCATTTTCAGCTAGGCCTCAAATTCCAGAACCCCACAAACCTAGGGGGAAGCATCAAAATAAAGCCGGGCTGCGCTGTACTACTTGCATGCTGAAATAATTATCATCAGAACCAATAAGGGCACATCCAATCCAGTCCTGTGCCGTGCTGTGACCAGAGTGCTTTGCAGATCCAGTCCAGTCCTGTGCCATGCTGTGTCAGAGCGCCTTGCTGATTGTAGATCCAATCTGATGTGCCCAGCCGTCTATCCTAGAACCAGATCCAATTCCCTGACCAGAATCTTGACGGAACAGAATCCTGACGGTTCAGTTTAAAAACATATCTAGTGAGTATCTATAGATAGAACTGTGTCACTAGCATATGTACCTTGCTTAGTTAATCCCTGTCTTAAACCCATCCTATCTTGTATTCAGAACCTGTGTTGTTAGGAGTATTTTTGAATTGTCTGCACTCTCTATCCAAACCATTCTATATTCCTACTGTACTAGTATTGCTAAAACTATCTCTGTGCTGATCCTTTCTCATCTGAAGAAGGCGAGTTTTCTCTGCAGGCAGTCATTCTGATAAAGTGGCTGTGTTCCTGTGTAGTATTCGTTTGTTCATAGTCATCCTCTAATGTAAGCAACCCATTTGTCATTTTAAAAGTGAATTCCCGTTTTCCATTCTTGCGCCTATCTTGAAAAAACGACCTCCACTAAAACGTCCATAACTCCCTCAGTTTTCAGCATTCCAAATTCATACAGTTCTCCCATTATCGCGATTATCGCACAGTGAAAAGTTTGCCGTGAATTTCGTTTTTGGGAAATTCTTACAAGTGTAAAATAGCTTTTGATTGCTTCCATCTTGAATTTTAAGATTTCAAAGTGTTTCTTGGTATTAAATTATTGCTTGTGTTTGTGTGCAACTATCCAAAGCGGCTCCCATAAGAATGTATAGCGATTTCAGCAATTTTGACCATATTTAGTGTTTTTGCCCAGTCCATTCTAAGATAAATTCTGACAGCTTGACAGTCAATTCCTTTTTTCTCTTGTGTTTGCTGGGGGGAAGTGGGATTGATATTCTGTTTGATTCTGCAATTCCCGAATACCTGCTCTCTCCTCCTATCTCTTTACATTGCCTATTGGGGGTCGAGGGTTGTGTATGGGGAACCATTAACCACAGTGCTATCTGATCTGAACACACACACACAAAAGTATTGTTTCTGTGCTGAATTGTTTTGCTCACTACTACTCCTTGTGTATTAAAGAGACTATTCTGTGTTACATCACCCCATTGGTGATCATTGTGTACCCATTAAAACATAGTGTGATTAAATTGTAAACACATAAATAAATATTTTAACTTTGCAAACCAGCCTGATTCCTGGTTCAGTGTGACCGGGGGGGGGGGTTCCAGGAGAGGGGCGTGATATGAGTGGTATATCGTTCAGAATAAAGAACTTTTAGACAAAAATAAATAAGAATGTGTTTACTTGGGTGTGTGCCGGATTGAAATCACTTACACCCCCCAATTTAGCACACAAACATACACCAATACACTATGCACCCATACAGACCTGAACCCCCATACCACAAACTCAGCACACAAATTCACAAGCATACACCATGAACCCATACAGACCCGAAACCCCCACCCCAGCACACAAACTCACAAGGCATACACCAATATACTATGCACCCATACCCCTCCACACCCAACTCAGTACACAAACTCACAAGCATACACCATGCACCCATACAAACCCGTGCCTCCTACCCCCAACTTTCACACAAAAACAAACACTCAGGCAGACCCGACACCCCCCCACATCTCAAAATACACTGCACTTTCACACAAAAACAAACACTCAGGCAGACCCGACACCTCCCCACCCCGCATCTCAGCATACACTGCACTTTCACACAAAATCACACACTCTGGCAGACCCGATACCCCCCCCCCCCACTCCCGCATCTCAACATGCACTGCACTTTCACACAAAAACAAACACTCAGGCAGACCCGACATTCCCCCCACCCTCGCATCACAACATACACTGCACTTTCACACAAAAACAAACACTCAGACAGTCCCGACACTCCCCACACCCCACATCTCAACATACACTGCACTTTCACACAAAAACAAACACTCAGGCAGACCCGACACTTCCCCCACCCCCGCATCTCAACATACACTGCACTTTCACACAAAAACAAATACTCAGGCAGACCTGACACTCCCCCCACCCCTGCATCACAACATACACTGCACTTTCACACAAAAACAAACACTCAGGCAGCCCCGACACTCCCCCCACCCTCGCATCACAACATACACTGCACTTTCACGCAAAAACAAATACTCAGGCAGACCTGACACTCCCTCCACCCCTGCATCACAACATACACTGCACTTTCACACAAAAACAAACACTCAGGCAGAACTAACAATCCCCCACCCCGCATCACAACATACGCTGCACTTTCACGCAAAAACAAACACTCAGGCAGACCCGACACTCACCCCAACCCCGCATCTCAACATACACTGCACTTTCACGCAAAAACAAACCATCAGGCAGACCCGACACTCCCCCCACCCCCGCATCACAAAATACATTAAACTTTCACACAAAACAAACACTCAGGCAGACTCGACAACCCCCCACCCATGCATCTCAACATACACACACACAACATAAAGGCAGGACAGACCCGACACACAAACATACATGCAAGAGAGACCCAACACACACAAACAAACAAACAAATAGCCCCCCCTATGTACTTACCGGACATGCTGGAAGACACGCTAGCTGGAACGCTAGCTACTATGGCTGGCGTAGCAAGGCTGAAATGACTTCTGGCATCAAGCCTCACTGGCACACATGCACTACATGACTCACAGGAGCTATGTGGTGCGTGTGCCCTGAGCCAATCTGGGCCAGTGCCTTGTCCGGCCCGGAAGACCAACAAAGACTTTAACTAATTAGGAAAGTCTTTGTTGCTGGTGGATGGACAAAACAGCATGGCGGGCTGCAACTGGCCCGCGGGCGTAAGATGTGCACCTGTGCTCTAGACACATACTAATTTATATGGGTATGTCAGCACTCTAAGGCTTTTACATCTTTCTAAGAATTCATTTAAGCATCTGAAAAAGGAGTAAATATCAGCAGGGTTGGCACAGTATAAGATGCACAGATATGGCCCTCATAAGGTTAATGTCAACATTCTCCTATGGCGGAGCCAAACTATGCCCTTGCACAGGCAGTGAAACATTGGACAGATTAGCAAGACATTGGGCCTTATTACGAGTCACCCAGTATGGAAATAACGGTGGTGTTAAACCCACCGCCACCGTTGTTTCCATACCGGGTGATCTCAAGTCCTGCAGGCGGAGGTGTCATTCCTGCCAGGTCTGACCTGGGGGGGTTTAACACTGCCCGCCTGAAGGCGGACGTGGAAACACCGGCACCATCACTAGATGGTGCCGGTGTTTCCATGGCCCCCATTCCCATTGAGTCCTATGGGACTCAATGGGAATGGGGATTTACCGAATTCCGCCTCCGGAATTTCTGGGTCACCGGGGTTGTAATGCCCCAGTAATTCCGGGAATCACAAAGGCGGAATGGTAATACGAGTCCGGCGGTAACCGAGCTGGAAAAACCGATAGGTTAACGCCGGACTCGTAATGAGGTCTGACCTTGCGGGTTTAACACTGCCCACCTGCAGGCAGACGTGGAAACACCGGCACCATCATCACTAGATGGTGCCGGTGTTTCCATGGTCCCCATTCCCATTGAGTCCTATAGGACTCAATGGGAATGGGGATTTACCGAATTCCGCCTCCGGAATTCCTGGGTCACTGGGTTGTAATGCCCCAGTAATTCCGGGAATCACGGAGGCGGAATGGTAATACAAGTCCGGCAGTAACCGAGCCGGAAAAACCGCCAGGTTACCGGCGGACTCGTAATAGGACCCATTTTCTTGGCTTTCTTCCCATTATTCGTCGTATGTACAATATTTTCTTCTCTCCAAAGGATACCACCTGACTGCCCTTTGCAAGTAACCCCAAACGTGTGAAGGTGGAAGCCTGTGATCTTTGAGAACCAACCAAGTTGTTAGGGCTATAGTTTCGGCTGTAGGTGTGCACAGGTCTATGTTGTTTTTCCACTGGCCACTTTTGTCACAGCCCAGTTTCCAAGACCTGTCCTTAGTGTTGTGGTAAAACATTTGTGTGCTGGCTCCCCGCGAACTTTCTCTTGTGAGGGGGGACACTGCTTCGACCACCGCTTCGGCTTCTACTCTATCTTCTTTTATGTGGGAGACATCACCACGAGTCCTGGTTTTCACCCTCCTGCTTCTCCGCCAGAAACCCAGCCCACCACACAACAAACCAACCTGTTCCCCACCACGTGGCCCTTCCAGCCATCCCGCTTCTTGCTTTCCCGGGCCGCTGTCACTTCCTCGGCCTCTACATTGATGCGCAAGGTTCACACATGTGCTATCCCCAACAGGTCGTGGTTTGGGAAAGGCAGCCTGTCTGTATTTTACCTTCGGTGAGAATGGTACGGGGCCTGCTATGTCAAGAAAATGTGTATTAGTGCAATTGACAGATCACTGAACTCATGTTTTTAGGTTTGATAGGGCTGTGAGTATACCCTCCCTATGGTTATTAAAATATATTTATATATATATATATATATATATATATATATATATATATATATATATATATATATATATATATATATAGTTTTAATGTTTTTAACTCAAGTACGATTCTGCTTTTATTCTGTATTTGATCGATTCTTTCTTATTTTATGATTGCCTGATGAGTTTCGATGGCTTTTCTACTGCCGAATAAAGTTGCTTTGATTGATTGATGGTTAGTTATGAAAGTCTCTTTAATGCCAGCTCTGGTTGGCACCTTAATAGAGAGCAATATAATGGCTACGTCTAGGAGCATAGAATATTGACGTAGTCTTAGAAGGACTTGGAGAGAGGGGATACAGAGGTCTACAGGCAGTAGATACAGATACAGGCTAAGGAAGGACGTGCAAGCCAATAACCTCCCACATATAGTTTTACACATACACACTATCCATTAAAAAGATTTTCAAGCCTGGGGCACAAAAACCTTTTTTCACAATAACAGACAGCCATTTGCTTTGTGATTGCTTGCTTTCGATACGTATGATGGTATGGCTTTCAAGCAGAGATTTTTCTAGCTATTTAACTGCCTACAGATGTTTGGCCAAGTGATATAGTTGTTTGGAGGCATCCTGTACCTGTTTTATGATCACCGTGGGAGCCCAGGTTTACGCCTTAAGGCTTAGATTTTTTTGTTACTGCGTCAGCGTATTTCTCCTGGAATGAGCTGGTGGTCACAAATTACCGGCTAAACAAACATTGAAGGATTGACCCGCTGAAAGCTTGACATGTGGATATCCACATTGTCACCTGACCCGTGTGAAACCCCTTCATTTGGGGCTCTTGAGCGTTTCCGATTTCTGCCAGACAGGTTCTACTCGTTGATAATAAGCTTTGCAGGTGCTTCCTCTGCCATCATGATCACTAGGGGAAATGATAGGTAAGTTAGTTAATGTTGAGGCACAGGGAGACAATCATTCGCTCTTGACTTTTTTATGTATGCTTTATGTTTCCTTTATTATATATAATCATTGCATGCATCCAACTCTTTCATCAAAGTCCTGGTAGGACATTACAGCAGTAAGCTTCAAAGATTGGAGCATTGGGTACATTAGAATACAATACAAGATCATGAAACTGGCATATATTCTCCAGGAAAAGCAAGTGAGGGAACGTGATAGAGGATAGAGGCACAGACGAAGGAAGAAGTTCTGGAATAAGAGTGTAGGTAAACAGGCATGCCACACAAGATCATGACACTTGTCTAAAAACCCCAGGATAAGCAACGGAGAGAAGGTGATAGAGGGTACGGTGGACTGAGCCTACCGAAGGAAGAAGGCTCTAGAATTGGAGTATGAGCCAAGCCAAGGATTTGAATGGGGAGAAAAGGCAAGACAGGCTGGGGGAATCTGACTGAGGAGCATCTCAGAAGAAGCACAACCAGTGCTTCTCACAGTAGGAGAAAGGGCGCAGGGACATTTGTTCGAGAGCATAGCTCACTAGTCAAGTGCTGGCCTTAAACATGGAGGCAAACTGCACTTCACACATTCCAATCACCAGAAGGCAGCTCAGCCTTTCATCCTTCTGAAGGTGGTGAACTGCGTTTCATTAAAATGTGTATTAATTTCCAGCTATTACTGTGCTTAGAAGATGGAGGCGTCTGGAATTAAGCAGAGACTTATCGTTATTAGTTCACTTCCATTTCAGGATCTCAGAGAATTTTACCAATGAATGTCGGGCAAACAAGGACTCAGTAGCATACACAAGGCATTCCTCAGATGATGAAGATATGATGATAGGTTATAAAACCTGTGGTGTTTTGTGTTGTTTTACCTCCAAGGTGAGCACACTGCCCCTGAGCTATCCCCCGAGAAGAGATGCTACAATCGGCCGGGTTCCCTCCAACAGAGGATTGCAGAGTGAGGCTGGCCAGAGCAGAGGGATCCGCATTAGTGATGTGGGGACGTCAAGTGATAGAAGATCTCTACTCATCAACTCTCAGGCTTAAATAGTGGCTCCGGAGACTGCTGGACAGCAACATGGTAATGTTTTAAAGGAGTTTGGTGATTGAGCATAAATCGGCTTTGTGTGTGTTCCATTTGAGTATCATGCCTGGGGAGTTTCCATTTTTTCTTTTCTTGTTTTTGGACGTAGATAAATGGGAGGACACTTTGCCTTTGCTCTTAGATCTGTAATTGTAGAGAGTTTGTCAAGGGACGTGCATTGGTCACAAGCTTCACAATATCTACACATAACTGCTAGTGCACCTCTTTAGGGTACAAATCATTCTGTTTGGGCTCTGAGCTACATGAATTATTCATGCTGTAGAGCAGATCCCTTGCCTATCCATTCCCACAGCAAGAAGCACTTTAACATAACAGGTGTATTTGTAGATTTGTATTGTTACCCAACTTAATGGTACTCATTTATCAACCTCGGAAGGATGAAGGGCTGAGTGGATCTGCCAGGATTCGTACCTGTGACAATGAGGTCAAGCACAGGCCCCTCTATTGGATGCATTAGTCAATTGAGCCACACGACCCTGTCACTTTAAAAAAAAAATAGAAATACTAAACACAAAGTAATGTCGCCAGAGGCATGTGCAGTGTATGATCTAAATAGATTATTGTGGGGGCTGTTCGGGTGTAGGTCTGTTATTTATCATTCATGTTCATTGCAAACCAGCCCCCCAGAGTGCACTGGTTGACATTTATAACGAGCATAATGAATATGCATTTTGTCGCCCCTCACAGGTCATTCTATTGAACTGCATGACGCGGTACTGTTTAGTTTTATTTGTGGCATTCTCCTTGCCCCCCTGCTATATTTCAGGGAGCCATGCTCACCGCTCCCCTGCCATAATCCTCTTTCATTTGTGAAATGCCTTACTTTTTCATTGACGGGGTTTCACTCTGACCCCCACGATGCACCGCCAGGGCCCCCAATTCCTTTTCTGCTTATGCCCTTCCTCCTTGTTTTTTCTGCATCCAGTACCACCCTAACACTGTTGTAGCATCGTTTCATCTCCAACCCACTCGCCGCTTAGACCACACTGCCCCCCCACACTATTATGATGCTTATTACTGACAATCACGATATTACAAAACAGGGGACAGATTGCACCACTCAAAAATGTTCCTAAATTCTCTGAGAAATTGCGTACCCAGCGGGTGCTGTACCTGCGGGGCAACTCACATGCCCTTTGCAAAAAAAGTACCTTAAAAAAGGTGCTTCCACTTGGACTGGATTTTAAGAGCAAACACCAGTATCCTGTCATAAAAGGAAAAAACATGTGCAACCACAAAATGCAATGATGAAAAGTACACAATGGTAGGTTCAGTAAATACATTAATTGCCATTGCTGTCATGATGATTCAAAACCCCATTAGAGGGTATTTTCTGTTTTTGTGTGATTATTATTAAACCTGGTTGGAGAATGTGTGATGCACCCTCGTCCTCTTAACCTGTAACTGCACACTGATAAAGGAAAAGGTTCTTGACCTTGAAAGAACTTGTTTGTGATACATTAACATCTCAATATATATAAATTGCAGGCGATATAAATATAGATATACTAATACATTACACGGGCCGTGGTAGCGATCGTGTGGTCATGGTTAAGTTGCGAAACTCATAGGAAGAGCACTTTTTTGGCGGCTTATACCTTCGCTCCCCCTGGACCAGCTCTGATTTGTTTTGCCAAGTTGGGTGAGTTTTTTTTCCATAGACTGAATGGGGAAAAACTTTGCGCATGGCTACAGCCCGAACGGCTGGACAGATTTTCACCAAACTTGCAGCAGGAGCGGGGGCTTGGGCCAGAAGGCGTGCTTTTGTGTGTTTGGTGGGAATCGGACTGGTCATTTTGTTGCAAAATACTGAAATGTATGTCCCAATATTTTTGTGATATCTGGGTCTGCGCCACAGACCCATTACCGTGTTCGCTCCGCGGACCGAAGTCTCATTGGACTGCGGTACGCCGTGCGTCGGTGGTTTGCTGGATGGAAGCGTGCTGTGCGTGCAAGGTTTTGGGAAACGCTGCAATGGTGTATCGGCACACAGCTTCAGTGGACTCACATACATGAACGCGCGGCAGACCCCTCCACAGCTCCTTTTTGATTCGCCCGCTACTCTACAGACCCATCAGCAAAGATTTAAAGAAACCCTTTCTTTACCAACAGGATCATCTCAGCGAGGGTCTCCATTACCCTGAGGCAAATGCACCAAATGCACCCTGAGGCAAATGCACCAGCCAGTAAGGCTACCACATCAAGCCCATCATGCAAAATTTAGAAATGTACCGGCAAGCATGCTGAAGCCACAAGCACCAAGAGCCTACACTCTTTCAAGCTCTCACAAAGGGAGACCTGCTTATACTTGGCCCCAGAAGAAGGCTGTCACGCAACCTAGCCGAAACGTCAATGGTCATCATATCTCCGGTGGGACCTTCATGAACTATGACCATATGAAGTGTTACTACCTTCATCCTGACGTCTGCCAGTCTCTTGGTCACCCCTCCAATGCCAGGCTGTAGCGGACCCTATTTATATGTTCTTAACCCCGCACCAAAGTGGATCACTCCGTTAGGTTCCTGTATAGGTCACCCTGCCACCAAACTAGCAAACCCCTTTGAGAAATAACTCAGTTGGTCCAATTTGTGGCATTTTGGGGACACTCTTAAAAATATCAGGGATCCTATGTGTTCTTGAAAAAAACAGTTGCATTTGTGATGCTCACAGCACTCAAAATATTTGTAATGTTTGTACAACTGATGGATTAATATTAAGTGATATTTGGCCAAACTGTGCCTTTGTGTGAACATGCTTTGCAACTGTCCATATGTTTTGATTTATTTTCACTAATGTTTGGATTTATTTTCACATAGTACATCAGAACTCTGTTACTTGTAATATTTGTATGCAATTGCTTTCTTTCTTTTGTTCTGAAATGTATATGTTTAGCCAAATAAAAAAAGGTAATAGTAACCAGACCCCAGAGTTTGGATCATTCCATTCCCAGTGACACTAATTTGTCTATTGTTTTGCTGAATGCTTCTGAAGGTTTAAATAAATAGCGCAAGAAATCATTGCAGCTTTAAATGTTTCTGAGGACAGGACGACCCCCTCATATATATTATGGTGTATCGGAGGACAGTGCTGCGATGTGTGTGGCAAGGATCTACGCTACTGTGTGCATGACTGGGCCTTTTGTACCTAGCAGTGTGCGAATTAAAATTAGTTATATCTGGCTCTGCTCCGCCGTCCTATCTCCCTGTTCGCAGCACGGTCAAAACTTTCATTGCACTGCAATGTGCAGTGACGGGATGTGTGAAAAGTGTTCCATGCTGGCAGAATGTTGTATCGGAGGACAATGCGGCAGCAAAAGGATCTGAAAAACATAGTATACAGCATTTGGTGGTGGGAAGAAGGGATAGAAAGGGTGCGTGAGTGAGAAGAGCTTCACGTGATATATATAATTGTACAAGAAGACAGTAGTGTGATAGCGCTATCCGTGCATGATCTGCCAATGCACAGACACCTCACCAGGCAACTATCTTGTGTGGTCATTGTCGGCAGCCTTAGTTATGGCATGAAAGCTACACCGAAAATGTCTTCCTTTCATGAGTGGTGGTAGACACATTTGCAGAAGGGGAGTGCATTGCATGACACATGAGATGTCAACATAACGTGTACTATGGTATGTTGTGTGAAGTCCATAGCCCCTTGCATGCATGGCTGCAGCCTTAGCACAGAAAACTATGTCCACTGGTTGAAAAGGTATGTCCACTGGTTGAAAGTAGCTGCTACATTGTTGCTCATTGTGTGCGATTTGGCTGCAGTGCACACAATTTTGGTTGCATGTGCCTGTTGATTGGTACAACAACCAACAGTTATCAGTGTATGGGCGGAGATGGTGCAGTGACCACCTGTGCAGTGTGTCCACTGGGTGTATCAATTGAATAGTGTACAAATGGAAGAGGTCCCGGTGCAAATGTTTCTTGTATGTGCTTGTGTAGTGTCCATTGCACAGATTAGTGTTTGCTGTGCAGTATGCAACATTGGTTCTATACACATACTAGAGTGGTGGGAGCAGGCAGGATGTTGCAAAGATTGTCTTGTTTGGTTGGCATGCTTATAATGCTTTCTGGTTGGAAGCGGGTGGCGGTCCCAAACACAGTGGTATGTTTTTGCATCACTGTAAGTGGAATACATGTCCTTGCATCCCTACTTTATGGTGTGGCGGTTGGGTGGAAGTGCTGGTGCGTATGTTGCCTTTGTGATTTCTGGCACATGCGTATCTTGTCACCTGCATAGCTCTGTTGTGTTGTGGTGAGTGTGGCGTAGGCCTGGACTGTTGGGTGCATGGCCAAAGTCCCTGCACCCAACAGCCTAGGCCTTGATCACAGCCTGCACAATATAATGCTGCAGCAATGCAGTCGATACTGTGCAAGCATTTGCAGTTTGTGAGTAGCACACAATGGTTGCGGCAGACAGTGTGCCCGTGGTGGAACCGCAGAAGTGAACTGCTATGCGTACATTACCATATGGTGTGCATAATTGCCCGTGTTGCACAATAGGGAGCTACATGTTACCATCTGCGTTTGCTATGGGTATGCCCTTATAAGACCCTTGCTTGAGGAAGTGTTTTACCACATTGCGCCATGAAAGGAAGTCATCAGCATTAGAAAGTTTCAATATGCACAATGTACACAGCCACTCACATACTGGTATGCAGAGGCAATGCAATGTAATTGAGCGATGTATGTACAGATGTGGACTGGCTGAAGGTTGGTAGGTGCATTTGCAGATGGGCCTGCATTACACATGACATGAGAAGTAAAACATAGGTTGCACTAGGGTGTGCAGTGTGTGGTGAGGTGCAACGGTCAGTGATGGTAGAGGAATGGTAGAAGTGGAGAACAATGGAGAACACATGAAACTTACACTGTACACTGCAGTACGGTGTGTTGCGTGTGCTAAGCCTGTAGCCCTTCAATGAATGGGTGCCCACCTTGCACTGGCAAAAAGTGCTGTGGCATGCAGTTGGTTTCACAATGATGCCTTCGATGTGCGGTTTGAGATTATTGCATAAAATGTTGCTTGTATCGTTGTGGGGATTGGTTGCATTTCTTACCCTGTGTAGTATATGCCTGGACCTGATGGGGTGACGACTCCTCCAGTGTTCTGTGGGAGAAGAGGTGAAGTGGTGGATTCTTAGAAGTGGCTAGGGCTGCAGGTGACTTCTTCACCTGCATAAGTTTGTTATGTTGAACTGTGTGTGGCCAGGTGCTACAATGTTGGATGTATGGCACAAATCCCATAGGCCAGTTACCAAAGAGGCTAGGCCTGCTCACTAGCACTCCACCATAATGCAGACATGCACGTCTAAGTATGCAGGTCTCCGATGGTGGTGATGTTTAAAAAAATGTTTTAAAAAATGGTTCTGCAGGATCTTGTAGGCGTGGTTGAATGCACAAGTGAGCTGATATGGGTCTGGTAATTTGTGATACCCATTGTGCCTGCACCTTGGACATTAGGGAGCCACATGCCGCTACTTGTGGTTGACTTGAGTTGCGCTTTGCACCACCCATTATATGTTACCTTTATGGATTGTGGTTTGTGAGAAATGTTCTCTTTCATGTGCCCATTATGTTGTGCTGGGTGTAGGTAAGCCCTACAGTATTGGGCACATGGCCAAGGGCCGTAGGCCATTGGTTAGGCACCCAAGAGTCTATCCCTTGATGACAGCCAGCATACCATACTGCAGACATGTAGATTTGCCTCTCTTTCTCTCTGAGGATGGTGACCATTGAATAATGGGTGCGGAGAGCATTTCACACTTGGTGGAACAACCAAAATGAGGTGCTATGTGTTCGCAAGCATATGGCATAGGTAATTGTACGTGTTGCACATTAGGCTGTAATTTGCCCACAGCTAAAGGTCGGGAGGTGTTTTATAAACAGAAGCATGTTTGCTTTTATGTGCAGTGCTGGGATGTTCAGCACCGACTATTAGGGAGCCACCTGGCGCTACTTGTGGTTGACCCGAGTTGCCCTTTGGACCTCCCATCATATGTTACATTTCTGGATTGTGGCATGTGATAAATGTTCTCTTTCATGAGGTCATTCTGTTGTGCTGGGTGTAGGTAAGGTCTACAGTATTGGGTACATGACCAAGTTCCATAGGCCGTTGGTTATGCACCCAAGCGCCTATCCCTTGACGACAGCCAGCATACCATACTGCAGCCATGTAGATTTGACACTGTTTCTGTCCGAGGATGGTGACCTTTGAATAATGGGTGCAGCAAGCATTTTACACTTGGTGGAACAACCAAAGCGAGGTGCTATGTGTTCGCAAGCACATGGCCTAGGTAATTGTACATGTTGCACATTAGGCTGTAATTTGCCCACAGCTAAATGTCGGGAGGTGTTTTATAAACAGAAGCATGCATGCTTTTATGTGCAATGCTTGAATGTTCAGCACCGACTATGACAGCATTAAGGAGCAAGATTTGCAGTGGGTCCAAGGAAATTGAATTTTTTTCCCTCCATTGGCAATGCTATTTTGTTTGCCACTCTGCACGCAGCATTGCATACAATTCAGTAGAACTGTAAGAGAAGCATTGACGTTCAGTACGTACAAGTGTGAGGAGGAGAAGGGAACAGAAACGCATCGAAAGACACAAAAGAATGTGTAAGCAAGCATGTACTTAACAAAAAAAGGACAACCCCCCCAAAACCTTCCCTTTTCTGAGACAGTACTACAGCCCCAACTCCTTATCCTGTTTTACATTACTATCATATGATGTGCGATTGTATGCTACGGTACTCGTAATGTGCATACACACACGTCTAGCAAAGCACAAAGAGGCACTGGAAGGCAAACAGAGGGGACACAGAGACAATGAACGTACTAGGCCAGATGTGACTTAGATTGCCCAGGTGCATGGGTGTAGGTAGGCGAAGGTACAGTACATGGGAAGAAGAACAAATGACAATAAGTAAAAATATGGCCCAATTGTGCCAAGTGTACCGATAAGTGCATACACAAGTTGGTGGATGCACTGTTAGCCATACAGGAAACAGTCCTCAATTGCAGGGTTTGCTAGAAGGCCAGTGTAGGGGTTTTCCTGGCAGGGGGAGGTGACATGGGTCCAACATCACAGAGTCGTCAGGTAAGTAGTGCAGATTAAGTGTACGACATGCAGTTAGCCGTGGAGATGAGCAGAAACAGTAGACGCAAAGAGAAAGACTTTGAGGTGCTTCCGGAACCAGCGATGGTTCCCCTCAAGTGTCAAGGTGGCAGGGAGCATGTTGCAGAGGGAGGCCCTAGGTGAAAAAGCACATCTACCAACAACTGTGTTTTTGCCGAAGCACGTGACCCTGAGGAAGTTGGAGACCGATGAGGGAAGAGCTTGCGCACGCAGATGTATAGGGAGTTACATTTGAAGGTATTGTGGTCCCAAGGCCCAGAAAGCCTTCTGCATAATGCAGAGTCTTCTCACTACATTCCTCGCAGCCACTGGGAGCTATTGGCGACATGGCATTGCAGGAGACATACCATCCCAAGTCGCGCACTCCTCTTCTGCATGCATTGCAGAGTGTGGAGAATAGAAGGGGCAGATTTAAATGGAGCCTGTTGTAATAGTGAAGCCTACCTAGAAGTACAGCTGTGCAGAAAATGCTCTTTGGGAAAGTTGCTTTCCCTGGGTACGATACATTAAATGCTGCTATTAATGCCATTTTTTTAAAATTTATGTAGGAGGTGGGTTAGTGGGGAAAACATTTTGTAGCATTGTTAGAAGCAAAGCAGGGAGTTCCTGTGGCGATATTACACTGTATGATATGGGCCAAACCGAACTTCGCAAGCACATATCACTAACGTGCTACTTCATGGTAGTGGATGAGAAAATAACTAGTATGCGTTTAAAGACTGTACTGGTCACTCAGTGGCAGATACCGTGCATAGAGGCACTTATAGCACAGTAATACGCATACTGCAGAAACATTTCTCGTACCTTAAATTTGGGGTAGTGGGTACACAAGTGGATAAATGTGGATGCACACATTTTGTAATCTATTACCGAAATGTGTCGTGGACGTGATGGCAAGTGACAATAAAGTAGCAGGCTGATTTTCTAACCGTACCTATGAAGTGCTGTGCAGCACAGACAGTGTTAGATGGTACCTCTTGGATGCCATTGGTGGAATCGTGTGTGCCTATTTACCCGTACCCAATGAGGTGGTGCTGGAGAAAACTTAGTGGAAAGGGGAGAAGGTCTGCTACTGCTTTCCTGGGGTGCGGCCCTTGTCGTAGTTTGGGACCCTCATGTGCCACAATCTGCGCTTTTTATGTCGTTGTCCAATGAACATGGGATTTTGGGGATTATCCAATCAGGTACTGTGGGTGTGGTTCAGAGGAAAGGGCGTTGAAACTATTGTACATTATTATCTGCTTAGTGAGGCTGCCTGACAAGGCGAAGCCCATTGTGTTGCCTATAGGTGATGTCTTTCTACTAGATCTGCACAAGTATGCCCTGGAAAGAAACTTTGATGGCAATTTCGGGTTGGAAGGAGTGGTAGCATTGTGGAACATTGTCTACGAGCGCAGTTTCGTTGACATGGATGAACTTTGCAAATACCTAGCAAGTTTCAGAAGAGGCAAGGTTATCGTCATCCACTACGGCGGCTTGCACATGGGTTACATGTCTTGTTTAGGCTTGTTCCGTCGACTAAAGAGGTTGCTGAAGCTAGTGAAGAGGCTTTTTCCCACTGCCAAGGTGCTGTTCTCATCGATAACACCACGAAGAGTGTGGCTGACATGAATTTAATGCTTATTTCAGTATACCACTTGATAAAGCAAAGGATACAGGTTGCAAGGTCAGTCCTTGGTAAAGGATACAGGTTGTTTGAGCACCGTCGACTAGTTTGGAGTCTGAGATCGAATCACTGGTGGACATGGCGGTGAGATGATAACGGGATCAAACAATAGACCTTCCAATTGATGAAACTCTCTGTCTGGTACGTAAACACAGATAGAATGAATAATCAATGGAAAAGGGCAAGGAGTACTCAACAAACGCCAATCTGTAAAATAAAGAAACTATCAGTATGCTTCTCAAGCACTCACAACTAAATAACAACCCCTCTGAACACACACTGGCCTGTTGATGAAGTCAGAAATCCATATAGAAATCCAGGAATCCACAAGGAAACAATGTCTAAGAAAGGGGAAGGTTACTATGGAAACCAATCCCGAACAGCATGAGGGCTGCACTAGTGTCGGGTTGGTGCATCCCTGGATAGTGTCCCAAAGGTTCTGTGCACGTAAGTATATCCAGTAAAGTTCAGGGTAATAACCAACAGAATATCCACTCATGGCCAATTGTTCCAATGCAGTAGTAAATGGTTCCTATGCACTTGGGAGTAGTCAACTTAGGAATCAGGCAACGTGACAACACCTAGCGCAGACCAGGAATTGGGAGATTGGGCGTGACAGAATGTCAGCTAGCAAAGAATTAGGAAGCGAATTGAAATGCAGCCATCAGCAAAAGATAGCGCATAGATATCACCGGAGAACAGGGTCTGTAAGCAAGCCTTGCTCGAGACTGCGAGGGACGATGTCCGTAGAATGCAGCCAATGAAGTGAAAAGGAATTAGCAGAAGAACACTTACTTTGAATGACCCGCTCGGACAGCGAGAAGTAAGTGTTCGTGGAAGCAGAGTTTTGTTATGAGGAATTAGCCCAAGGATAACAAAAAGCCTCGTTCGGATGAATAGCTAGGAAGGAATCACCCATGAACTCTCTGTGAAAACACATGGACAGAAGTGTTGAAGTCCGGAGGCGCTGTAGATTGGTTGAAAGTAAATGACTGGGAGTGTTGGACCTTCCAACCAAGATTGAAACAAACAATCAGAAGCAGGGAACGTACGCTTGACGTGCTGCTAAGTACGTGCCAAGAAAACATGTGACTTTATCTGCCTATCATCTGCCGGCGCCTCTTTCCAGGAAGTGTGTCAAAAAGTCTCTGTTATGTATGCATAATGCATACCTTGCATAGTGTTAGGTACAGGAGTGTTGTGCACCCCAAGGGAAGAAGGCACAGGCATGACGGTGGCCCACTGCTCATGGATGTTGTTCCGAGCCTGACGCAGGAAGGTGTCTCATCAACAGAAGTATGTACACTTTTTTTCTTGGCTGATGGGATGTTCTTTTGCAACAATGACCTCATTAGTTGTGGAAATGCAGAATTTTTCCAACCAGATGGCATTTCCTTTTCGCCCATTGGTAATGCTGTTTTGTTTGCCCGTCTACAAGATACGGTGAAGAGTTTACTGTAACAATGTCCGCACAAGAAAACAGGAATTAAAATAAAAAAATCAAAAGGTATTCCTCTAGAAGATTCTAAAATACAAAAAATAACAAAGCTCTTTTAAGAGCCGCCCGTTATAACAAACTTCCCCTACCCTGGTTGCACGTTATGCCCCATGCTTGCACGCATCACGCATCAGGAAAGCCACATGCTGGGATTTTCAGGATGGCGGCGATGGAAATGGGACTATGGAGCCACAGGGATTGCACAATTCCATTTCTGGGTGGGCTGTGTATGCAGAGGACTGATGTACCGAACTGATACTGTTACATGGAGGGCTGTTCAATGTCATTGGTGGAAACGTGTGGAACTTTTCAACAGTACAAAATGATGGCATGCGGCAAAGAACAAACTGGAAATGGAAGAATTAATATTTGTGCTTCATTTGGACAAGGCCGTCGCCGTCCTTGGGTACACACACGTGCATATACTCCCTTCTTCTGGAAGTTACCAATGACATTGCGACAATGGGGACTATCGCTGCTGTGGGTGTGGGTGCCACAAACGCCAGTTCACAATTTTCGCTACTAAGCACAGTGACATGGCAGGTACTGGTTGGAGACACACTGTAGGTGAGCAGATTTGGTGCACCATTACTCGCAGGGCAAACCTATGTGCCGTACTCCGCTGCACAGGAAAGGCACAAACACAATACACAGCACTTCTATGGTCTGCCTTTTGGGCGGATTGTTGTGCACATTTTCCCCCGGAAAGAAGCCGTACATTGTTCCCAAACATGCATGCATGTGCAATGGGACAAAGCGATGTATTTGTAAGCCTGCCCTTTCCAAAAAATACTGCATAGATTGCTCAAACCTACCCTTTGCCGCTGTCAGAGAGTCCGCCTCCTGTCCCCGAAATGAGGGGTCAAGTGCACTGTTGGTGTGGTCGCCTGGTCAAGAAGGCACTGCTGTTGTCACGCAGCTCGAAAGGCACATCCGGGGACTTTGAGGATAGCGACTATGGAAATGGGACTGTACAGCCAAATTGATTGCGCAACTACATTTGTGGCAGCGGTGCGTATGCAGAGGACTGTTGTAAACAACAAATACTGTGACATGGAGAGCTCTCCAATGTTATTGGTGGAAACATGTGCAACTTTTTGCACATGCGCAATGTCACTATGCTGCAAAGAAGACACTGCAAAGGGAAGAAGTAATGTTTCAGCTTCATCTGGACAAGATGTTAGGGAGAATTCTCCAGAATGGCTAATTTCCCTTACCCATTGAGTCCCTCAGCAGCTTTGCTGGATTTCTACGGTTTAATCTTTTTACCTGGTGAGAGTGTGAGCCTTTTTTTCCCACTATTACATGTGTTTTGCTGTGTGTTGCACATTTTATGCTCATGGGCTATGGAGTCTCACCCACCCCATAGGCATCATCGTTTTACTGTGTGTCACACAGAACCTTTAGTGCAGTCACACCGGGTTGTCTTTTCTGACTTCCCACTTTAAACTCATTTTTCTGGGACTGACTACTGTCTCGCAGAACACGTAAAGTTGCCATTGACTTTACTCTTCTTTTTAAATGTACAGACCCAGTACACCCTATCTTCCAATAGAGTACTGGAGGGGTTAATAGTTATCCCCTTTTATATGATTCTCATGGAACCTTATTATGTTCCCCTTTCTCTAAGATTTGGCTGGTGGCAGTGGTATCTACCATTTTTATTCTACCGTGGACTATGAAAATAGCCTTGGTACCGCTAGAGGCTATGGTGGTAGCCTCAAACTCAAACCTGGTAATCCACGTTTATTTTAACTTGGTTCCGGTCTAGTTATTTTGCCATATCTTTTTGTAAAGGTCTTTCTAGTGTTTTACTCTGCACACCAAACCAGGTTTGGTTCCTTTTTTTGGCGTCCTTTGGCAGGCTTCTGCACAGAAGCCCTCCTTAGGTGCCTGAGTGTCTGGGTGGACAGGATGTGAGGGAGGGGTTTGAGGCCCCCTGCACAGGGTCTCATCTGAGACTCAAGTCGCACTCTTGTTTGATTGGCTAGGTGGCTGTCCTGCCAGGACAGCCACCCTGCTGAATAATTGACAGCTAGGCTGTGTGAATGGGGGATTTCGTGCATAAAAAGCCAGTCTCTGGGACTGGAAGGCAGAGTCGCCACTGGATCGAGAGAACCGAAGAGAAGCTGAAGGAAGATGACTGTTGCAACTACTGGACATCCCGGTGAAGCCCTGTTGCAGGTCTGAATCGCCCGAAACTTCGACGACAGAGAAGATCTGCAAGGAATCTTCTTCCCTTGAGCTTGGTGGGACCAACCACCTCGCCAAACACCAAACGCCGGCCTCCCTCTCATGGTCGAATTTGCTGTGCATCGCTGCAGTAGATCGGATAGCCAGTAGGAAGAGAACCAGTTTGGGTTTTAAGGAGCGCACCTTTGTGTCTGCAGGTCAGCGGCAGCTGTCTCCAAGACATGTATCGTTCGAGAGGGTGTGTGCGCTGGAGAGCCAGTCAGAGCGTGCTACGTCTCGGGGCCTGATTGGTTGAGGCTGCAAAAATGCAGAACCAAGTCTATGAGGGACGTCACACCCGTGGGGGCGGGGTCCCGTACGTATGCAAGCCCTGAAAGTCTTGTACAGGAGCCAAAAACTGAGACGGTAAGGGGTCCATCAGTTAATGAAATAGTACCCCTGTGATAAAGTATCACATAGTAGTATAAAGCTGCAGCCGGAAGGAGAAACGCCGTAATATTCGGGTTATCCTCAAAGAAAAGGGGAAACCCCTGTGATTGGGTGTAATGGAATGGGGTTGTGCTGCAACCTCGGTGTTGGCGCCGTAACTCCGAGCTTCCATTGTGAAATGGAGCCTGTGGGTGTGCGGCGCCGGACCAATCGTGGCAAACCTGTGCACCGCCCGGTTGGAGCCGGGAGGAGAATGGACTATGCACTGCATGAGTCACGATTCAAATTTGGAGCCACCAACAAGTATTGTGACACAACGAAAGAGTTGTGCTAAATCGTGGTATTCAGAAAGAAAGAGAGAAAATGAAAGAGAAAGGCCCATGGTGTAAATTACCGTATGTTCAAGAATTGGAGGAAAGGTCCTCCTACTTGGTGGTTGGCAAACTGGATGCCAATTGTATCTATTCTATGGGCTAGAGCCTGTTGGTTATACTATAGAGGTTAAACAGAGGGCTGTGGCAAACGTGGGGTGGGGGAAGCCTATTAAGTAAATGGAGATGGCTGACGTTCTCGTATGGGAAGAACAACGTCTACAGAGAAGACGTGCCGGGAACTACTGACTCTCATTGGGAGGGAAAAATCTGTTGTTCATTGAGGCCCTGTTGCACCGAATCCAATCTATGAATCCATCTGCATTCTAGGCTCAACAGTCGTCCTTGAATATTGAGACCGTCCCTCACTCTTTCAAGAACCCACCATTTAATATCTTGTGTGGTGTGTTTTTTATCCAAGTAATGTTGGACCAGGGGGGATGGTTTTTGCACCTGATCCGTGACCAATGTTCTGAAATCCATGTGCCTAGGTTGCGCATGGTTTGCCCAACTTACCGGTGTTTGCAGGGACATTCTATGCAATATACCACTTGGTTGGTTTTGCAATTGGAAATATCATTGAGGAACCAGGTTTTTTGTCCCACTTGAAATTGTTGTGTTTTAGACGTGAATTAGCAAACCGAACACGACCCACATGTATGGTGCCCTTTTAGTGGTCTTAGGTTCCATAAATTGCTTTGTTGTGTTTTCCTAATGTACATGGAATGCACCAGATGTTCTTTAATGTTCCGTGCTCTTTTGTACGCGAATCTTGGTTTTCGTTGCTCGGGAAGACATAGTCTTGCAATGGACCAATACTTGTAGATAATTTTCTTAATTTGGAACGCATGTTGTCCGTGCGTGCTCACACATGTAATTTGGTCCTGGGGTCCCTTTGAGCTTTGGGAGTGAGGAGTGATTCCCGGCAAGTGAAGCGTGCCCTCTTTAAAGATCGGGACACCAACCTCCGGGATACCCTTTTTCTTGTAACCTCCTGCTGAGTAAATCAGCGTCATGGTAAAAATCCTCTAGGGACGTGCAGTTTCTGCGTAGCCGCAGAAATTGTCCATAGGTTAAATTCTCTTTAATATGTTTGGGATGATTACTCTGGAAATGGAGTAAGGTGTTACGGTCAGTCAGTTTTCGGAAGGTATTACAAGTTAATTTAGCCTTGGTATGTCCAATTGTTAAATTCAAGAAATGAATCATGATGTTACTGTGTTCCATAGTGAACTGGATGTCTGTACTGCAGGTGTTCAGCCAAACAAAGAAGTTTTGGAGTGTATCCTCTGGTCCTTCCCATAGGCAGATAACATCATCAATATAGCGCCGCCATTGCTTGATGTTATCCTTCCATACGTTGAAGGGGTTAAAGATAATGTTCTTTTGAAATTTGGCCATAAATAGAATGGCCAAACTAGGGGCAAATGTTGCCCCCATTGCTGTCCCCTTGGTTTGCAGATAGAATTGTTTATCAAATTCAAAGAAATGTTTGCAGAGGGCAAGAGTCATTATTTCAATAATGAATTTGGGCGGGGCTTTTATTTCTCTATTGGTTTCAACCAGGTATTCATAAACGCAGTCAATTGCTGCTTGTTGCATAATACTCGTATAGAGTAACTTAATGTCTAAAGTCACAAGAATATGTTTTTGGGGGTCAAAGTCTAAATGTTCAAATATTTTGATTGTGTGCATTGTGTCTCTGATGTAGGATTCTGTTGTGATGCTAATAGGTTTGAGGAAAAAGTCCACAAATTTACATAGTGGTTCCAGAACCGAACCACATCCCGACACAATGGGTCTTCCGGGTGGGTTGATTGAATTTTTGTGGATCTTTGGTAATGCATACAGACAAGGAGTTCTACCGCCTGTAGTAACGAGAAAGTTGGATTCTTTTTCCAAAATCCAATCTTTTTCAAGAGCGAAGGACACCATGGCGGCAATTTCAATGGTTAATTCCTTTGTAGGGTCTTTTTTTAGAAGTTTGTAGCTTTGTGTGTCATTGAGAAGGTCCATTACCATACGGCGGTACTGAGCAGAGTTCATTATGACAATGCCGCTGCCTTTGTCGGTGGGTTTTATCACTATCTCTGAGTTGTTTGCTAATTCAGTCAAAGCTTCTCTTTCTGCCCGAGAGATATTCTGGTCTCTGCTGGTATGATTTTTTTTACTCAGATTTCTGAGGTCTCTCTCACAGGACACATCTTTCAAAAGTTAAGAGGTCGGCAGGTATTTGGTTTTCAGAGGGAGTAAAAGTAGATTTAGGATGTAATCCCGTGTCATTCAGATCCTCGCTGATTTCATGGGCATCAAAAAAGGCGCGTAATCTAATAGTTCGTAAAAATCTGCGTACCTCCATCTCAGTGTTGTACCAATCTGTGTTTTCCGATGGCACAAAAGATAAACCTTTCGATAAGACTGAGATTTGTGTCGTGGTGAGTTGGACTTTAGCTAAATTGAAAATAGGAAGACCCTGATTATCTGTGGAATCTATCTCCTCCGTCGCCTGGGGTGTCTGTATTGCCCTTGGAAGCCAGGGTTCCAAGGTGGGGGCCCCCATCCTGCCCCTCCTCGCACTGTAGGATACTACTTTTAGCCATTCCACCATTGCGAAAAGTGAAATACACCCAATTTCTTCTAGAAATGTTTTCAAGAGACACTCTCTTACCCCAGCCTAACCAAGCCTGACACATGCATTTTTGACATACTGCTCTAGAACATTCACAGGCCCCCTGCAGTGTTTGTGTACTGTGTGCAGCCTGACTGTAGGAAACTGAGTGATATCTTATGACGGTCGGTAGTGCACTTTGCACAGACCCACACCAGTGTATGTGTACCTTGTGAGGTCTGAGTGACTTTGTTGGAAAGTCAGTGATGTATTCTTTGAGTCTCTATGCAAGTTTCACAAACCCCTGATACTGTATCTGTTTCTTGAGATATCACATTGCCAGTTTAGGAAACTGAGTGACATATTATGTTTTATTTACTTTTGTATTCACTTATTTGTGTTTGTAAAGTGCACTAGCAGCCCAAGGGAATCGAGGAACTCTTGCATGACATTGTCTTAGTTACATGAACTTGTCTTAGTTACATAGGGATACTTGGGTCTTGGTTACAATGATATAATCTTATAAAGACCTTATACATAATCCAATGCTTTATCAAATCCGAACACACAAGAATGCAAGCAATGTACAAAAGAAAAGCACATTTAAAACATACCCTGGTCTAACAAAGAAACTCCTGCTCACGGCCACCAAGAAAAGAAGTATGTCCTTCTTCGTCTCCATCAAAGCAACATTGGATTATGAAACCCATTGCATTCAAGCAATACAAAAAGCATTGACAAATTGTTTGGTGAATTTATTAAACAAACTGGCAAATTATAAATAGGATAAATCAACATAAGAGTACTTTTCACCTCCTGAAGATCCACACTTTGTGTTGAAACATGTGTAGAGGTCTTTTTCTTGAATAACTAAGGATTCTTTTCTGGAATGATTTTGCTGTGGGTGTGCCATAATGTTAAATTACAGATTGTCCCAAATTGACATAGTTGTACTTGTTTGGCAGTAGTTCTCAGATTCAGTCTGATCCTTGTTATCTCCACCAACCCCCTCCTCACCTGAAGTCTTTATGACTGAGGTACCGTCTGAATCAGAGTCCCAGGATTCATCCGTTGGTATCTCCTTTCTTCTCTGTCTCCAAGAGTCGCTGGGCTTCTTGGGCGTCCTTACTCCTGGTTTGGTGCGATGGGTATGGGCTCCACTAGAGGCCACTTTGCCTGAGATGCAATTTGCCTGGCAGTGGGGACCCCAGGGAGCCCACCCCAGACCAGGGAAAAAGCCTTGCCGAAAAAACCCTGGTAGGTTGTGATATCTTGCTGGGACTACTGGTCCCAGAATGCACTGAGATACTGAAGGAGTAGGCAAAGTACACAATGGCTCCCAATAAACACCCAAGAGAGCAGCATCAGGATACTAGGAGTCCGGAGGGCTAGGTTGCAGAAGAGTAGCAGGTTCCTCGCAAGAACTGCGAGTAAGGAAAGAGGGAGTTCCAAGAAGGTAATCAGTAGACAGCATACAGCGGAACAGCCGTCCGAGAACGGCAGAAACGGAAAGGGGAAGCCGTTCGGAAAGCGGCCAGGAGGAAAAAAGGAAAAATAACACACGAGCGCTGGGAAACACTTTCCAAAGTACTGGAAGTTGCAACGCAAGTGCGTTAGCAACTTCCGGGAATATAAAGTCAAAAGACTAGAACGCGCATAGCGAGTCCAGGGAAGGAGTCCGTCTTCTACCTTCTTTCCAGTCTCCATCTTGGGTATAGTCTCCACGGCGGGCGAGTTGTGACAGTATGACCCCTTTTCAGGCCTCCACCCCCTGGTTTTCCGGGATGAAGGTGATGGAATCTCCGTAGTAGACGAGGAGCAGAAATGTTCTTAACTGGTTCCCATGTGCATTCTGACCTTGGGTATCCCTTCCAAAAAAACAGGTATTGCAGTACACCTCTTTTGTATCTGGAATCCATGATGTCGGAAACTTCATATTCCTCAGTGGTCTTTGGAGACTTTTGAGGGGAGCTTTTTGTCTTTCGTGAGTGAGGGTCCTCAATATATGGTTTAAGGAGTGAGGTATGAAAGACAGGATGAACTCTTTTGAGAATCGGGGGAAGGTCCAGTCTAAAAGCCACAGGATTGATCTTGGCTGAGATACGAAAGGGCCCGAAATACCTGGGTGCAAACTTTCCTGGATGAACCCATCTGGGTAAAGACCTGGTGGATAACCACATCTGCCTTCCTACTTCCCACAGAGGATTTGGGCTTCTTTTTTGATCTGCCCATCTTTTACAGTCCTGTCAAGCTTTTGCGAGATTGGATTCTGATACTCGGTGCATCCTCTGTATGGTATCCAGTAGATGATCCACTGAAGGTGTGTTTGTAGGAGGGATACCAGAGAGAGGTATATGCTTTGGGTCATAACCATAGGTGCACTTGAAAGGACTCATGCCTAGGGAGGTATGTCTAGTGTTGTTATAAGAGAACTCGGCCATGGGCAGAAGATGGAACCAATCGTCTTGTTCTTGGTTACAAAAACACTGTATGTACTGTTCGAGAGTGGCGTTCAAACGTTCAGTTTGCCCATTGCTTTCCGGGTGGAACCCTGAGGAAAGAGATCTCCTGATTCCTAATGTTCTGCACAGAACTGTCCAGAATTTGGACGTGAATTGAGCGCCTCTATCTGAGACTATATTGGTGGGAATCCCATGAAGCCTGACTATGTCATTCAGAAAGACTTCTGCAGTCGTGCTGGCAGTAGGGAGTCCTTCAAGAGGAGAAAAGTGAGCCAGCTTGCTAAAGGAATCGATTGTGACCATTATGGCGGTGTGTCCACAGGATTCTGGCAGCTCCACTATGAAATCCGTGGATATCTGTTGCCAAGGTCCTTCGGGCTGTTTTTCTTGTTGTAGAAGTCCTAGGGGTTTGTGGTAATCGTACTTGTTTTGAGCACACACAGGGCAGGTCTTTACATACTCCTTCACATCCTTAGCCAGGGAAGGCCACCAAAATTGACGAGATGTTAACTCTAGTGTGGCTCTTTGGCCCTTGTGTCCAGCAGAGGGAATATCGTGACACCAGGACATTGCTTGTACTTGGAGTTCTCGGGTTGGTATATACAAAGCTTCCTTTTTAAAGAGAAAGTTGCCCTTCCCTTTCAAATCCATTTCTGAGCTCCTATTGTTCTGTTGTTCCGCTTTTACCCGTCGCAAAAATGTGTTTATGTTGACGATGAATGTCTTCCCTGCTAACATGAGTTCCTGTTCTGGTAGATCTCCCGAATCTTCACCCATACTCCGAGAAAGGGCATCTGCCAGAGTGTTGTCCTTTCCTGGGAGATAGGTGATCTCAAAGTCAAATTGTGAGAAGAAATACGCCCACCTAGCATGTCGTGAGTTGCGGCGTTCCATCTTTTGAAGGACTTTAAGGTTTTTATGATCCGTACGGACCAAAAACAGGACTACAGAGCCTTGTAGCAGATGTCTCCATTCCTCACACGCTTGTCGGATGGCCAGGAGTTCTTTTTCTAACACGGAATAGTTGCGTTCACTAGTGGTCAACGTGCGTGAAAAATAAGAGACAGGATGTTCTAAGCCGTCTTCCTCCTTCTGTAGTAATGCTGCCCCGATAGCACCGAGGGAAGCATCGGTTTCCACTATGAACGGGCGTGTTTGATCTGTTTGTCTGAGGATCGGAGCTGTTACAAAAGATCTTTTCAAAGTTTGGAAGGCTTGTTCAGTGCCGGAATCCCATTGGAATTTCACCCCCTTTTTAAGAAGATTGGTGATAGGTAGAATAATCTCAGAGAAATTGGGGATAAACTTTCTATAGAAGTTCGCTAGTCCTAAGAATCGTTGGAATCCTTTGACATTAGAGGGTACAGGCCAATTTGTAATGACATCCGTCTTGGCTGGATCCATCTGTATGTTATCTGGAGATAATATAAAACCCAAATATGGTACTGTGGATGCCTCAAATATGCATTTTTCGGGTTTAGCTAGTAGACTGTTTCTCCTTAAACGTTGTAAGACTTCTGTTACCAAGACACGATGTTCAGCCAGGGTGGCAGAAAAGACAAGAATGTCGTCTAGGTAAACGACCACTGAGGAGTAGAGCATATTTGAAAACACATTGTCCATGAATCGTTGGAATTGTGCCGGTGCATTGACTAGTCCAAAAGGCATTACTCTATATTCGTAATGTCCTAGAGGTGTCCGGAAAGCCGTCTTCCACTCATCCCCTTCGCGGAGTCTTAAAAGGTGATAAGCTCCTCTCAAATCCAGCTTGGTGAAGACCCGGGCCCCCTGGACGGCTTCAATGATGTCCTTCATTAATGGCATAGGGTATCTATCTCGCACCGTAAGACTATTCAGACCTCTGTAATCTATACAGGGACGTAGTTCTGTTGTTCCTTTCTTTGGAATAAAAAAGAGAGAAGCCCCTGCTGAGGAAGATGACTCTCTAATAAGGCCGTTCTCTAGGTTGGTGGCAAGGTACTCTTTCAGAGCTTGCTTTTCCGGTAGTGACAACGGAAACATTCTCCCGAAAGGCACAACTGCTTCCTGTGTCAGATCAATCTTGCAATCTTCTCTGCGATGTGGTGGTAGAAGGCGGGGTTGTGTGTCTGTGAATACATCTATGAATTCCTGATAGGGAGCTGGTATCATGTTGACACTGAAGGAAGGATGCAGTGTTGCTTGAATGATTGGGGTGATTTCTGTAGTTAAGCAATGTTGACTGCAGTACTGTGATTTGAAGTCTACTGTATTCAAACTCCAATCAATGTGAGGATTGTGCTTTCTTAACCAGGGAATTCCCAATATCACTGGAAAATGTGCCTCCCTGATCAGATCGAATGAGAGGTATTCCTGATGATTAGCCATCTTTATCTTCAACTCCTGTGTTTCGTGACTAATTGGGCCTGATGTTAGTGGGGTACCATCGACTCCTTCCACCGGTATAGATCTGATCTTCGGTCGTCTGGGTAAGAGATGTTCCTTGGCCCACCTGTCGTCCACAAAGTTGCCAGCCGCTCCACAGTCTAACATGGCTATGCACTCCACGGACCCTGTCGGCTCCCATTCTATTAGTATCTTGATCACCATAAGACTGCAACAGTCCAAAGCCGAAGGCTGCGCTAAGTGACAGGGATTTATGGTGTTCACCCCTTCCCTTTCCCTGTTTAAGGTTGGGGTCCTTCGTTTCCCTGTCTTTTGGGGGGTACTGCAGGACAATCTCTTAATAGATGGCTGTTCGACCCACAATACATACACAAGCCGAAGTCCCTTCTTCTTTTGCGTTCGCTAGTAGATAGAGGTCCACGTGTGGTTCCAATTTGCATAGGTTCTTCCGTGGATCTCTTTTCAGGCATCGAAGAGGGGTTTGGTCCTGATACAAAATTGCGTGGTCTTCTTCTTTCTGCCTTCCTTTCTGCCATACGGAACTCTACTTGTAAGACTAAGGAGACCAGGTCTTAGAAAGAATTAGGTCTGGCAACTCTCGCCAGTTCGTCCTTAATGTCTTCGTGGAGTCCTCTTCGGAATATAGTCTGTTGGGCAGTTTCGGGCCATCCTGCTTCTGCAGCTATCCTTTGAAATCTCACAAGGTACGTTTGAACATCCGATGACCCTTGTCGAATGTCGAGTAGATTTTCAAAGGCGGAATACAAGACCTCCGGTCTCTCGAACCTTTCTTCGTTGTGTGAATAGGCCGTAATCAATGAGAACCGGATCTGAAGTAGTAACAAAAGGCGTAGCCCATGCCAGAGCGTTGCCTGTCAGATTGGATATCAAGTACCCAACCTTAGTTCTGTCTAATTCGTAGGTCCTGGGGCGAAAGGTGAATTGGATTGTGCAGGCATCCAAGAATTCTTTTAATTTCTTTGGGTCCCCATCATATTTCCCACACGACAAGGGAAGAGGGAGTAGTTCTCCTCTGTTATCATCCCGTTGAGGTGCCCGTTGTCCCAACTGTTGAACCTGTTGCTGTAATGCTGTATTGTCAGCTCTTAGGGTCTGTACTTCAGCCGTCAGGGCCTGGATGGCGTTTACCATTTCTTGGTATTGTTCTAGGGAGGCCATAATCTCTGGGCGTTGCAATCTCTCAGATTCAGTCTGATCCTTGTTATCTCCACCAACCCCCTCCTCACCTGAAGTCTTTATGACTGAGGTACCGTCTAAATCAGAGTCCCAGGATTCATCCGTTGGTATCTCCTTTCTTCTCTGTCTCCAAGAGTCGCTGGGCTTCTTGGGCGTCCTTACTCCTGGTTTGGTGCGATGGGTATGGGCTCCACTAGAGGCCACTTTGCCTGAGATGCAATTTGCCTGGCAGTGGGGACCCCAGGGAGCCCACCCCAGACCAGGGAAAAAGCCTTGCCGAAAAAACCCTGGTAGGTTATGATATCTTGCTGGGACTACTGGTCCCAGAATGCACTGAGATACTGAAGGAGTAGGCAAAGTAAACAATGGCTCCAAATAAACACCCAAGAGAGCAGCAGCAGGATACTAGGAGTCCGGAGGGCTAGGTTGCAGAAGAGTAGCAGGTTCCTCGCAAGAACTGCGAGTAAGGAAAGAGGGAGTTCCAAAAAGGTAAGCAGTAGACAGCATACAGCGGAACAGCCGTCCGAGAACGGCAGAAACGGAAAGGGAAAGCCGTTCGGAAAGTGGCCAGGAGGAAAAAAGGAAAAATAACACACGAGCGCTGGGAAACACTTTCCAAAGTACTGGAAGTTGCAACGCAAGTGCGTTAGCAACTTCCGGGAATATAAAGTCAAAAGACTAGAACGCGCATAGCGAGTCCAGGGAAGGAGTCCGTCTTCTACCTTCTTTCCAGTCTCCAACTTGGGTATAGTCTCCACGGCGGGCGAGTTGTGACAGTAGTTGGTGTGGGAGTCACAAGTAGTTCCTGCTAACTGTTGAGTGTTTAGCTAGGCAGGCCCTTTTCTGCTACAAGTAGCATCTACATTGCTCTCAGCTGCCCCGATTTTGGAACCCTGTATTGTATGTTTGCTCATATTTTGGCCCCATATTTCTGATGCTTACTTATTTTAATGTAAAATCGCGGTTCGTAACACCAAGTACACTTGTTTTTTGTTAAAAAGTGTAGGCTTTGTTAGGCCTCTACAAAAAATAATCTGTTTGATGTCAAGGTACTCTTTTCTATTTAAAAAGTTACAGCATTCACCTTCTGAGGACGGTTTATAGTCACTTTTTTCGAATGCCATTTTCTCGACACAATTTTGCTGAATCTTTTTTTTAGAATGTTTATTTTTATTTTTTTATTTTTGAAATGCGGGGGTTCCCCTCCAAACCCCTTTTTTAGTACTTTTTTTACTTACGAAACCAAAAAAAATCAGAAATAAAAAAATAATACATTCGAAGAAAAAAAAATTCGGCAAAATGTTTTTGACAAAATGGTGTTTCGAAAACAAGTTTTCAAAAAAATGACCAGATACCACTGAGGAGACTATTATTACTTTCTTTACTTGCTCATCTGTACTCACTGACATGTTGGTTGTTTTACCAAGACCTATTAAAATGGTTCATTCATAAAGAGGTAATACATGTGTCGTGATCTCATACCTTGCTCACTAGGTTTCATCCAGTTTTAAAAATCCAGAGTGAACGGTGTATAACATTGTTGTTATTGATATGTTTCAAGAGGAAATTGTGTTGTGCTGAGGAAGAAACTGGTGACACTATATACACGTCACTCATTTGGTACTTGTCTTATCATGATGGATGAGAGGATATGGGATGGAGCACACCAGGCACTTCGCTCCTGTCATCTCTTGAAGGCCATATGCCAACTGAGGTAATTTACTGTGATGTCATGAGGTCAAAGTTAATGTGAAATAATTTCATGTGATGTTATGTCCTGTCATTTCATTGCGTGAAGTTGCTGTGGCATCATTTCCTGTTATGTAATCAGTATGGTAGGTACGCTTTTTGAAACGTTAACATGCCTGTATATTTTTGGGCAGAGAATATTGGCATTCATGCTTTTGGACGACTGTCTGCTGGTTGCGTTTTGGACTCACTGCAGTGTGCGCATGTGCGTGGATGTACAATGCACACTGTTGCAAATTTTCTATGGATTAATAGAGCGCAACACTTGACCAACCATTTTGGGAAGATGCTGGTTACTTATAGGGTGCACCAGGTGGAATGCTTGTTTGCATACATATCTGTAGGACGTGGGTGCTCGCCCCAACCACATTAACGTTCCTTTGCAGATGCTGCAGAGTGCTTGTGTTACCAGGACACAGAGGCACATATACATATGCCTGTACTTGCAGCACGCACAAACGTCCGTTCCCACACGCATTGCTAGGTGGTGGACAACATGCGGCCTTGCAGAGCCTGCTGCTGTCGTACAGATACGTACATTGTGATTGTGGGTATTCCGTAGGACACTTCTCTTTTGCTTAATTGCAAGCATTGCAAGGAGGAATTTGTCTGAAAGCCATTTCAGGAAAAAAAAGCATACCACCCAAACACTTAGCAACACTACCATTATTAATGTTCACTTTTGCACAATCCTACAATCCATTAGGGAAGGGAAGGGGTAGCACATGTCCATACTTACTGTGGGGAAATGTGGATTTGCAGAACTTGCTTGTTAGGGAAGGAAGAGATTGCTGTCTCACCATCACGTCGCCCATGACACGATTTTGGAGGGGATGTCGGCCTGCGACATGGGGAAGGAGTATACGTGCAGTTGTGCCACAGCCATTTCATTTTGTCCACAACATTTGTTTGTACGCAACTTGTAAGGGGGCACCATTGTTCCCCATTGTTTTCACTTTGCCTTCCAGCCTCTCCTTCTTGCTATTTGCACAGTATCTTTCCTTTGCTATGCTTAGGAAAACATGAATGGAAAACAGAATGTGTTTGCTGTACATGCAGGAATTTAGAGTGCATAATATATGCTTCACACTACAGTGCGTACCAATGGGTTACTGTAGAAAGTCATTCTTTTATGAGGGACATTTCTTTCCTGCAACTCGAAGGTGCTTGGCATTGCCGCGTTACAAACAGAGATGTTAAACGTATGTACAATTGCATTCTGCACATCTGTGTAATCATTACAGACTGTTCTGCTTCTTTAATACATTGTACCGACGTTTTGCTCTAAGCTCTTGGCAGTCGTTATTCTATCTGTTACTTCTTTGTTCCCATGTACAGTAGCAGTGCGGTTCGATTGGTGAAGGCAGACGTTAATTCTGTTGTTGATGCATTCCCTTACGCTCTCCTCCCAATGACTTTCTCCTGTTTGCTTTGTACGTCCACATTTTCTACACCTACTCCATTTCCTCTTGCCATTCTTTGCCATGCTGCTGTTTTCATATATTTTTGTGAAAATGCAATAATATGTAACGAAAAAACTATAACCCAGGCAGAAATAATGTGTCGCTTTTGTCATGAAGAGACTGAAACTTTAAGACATTGGATGATAGATTGCAAGAAATTGTTAACACAGAGATGTATTCACTTTAAATATCACTTTGTGGAATCTGTGAGTGCAACCCATCATCAGCTGTGGCATGCTTTATTGCACACAAATTGAAAATGTGTTAGATATGCAATAATTAATTATCTTCAGACATTACATTTAAAGGAACACACACATTAGTAGCCATCATCATGTGGGCACAACTGTAACTTAGTTGTACCTTTTTTCCTTCTCCCTTTCTTATTTTTTTTTTCATTAATGAATCAATTGTATATAATGTAAATCACTGGATAATGTAGGTGCAAGGTTATGAGAATAAGTATTACTTAGTTCTGTTTTATGCCTTAGTTTTCACTTTCTATTTTTTATAAAAAATAGTTTTATATTCATGTAAAACGAAGTAACAGAAGATGTATACATTTTTAAAGTATGTGTATGCTTATTTTGTAATTTAATGTTGCAAGGTTGGAATTTATTTCAGCCAAAATAACGTATAAATAAATAAAATATATATTTTTATTTTTTTTGCATTTAGTGATTGCCACCATTATGTAAGAGAGCAGATGCCTTCCTGAGCAGGTTGTATGATTAGCAGGTGATGTCATGAATGAGATTTGTGATGGCATCTTTGATGTCATGGGTGTTAGTCATTGCAGTGCACACTGGTGGCACAAGTTAGGGTTGCTTAGCTTACCATAACTATCGAATTTCGGGGGGGGTTCGATTTTACCTGTAAGCATAACGACCCTGTAGCAACGTTTGTCCATTGACTTGCATAGGTTTTTGCTGGTGCAGCTTAACCATAACGTGCCTTTTATAACGTTTCTTGCCAGTGTGTATATATCTTTAAAGAAGTCAAGGCAAAATAATGAGTGCAACAGTGATAAATAGTGAATAAATACTTTGGGGATTAGTTTAGATGGAGTGCACACAATAATACACAATATTCTGCTCAATCACTGCTTCTGTTTGGCTGTCCCTCTCTGCCAGTCCTGTGAAGGTAGGTAAATAGTAATTTTACATATAAGTGGGGTGCTTATACTTCACTTTGAAATGTAGCATTCTCTTGATCTCAAACCAGAAACCCCTGCAGCTAAACGTGTATTCTAACCAATGGAGGGTTCCAGACTGATTTTGGGCCACATAAAAGGGAAATGTTAACAGCGTAGGCAGGCTCACGTGTCCTACGTAATACATGGCACTGGATTCTGGTCTGCAGGGGGCCTGCTGGATGCTTCTGCAGGCTAACGGCTGTGAGAGGCTGCAGGGCAGGGTATGTTAATGGTAAGGTCCTCTTCCTTGGTGGAGCGTAGTCTTTGTAGGTCGACTGGGCTGGGAAGCTTCTGTCAGTGACGTTCTCGCTGCAACTTGTGGTGGATGTTGCAGGCTTCCACTGTAGGACCCGGGAGCTGGATGGCTGAGGGTATCTGAGAGTATCTGCTTCTGTGGCCTTTACTGGGTGAGGCATGACCCAATGTTGGGCTGACCCTCATTATTTGGCGCTACTTTCTTGTGTGGCAGAGCTCTGAAGCTGTGACTGCTGCTTTCTCTGCTGGGTAAAAGGGTTCTATGCTGAAATACCAAATAAAAATAAAGAGGTTGAAAACAGCCATTCTTTTTAATTAAATTTCTAAAATTATTTTTTAGTTTTTTTGCCCTTTTTTATTTTAAATGTGGGGGAATAACTCTGCAGCCCTCCCACATTCCCCTTATCTTAATTTATTCCCTTACCCAAAAAATCAAAAAATCTGCTAAAAAAACTCAGCCTCGTTATTTTGTCATTCGTTTTTTTTTTTAGGGAATACTGGTAAATGCAGTGCAGGTAAAAGGCCAACCAAAACTCCTCAGAGCTGTGTACTCTAGTTATCTTTGCTTCAAATATACAATACAGTTTTGAATTCTATTTAAGTGTCTGGATGACAAAGAGAGTGTGGATTGATACACACTTGATACATTTGAAGCACTGAGACAGCTCCGTCCGGATGAGAGGGGGGACAGGGAGTCCAGATGTGGGTTTGCTTCTCCGGGACAAGGAGACCTTTTTCTTCCTTCACCTGGCTGTAGTGGTGAGACAGGAAGCATGCCTGTGGCTAGTTTCCTTCAATGCCTGGAGCTCTAGTGCAGGCAGCCTTGGCAGGGTGCACTTACTGCCCAACCTTGTGCACCCAGAACCCTATCTTTTTGTTTTTCTCTTCTTTACCACAGGACAGATGCACTAGCACCTTTTTTTAGTTTCCAGAATGCTGGGGGACTATTCAGGTAGCCTAATATTCCGGCGTTACTCCCACTGGTACTTCCTACCGGATTACGTAGGCAGGAGTCTCTTTCTCCTTTTTTCTTTGCACAGAACTCCGAGGCTTTAGGCATCTAATATGGCATTCATGCCCTGCCAGGAGGGAGGCCATGCTAAGGCAGGCCCGAGTGAAGCGAGGGTCTCAGCTCGGGCTGTGGGCCTTTAAAGGCAATGGACGCCCTCTTGGCAGGGCATGAAACCAATTCGCACAATGTGGTTTGTCCGGAGTGTGAATGGATTTCAACATTTTTCATCAGGGATCTGTGCTGCTAGCGTAGCCGATCTCCCGATTAAAAATTAAAGAAATCATATTTTTTTAAAGATGCCGCCGCCATATGGAAAAGGGACTAAGTCCCTTTTCCATGTCTATGGTGGCGGCCAGACAGGAGGAACTCTGGGACCTAAGCGCAATGCTCTGTTCCCGCAGTTAAGTGGAGGGGGTGGGGACAGGGAAATGCTCCCAGTTGCCTCCCCACTATGAAAAAAAGGAAGAAAAAAGCACCACCCGGCCCGGGAAAGGGCCTCGGGGCGCTGGGACAGCAGACAGGGATTGTGTATTCTTGCCCGCTTTTCCAGCCACCTGATTGGCTGAGCTCCCTTTCCTGGGTGTAAATGCCCACAGAGTGGACACTCAGGTGGCAGCCCGGCTAGTGCTCAGGAGCAAAACACACATTGGTGGGACACAGGGCTAATAGCAATTGTCTTTTTTTCCCTAACAGCTGGTTTATTCCATCCATCAAGGTCCTGACTGGCTGAGAGTTTCCTTCTCTTCCACAATCAGATAATCAAGGCTAGCAGAGGCCCAGGCACCACTGGACCAAATGGACTCCATGGGCACCCACAGAACATCGTTGTTGCTGGTCGGGGTGAGACCTGCAGCGTGCAATTTGTTAGATGTGAATGACTCAGCTGGGGCTCGCTGTATGTTCTTCTCTGCTCCTCTTCACAACATGGGCACCATCAGGAGAACAGGCCTCCACCATGCTCTCACGTTCTCTTCTTTCATGTGTGGCTGAGAGGTTTGTGCAGCTGCAGACATTTCTACTTTGGACGGCTCTTCTTTCACTGCTCTTCACAGATAGTGGGCACCAGCTAAGAACTCTGCACTGGCTTAGAGAAGCTGCCAAAGACAACAGCCCACCCGGCTATTGGCCACCTCAGTTTTGGTGGGCAAGTTTAGGGCAGCCATTTTGGAACAAATGGCCAATCAGATAAGTGATATTTTGCTAAAATGTCTTTTGCCTAATGTGTTTCTCCACATGTTAAGGTGTTCACAATTGTAAAATAGTAATTGTATGCAATATGCACCTACTGATTTATATTTACACTGTAAAGCACTCCATATACATTTGCAGAGAGCATCTTCATTTGTTTACATTTTACATTTCCATCACTTACATTTTACATTTAATAAAACATGATTGTACGTCACATTGTTGCATGTGTTTGCTTATTTTACATGAAGGGGTGGCACAGAACAGTATCCTAACTGCATGTCATCCACTGTAATGAAGCCATTAGTGACCTCAGCATTTATGTTGGGTCACAGTTACATCTTAATGAAGCAGTATTTACATGTGGTTTGTCCATTTCGAATTTTTCACCGATATTGGTGAACACACAGACCCTTTACAATAATGAACACCACACCCTCTAATTTAATTTTATTTAATTGAATTCCCGGTCTGAATAAATGAGCTTGAGCCAAATATTTAGCGAAAATCCATACAATCAAGAATTATGCACATGCCTCATTATTATGAATTCCACTCTGTAGGGCACTGGTGCCTGGATCAAGAAGACTCATAAGAAATCCACCTGATCAGGACTGGACACCTATCAACTGGTTTCTCTGCCAATTGTTAGAGTTTCCCTCGGCCTCCACCAACGGGATCAGAAGATTACTGCACAGCATATTTGGTCGAAGCAGAATTCGTTGCAGTTTTTTTGATGAATTTGTCCACATATATATGTGGAGGGTGAGTTTAGGGAAATCATTATATCATTATTATAGTGGGGTTAAGGGGGGGGGGCTGCAGGAGTCTCACCCCCCGCATATACATGCAGCAAAATCAACCTGTCAGAAAAATGTTTTGATGAACTGTCTGACCACATGCATTGGATCAAATCACCCATGACCCCACCAAATATATTATGCATCCCGAAGTAGGCATGAAACAGCTGAGCGATCACCTTCTGGTTCAGCCAATGATGTTCACTGTGGCAAAATGAAGCTGTGACATTGACAAGGGAAGAGCTGCCAAACCCAGCTGTAAGACACATGAGATGCCAAGCTTGAAGTATGTCAGGAAACCACATTAGCTAAACCGGGCATCAGCAACTGGTTGATAATCCAAGTGGGATGCCAGAAAATGCTAATTTAAAAGTAAAAGAAGGATTTCTGAAGCATTTGATGGAAAACAGACATTATGAAATGCTGAATCCTCAAACAATCTGGCCATATAAAACACTTGATCTAATAGCTGGCTGGGCCGAATATCGTACATTTGTTGGAAAGAATAGCCATCAATATTTACTTCTGCTGTTGATAATAGTCACATTGCCATTGAAGCGCCTTTAATAAAGTGGGTTGATTAGATGTTATTTAAAGGGATTGGTAGGTAGCTATGGTATTTTACGTGTTTTATTTAATCATGCTTGTGTATTTATTGCAATATAATGAATGCATGTGATGTGTTGTATACTTTGATGGACATGAACCCCAATACAGTGACTGACTGGATGATTGTTCATAGAGGCATCACATTGAAGTTCACTTGAAGTAGACCTTGCCAGAGGGTGTCAATGAGGCCAAGGAGCCAGGTGAAGCCACAGGTTTCCAAAAAGGAATCGTGCAGGAAATGCAACATTGTCATTGACTAGACAGTGCTTTTCATGTCGTTCGTGATATTCCATGACATGCTCAAAGCCTCAGCATGCTGGGTGTGCGCATTGAGGGGAGAATACGTTGTCTCCGTGCCATAGGATCTGCAGGTAAAGATGGTGTTCTGAGAAGGCTTGCAAACATCTTTGTATCGGAAAGATTCTCTGGTGCAATGATGCAAGATTGTGACACATATCCGCCCTTTGCCTGATGTTGTGGGTGGCTGCCCTGTCCCACTTTCTTTCCACAAAGCATGCAAATGATGCCATCTCACGTGGGCCCATAGGAAAGAGCTTCCCAAATTGTTGCCCAACTTTACTCTCAAGACACGTTTTAGCACATATAGCAGGTGGTAAGGTGTGTTACTTTCTTTTCCGCCATAATATATCTCTACACTTCCAGTGTTTTGGAAGGGCTGAGATGATCCCTAGCCTTCTTCCTTTTCTAGGGGTCTGGTCGGTGTACTTTCCAGTGGATGTTTTGCGGGTGCTGCTAATCGAAGAGCAGATGCTCCAGAGGTGACCGACTGATAATGCTACCACTACCATGTTCTATTTCTGACTTTTTTGGGGAAAGACTTTTCACTGGTGCAAGGCAAGTGTCTGAAACTTGCTTCAAGTGTGCAGTGCTTGTGTTTGACATTTACATGACTGTGTTCAAGCTTGATCCCTCTCTTGTTGTGTTTCTTGATCGCCAACGTTCTCTGTGGTATCATCAAAGTGGAGGTGTTTGAGTCTCAATATTGATTCAGGGGATGGAACATTTTCTTTGTTCTGTTCTTCATTGTCATCTGTTTCCAGGTAAATCAGAGGTGGGGTGTTATCAGGAGTCACCACTTCTCCTTCATCTGTGGATTGGTCTCTTTGTTGCTGAGCTCTGGTCATTTCTTCTCCTTCTTGTACCTTAGTTTGTGGGGCTCAACTTCCTTCTCCTGAACGCCATTCTCAGGTACGAGATGCATTTGTAAAAGTGCTGCATGCACAATTCGACTTCTTCTGGATTCACCAGTTTCTTTTGAGACAGATAACTGTTCTTTGGAGTGGAGGAGATCTGTGATTGCCAATTGACCGGCATAAATGGTGCAGCATCCCATGTACTATCTTGGCTTCTCCAACGCAAACAGCCACAGCACTAGCAGGATATAAACCTCCCCAAATTCCACCTTGTCCCCTATCATGTTTGTCGGCTACAGCAGAATCGGACATTTATATTTAATTCAACCCTTCCCTTGAATAAATGCAAGTTGGGTTCTCAGTCATTTGGCCTTCTTCTTTGCCTACTAAATGCAAGTTGGGTTCTCAGTCCTTTGGCCTTCTCCTTTGCCTACTAAATGCAAGTTGGGTTCTCAGTCATTTGGCCTTCTCCTTTGCCTACTAAATGCAAGTTGGGTTCTCAGTACTTTGGCCTTCTTCTTTGCCTACTAAATGCAAATTGGGTTCTCAGTCCTTTGGCCTTCTCCTTTGCCTACTAAATGCAAGTTGGGTTCTCAGTCATTTGGCCTTCTCCTTTGCCTACTAAATGCAAGTTGGGTTCTCAGTACTTTGGCCTTCTCCTTTGCCTACTAAATGCAAGTTGGGTTCTCAGTACTTTGGCCTTCTCCTTTGCCTACTAAATGCAAGTTCGGTTCTCAGTACTTTGGCCTTCTCCTTTGCCTACTAAATGCAAGTTGGGTTCTCAGTCATTTGGCCTTCTCCTTTGCCTACTAAATGTATGTGGGGTTCTCAGTACTTTGGCCTTCTTCTTTGCCTACTAAATGCAAGTTGGGTTCTCAGTCCTTTGGCCTTCTCCTTTGCCTACTAAATACAAGTTGGGTTCTCAGTCCTTTGGCCTTCTCCTTTGCCTACTAAATGTATGTGGGGTTCCCAGTACTTTGGCCTTCTCCTCCACCATGGATATGGATTTGGGTTCTTGGAGTGCCTTGGTCCTCAACTCCACTTACTAAATGCATGTGGCGTTCTCTCAGGGTATATTTGCTTTTCCATGCCAGATAATGCCTGCCTTTCATTCTCATTACCTCTTTCCTTAGCCATCGTACACTCCTTTTCCTTCCTTCCTTTCTCAATCAGGCTAAATCTCTAGCACCCTCTGTCTCCCAGAAATCCTTTTCCTCACCATCACTTGGCTTTCCATTTCTTCTCAATCCCTCTCACTCTTTTTGTCTACTTTCTTATCCTTCCCTTTCCTTGCTTTAGCTATCCACCAGCCCTTCTCCCCTTAGTTTGCCTTCCTGTTTCACATGTCTTGTCTTCCATCCATCTTCTATTTCCATCACCTCATTATCTCCATTTTCCTCTGCCCTTTTCTTCACTCCCTCAATGTATGTTACCCACTTTCCTGCGCACATGGCGCTTTCTCTCTTTGCACGTGACCATACTCTCTTCCCATCTTACTGTCCTTTTCCTTTCTTGATTCTTCTCACATTTCTCTCTCTGACCATCCACAATTCAAAATGCATGAAAGGGAGCCTCTATCGGTCCCAGCGATGACACAGGAAGTACATTGCAGAGAATATACATCATTGTTACATAATATTATCTATCAGAACACTGTCTGCATGCAACTCTTGCACCTTCAGAACTCCAGTGTATTCTTACAATCGAAATACATTCCACTGTTCAAGTTCCCAGCCAATACCTACCCGACTAATTAATAAACTGGCTCCATTGATTTATATGAAAAGCTTCTTTTGGCAAGCTTGATTCCTTTCAATTGCCTCTTGGCCTCATGCTGAACCCTTCTCCCCTCCCCCATCTTGGGTAAAAATATTGTTTCTAAGTCCCCCCCCAACCTAGGAGTTGGCTCCCCCCAGGGCACCCAAAGGATGTCCAAGGAGTAGTGGGGGCGAGGGGGCAGGCCCTTCAAAAAGGGATTACCGTGACTGCTTTTAATAGAAAATGTAATCAGTTGAAAATCTATTTACATTTTCTGTTAAAAATCCCTTCTTAAAGAGTCTGAGACCCCGCCTGCAAATCCGTTGGCCTCCATGGGGGGTCCCCCTGCCCCCCAGTTTGAAGACCAGTGGGGTTAACAGCAAGAGAAGTCTACAGCAACAGCTCCACCAAAGTGTTTCAAGAAGCTTCAGCACCAGGGAAAGGCACAGGTCTGCAAAAAGCGTGACAGTGGCAGTTCTATGGGAGAATATCTGTGATGCAGGTGGGCAGTTCCAAAGGTCAGAGGTGTTATGCTATACAACGAATCAGAAAAGGGCTGTGAATATAATCAGTGAATATCGGAGCACACAGAGCGCTACACGTGCCACACAAATGAAAAGACGCATGCCCAGAGAGCTGCAGGGTTTGTTTACAGGGGGTTGGGATTACCAGTCTCCTCCAGGCCCACCTGTAGCCATTGCCCAGCTGCAGCCAATGATGGGGAATTTGATTGCCATTATTCCCATCAAAGGCTCTCTGTGAATCACAGACATGGGGACGTCCTAGGCCTTTTATCGCTTTAGGATTTCTTTTTCTTTTCTTATTCAACTGAGGAGCTCAACACTGAATGTACAACATGTGCACAAACGGCACAGTGTGGCGCTACCCTGCAGCCAGCGTGCGCTAGTATTACATAAAGGTGGCAGAGCATTTTCTACTCTGGCTTCCACAATTTGCATTAAACTCCCTTTTAACATCAAATCAATTGAAAATGTTCTCCTTTTCTGCCACACCTGGAAGACCTTTTGTTATATTGTAGGTTTAGGGTTGCATAAATTACACTGGAGCCTCAGGTGACACAAGTAGCTTTACTGTGTTCATAAGTTACAGGTAAGTACATTAGGAGTATGTAAGGTATATTAAAGACAAGTTCTTGGTAAGAGAGACATCCACCGGTCCCCCTGTGCTCAAACCAAGTCCCAACTGACTCTCTCTGGAATCCCAGAGGCTTTACATAATAACATTCCACACATAGCCAACACTCCATACTCAACATTCTAAACTCAGACACACAAACCAGATAAGGTAAAACCTAACACATCTCCCCCTTACATAACATCACACACACTACAGAAGGATATATAGCCACTAAGCAATTATGGAACGAAACATTTAATGGATCACAATCTACAGATTATCCTTCTAAAATGTACCTATCCAGTAAACCACTCTAATCAATAAAGCTATTCCCCTCAAGATGCTTTACAACAGCTACAAATAGCCATGCCAACAATTGAACCAACAACAGTACCATAACCAGTCTACTATGGAACTGACAAAAGGGATCCAGCCCACCTTCCAGCTCAAAACTTACACCACTTAAACATCACACCTATACCCTACTTCATCATCCGCCAACAACTGGTTGTGCCAAAACACAAACAAACAGAGTTCTAACCCCACTGACCGCCTAAAGCAACAAATACATCTCCTCTGCATGGCACTAACCATAATGTCGGCATCCACATGCCACTATCTATGGCACCAACCAAACTTTGGTACCATATTTGGTACCATAGCGGAGAAACCATATGCTCCACCGGCCATCCAAACCCACACAACAATTGGTACCATAACTGAGCAACCATATGCTCCACCGGGCATCCAAACCCACACCACAATTGGTACTAACTTGAGCAACCATATGTTCCAACTATTGGCTCATGAACTGAGCAACCACATGCTCCACTCCAACTCACATGCACCATCACCCACACAGATTCCCCCACCACAAACCAAATGGACGAATTCAGCAATAAAACATGGTAAAACGAAAAATGAATAAGCACCACACTAGAGTCCCAAGATTTTAAGCCTGCGGAGTCCATCTTGGTTGTGTACCTGTGGAAGAAAGGAAAGATTAAACAACACAGTGCATATAGGACCATCAACTTTGAACATTTGTTTAAAATTCATCTTAAACACTTCATCACACCATACATATTTGGCAACTCACATGCCTACAAATTTGGCACCACTCAGCCGCCATGTTTGGCCCCACCAAAATCACCACCAACTATGGTTTCACAACAAGCCACCCTTAGTGCCACACACATGACGTCACTAACGCTAAAACATGCGACATGTCTCACACACATGTGATCTCTTTAGGCACCACTCAGCCGGGAACCACCTTCCCACAAAACACGTCCACTGAGTGCCATCTGAACAACATAACCACAATCTAAAATAAACTACATGTCAAATTGGCACCACAGTCATCAATTACATTAACGTGCATATTGTCCCATTGACAGTAGTAGCCACAACCAACTAAACAGCTGTGCAAAGGATTTCGGCCCATCCGCTTGGTGGCTGCAACTCTTTGTAACTGCTGTGTACTGCGTACACGAGGTACGCATGCGCGAGCCTCTAGGGAGCTCGCGCATGCGCGTTAGTTTAATAAAGGCGGTGCCCAGCAGTTCGCACCGGAGACTGGAGCCATCACACGTCTCCGGCGTACGTTCTTGGCATGCATGGGTGCGTGTGTCTGCATGAACGTGTGACAGCCATCGGCCGACCCCGCACCATACAAAATTGGTGACGAGGCGGGATCGGAGCTGTTCTTCCCGTTTTTCCGACGACGTCGGCGAAACGGAACACGACTCCGCAGTCGCGGACCCGCTCTAACAGCCGGCGGCCATTTTGAGTGCTCGTTCACTGCGACATACGCAGTGGTTGCGGCCCATTTCGGGTGCTCGTGCGCCATCTGCAACAATTTTTGGACACTCTACAGCCCAGCTGGTGCAGAGCTGTGGCACAAGAAGTGACAGAAGAGCCAACAGGAAGACTCTGTCACAGTTGGGAGTCGGATCACCAGTCAACCCGCAAAGACAATACTGTGAGTACCTATAGTGATGGGTGAAGAATCAGATGATGAGGGTGCCGTTGCCCCAATACCACGCAGAGTGCGCACCACTCTGGCTCCCATGCCTGAATTTGACACTACTGGGCCTCCATCGAAACTTGGTCCAAAACGGCTCATATGGGTCAAAAGACTGGAAATGATGTTCAGAGCCTCTGGTGAGACAGAAGATGAGGCAAAGATCGCCATCATGATGTACTCCGCAGGCACTGAAGTCCAGAAAATATACGACTCCCTCGACATTCCAGTGGCAACGTATGACGCAGTCAAACAAGCACTTCGGGATCACTTCCTACCCTTAGCGAATGTTGACTTCGACAGGTTTGTCCTGGGGGCAGAAAAACAACGGAGCGAAGAGTCATTGAACTAGTTTTGTGCCCGTTTGAGACACCTAGCGAGCTCCTGCAGGTGGGTCAACGAAGAGGAAATGGTCCGCAACCAATTGCTGCAAGGATGCTGCTCAGGAAAACCTAGGAGGCAAGTCCTGAGGGAACCAGGGCTGACCCTTCGGCAGATCCTGGACATGGGAAGAGCATATGAGCTGGCAGAGGCCAGAGGTTCGAAAATGGACGCAGCCACGCATCCCAGGAACGAGGAGGAGGCACTTGCAGTCGGACGTTTCGCACCTGGGAAGGCCAGATGGACACCGAAGAGGGGAGAAGGACCGACGACATCAGGTACCCCTCAGTCGTGCTCCTATTGTGGGTATGACCTCCCGCACAGAGGTGAATGTTCAGCCAAATCACGAACATGCGGCAGGTGTGGGATACCTGGGCATTATGCCAGGATGTGTAGGGCTGCCATGCCCATGGCAGCAAGCAGAGGATCTGAGGGGGCTGGTAGAGGTGGCACTCGCACGGCGAGAGGCATATCGTCCCTTGAACAGGACGTGCACGACCTACACATTGCTGGAGAAGAGGAAGAAGAAGAGGAAGAAATTTTCTTCATTTCCAGCATCGCAAATGGCCCTGGAACTCGACGAAGACCCATATCTACTGTAGACATTGGAGAGATTCCCACTCCAGTCCTCATCGACACAGGAGTGTCAGTTTGTGTACTGGCGGACAGACATTACAACGCACTGACAGGCCCACCAACCCTGTCGCCCTCCAAGGCTCAGATATACGCTTTTGGTGAGGACACTCCCCTACCCATCCAAGGGGTATTTGTGGCCCCAGTGACCCATGGCCAGAACATCATCAAAGCGAGGTTTTTTGTAACAAGTGTAAGTCTGCACTCTCTTTTAAGCTGCGCAGCATCTGAAGCACTAGACCTGGTTCATTTCACGTTTGCTGTATATGATACGGATCTGGACAGCCTGCTGGCACGCTTTGAGGGACTATTCACGGGCATAGGGAAACTGAAGACTGAGCCAATAAGGCTCCACATTGATGAGTCAGTCAGACCAACGGCGCTGAAACATCGTCGCATACCGTTTCATCTGAGGGCTCAGGTGGAAAAGGAGCTGCAAGACTTAGTGGAACGAGACATCATTGAAAAGGTGGAAGGGCCCACCCCGTGGGTCTCCCCAATTGTAGTGTCTCCAAAGCCCAAACAGCCTGGGTCTGTACGCATTTGCGTAGACATGAGACTTCCTAATATGGCCATAAAAAGAGAACGTCATCTCACTCCCACTCTGGATGACATTGTTGGAGAACTTCAGGGTGCGAAATTCTTTTCGAAACTAGACCTGAGAGCGGGTACCACCAGTTGGAGCTACACCCGGAGTCTAGATATATTACGAATTTTACAACACACGAAGGACTGTATCGTTATAAAAGACTCAATTTTGGAATATCCTCGGCGGCAGAAACCTTCCAGAATGCGATTAGTGGGGCTCTGTCCGGACTAAAGGGAGTATTAAACATGTCAGATGATATCTTAGTCTTTGCCAAATCCGAAGCAGAACATATCAAGCGGCTGTAAAACACTTTTCACAGACTCCACAGCCTCGGCCTGACGCTGCATAAAGAAAAGTTTGAATTCTTAAAGGACAGCCTAGAGTTTTTTGGATTCGTCTTCCATGCGGGAGGCATATCCCCAGATCCGGAGAAGGTGAGAGACATTCGAGAGGCGTCCCCTCCCATGTCCCCGGCAGAGGTCCGCAGTTTTTTAGGGATGGTAAACTACTGTGGACGGTTTATTCGAGATTTGGCGTCCCTTTCTGAACCCCTGAGAGCACTCACTAGGAATGAGGTAGCATGGACGTGGGCTGGAAAGGAACAGAGAGCATTCACGGCCATCAAGGATGCTCTGACTGAACAAGATACCATGGCGTATTTCAACCCGTCCAGGGAGTCTGAAATCATAGTGGATGCCAGTCCAGTGGGACTCGGGGCGGTTCTCGTGCAGGCGGATCAACAGGGATCCATGCGACCATTTGCATACGCCAGCAAGGCACTTACAGACACGGAGAGAAGATATTCTCAAATTGAACGCAAAGCCCTCGCAATACTATGGGGCTGCAAACATTTTAGACTATACATCCTAGGGAAGCCTGTTGTAGTGGTGACGGACCATAAGCCCCTGATTCCCATTCTGGCAGGCGCATCTTCCAAACCGCCACCTCGGATAGAGAGGTGGATGCTATCCCTCATGGAGTACGGGGTGAAGCTGGTATGCCGCCCGGGTACGCATAACCCTGCAGACTATTTGTCTCGCCACCCCGGTGCTGGACGACCCAGAGACACTACGGAGGTTGCAAATTGTGTGGACATCGTTCACATGGTCGTCGAGTCTGCGCTTCCCATTGATTTGACAAGGCAAGAAATTGCCAACGAATCGAACTCGGATGAGGCCTTTCTGAGAGTCAAGGGTGCGGTAGCTTCGGGAGCATGGCGGGAGCTCCTTCTGAACAATGCCAGGAGAAATGCAGGAACGCAAAGAGACTTGCAATTGCTCTGGGGTGCACAACATGAACTGTCAGCGTCTGCCGATGGTCTCCTTCTGAGAGGTCACCGAATTGTGATCCCCAGGTCACTTGTGCCGAAGGTCCTTCAGCTGGCACACAACGGACACCAGGGGATGACCAGAATGAAGGCACATCTCAGGCTCAAAGTCTGGTTCCCCGAATTGGAGAAGAGAGTGGAAGAGTTTGTGAGGGCATTTATCCCCTGCCAAGCCACGAGCCCGGCGGAGAAGGGACCACCGATTCAGACCATGGCAAGGAGTGAGTTACCCTGGGGGACAGTACATGCTGATTTTGGCTCTACCGGAAGAGGTCTACATTTCCTAGTGGTAACTGACCAATGGTCCCGATATCCAGAGGTAGAGCTGGTCGAGTCTCAAGCCACCGACCACACCACCCTGGCCATGGACAAGATATTTGCTACCCACGGTTTCCCCATCGAGTTATGTTCTGACAATGGATCACCCTTTCAAGGACAATCGTTTGCTCAATACTGCGAAGAAAGAGGGATAAAACACTGTAAAGTCACCCCACTATGGCCAAGAGCCAATGGAGAAGTAGAGCGATACATGCGCACACTAAACAAGGTGTTTCGCATATACGAAAATGGAGGTGAGGATCTTCGACGGAACTTGTTCGACTTTCTCCGGGAGTACCGCACAACACCTCATCGATCGACTGGAATAGCCCCTGCGGAGGCACTCTTCAAGAGGATCCCAAGAGGACTCATACCTGAATCAGAGGGGAGACAACCAGGAGTGATCGACAATGACCAATTACTACTAGAAAGGTCATGGAGGAATGAGAATGAAACAGCGCGGAGAAGACTGCCAGAAAAACAGATTGCAGTTGGAGATACCGTGTTGGTGCAGAACAGAAGAGCAGAGGGAAAGCTGTCGACAACTTACGAGACCCAACCACTGGGTGTAACACATGTGAAAGGTACTATGGTCACCGCAGCAAATGCAAGAGGAACGGTCACCAGAAATGTGTCATTTTTCAAGCGCATCAGGGCCGCTGGAGATGAGACATCAGCAGAAGAGGTCCCGGAACAAGGGGCAGAGACAGGAATGGAGGACGCTACCCCAACGGCAGATCACGAGACTCCGGAAGCTCCTGGTGACCCTGCACCTCGATACCCGAGCAGGGCCGGACGACGACTTCCCCAGAGGTTCCGAGACTTTATTATGGACCCTGCACCATAGGCGGGGAGATGTGTCGGTGCATATACGAAGAATGAGCCAGGTTGTATTGTTGCAGTGAATTGTTAACTGTCGTTGTTTCTGCAGTAAGTTGTTAATTGTCTGTTTCCGGGGAAAAGGAGGGATGTTGTGTACTGCGCACACGAGGTATGCATGCGCGAGCCTCTAGGGAGCTCGCGCATGTGCGTTAGTTCAATAAAGGCGGTGCCCGACAGTTCGCGCCGGAGACCGGAGTCATCACACGTCTCCGGCGTGCGTTCTTGGCATGCATGGGTGCGTGTGTCTGCATGAACGTGTGACGGCCATCGGCCGACCCCGCACCATACAAAAGTAACCAAATACCACATTATAAAAGCACAGGTCATAAAGTGAACACCACAAAATGTGATGGCATTCACATTTCAAACATTTAAAAAGATTGTGGCAATTCGTGATAAGATTGTACACAAAGCGTTATCAGTAAATAAACATTTCAGCACACAGGATCACGTTGCAGTTACACTCCTAAAGATGTGACAGTAATCGCTTCCAATTTCAAATCCTGATGGTCCGAAGGTAGAAATGCAAAGAAAACTTCAGCAAAGGAAAACACAAACAAAAACAGAAATTTGCAGGTCACTGTAAAAGAACACCGAAAAATGTGACAGGAACCATACTTCAATACACTTCCCTGATGGTCCGATCAAAAAAAACTGACTTCTTTTAACTTCACCTGCGTCACCACTTGGAAACCGCATTGAAATGTACTTCGCTTTCAATTTCTTGCAATGCTGTGCGTGCTTCAGACTGTTCCAATGGACGAAAAGAGCACGTTGTAAGGTTCTTTGCTCAGAACTATGCGTCACCAATTGCAGTACATACTATTGTTGCAGAACTCAGGAACGTTCGCTTGTCCATTCTCTCTGCAGCCAGTCATCGCTGATACCCTGCGGAGCATGATGACGTCACCATTAATGAACGGAGCCTCGACCTGCGCTGAGCTCCCAGCACCATCCCGCACTCGGCTCCCAGCACCAACCGTCATCTGCGCTCCCAGAGCCGTGATATCTACGAGACTCTGCAACCTGACCCCGAACGTCCACACAATGTTAAGGCAGCACGAGAGGTACAGTCTTTCGAATCACTTGTTGACTGTAAATACTGCAGCCGCTCTTCTGTTTATGACTTTCACTGCCGACCCCCAAAGTCACTCAATTGTTTCCCCGACCCCTTAAATTCTGACATCGTAAGCTGCCACTCCCCTCCATTGCGCTCTGTCTCAGGTGCACCACAGATCTCCAATACAGCTTTCAGGCGCTCACTATAGCAAATGCAGACTACCAAATGGCTCTATGACAGAACCATTAAGGGTTCAAAACGCTGCCCCCCAAAATCACTCCAGGTGTCCCTGCCATTCCAGTCATGCAGGACAAGTGGTGCGCTCACCTTTGGGAAGGGGGGCCGGTGGATGCCTCTGTGAAAGGGGCCCTTATGGGTCCCTCGAGTTATGGAAACAAGGCAAGTCACCACACACGATAGATACGCCAGACACAAGGTTGTATTCCCAAAGCTAGGGTTTATTTAAGCAAATAGTCTCAGTTGCCCAACTCGGTCTCACGCCCCGCAACATGTATCTCTAGACCTCGAGGGACGCAAGAGAGCAAATTACGTACATCAATTACATATATACAAAATGGATATCATACAATCAGCTGTGACATGTTTAACACCCCCTTTATTGGGTTTCTTTGAACTTGGTTTGATGATGGACAATTTCGAAGAATATGACACCTTCAAATATCTATTCTAGTAACAATATGCAACCTTGCAAGTGTAGAGACATCTTTTCTTTGTTGATCAGAACACAGTGCTCCTGTTCTTGTAAGCGAGCTACATACGGGGGAAGAGTCACATTCCAGACCTTGCTATCTATGAGGTGCTATTCGTGTCCTGGGAGCCGACACGCTCTACAGGGCTCGGGAAAGGGGGGCCATAAGAAGAGCATAATTCAAGCCTTTAGCTGCTTTATTCTAACATATTCTACCATATAACGAGACTGGCTGGCAGCTGTGAAATGATTAAATGCCCTGCAGCTCTCCTTCAAGGCTACATTCGGGAGGGAGCCGGGCATTCCTCTCCGGAGCTGCCTACGTTGTGTTTCAACAAACTCCTTATTAGCCTCGCGGCTTTGTCCTTTCACGTTCAGGCAACAATGTTAACAGTCGAGCAGAGTAAGCAAAAATGTGCTGCGAAGCAGTTTGAACAGAAAGCAATGAGCAATCGTTAGAGAACAAAATGGCGATCCTTGTTACATCAAATTGGCCGCTCATTGGTCAAACTCGGAAACCTGTATTTCTATCGTTATGTACATGAGACGGTTGGTCTTTGACCACCAAAATACGTTTGCCATCAATCGTGAGAGGTGTCCATTTTTCTAGACCGACAAACCCTCCTTTTGACCGTATGCCAAGCGTCTCATTCATTCATTGTATCCTCCTCTGATGACGATAAGTCTGAAGTACCTATGTCTGAATTTTGCATGTTATTATAAGCATCATCATCGTCATTAATATCTATAGCCATTAATTCTTTTACTGTTTTCCTTTCATTCGTGTCTCTGTCATCCCGGCCATAAGTTTGTTTTCTTTTTGTTATCATATGCATACATCCCTCAGTTATCTCAGTGCAAACTATCGGTAGGCAGTGTATGTAACAACAGCACGTTATGATTATGCCAAACACTACTACTAATATCGCAATCAACTTCCATCCCCAAGAACGCAGTATTCCCCAAAACCAGGACCCTATTCCCCGGCCCCTTCTCCAGTAGGGAGTCCGGAGTTTAGGACATGCATTTTTTCTATTGCTTAAAAAATCGTAGGGGAGTAGTCATCTACGAATACGCAGGACGCTGATCCCACAATCTTGCAAATTCCCCCACGATCTGCCAGCATTACATCGAAAGCCATTCGATTTTGCAGCGTCATTAACCTAATTCCCTTTTCTTCCAACGTCATGTTAAATAGTATATCTGTCGTTGTGTTCATCATATCCTTTAGTATTATGGACAGCTGCCTTATGTTATAGGAGTTCACTGTCTGGGACAAGAATGGTATGAATGATTTTGCTACGTCCTTCGCTATCAAAACACCTTCGCTACTCCTTCGGTTTCTAGATCTGGATAGCCTGGCTATATCTGCTGTTTCTAAGAGAAACACTCCAGGAACAGTAGACCTAGGTAACATGTACCTCCCCAGTCAGGATCTCCCACATATACTGGTTCTATTTACCATTTTAGTACCGCTGTATTCATGCATCCAGTAAATATTCCTACTGAATAGGAGCCTTTCTTTTTTAGACAAAAAGGGACAGTTCTCGAGTTGTAATTCACTGTGTAAGAAGGGGGGATTGCATCTTTGTTCCCGTATGTCCTTACACGAAATGTCATCACAGATGTTTTAACTGGCGGGGACAATCTATCTTGTCTATTTTGTCGTGTTATTTTTCGCGTACTTTTAGGCATATGTTCTGGGATCATCACTTGCGCTTTATGGAATATGGAACAAACCATAGGCCTCATAATTATTTCCTCAAACTCATTCAAGTTTGTTCTATCTAATTGACCCGTACTACTCTTATTCCACTTCCCATAAAACATTGCACTTAAAGATGCACTGCATGCATAACTTAATGGTAATGGTTGTACATACCAGCCTATTCCTTTCCCCGCATGCTGCGATAAATGGGCACACACCCAACAATTATTTTTCTTTAGAATTGCATGCGTCATGTTCATGATGAGTAATAGCGTATTGTTCCCATACCCTTCTCTGTGTCTCTCTTCCATTGGGGACAAGGCATAAGTAATCACCTGAACCGGGCTTTCAGTAGTGGACATATTAACTATCGGTAAGAACATTCCCAATGGGTGTATAGACTCCACATACCATAACACAAAGGCTGTCGTTATTGGTGCTACCAGACTCATGAAGCACATGATTATTGTCAAAGCCAGGATACAATTTTTTTTACCATGCGTTTTCTCTAAATTTACAGTCTTTATAACTAACTCATTCTCAGCAGTGGTGCAGGAGGAGGCTGAAACCGGTCCCGACATTTTTCTCACCGTCCTTCTTTTTCCTGACAAAGTTCGTCGTACATATCTCTCTTCGTCGCACTTGTCCGGATGTCAATAAGTTCAAAGGAATTGTCAACAGTTTAGTCTGCCAGCCCTTTGCAGCCTGGATTGCTTATTCATTCTAGGCAAGATCACTTGTCCTCTCTCACACTGCTCAGATGACTTCTGAACAGTTCTCTATTGCCTTTGTACCATGTGCGCCCAGCTTGTCCGCTCTAGTTCAGGACACATGTACTTTTTATGATCGCACCGAGGAGCCGCGAGTCTTGAATTGTCCGACTTGCACAATTCTCACGCTTCTCTCCTCTACACCTTTAGTTCCTTCTCCGTCCATAAGCGGAACCAGAGGTTAGCATAAACACCAAAGAACTGTGGATCACTCTGTCTTTCGAGGCCGCAAATCATATCGCCTGACTCCTGGTATTGTGTGATCCGTGAACAGTGCCGGTGCACTTCCAGATCCAGGCTCAGCGTCAGCCTGTGGCACAATGGCAGATGCTGGTGTGCGCCGCGACAGTGATGCGGATTCGGTCTTTGACTCTGGCGCAATGGCAAGTGCTGGTGGGCGCCAAAGGGGTACACGTTTAGTGTCTGCCGTTATTTGCAATGCAGATTTCGTGTTGGCCAACAGTGATATAGGTTCTGCTGGGCAACGTTGGAGCACTCTTTGCCCTTCCCCCCTTTTGGCAATCTTTTCAGGCTTTGTTTCAAGTTTCACTTCTCGCTCGGACAGATTTAGCGGCAGTGGACTGGCAGCAGTTTCTTTCGTTTCTGGGACCGCTATCTCTTTCCGGTCGTCCAGATTGGGCAAGTCTTTCAGTGAAGATGGGATCTTTTTGGCATGGGTGGCATGGATCCACGCCTTCCTCCCATCCACCCGTATTGCCGTCTGAGTTGCCAGAAGCACTTGATAGGGGCCGCGCCACCTGGGTGCTAACAATGATTTTCTCTCAAAGTTCTTAAGCAGCACCCAGTCTCCTGGCTCCAGCGTGTGCCCCAGACCAGTATATCTTACGGCTAGAGCATCCTGCACCTGCTGATGAATCAAACACAATTTTTGCATTAAAAGGCCACAATAAAGTGCTAAGTACAGGATGCTCCACTTCACTCAGTCGCTTTGGCTGAGGTGCGCACCAAACATTCGCCGGCCTCCCCATCACAATCTCATACGGGGAGAGCCCAGTTCTAGCCTGTACAGACGTACGCATGCACAATAGCACTATCAGTAATGCATCCACCCAACTCAACTTGCTCCCTGCACATATCTTGCTAATTTTTGAATTGAGGATTCTGTTGTGCCTCTCAACAAGACCGGCCGAACTCGGATGCCTCGAACTATGAAATCTCTTATCAATCTGAAGACCTGCACATATCTGTGATACCACTGTGCCCACAAAATGTGGACCGTTATCTAACCATATGACACGGGGCAAGCCAAAACGGGAAAAGTATTCTTTAAGCATTACTTTTGCCATACTCATTGCTGTGCAGTCTTTTAAGGGATATGCCTCCACCCACTTGCTGAATGCACAGATCACCACTAAGACATATTTCAAGTTTTGGCACCTCTTTATCTCTATGAACTCAAAATGGATTACCTCAAAAGGCATAGAGGGCGGGACAAAACTGCCTATTGGAGTCACTGTTCCCTTTCCTACATTGGGCCTCATTACGACTCAGGCGGTAAGGGTTTTACGACGGCGTAAACAGCGCCGACCCTTACCGCCTGAGTACGAGGTCCCTTAGCGCCATGGCGGATTTAACACCTGCTTTTAGCAGGTGTTAAAATCCATGGCGCTAAGGGACCATGGAGTTAATTACGCCACCGTAATTTACGGTGGCGTAATTAACGCCTTCCCCACTCCCATTATGCCCTATGGGGCAAAAATGGGAATGGGGAAGGGTAAATGGGGATTGGGGACTTACCGCCCCGCCAACCTCGGAATGGGGCGGTAAGTCCGCCAACCACCATGGCGTAAACGTAGTTTACGCCATGGTGGTAAAGTCACGGCCCAGGCGGTAACTTACCGCCTGGGTCGTAATGAGGCCCATTATGTTGTAAACACGAAATGCAGTTCTGCACCAACCACTCTGCTTTCTTCTTTATGTTTACATCCTTCCATACCGTAGATAGGTGCTGTATTATTTTCTTGGCACAGATGTGGGTAGGGTTGTGAGCCATTGTGACCATTGCAGTTACATAGGAATTTGGCAACATCCAGTTTTTAGTTCCCTTGTCCACCCAACAACCCTCCAAATCTAACTCAGCAGAGCCCTCTGCCCACCCTTGTATTTCATCGGCCGTGGCTTCGGCCTGCATTTCTTTGACAGTGGCAATTCCATCTTCTATCATACAGGGTACTTCCTCAGTCTGGACTGTCATCATTTTATTATTCAAATCAGTGGCAGTTTGTTTCGCATTTCTGTCTGCAAATGCATTTCCCTCTCCCACTTTGCATGTTACCTTTTAATGTGCCTCGCATTTCACTATTGCTAGGCGCTTTGGAAACGTGAGTGCAGACAGCAATCGTACAATCAAAGGGCCATGTTGAATTCTGACCCCATGCGATGTCAAGAAACCCCTCTCAGCCCAGAGTCGACCAAAGTTATGAACCACCCCAAAAGCATACTGACTATCAGTATATATATTCACATTCAAATTTTCAGAAATCTCACAGGCTCTGGTATGTGCTATTATTTCTGCGGCTTGTGCCGAGTTGTAGGGGATTCTTTTGCTTTCTACAACGCTCTCTACGGTAGTTGACCGTGTCATCAGGTAGTTTAAAACAAGAGCCGTCACAAAATAACTCTCCATCTGGCTCCTTTTGTGGGATGTCACTTAAATCAACTCTCCCCTTCGTTTCTTCCTCAGTGACCATTAAGCAATCATGGGGTGGTGATTCGTTGTCACCAATTTCTTCTGTGGGCAGTGGCATTAATTCTGCAGGATTCAAAGCGCTACACCTCATAACTTGGATATGGGGCACGAATAAGATAATTTCATATCTTGTCAGTCTAGCAGATGTGAGGTGTTGCGTCTGTGTCCTATTTAATAGGACATCTATGGCGTGTGGGACCATCAGAATTAAAGTATGCCCCAATACCATCCCTTCCGTTTGTTTCACCGCCGCAGCAGCCGCCGCGACAGATCGCAAACATCGTGGTAGTGCGCGCTCTACAGGGTCCAGCGCAGAAGAAAAATAGCCGCACGGCCTATTTCTTCCACCTTGTTCCTGTGGCAAAACAGCCAATGCACATCCTTCATTCTCGCATACAAACAATCTAAAAACTTTTTCATAATTTGGTGTGCCCGAAACTGGAGCAGAACATAATGCAGTTTTCAATTGATCAAACGCTCTCTGACATTCTTCATTCCACTGCAAAGGCATCACCGCATCCTTCTTAGTTAATAGCACCATTGGCTTCACAATCAACGCAAAATTACCGATCCACTGACGGAAATAAGAAGCCATGCCTATTATGGCTCTGACTCCTTTCTGTGTCTTTGGAATAGGCATACAAGAAATACTTTCTAAGCGTTCTGGCGTTAGATTTCTCCCTTCTTTCGAAAGTAGGTAGCCCAAATAAGCCACCTCCTTTCGATTATATTGAAACTTCTTCAAACTAGCTTTATGGCCATGTGCCGCTAGGTGTGACAGTAGTAATACAGTGCTCTTTTTACAAATCTCTCTGTATCAGCAGCGATCAACAGATCATCTATGTATTGCAATGGTACACACCCCACTGGTAATTCTAGTGTCTAGCTGCTCTTTTAACGCTCTTCTGTAAATACTCGGAAGTTCCGTATATCCTTGTGGAATGCACGTGAATATAAATGATCGTCCCCCTAATGTGAACACAAACAAATATCTACTGTCCTTGTCCACCGGAATGCTAAAGAAAGCATTTTTTAGATCAATTACACTAACGTATTCTGCTGAGGCAGGTATCATTGTCAATATTGTAGTGACGTCTGGGACCAAAGGAAATTGTGGATCTACTACTTTGTTTAGCGCGCGCAAATCAATTATGAAACGATATGGTACTTCATTGCCTCCTTTCTTATACACTGGAAGAATCGGGCTGTTACATGTACTGCCTGTAATTTCTTCAATTACCCCTAATTTCACCAAATCTGAAACAATACTTTTCAATCCTCTCTCTCCGTTAGCCGAAATTTTATACTGGGGAATTCGCGGCAGTGTAACTCCTTCTTTCAAAATGATCCTCACTGGCTCTATCTTCAAGCATCCTACATTGTTGTCATGCATCGCCCATATACAGGTTGGCACTTTTCTTAACTCTCCTGGCAAAGTTTCAGATATTAATTCTGACACAGGGGCATCTTGTGGGCAAATAGTCAGAAACATCCAGTCTGACTTACAATGTATAATCGCACTTAGCTTTTTCAACAAGATTAATCCCAAAAGGTTCTCCCCACAATTTTCTGTTAGGAGAAAGGGACAATGTTCAGTGAATGGTCCTACGGTAACTGGGACTGATTGGGACACTGGGTTTATGATTGGTGTACCTGCGAACCCTACGGAAATATTCTTTTGCCCTGACAGTGTTATATCCGGAACCAAGTGATGGTCTATTGAACACTTTTGCGCTCTTGTATCTACAAGGAAGCGGTGCTCCTCATTCCCGACTCTCATTTCTACGTAGGGTCCTCTCTGATTCACGGGAATAGACACTGGTTCCGACCCCTGCCCTGGGCTGTCCTATTGGGGAAATAACACATCGTCCGATGTGTAGTCACTACTATTACTATAATACGTATTTGGCTGCGTATTGAAAATGTTCCCATTCTTTCCTCTATTTCCCCCACTCTGATTCCCATATTGTTGGTTTTGCTGACCCTGTCTCTGGTTAGGAGTACTTTGGTTTTGGCCTTGGTTTTGATTACCTTCATTATTGTGGTGCTGCTGCATACTATTCCTATTTGGTCCCTTCGCTCCTTGGTGCCCTCTGTGCTGTCTTCTCTGGCCAGTTCCATTTCTATTCTGTAAATGTGGACATTGCGCTCGCCAGTGTCCTTCCTCCTTACAGTATGCACACTGATTTGGTCCCAATGGCCCCCTATGCATATTCGAATTACTCCTCCCTTGTGCGTTCCCTCTTCCTCTATTATGTCCTGCTACTTGCTGCAGTAACACCCTTGTTTTCAGTATGCATGCTTTCAAGTCTTCCCCCGCCTGTTTTAACAACAATAATTCGTCCACCATCGCCTTTCACCCCGGCGATGGTAACTGTTGCCGTCGATTATGTGGCCCTAGCACTTCCTTCCTATCTCTCCTGATATCTTTACCTCTGTTCCCATGTGCAGTAAATATTTCAGCATAATCATTATCCAATTCATTTTTAAGCTCAAAAGTCCATATACATGTTCCCTTACTTCTTCATCTCTTTCTCTACAGCGTGCTAATGCATTCAGATCTAACAATCGCTGCAGTGGTAATTTCCCAATTAACTGTTTCCATCTTTCCACCAAATATTCACCCATGCATTCCAACACTACCTGTCTTTCGTTGCTTCTTCAGAAGTCATACATCGAAGCCAATGCTGCCTTCCCATCATTCCCGTCTATATACATCTCTGCCTGTTGCTGCAATTCCACCTTCCTTTCTTTGCTGATCGCACTGCGAGTTACCCTGTGCATCCACTTTGTTCAGTCCTGCCTCTCGCCCCCCTTGGTTCCAACTTCAACCCCTGGAGGGACGGACGGTACCGAGTCTGTATCTAGGGCGGGAGGTGCGGATGGGACAATAGGAATGGGTAGTGTCTGCTGTGGGCCTGGTTGGCTAATAGGAAGTGCTACATGCGCGGTCTGTGGCTGTGGGAGGGCTTGAGCTACGGGAGGGAGAGTTTGAGCTATGGGAGGGGCTTGAGCATTAGTTACTGGTGTGTTTGGCCTCGCTTCTGATCTTGGGCCTTGTTTTGTATGGATCAATTTGTTTTCCATCACTTCATCTGCTATGTGCAATTCCCGTTGTGGGTATATTTTCTCTATGTTCAACTGGTCACGTCTACCTGACCTCCTTAGACTCTCCGTCCACTCCTCCTCCTCCTTTTCTTCCGCTACTTTACCTTTCGATTTATGCCTGCGCGCATGCTTCGCTCTACTTCTAAATCAGAGCATTGCTTCCCTTTTCCAGTCCTTAACGATATCAAGTGCTGCGGGACGCGCTTTCTTTCTTATCAACACCCTTTCCAGGTTATCTATTCTCGCTATCTCAAAACTACCATTTATCAGCCACTGATGGTCTTGTTGCTTTCTGGTTTGCCTATGCCATGTCTCACAGAATATTATCGCTCCCACACCATACTTCACATACATCTCATACGCCGGCGATCCCCCAGGTGGTGCAATTTGGCCATCTTCCAAAGATTGTCTAACCGCAGCGGAAAAACCCTGCTAGGGTGGACAATACCCCAGGCATGTTTCAACCTCCCCTTGGTTAATGAACCTTACCCAGGGCGTTTGATTTTGCAAAGTCAACTCTCAACCAATATCAGGGTTATTTTGAATCGGGGTATGACTCACCTGATAAATCAAATTGTCCTCCAGGACACAATTCGTCTGTATACTGACGCAACCAATGACGTTGTGCCTGCGTTTCTTGGCTTCTGCCTCGTTTCGGGACCCTCGTTTCGGGACCCTCGCCTCCTTGTTCTCTGGCCAGATACTTCGATCAGGGATCAGATGTGTGCAGATCTGCAAAGGAATCTCTCATCACTTCTACAGGGCTTCCCGAACACCTCTTGATCCCGGCTCGATCGTCCCGTCCTCGTTGTTCTCCGCCTTTACTCTATTACAACGTACACGATGGAACAAGCGGGGGAGGGTCCCTATTCGGGCGCCATCTTGAAAGGGGCCCCAAGGGGTCCCTCAATCTTATGGAAACAAGGCAAGTCACCACACACGATAGATACGCCAGACACGAGGTTGTATTTCCAAAGCTAGGGTTTATTTAAGCAAATAGTCTCAGTTGCCCAACTCGTTCTCACGCCCCGCAACGTGTATCTCTAGACCTCGAGGGACGCAAGAGAGCGAATTACGTACATCAGTTACATATATACAAAATGCATATCATACAATCAGCTGTGACATGTTTAACACCGCCCTTTATTGGGTTTCTTTGAACTCGGTTTGATGATGGACAATTTCGACGAATATGACACCTTCAAATATCTATTGTAGTAACAATATGCAACCTTGCAAGTGTAGAGACATCTTTTCTTTGTAGAACAGAACACAGTGCTCCTGTTCTTGTAAGCGAGCTACATACGGGGGAAGAATCACATTACAGACCTTGCTATCTATGAGGTGCTATTCATGTCCTGGGAGCCGACACGCTCTACAGGGCTCGTGAAAGGGGGGCTGTAAGAATAGCATAATTCAAGCCTTTAGCTGCTTTATTCTAACATATTCTACCAAATAACGAGACTGGCTGGCAGCTGTGAAATGATTAAATGCCCTGCGGCTCTCCTTCAAGGCTACATTCGGGAGGGAGCCGGGCATTCCTCTCCGGAGCTGCCTACGTTGTGTTTCAACAAACTCTTTATTAGCCTCGCGGCCTTGTCCTTTCACGTTTAGACAACAATGTTAACAGTCGAGCAGAGTAACCAAAAATGTGCTGCGAAGCAGTTTGAACAGAAAGCAATGAGCAATCGTTAGACGACAAAATGGTGATCCTTGTTACATCAAAATGGCCGCTCATTGGTCAAACTCGGAAACCTGTATTTCTATCGTTATGTACATGAGACGGTTGGTCTTCAGCCACCAAAATACGTTTGCCGTCAATCGTGAGAGGTGTCCATTTTTCTAGACCGACATCTGGGTCCTTTCTGCTCCGCTTGCCAAGTCCTTACTCCAATTTTCCCCTAAAGTTTCCTCATTTGCAGTTCCAGTTTGGTCCTTATCTTGTACTTCTCGCACCTGTCCTTTTCACTTTCCAGAATCCTTGTCGCCAGTGTTATATTGTAGGTTTAGGGTTGCATAAATTACTCTGGAGCCTCAGGTGACACAAGTAGCTTTACTGGGTTCATAACTTACAGGTAAGTACATTAGGAGTAGGTAAGGTATATTAAAGACAAGTTCTTGGTAAGAGAGACATCCGCCGGTCCCCATGTGCTCACACCAAGCCCCAACTGATCCTCTCTGGAATCTCAGAGGCTTTACATAATAACATTCCACACATAGCCAACACTCAGACATACAAACCAGATAAGGTAAAACCTAACACCTTTCTTTTCCTCTGTTAGTCAGACCCTCCCTTCCTTGGATGTTCCCAGTTAGTGCCAAGGTGCACTGGCAATAGTGTACCCTATGAAGGCCCCCACCCTACCCAGAACAGGTTGCAAGGTCCATGTTGTGATAATATAGGCACCCCAGCAACTTTGCAGCCAAGTGTTAAAACAGGAAGTACAGTGTGGCGCACACATGCAAATGACGTACTCCCACTTCCCTTTTGTAATCTTTGCATTAACAAAGCATGAACAAAGACAACCTACCCTGTACATGTCACCCCTTGGCATGGCGAATATCTTTTATTTATTCAATTTTATTTTGTTATTTATGTATTCATTTATTTATAAGGTGCTACATGTCACAAAAGGCATCTGTCACAACCCTCGCCCAAAACCCCCTCTGGCAAACCCATTGGCCAGGTGGAGTCAGGACTCGGGCCTCTAGGGCCTGCATTCTTTTTTCTAAAGCTCTCATGGGGCCAGTCCTGGCGCCTATGGTGCCAGGCACATACACCATGAAAAACAATGTGCTTGGGAACTACTTTATTGTATTATCAGCCAACATGGAGGCATCCACATAGCTTGGTTCCTAAGAACCAAGCTATGCGGTCTAGTGTTTTGGGTGTGGGAGCCTAGGGACTACTTTACCTGGACTATTTTGTTGGGGCTATTTAAACCACACCCGAGCAAGACAACACGCTTCGCGTTACTTTGCAGCTTGCAACGTGACGCTCACCGTGTCCAGCTATTCCCTCGAACCTCGGAGAAGCAGAACCTGCAAGGAGACAAAAGGAACATCATTACCAGCAGCATCTTACCTGCAGTCTTCATCTTTAAACACTCACAGCTACTGAGAACAGCTTCCTCGAATCTGCACGCCTCCCGGACCGAACGACCTGAAAGAGGAAGATAAAGGCTTACCTTACTGGTCGCCTCTCGGCTGGCACCACTCCGGACATTCCACTTGTGCTGAAGAACACTGCGACCTACAAGGAAGGAAAACACAGGTTAGCAAAGGCAAGACTTTGCAGCGCTGCGCATAGCGCTTACTTACCGCATAATAGCGCTCTTAATGCGCCATCATTTACCAGCGGGGCTCAACCAAGCCAGTTCACCGCGCTGAAGCTCTGCATACCTAAGGGAGAAAAAAGAGACATTTTGAACAAAGAAAGGCATGCAGGATAGCAACAAAACTAAAGAACAGCAATAAGACCTACCTGAACAATATCAAACGGGCCGGCGTCAGTGAAGTAACTGGACCGCACTCGCCCATGAAAGACAACGCGCCTCTGCAAAGAAGGCAGGACGGAGAGCACACCTAATTCTACCACAAGGTGAGGAGAGGGCGCCAGAGGGACTAAAATCATACAGGGGTGGAGGGAGGATACTTACCCCAGTCAGTCAGTCTTGAACACAGTCATCCTGTATTTCCAGGCAGAACCTTCCCCACAGACCACATCAGGGCAAAGCTGAGAAGCATACCAGCGAGTAACCTGGCTGGGTGGCATCCCTGTGGATACCAGATGAGCGTAATAGCATTGCAGCTCTAGATTCAGGATCAGATCTGATTTGAATGATCTGGAAGAGAAGAGTTTTTTTTTCCATCTCTTCGAAATGTCATGAAGTGCTGAATGCCACGAACCTTCTTTGGAGGCAAGTTGCAGACTTGGGAAGCAAGTACATGTTGCGTTGTTGCCCACCTCCATAGTGCTTTTCTACGGAGCTTGTTGACATTGGGGGGTAGGGTGGTCACAGAGAGAATCGGGTCCCGCCCTGCATTCTCTAGACCCTTCCAGGGGTGTGCAGGTGCACCCCACCAACACTGACAGCGACACAAGAGTGCAATGTCAGTATTAGTGAAGGCACAACATATCCAAGGCCTTAGTCAGAGGAAGCGTGCAGCTCCTGGATAAGTCTTTCTCTTCTGTTAATGAGGCTCGTAGACAGGGCTGTCTGGATCAACCTGTGTGTGCTCTACCCAGTCCACCCCATGGCTTGCTCAATTTTGTCCCATTTACCACTCTCTCCTGCTTGCACCGTAGGAATCTCTTGCAGTGTTCCAGACCTGGCCAGAACTAATGGGTTCTGTAGATTTCACATCTCCCACTAGTGCTAAAAGAAGGCAATGGCTTAACATCTGTGTGATTATCTGCCGCGAATTTTATGGAAATATGATGTTCAATGCATTATATGTACTGAAGATTTGTAAACTTGTAACCATATTCGTAAGCTCAATGGAAATTTACCAAGTTAGCGCCCAGATACCTGTGGGCTAGGCGCGCTGTACAAATGTATAAATAAATAAATAAACTTAACTCACAAAACATCACGGAAGCTAGCCCCAGGCAGTGTCTAGTGTTATGTAAGACTATTAACATTACATAAATGCCAGCACAAAGTGTACATTATTTCAGAAGACTTGGCAAATTCTTAAAGCAATGGTTTGGTTTGGTGACTGGATTATAAAAGTTTTACATCAGGCTAGCAATTTTTGTGTGTAGCAGACATATGAATTTTATATATTTTTAAATTAACAAAAATTAACTCACCGACCATGCACTGAGTGAAATTAACTAACCAAACTTGACATCTGCAAACACTGATATGATATGGCATTTATAACGCGCCAGTACACAAGTGTTTCTAGGCGTGACAAGACAAGGAGGGGGAAACAGAGGGAGGACAAAACAACAGTCTTACTAGGCCGTGTTTCGTTCAGATCGCACAAGTGTGGGGACGAGGGAAGGGGAGAAGGGCGGGGGGGGGAGGGAGAAGCACAGGTAAATCAATAAATGCCTCCAGCAGGTGGCTCGTAAGTGCAGAGAGAAGGGACTGTAGGGTTGCAGATACAGACCCTTAAGTGCTGGGGGAGGCCGGGGCGAGGGCAACTGGACATGCAGGAGCCTGATTCTCAAAATGGCTGGTCAAAGGATGCAAAAATAATTGGAGCTGCATGCAGAAAGAGAGCAGGGCTGCAGGTTAAAGTGCTCCCAGAGTGCTGCCCCTATATGTAGGGTCCAGATGCATGTACAGGCCCACTGAACTCATGAGGCCCGGAGGGGTGGATACGTCATATTCATCCCACCGCAGTGCTATGAGTGCATTTACACTTCTATGACTTTTGTCAAGGAGCTTTTCCATTCCAGTACTGCAGGGATCAGACTCTTGCAAGTCTACGCACTCATTAGATGTTCGATGGTATCCCGCCGTTAAATCCGGAGGTATATCACCAAACGGTATTACCATTTCAGCCACCAGATATCCCAGAATTACCAGGAAATTATAGGTGATGGGAATAACCGTAAATCCACATTCCATGGAGTTCCATATGACTTCCTGGGGGGATTTTCGGTATTACCGGCAGTAGACTTTAACGTCATTTTATGCGGAAAATAAATCAGGAAAGTGGTGGATACACAGATATTTTGGACAGGTTAAGTTCGCTTTTATTGTGCAGATGAAGGGCGGTAGATGAAGAAGTACTATTGTAAGCTAGCATTAATTTTTAACTTTAAAGCTCCAAAATTAATTTGCCATCTTGTGCAAATAGCGCCAGACTCAGCATTGCCAAGTTATTCAAAATGTTTGGCTAGTGGGTTGCGCACGTTTTACAGAGTGATACAGCACTGCATGCGAGCAACATGGTGCAGTCTGCAATAGCATACACAGAGCACCCCATTTGACCCATGCCATGTGTTGGTAGTATGTTTATTGCTGTTTTTCTCTTCGTATTCTGGCACTTGTGTTCCAGATTTTAAAATAGTAAAAATAAAAACGACACATTTAAAAATGCATCGAATTAAAGCAGGACATGATGTCTTCAACGCAGAGAGCTCTGCACATGTCTTATTCACAAGGGGACAGCCTGACCAGCAGTCTACCATAGAGAAGTTGAGGATTTGGTACTAAGTGAAATGGTTGCATTTTAAAAAGAGCGATTTTGAAATTCCGCTCACAAATCAAACTGTCCTGCCCCTGCAGCACATGAGTGAGCGCAGGGGCTGCCAGGCACAGGCAGGGGCTGCCAGGCACAGGCAGGCGAGGGAAGTCGAGGGAGTGAGGAAAGTGTTTTTGTTGTTGTTATTAGAGTGTGTGTTTGCGTGTATGTGTATGTGTTTCTGAGTGAGTGTGTGTCTGTGTGGGAGAGCAGGGGGAAGGTATCTGGTGGGGAAAGGATGGGGTGGAGGAGCGGATACATGTCTGTTTACAAGACTGTCTGTGGGAGAGGAGGTGTAATGTGTTGGGACTGGGAGGGGGTGGCAGGGGATGAAAGGAGAGGTGCGTGGGGGTGAGCTCTCCTGGTTTTCTAGACATCCCAAGAGCGTGGGAAGGAGTGGGGTGGGGGCAGGATCACCTTCCTGGGGGGTGGAGGGGTTGAGAAAGTCATATATCGGCATTTTGAATTCACACAAAATCGGCTTAAATAAATTGCCTTTTTTGTGTTCAGTTCAGCCTTTAAAATTCAGAAATATCAACTAGTACCGAGGATTTAGTTGTGGGGACATGAAAGGGGGTATGACCCTATGCAGTTAATCTAATGTTTTACCTTCTCTTAGTTCTCCACTTTCTAGAACCCATCTTCCAATCGTCATTTTGATAGGTGGAAGTGAAATTAGGGTAAGAAGCAGGATGGGGAGGCCACTCCTACTTACCACCCAACTCTCCTTCCGCTTCTCCTCCTGCTATGTAACAGCAAATGTCAGATCAAAGTCAAATTATTTTATATAATACAATCAGGATTTTACAAAAGAAGAAAAAACAAAACAAATGTTCATTAAAAAAAGAAAGAAAAGTATACAATTAAATCACAATAAATATACCTACACATTTCAGTATAAACACACACAAGAGAACTATAAAATCTTTAGCCAATATTAGACAAAATGCCTCATTTCCATGGTCAAGTGGAGGGAATAAAACGAAAACAAATTCCTAATTACTCACATTTCCCTGTAACTTTATCTCCCTATACAAAATGTGTGTAAACGTAAATCTGATCTTCCAATCCAACCAAATAAAATGTGCTACATCAAAAACACTTCGGGTGATGATGAGGTTGCTCTTGCTTACTTGGGAGCTGCCTGTTTTGAAAGGATGTGCAATGGGGCCAGAAGTGGGATACGTCCTTTCCTTCGCAGATGTTTGTATCTTAGTCCCAAAAGAAGAAGTGGATTTTTGTCTCGCCCATATTTATACTACTCTCGCAATTAGCTTTGCTTTGGCTCATCCTTGTTTGCCCTTGCAATTTCAGCTTTCAAGGGTAGAATACCTGGAAGAATCTTTATGTGATGACGATGATGATAGTTTATTTATAACGCGCTTTATACGCAGAGGTTTCTAAGCGCAGACTCAGGGATCGAACCTGTGTTGCTCCGTGTTGTCTTTGTTCCAAGGCTAGCCCGTTACCCCTGAGCTATCCTCCCGGGCAAATGCCTCTTCTATGGATACCCTATATTCTTGTTTATGCACAACTACGTTGATCTCAAAGTATCGTGCCTCCCTTGGGTAAGACAGTACTTACATGACTCGTTACTTCACTCTTTATGTAAGACCTAGAAAACAAATTGGCATCCATTTTGAGCTATTTCAGGCTTTCCCAGGCTTGCCTGATGTTCATTCTATAAAGTCATTTCTTTATGTGAACTAACCAGGGTAGTTGTCCAGTTCCATGCAACGATTGAATCTCTATTGTGGGGTGGGGGGGCTGATACACGGTTGGTTCTGGAGTGGCCCATATTTGAAACCATAATGATAAAGTCCTTAGAGATGCTTAGATTTCTATAGATCTAATCCTTATATGAGAGTGAATCATCAGATTTCAGAAACCCAGATGTAAATTGACACATTTTATCAAAGAGTTCATTTTATAGTGGACCGTGGATTTTCTAATTTGATACCCCACAGATCAATCCATATGCCGAGAAATCTAGACTGCCAATGCTTGGTTGGACCTTGCAAGTTCTTCAACCAATCTACTCCAACACGTCCTGTTAAGCGAAGGATAACTCCAGCTGCTTATCTTAAACAAGCATTGGCAGTGCCAACAGTTTGGGATTGTGTGGATGCAAAGGAAAGGCACTTGCCAGACACTACCATAGTGATATTAACTGCCCATTGATTGTAGCAGGTGCAACTACCTGGGCATCCAATAGCAGTGCCTGGCAAATGCCTAGTACTCATACACAAGCCAAACCTGCTGGATTTGCCAGTGCCTGTTTCTAACAGGACTTCACTAAAGGGAAAGCAAAGTGCTTATAAATGAAGTGGTTCAAGACATGCCTGGTTAAGACATTTATATTACACCAGCAGTTAGTTTACATCTCCAATTAAGTAATTAACTCTCAGAAGACCTCTTTGAAAAGACACTGGCAGGCACTCCGAGTGCAAGGTTTCGTGTTAAGGCTTGATTAAAGCGAGCTCAAAGAGTTCTCATGCAGAGGTGTTTTGTGCCAGGAGGGGCAGTAACTGCGTGGGAATGGCTATAGGGATGAGCATGGCCATGGGCAGTCAAAGGGTGGGAAAATAACCAAAAAACACTTGCAAGATCTGGGTCCCTCCTCATATGCCATGTCCCCCTATCTGTACTCTAATGCAATAGTGTCAGCTTATAGGTGGTGCAAGCGCCATCTAACAGTCAAACTAAAAATATGTGATTTTGGTCACCTGCTGCACCCATGATCCAGACACAGTGAAACGACCCCCCCCCCCAACTAATCTTTCCCCCAGATTAATCCTATATTTTAGATTTTTTTTCTAAGACCCTCTATCATAACCTTAATTCGAAGAGTAGTAACAGTAATACCTGGTAATTAGGAAATCCTCAATATATTCTTCATTGTGGCCGAATGCACTATACCATCAGTTTTCTCATGCAGTGCATTTGTGCCATGGTTAAACATTACTTTGGCCTGCTTCTTTGCACTGAGAGCCCCGTAGCCGCTTCTGATCTACCGAGGGAAACATTGTCTTCACTCTTACAAGACACATGAATACATTTATTTTTCGTAGTTTCACATATTTTAGATGGAACAGTGATGGGCACAAGCACTATTCTGTGAATCCAAAGCCCTGTCTAAAATCCCCCTCAATAGCAACAGTAATGATTTTATGAAGTACCAGTCCTCGATTCTACTCATGACCACCTTACAAAACACTGTACATACTGCCGGAGAGCAGAGAGATCGAGCGATAGATGCGATGCGTGTTTCTGGCGTCGCTAGGGGACCCTGGGGGGGCCGGGCCCCCGTGAAACCCTGTGCCCCCCCTTGTGCCCCATACCTAAGACGAGCAGTGACCATGTTCTCCCCTTACTTTTGTCTGTGTCCCCCCTACTTTTGTCTTTGGCCCCCTCTGTACCCCTCTTAAATTTGATTCCTGGCGACGCCAATGGTTTCATTTCCTGTGCCTTTAAAACAACTTTGCATGATGCCCCTAGATAATTTCGAAACCCACATCACCTATTAGAAATCGTATCTTTTTGGACTGCTCTGATGGTCCTATCGTAATATCTTCCTTTAACGTTTCAGTGTTGCAGGTTCACTCACTATTTCACCATTGAATCCCAGATAAATCAACTTCACTTTTTTTTAAAACAATTGTATTGATTTCAACTTGGAAAAAAAACGTACATTGTTACATCAATTTTGCATTTCAATTTTCACGTAGAGTTTCATGTTGTTCCCGTCCACCCGTCCCTCTGCCCCCCCTCTCAAGCCTACTCCCCAACACAATCTTTCTCCTACTCTTCAGAGGGTGCCCCTCCTTCTGCCCCCTCTGACTCTTCCAAAGCTGTCTGGTCTGACCTAAACAATGTAGCTACTGATTGCCTCCAGGCTATCCACGTATATGGTTCTTCCTCACCACCCCTGTTGATTGCCTCATTCCACACCACAGTTTCAGCTTCTGCCCACTTTTGGAGGTCCCACCATGAAATTTCCACTTTTAGTCTTCTGCTTACTTTCCATTTCATAGTTATTCTACGCTTAGATAAAATATTAAACGTACCAAACTTCACGCTGTAAATAACTGCCAATGTGTTGCACTGTTTTGAAATGTTATGTATTTTTTCGATTTCCAAGAAGAAATTCACAAATTCAATGAATGCACTAAAAAAAAACATCAGAAAATGTGATAAAATCCAAATTCCAACATGTAATCCAACGATCCAAATAGAGTGTGCCAAAAAAACATTTCCAAAACCAGAGAATCCGTGAAAAAATCATCGGATAACATGAAATATTCCAAGTATCAAAAGTAATTCAGGGATCAAAACAAAGCATCCAGAGAAAGCATTCCAAAATCCAAAGGATTTCCCCAAGGAAATAAAATCCCAAAATGTGAAAATAATCCAAGTTCCAACATGTAATCCAGCAATCCAAAAACAGTGTTTCCTGGGGTCGGTACCACTCATCCCGAACTCTGCCTCCTCCTAATCCCATTATCATACTCGGGCTCAATGTCTTCCATTGAGAATAGAATGCATGATGCTGACAAGAGCAGACTCAGTTCCATGTGGCAACCACCAAATAAATCACACCTCAAGATGTGCCACGTACCATTGGACTATTGGATGTTTATTGATTCTGAGTGTTTGGTGTTAGACTACCCTGTGTTGTAAGAGTATGTAGCAAATGTGTGTGTGTGTGGCATAAGAGCATGTTACATAACAGTGTGTGGCGTAACTATATGTGTTGCAAGTGCATGTGTTGTAAAGTCATAAGATTGTGTGTCGTGTGTGTTGTAGCAGTATATGTTATAGGAGTGTGTGTTGTAGGAGCACATGTTAGAACATCATGTGTCGTAGGAACAAGTCTTAGGAGTGTGTCATTAGACTGTGTGAGGTAGGAGTGTGTGTCATAGGAGCATCTGTCATTAGAGCATGTGAGAGCTAGTGTTGTATGTCCACATGTTATCTGCAGTAGGTGCATGTGTAGTAGGTGTGTTTGCCATAGGAACCTGCATGATAGGAGTATGTATTGTAGGAACACGTGTTATAGCAGCATTTTTCATAAGTGCACGTGTTGTTGGAGCATGTGTTATAGGAGAGTGTGTCACTGGAGCGTGTGTTTTAAGAGTGTGCGGTAAGTGTGTGTTGTAAGGGTGTGTGCCATAGGAGCATATGTCATAGAAGCATGTGTCATAGGAGCAGGTTTTGTAGGAGCATGTGTTGTAAGTGCATGTGCCGTAGGTGCAGAAGCTGTGTACAGTTGGTATGAAGTGTGTACATTTATTGCATTATCTTAAAATGCACATTAAAGTCAGCTGAGAGTTGCCTTTAATGTGAGTTTTCAGGCAATGTTAATTGTGTAACGTACGTATTGTAAAACGTATATGCGCTGCGGACAGTTCGTATTGAAAGTGTACATTTATTCCATATGCTCTGTGTATAGTTTGTGTGAAAAAAGTGCATTCATTGTACGCATGTGGCATATATAGATACATTTCAAATGTTAATATGTCAAAATGGGGCAAGTCGATTATGGAAATTGTTCTTGCGTGCACTAATTCCAGATGAAATCTAGTAGCTTGCAAAATATTGGGAAAATCGAAGCAGAAAATGTTGAGATATTTGGGATGAAAAAGTATTTTTTTTCCCATGGAAAACCCAACGTTAAAAGCTGTTCAAAACCCAATCAAAGTAGAACTTTTTAAACAATGAAGCCGATAATGTAGAAATTTGAAATTTTGCATGCACAGGAGGCCGTGTCTACATAATACTCCGGAATATGTTCAGATTTTCTCATGTACTTTTTCGGACGTTATTAAGAAAAATAATTTTCTAAAATGCCGTAGAGACCACGTCTTAACCTTAAATGTTGCTTGGCCTAGCGCAAAGGCATAATACCCATACATTTCTATTAAATTACTCTTTCCTACTCCCTTACCCCTTACACTTCTTAACTGTTCTGAATGTTTCCAAAACTTGTGAAAGATTAGTTGTTTGGACCCCTTTTTTCCTTCCTAGGAGGTACTACAAATTGGTTTTGCCATCAGTTAGTTCCTTAATAAAACAAATAGAAATAAATAAATATACATAGAGAGTCCCACACATACAGATACAATTTACCCACAGATAATCTATACCAGGAAATGTACATATACCTATTCAACCTATTACACAATATTCACTCTTTCTTTACACTTCATGATACATAGGGCTTACGGAATACTAACAAAATCCACAGAGTACTTGTGCCCATGAACACACACTCACACCTAATGAAAATAAGTTACAAGCAAATCTTGAAGCACTCACTCATGAGAACACACATAGGGGTTATTTGATGGATACACCACACTTACCCATTTTCCACGCATTATGTCTTGCGTCAAAATAGTTGCATCTATTTGGATATAGTCCTACACTCAGGAAACTTAGATAAACAAGTTTGTTATCACACCTTTCTTTCTACATATGTATTTATGTTGGAAGGCAGCACAGTTTTCATCTTTTGGGAAATCTAACACTGTACATCTACACAGGAACCTTCTGTCAGACTATAGGAGTTTAGATTTGGGCAACATCATCATATCCGCAGGTTTGATTTGTATGTCTGTTGCCCTGGAGAATATTTCTTTCATTGACTAAAGTGTCTCTCAATGTATTTCTAAAATGACTTGAATGTGATGGCAATGGCTCACATCCTTCTTGATGGACCATATTGCACAGGTGAAGATTGTACATTTCATCTGTGAAGCCTAAACCAAGCCATGCAGGGATCACCAGGTATCATCCTCATCACTCTGGTTATTACATGCTTGTATCCGACAATCGACAGCATTCATCGATCATTTCAACTTGTCTTTTAATGTCTATGTTGATGGAATACAGTTGAGAATCCACCTTGAAGACAGGTCCACCTTCTTCTCCCTAAGCTCCAGAATCCCAACATGTCTGGCAACTGACCAAAAAGGAGTCACAGACAGGCCTTTGCGAAAATGTAACAAAAACAGAAATCCTCCTTTGCGGTATTACCCATGCAGTGGACATCCCAAGATTCTGTCCCACATCCAAGGCCACAACTGGAAATCTGGGAATCAAATGTGACCAACAGTTCTCTCTCTTCACACAAATGGCAGTACCCTCCACAATATCTCCCTACCCACTGCACCTACTGAGAAAGATCATATAAGCCCTGGACATGCAACAGAAATCCTTTGTTAGTTCATGCACTAGTGCAATAAAAATGGGATTAGTACAAACGCATGTACAGCCTCTTCAAAAAAGAGATGATCAAGTACAAGCCATCCAAAATAAAAGTTAGTCCTCACAAATGAGACAACATTGCCAGCGTTCTATTGATTTTCCATTAACTGACCATCCAATACTGCATTGGATGTAAGGCTCTTTGCATCACCAGGAATGCTGTATGGAATATCAGACCCACTTACATCTCCAACCTCTACAATCAATATAACACATCTAAAGACCAGCACTAAAATAGACTCATTCAACCGACCTATCACCTTAAACATCTGGGACAGAAAAGACAGGTCACCAAGTGTCCAGAATATTTGAGCTCTCTCCCCTCTGAACTAAAACTGGAACCCAATAACTTTAAGGTTGGCCAAGGCCTTGAAACTCTTCTCTTACAGAGATCTTGTTCTCTAAAGGGCAGAAACATTACACCTGGTGGTCACAGACATTCCGTTCTTTAAGTAAACTTACTTTCAATGATGACGACCAAAATTAATAATGTATGCTGTTCTTCAGTGACTGAGAGGCACCATCCATGACAGTGTTTTTAATGCACCTGATCTTGCCTTGCCTTGCCTTAAAAAAGTGTGTAGGCCCTGCCGTGCACTTCTTTCAACCAATGCACTTTGAAACATCTTTTATGCCCCCAGTGCTGTACGAAATGCCCAAAGAAGTGTGCAGTGGAAGACTTGTTGAATGCCCACACATCTAGAATAACTTTAGTATCAGGACAATGAGGGCCTGATTCTGATTTTCATACAACAACAGGAAAGTGTTCTCCCATGAAGGTAGAACACTTTCCTTAAAAGCACCATATTCTGTCAAAGTGAAAATGTGGCAGCCTGGCATCAAAGTCTCAACATTTTGCATGTGCCTGATTTACAGCTTGATAACAGCCCTAGCAATCATCAGGAATGCAGGGCAGGCACTCCAAGAGGATTCACCTTCCAAAAGACCTGTGACTGTCAAAAACGGTATTCAAATATGGCACCTGTTATGCCACCTCAACCAATCCTATGTCCTTCGTGTTGTGGTGCGCTGAGATGTCACTAACCGAGAGTTATTTTCACTTTAACAGTGATTTCTTTAAACAAATCCAGGGTACGGCCATGGGGGCCACCCTAGCTGTAAGTGTGGCGAACCTGTACATGGAGCAATTCGAAGTCCACAAAGTCCTCAGCAACCATAACCCTTTCCAGTGCAAGATTCGAACATGGAAAAGGTATATAGACGATAATTTTGTCATCTGGAAGGGGAGTGTACACGATTTTGAACAATTTTTTAAGTGGCTGAATACACAAGATCGGTATTTGAAATTCACTCTCACAAGCAGCAATAAAGAACTTAACTTTCTCAATCTAATCATCACCGTAAAAGGAGACATGTAAATATTGAGTGTTAAACCATTTCACAAAACCACAGATAGAAACTCTCTACTACACTACGGGAGTTTTCACCCTCGACACATTAGGGATAACTTGCCACTTGGACAGTTTTTGCGCCTTAAACGGAATAGTACGCACAAATGCCATTTCAAAAGAGAAGCAGCAGCTCTGAGCGAACACCTGCATGATCGAGGCTACCCAGAAAAATTAACCTCCCTTGCAATGAAACGCGCAAGTAATAACAATAGAGAGGCCTTATTAGAATACAAAATGCACCACGGAAATGGTGAAAATGAAAAAATATTTTTGTGAACACCTACAGTCATTTGTCAAATCCAATTAAAACAATCTTATTGAAAAATTGGAACATCTTAGGACAAGGCACCAAACCACTCATGTAACCAATCATTGCATACAAAAGGAGTTCTAACGTGAAAGAACAAATCTCGCGAAACAAAGTCAGCCGTAGACCAGCCAAACAGAGCACGCTCCCTGAACAATGGGGCTTTACTAAGTTAACCGGCCATTTTCCATGTGGACACTACACATGTTGCAATTCCACTTTCAAAAGCAACAAACTCAACCTTGGATTAAGCACCATGTGTAGACAAAACAACTTCACCAATTGCAATTCAACCATGGTGGTGTACGGAATCTGGTGCCCCTGCAACCTGCTCTATATAGGCAAAACTGAAAGGAAGGTGAAAACGCATATTACCGAGCACAAAAGCTGCATTTGCAATCGAACCGAACATCTAATGCCCCACTAGTAGACCGTTGGGTTGAACATAGCCATAAAGTAGAGGATCTACGATTGTCAGTGATTTGGAAATGTAACCCAACCAGCGACGTTAACAGAGACAAAAACACACTATGAAAAGAGAACAGCAGCTCATTTTCTTGGCCAAAAGCTGAGTCACTGGGCTAAACGAAAAACTAGACTGGACAGTCTGAAGCTCAAAATACAGGAAACCGTTTGAATCAGTGGGAGGCATGCAGTGCCTTAATGATTTACCTGTGGTCTGCAACCTTTTTGTTTAACTTGACATTGACCCCCAAGCCAGACTGCCTTATGATCATTCTTTCTCCCCAAGGAATATCTTTGCTATTCCTATCAACCTACTGTCCCATTGGCCTGTTTTCAACAAGAGGCCGGGGTAGTTCGGAAGAAAAGATGAAAAAACAAAACACAAGAGAAGAAGAATAAACAGTCCTGCAAGGGAGAACAGGAGTCCTGTCTATATTTGACTACAGATACCAGCAGCCCTAGCAGCCCGGTTAAACAGTCACCATGGCTATTTGTAGCTATAAGTTTAGCGGCTGGACAACAGAATGCCCGCGCTCTGAGTTTGACTTCAAGATGAGATGGTTATGGCGTCATGCTTAATCTGTCCCCCAAGGTCGAGTACAAGATGGTGTTGTGTGTTTTCTCTGAAAAACGACAAACACCAGCAGCCTTTTGGCCTACCCAGCTGATCTGCATGAAACTACCTAATGTACGACACTGTTGCTGAGCAACAGATGGTCACATGGAGGCTAATCAGGCTTAAGTAATCAAGAATCACACCGACCATACAGACGGTTGAGATTAGAGCACTAGAGATGTGCCATTGAATGCAGCTGCTGAGCCCATATCCACAACGGCAATTGACGTAGGGTGTGGAGTTGCGATCTCGTTTCCACAGTGAACGAACAGTAAGCACAATGCAGAGGCCACCCGAGCCAGTCAATCACTTGCAGCCCATATAGTCACAATTGCACAATGGTTAAGTCGGGCACAGTTGTAGTGCAGTGGCCAGTTTCTGGAGTAACTTTCTCGGGTTGTTTACAGGGGTTGCATTAGAGACGGCGCCTCTGATGGGTGAGCGCTAACAACATTAGACATCCACTCACACAGTACCAGGCCAGAGTACTTCCCCGTTTAACCATCATGCCGGACACACACAAAAACGCACATAGGTAAAGATCTTTGTTGCCTGTTGAAAAAGACACGGTTTCATGAACCCGCGTTTCCTACCTGCCACCCCTGTCATGATAACACAGTCATACCTTTCTGGGGCATGTCTCCCCCAACTCTCTCTTATGTAGACAGTTTGCACCACAAATCAACCGTGACACCTTTGGTGTGTTTGACGCCCTAATCAACTAGACAAACCAAAAAGTGAACCTGCGTGCATTGATTTAGGTCAATACTGCTTAGTAAACACTACCGCCCCTACCCCAATAAAGATTAGCCACTTCTGGTCGGTTAACTTTTTCAATGTGTTTCGCTCTGTTGGACTCCTTTCATCTTTCATATCAACCATTAGGATCACACTCAGCACCAGCCACAGAAGCATACACAGCACCCATGCACTTCAACTTTACGTGGTTCTTGATACATAGCATCAGACGCCACCTCCAAGCAACTGCCCACCGGACTGAGCATTGGTGAGTGAAGATTTACATATATTTCTCGTGTGTCATGAGGGCTATATGGTTGAGTTAGGTCTCTTAAGAGCCGAACTATTGTAACCATCTGCCTGCTTGTTGATGCTTTTAATAAATGGACTGATTTGTGTATTACATATATTTCTACACTACATTGTCCAGGATGCTTAGCCTTACAGTTGATTCCGGCCGTAGTGTCATCTGACAGTGGATTTACAGGTGTTTCCTTCTCTTATCTTGAGACCCCAAACAGCAGTTTGATCATTTTTGTGGTCATAGAGCATTAAGTACTTGAATAATAATGTTGATAGTAATATTCAACCCCTCGAATCGATGGCTAACTGACTAGCCCTCTGGGATATGAGGTTCTCTATTTACTCTCTGTCCTTTCTCCTCCACAGGTGAGAACACGCCATCTCTCCATTTGACTGAGTGACGTGGGTCGCTGCGCCAGATTAAGACCTATTGTCTGATTTATCAGGTTGGGTCTTAAATTTGAAGATCATTGTGGTTTTCTATTTTTCATGCAACACATTGCTAGCTGTTTACAGGCTGACAAGCGCCCCTGAAGAATTGCCCCTGATTTTTGTGTATGAGAAGTGCGTGAGGAATGAAACATGTTGGGCTGAATGGGAATAGAGTGGTATGGTAATTAATGGATATTTGTGATTTTAGCAAACCTCCGTTCAACCACCAAAACTCTCGGGTTGACCGATTAGCTTGACTTTATTGACTGGTCTAGCTTGTAAACCTCCTTTAATTTGTTTTTTTTCCCTGTGCATTCTTTTTTTTTGCCTGTTAAATTTCTGTTAAACCAACAGAAGATGCAATGTATTTTAAGTTATTGTTTGTTGTGATTTCATAATTTTAATGTATTTGAATAAAATTGTATATTTTTCTACTCTATGTGTGTTCTAGCATCTGGTTGGATTCTCCTTTGCTAGACATTTGGTCACCACACAGATCTCTATTGTTGTTAGTCGAGTTCTTTCCTCTCTTTGTAGTAGAGAGTAGGAGTGTTCCCACATGTGGTCTAACACTGCTCACCAGCCCTTGTTGTTCTTTTTATATAGGTTTCACCTATCTTTGGGGTTTGCTATTGGTGCAGCAGTATAAAAATATTTATTTTCCCTTCAGCTCCTCTTTGTGTTAAAAGCCATTTAACTCTACTACACAAGTTTTTCCTTTATAAAAATAGCACTTCCCAGACTTCAGCACCACTTTTCTAGTTTACTGAAAAGTGGCAGTATTTTAAGAAATGATTGCAGTGCCACTGGTGCACAGGTTTCTATCAAAAGGATAAATTTGAGCAGCTTTTGCTGCTGGAAAACACAACCTCTGCCCTCCAATTATTCTAACCATCTCAGAATGTGGTGCTTGAAACTGTAGGGGAAAATGTCTGCTTTCTTCACTACTTTTATCACAGGCTCAGAATCAGTCTCTGAGTGTGAAATATACTTTCACTACCATCTGCACTACCTTGTCCTGGGTCCGATAGGTTTCAGTGGGATGTGAATATTAGAGAGATTTTACAAAGGTAGGTCATTTTTTCGCTGAACACCAAATCTGAAATTGTTTACTTGTGTTTTCTCGATTTTAGCTTATAGGAAAACTCTGAACCTGTTCAAAGTCTATGCTGGTCTGATAGGCCACGACTCAAGAGACAATTTCTGGGACCACTAACCTAGCATTTTGGCTGGACTGCCTGTTTCAGGGATGTAGGAAATCTGGTTTGCAAGTGATGTTTCGCCATATGCAAATTCACAACAGGCTGATAAACCATGATGGGGAGTGCTACCAAGAGCAATGCCAGAGGTTATGATTTATTCAAAACCTTCCATCCATGGCTGTTCAGTTTTGGCATTATATACCCTAAGTGGGATGGCATGCCCAGATTTGGAAGCTTACTGAGCAATGTCTCTGCAGTCTTGTGAAGACGGGATATGATATGATTGTGGTACCTGTCAACGCGGTGGCCGTCCGCCACCCGGCAATACAGTGTGGGAGAACTCCATATACACTATAACAGCACAACAGGGGGCATTGTGTGAGATGATGGCTCAGGCCATGGATAGGGTGGCCACTTCCATTCTCCCCCCTGAAAGGCAGGTGGAGCTCCAGCAGCAGGCAACAGAGTCCATTTGCCACTCACACAGGGAGGACATGTTGGCGTCGAACAGGGACCGACGGATTGGACTGGAGACTCTGCGCACAGCCATATCTGCAGAGTCACAGGCCCACAGGGATGCCCTGAGGTAAGAACACAGGTCCCTCAGAGATACTCTGGGTGAACTTGAGGTGTCCCGTAGTACAAGGTCAGAACAGCAGCTGGAGCAGCTGACACATACACTCTCAGCTGAGCTCCAGGCAACCCGTGAGGAGATCCGGGCATCACGCGAGCCCTTGCAGGCAGAAATGCGTGCTACCTCTGAGGTGCTGCATGGGGCTCTCCGTAGCATCATCCTACAGAACCAAACCTTTCAGACCTGCATGCTTGCTACCATGGAGGAGCATGCCAGGGCTTTGCGTGGTCTGCCTCCCACATCACGCCCACCTTCTGATGTACCAGCAGAGAGTGATGACAGCGACGGCAGTTCTCCCACTGTACTCCACGCATGTGGGTGTTGGGGTGCACCCTGTACCTCGTCCTTCCTGGGTGGCCTCCCTCCCACCCCCGGTCCACACATGGCCATTTTTTTTTTGTGGGTTTTTTCACATTTCATTCCGATTTGCTAAATGAAATTAGTATTTAATTCATTTGTTATGTTTATTTCTTCTTCTTTTCTATATTTTTTTATTTTCATTTTATTTTGATTCTTCATTTGTTATTTTGATTTTCATACATTTATTTTTATTTGGTTATGCTTCTGATTTTCACTTTATTATTTTATTTGTTTCTTTTACTTTACATTTACTTTAGCTTTTTTCAATTTTTGATTTGCATTTACATTTTTGCTCATAACCATTTTATTTCAGATTGTGAAATAATGTTACAGTGTGTTGCTTTGTGTACCTCCCATAGGCATCCACTGTGTATTCCAGCTGGGCACATGCAGGCTTGTCCTATCTTTGGGTTAGAAACTTGGGTTCCTGACACACACACCCCTCCTGCTTCCCCTTTCCATGGGCTCGCAAAGGGTGTGACCAAGTGACAGTAACTTACACAGAGGCATTGGGCTCCCATATATTGTGTGGGCAGTCTGTAGTCCAAACTGTGTATACATCCCTAGTGGGGATTGTTGTTCATTTCTCCACTGCAGGGTGGATTTGTATATGGTTTTACATTCAGGACTTTTTGCATGTATACATGTAGCTTCTTCATGTCCTAACGAGACCGTCTCCTTTGCAGATGCAGTTCATTTTGTATGCTGTACACTGCCACATTTGCCTACCAGCAACACTCTGCAGTTGGAAGGGGTGGATTTGCTCCTTAGTCAGGTTGTGACACTTGCACTACTTTAATTTTTACTGTCATATGTTGCGACCCTTGGATCCTGTATTGATGTTTTGTCTTCCTCGTGAGTATTTGTTAATGTGTGCTGTTTTCTTTTCATTGGTGAGAGGCAATTGTCTGTGGGCTGTTTCCATTTGGGAGGGTGCACTATGTGACACTTGTGTCATGTGATGTGCATTCCTTTGATTGCTTTCACATCGCATGCCATGCCATGGTGTGTTGGGTAGCTGAGATGGGGTTAGGGAGGGGTTGGGTGACATGCCACTATTTTTTGTAGTGTTTTGCAAGGGGGTAGTCCTTCATGCTGCATGAATGTGCGCCTTTTACTGACACAACATTGGGTGTGTTTAAGTAGCTAGGGATGCACACAATGAAGCACTTCCAGGTGAACAATCTCAGGTGGTATGGTTGTGACAGTTGACTGTCCCTTTTGTCATCATCATAAATTGTCCGCTGGTATGTGCCAGGCCTGTGTGCGCTCCACAGGTGTGGGATTTTAGGTGAAGAAATTTGCCACAAGCTGGGTACGGGCTGCCTCACCACGTGCCCTTTCACCTCCTATGCGCAGCGGGCATGCATATGGTTGGGGATGTGGGGGCACCACCATGTCCACCGGCACGCCCCGCCGGGTTGAAACATTGTGCAGGACACATGCTGCCACTATGATCCTGCACACTACTGGGGGTGCATATAGCAGCTGCCTACCAGAGTGATCAAGGGAGCGAAAGCGTAACTTCAGCACTCCGAATGTGCTCTCCATTATGCCCCGAGTTGCAATATGGGCTGTGTTGTATCTTACATCGGGTGGTGTGGTGGGGTTCCGTATTGGCGTCATCATGTAGGTGCTCAGAGGGTAAGCACTGTCCCCTGGGGAGGTGATAATGGTTGTCATTAGTGGTGTTTTCCCATTTCTCAGTGTCTGACATGCATGCATGTGCAGAGGCATTTATACTCACCAATTAGCCATGTGTCACCATGCCGCCCAGCTTCCAGGTCCCGGTTTAGGGGCGACATTCGGAATATGAAATTATCAGGCTGGAACCCGTATAGTTGGCATATACTGAGGTGATGATTCCCTTGGCATCGCATACAACCTGCACGTTGATGGAATGCCAGTGCTTGTGGTTTCGATAGATGTGCTCAGTGGCCCTGGGAGGACGTAGAGCCACATGGGTGCAATCAATGGCACCTAGCACTTTGGGGAAATGTGCCACCCCGTAAAAGTCCTGGACGACAGCCTGCCTTTCTGCAGGTGTTCTGGACATGTATATGTGCCTGCGGACTAAGGGGCGTGCAGTCATGATGGCCAACCCCTGGTGTAGGCAGCGTGACTGCGTGGCCTGGGAGACACCCCCGACTATGGCCCTTGTCCGCTGAAATGACCCAGTAGCCAAGAAGTGCAGTACATTGAGCACCTTTTCCAAGGGGCTCAGTGCTTGGGAGCACTGGGTGGGTGATGTGAGGTCATCCTCCCACTCCCTGACCAGTTCTAGGATTATTTGTGGTGGAAACCTGTACTTCCCATACACCTGGTCATCAGGCATCCCAAAAAGGCTGGTCCTGGGTAAAAATATGCGGGGCCTGGCTATCCTCCTCCTCCTGCGGTGTCCCACGACCACTGCTGCGAGGAACGGTATATTCATCGTAGCGTATGAGCTTATTGTTCTTTGCATGCACTTTTATGCTGCGCGGGGCCGCTTACGCCTGCTTCCTGCTGGCGTACGTGTTTCCGGATTAGCGCATCTTTTTTGGCGCACAGGTTTCCCCTGTTCGCTTCCATGAATACGTGTTGTTAGCGCACGTGTGGGCGTTGTGAGCATTTACCTCTGGTACTTCCCCGCAACGCCCACATTTTCAAGCGTTGTTCTCCATTCTGCGTGTTACGCCCCATGTTCCACCCACTTTTCTTGTGTGCGCTACACGATGTGCGCTTTCCATGTGTGTGTCGCGCACGCCGTTTAGTGACGTGTACGCCCGCGTGCGCCACCCACGGATTTGGCGCAAATCCCAGGTTTTACACGCGCAGCTCATTCCATGAATCGATGAACGGCTGCGTGCACGGATTTAGCATGCGTGCGCTGCGATTTTCAAGCTTGCGCTCCCCTTTTCGGCCCACATTTATTCCATGAATTACCCGGATAATCTTCAGATCAATCATTCACACCTGTGAGACATTGATAAACTCATGCTCCAAACGTGAATTTGACCACAGCCCGAAAACAAAGAGTTCAAAAACTACCAAACACGCAATTCTTTGAACCAACGGCCTCCAATGTCCCAAGAAAGCCAGAACCAGGAAAGGCAAACACATAGTACATCATACAGATAATGGTCACGCCGTGTGCGAGAAGGACCACCCACCAAGAGACCTCTGTTCTGCTGCGTCGCATACGCCAAGCAGAGCTTCCTTGTCAAAACATGATTTGCTGCTCAAATAAACGTTTGCTTGATTTGGCTCTCTACAACTCTTCCAAGACCTTTTATGTTTTTAATTGGTGACATTTGCACTGGCATATAATGTACCAGTTGGCATTGTACCCCAGTACCGCAGTGCTACCTGTATCAGGAACTACTTTAGTGATGATATGGCACACATATATGTGCCAACTGTGCATCCAGTGATACCAGGCAACGCACAATTTGTTTGGTGGGTCCATTCTTGATTTGATTCAGTGAAATACAGCCGGGTACTGTTGATTTGAAATCAAGAGTGCCTGGAGGTCATGAAAATGGCAGCGATGTGCTTTATAAATCCCAATGCCCTAACACCCGAGTGCTCTGAATATTAGCCTGAGTCATGGAATTATTTGCGTGAAAGAAGCAGATTTCCGCGCCTTTCTGCCCGAAAATCCCCATACTTCAAACAGGGATTTTCGGGCAGAAAGGCGCACAAATCTGCGTTTTTTACGCAAATAATAAATGTATGTAAGCTCTCAGAGGAATTGTAAATACTGAGGCTTTTTATACAATCTCTTCTACAATCGCTTATATAAAATGCACCATAACGACCAATTATTTAAAAAACAACATCTCGGATGGAACCACACCAACCCATACGAATTGTTTCAGGCTCACTCAATTCACTTGCTTGCACTAAAACATGTGCGCCACGTACAACACTTTAACAGTCCACACGCTGCTACTCTTCAATATTTATCCTGTTCATCTTCTTAGGCCTGACGGTGCCGTCCTTGAGGGGTGCATTGGAGTCTAACCCGCCCCTCTACCCATGACACAGGCGCACGATTGCACATTGTGTTTGTGGTGCAGGGCGGTCGCATGCAGCAACTGAACTTATCATTGGTGTACGTGTGTTCTATGGATGACGAATCCGACCTTTGTGGATGAGGTCACCGAAAAGAGAATCTTTTGTTCATTCTCACATCAGTCTTTCACTCAGGCCTAAGTGCGTCATAGAATGTACTCACCCTTTGCAAAGTATACGCGCGGGTGAGTTACTCATCTAGGAGGTGTTTGTTATTGAATTAAATTGCCATTGGTAAACCGAGCTATCAACACAGATAAACTGGGGTGTGACATGTTCCCCACTGCTCCTGTTTCATATATATCGTCTGATGGATTACCCTGATAAAACTGCAGGGGTGTACAAAACACAAGATGGCAGAGACCATCCATCTGGGCTCACCCTTGGCTTTCTCTTCTGCTCCTCAGAGTAACAACTCTCCTCGGAGTATCGAAAGCTCACAGGAGCATAGCAGCTTCACTTCAGTGGCCCACCCTTATTAATTTTGGATTTGTAAAATGCGCTTCTTAGGATGTCATCAGTTCTAGTGGGTAATGTCACAGTTTTAATGTCGACCACACCACACAATTCAAGCCCCTCCCCTTAACCACCACAGAAGGGAATGCTCTGATTACTTACCGGTCATTTTCATTACTCTTAGTGCTACTCTTCCTTGTCACAGTACTTACCTCATGAGACCCTGTCTCCGACACAGGACCTTCTTTTATTTCTTTTATTCCATATAACTCCTCCCCTTAACCCATGTCACCCAGTTTCATTGAAATCCCGGGGGCATGGATGTACGCAATTTCAAGACGCTAACATTGTTTAGTTAGTTTTTGGTGTGCTCATTACGCCACGCCGAACAACATTCCATCCTGATAGGACAACTTTTTGCAGACGCCTTGATGTCATCTGTCGACTGCAACATAATGTCAAGATCAATGTCTTTTTCGCCTTGTTTATCCTTATTCAGTTCTACTTCATAGAGAACTGGTTTTGCTGGCCTACATTTATTTCTCAGGATTTACATTCGGGAAAAGGTGACCAGCATTCAAGGTTGAGATAATGGAAAAATTATGGATTCAGCCTGCACAAATCTTTACAGCTGAACGCATTATCGCCTTACACATGCAGTTTTCCACATTATAAAATCCTGTGGCATACATCTGATGGGAGTGCACCGTCCTGAAGAAGATGGGCATCAATTGTGAATCAGCTTAGATGCCTTGTACCATCGAAACTACTGTTTATTTACATGTCGGACCCAGTGTATTCAATAGGTCATGACAGTATAGTAGTTGACGTACGGCACCCCTTCTTTTTTCTGTTGGTCTTAACTTCAGAAGTAACCAACATTATTTTGTCTAGTAAGCTACGGTGGTTTTTATATTGTTAAATGTGGCCGTAGCCTCTGACCGCCAGCTGGATGATCCCCTTCAACCGACATGACGTTCAGACTGCTTGGCTACATTAAGTTAGCGTTGACTGAATTATCAGTCGTGTTTTTAGAAAAGTACTGTGTTTTTCAATTTTCTAATTAAACGGTATTATTCAGATAATGAGCTCGAAACATGATTCAATATGTATATTTTAAACATATAATGAAATACAAATAAAACATTTATGGTTTCTAAATTTCTTTGCTCTTGGTATGGTTTGATCTGTGGTTCTGAATTTGGGTGCCCCCCTCCTAGTTCCATAGACGGGTTCCTCCATAACTTGTTTTTTTCCGCTGACACACTTTACGTTTATTATTGTTGTTACTTCCTCTTTGTCAGCGAAGTAGAGGTTCTCCCATCTCCTGTTTCGCTTACCCAGTTTACATAACCAAGCCAGAGCATGGGACCTTCCCTGCAGGGAGGGAGAAGAGGTAGTCAGTACTGTCGCGAGGAAGAGTAGGACTAGAAGTAATGAAGATTACCGGTAAGTAATCAGAGCCTTACCTCCACGTCCACTATACCTCGTCCCAGTACTTACCTCATGAGGCATACCATAGCAGCAACAGGGAAAAGGTCCCAATGAGACACAGAGCCAAAAACAGTGCAGAAAACCACACACCTTTAATAACTCTAAATTCACATCCCCACTGACAAAAGCCCAACCCCGAAGAACCATCCCCCGTGTGGGAGACATTCAACCGATGGTGGTTGATGAAAGTGCTTTGATCTGCCCAGGTGGCAGCCCTACAAATGTCCTGTAGAGAAACGCCCCTTGCATCGGCCCAGGAAGCTGCCAAACCCCTGATGGACCGGCCCTGAATGTACACAGGTACAGGCAGTTCAGAAGCCACATGGGCCATGAAGTCAACACCACAGAAACCACTGAGGCCTCACGACCCACACCAGCAGGGCCAAAAGTAATCAGACTGTCAGAACGGGGCAGTCCTAGCCAAATACTCCAACACCGCCCGCCGCTCATCAATGGCATGCCAAGCCACCTCCTCTGGCGTTTGTGGATCCTGAAAAATGCCAGGGAGAACCAAATCTTGAGAGGTGTGAAACCGAGACACAACTTTAGGTAGCAACTTTGGATCATACCTCAACAACACCAAGTCCGGCAGCACCCTCAGGAAAGGGGGGTGACACAATAGAGCCCCAATCTCCCCCAGCCTATGGGCAGAAGTGATAGCGATAAGAGAATCAGTCTTCAAAGTAAGATGTTTGATGTCAATCTCAGAAATGGGCTAAAAAGGAGGCCCTTGAAGGAACCGTAAGACAAGGGGGGAGATCCCAAGGGGGAAGACCTTTATAAGCACAAGGCCGGGAAGAAGAAAGACCCAGGAGCAAATTCCCCACCAACACCTTCCCATCCAGGTGGCCATCAGAGTCCCCCAAGAGAAATTTAATGGAGGCCCATTGAGAGCGAAGCTTGGAGACCGCCAAGCCTTTGTCCTTAGCCTCCTGGAGGAATGGGAGAATAGCGGGCAGACCAGAACTCAGAGGAGGGATCCCAGACCACCCCAACTACTCCCGGAAATGGCACCAATTCCTGCCATACGCCTTCAGAGTAGAAGGTCTACGAGCATTCATGATAGACTAGACCACAGGATCTGAAAACCCCTGAGACATCAACCTAGACTGTGCAGTAGCCATACTGTCCATTGAATCTGACGGACTCCAAACCCCAGACCCCCCTGTAGGGGACATGGCCACTTCGGAACCAGCCAAGGCTCCCGGGACTGAAGCTCCAACAGAGAGGGGGACCAACTCCGGCTGGGCCAGAATGGAGTAATCAACAACACAATCGACTCAGACTCTCTGATGTGCTGAACCACCCAGGGAAGAAGGGAAAGAGGCGGGAATGCATAAAGGAGACCCCGAGGTCACTGTACAGAGAGGGCGTCCACCCCCCAAGCCCACCCGGCCTGAAACCGGGAGCGGAAAAGGGGAACCTTTGCAGAGAAAGAGATCTAGTACCGGGGTCCCAAATCTGACACAGATATCCACAAGGACCCGGTTCGATAGAGACAGTTCTGCAGAGGAGGGAGCCCGGTGGCTGAGAAGATCTGCTCGCACATTGTCCACCCCCCTGACATGTGAGGCCACCAGGGACACCAGATGCAACTCCCCCAAGAACCTATCTGAGCAGCCAGAGCATTCAAGGAGCGGCCGGAAGACCCCTGGTGGTTGACATACTCTAAGGCTGTTGTATTGTCCGTCTGGACCAAAACCACCCGTTCTTCCAGAAACACCTTGAAGTACACCAGAGCCCGGAAAATGGCACACAACTCTCTCTAATTGATGATCGATGGCTTCCGCTGGCGTCTGTAGTAAGAGTGGTCACAGGCGGAAGGACCAGGGACAACCTTGCCCGGAGATTCGGAACCTCCAATCACCACAGCAGGGAGACCCTCAGAGCTGGGGACACCGGGACCAAAGCCTAGTAAGCTTGAGATGTCAGAAGCCAGTGGGAGAGAAGATAAGACACCAGAGGACGTAAATGAAGATGCGCCCAAGGAATCAGAAACACGCAAGATGCCATGTGCCCCTGCAACTTGAGCAGTAGGCGAGCCGAGACATACTGCCTCCTGAGAATCCTGCCCAGAACAGTCAGCAAGAGATGGACCCTCTCCTCGGACAGAAAAACTCGGCCCTTCCTGGTGCAAATCTGAGCCCCGGTGAAAAACTAGATTCTGAGAGAGCTCCAACGGAGACTTCTGCCAGTTCAGCAGTAACCCCCAGTCCCGCAATGCCTGGACGCCCAACTGGAGATGAGTCAGGACTGTCCGTCGGAGGGCCGCCTTGACCAACCAGGTAGTGAAAAATCTGAATTCCCCAGAGATGCAAATGCGCCACCATCGGAGCCACCAGCTTGGTGAACACTATGGGGACCGGGCGCAACCCGAAGGGGAGCATTCAGAACTGAAAATGCCAGGATCCCACTGCAAAACGGAAGAACTTTATGTGACAGGGGCAGAGATCCACGTGGTAATATGCATCCTGAAGATCCAGAGATTCCATCATGTCCCCCCTGTACAACATCGGGAGAGTGTTCTGTAAAGTCTCCATTTTGAAGAGTTCCTTCCGGAGGAAACAGTTCAGGGCCTTGAGGTCTAATATTAGGCAATACGTCCCTGAAGGTTTAGGGACCAGGAACACCCGTGAGTAGGAACCCCAATCTCAAAACAGGAAAGGAATGGGAATGATAACCGCCTTCAGCAACAAACCGGAGAGAGCAGTTTCCATAGCCAACGTCTTAGTCCGTGATCTGGGTAAAACAGTCCGAACCATGCAACACTGGATAGGTGGAGACAGGAAGTTCACTTGATAACCCCTCCGATTGGTCTTGAGAACCCAGGAATCCAAGCACCACCTGTCCTATACCGGAAAAAACAGCCGGAGACGCCCACCGGCCTGTCCATACCATCAGGATTTCTGTTCCAGACCAGGATTTGAAGAGCGTGGAGGACCCCGGCCCTCCTCGATCCCCAAAAAGATTGAGAGGAGGAGCCAGGGAAAGGCCTTCCAGACACTGCACCCGCAACTGAGGAAGACTTCCTGGTCATCGAGATAGACTTGCGCCGCAATTTGTCGCCGTGTTTGTCAGCCCGAAACACTTTATGCACTTTAACCTCAAGTGAATCAGCAAAAAGTTTGGACACGTCAAAAGGAAGTTTTAGGGCAGCTGCCTGTGTTCCAATCCCACAGATGCACATGCCTCCAGGCCGACACACCAGCCCCATGGCCATGGCCGAGCCAAGCGCCCCATCAAATGCCAGATCGGACAAAAGTTCAACCTGTCTCTGCATCTCTGATAGCAAAGGGGCACAGTCAGAACCAGCATCCACTGCCTTTTTCAATTTTCCGAAACCACTTAGCACAGTTTCTGCTGTGTAGGAACTGTAGATATTCACCCTGGGGACCAGATGTGCACCAGCATGAACCTTCTTCAGGCTGGAATTAACCCTACAGTCCAATGGGTCCCGGAAATCTGCTTCCTCGGCTGGCATAGAGGAGCGACCCACCAGACTGGCGAGGATATCATCAACCTTAACTGGATAAGAGAGCAAAATCTTGCCCCCTTTCAATGGGTAGAGCTTGGACATAAAGTTGGCATTGCAATCTTCTCTGGGTCACACCATTCCCGAAGGATTTGATCTTGGATATCAGATACCAATGGCAACCCCATCCTTGGGGTATACCTATACTGGGGAATAGCGGGGTCAGCCCCCTCCACTGGTACCAGGGGCTCTGAGAACCCCATGCAGTTCCAAACTTGAGCAAGAACCTCCTCCACCCCTACCCTGTCCAGCTATTTCCCTTCTACATCAGCCGATGAGGAACAGGAAGTGGCAGAGGACTCTGTGCCATAAGACGAGGATGAAGAGAAAGACACACACAGGGAGCTTGTGCCCATGCACATGGCTGTGACTCCCTCCAGCATGATGCTTTAGCAAATTTTTTCAATTCTTTCCTGGTTAAGGAAAAACGCTTTTGACTTCTTCTTTCTCCTCCTGCACAGTTCAGGTGAAGAGAAAGACTAGGAAGAAGACAGGACAAGGTGCCTGAGTTTTGCAGAATATTTACCCATGGCGTGCACAGACAACAAACAGAACACAAACTTGATGATTACACATTTAAATGGTAGCGGGAGAACCCCCACCAATGGGGAAGACCAAACGATCTATCCCCCTGGGAACGGGCTGTTCCACCATAGTTCACCTCCCCTCCGGAGGCGGAGCCCACCCACCTCCAGAAGGCAACATCGGGAGAATACATCAAATGAACCTGTAGAGGAGGTCCCAGATATGACCTGCACTCCAGCCACCCATTTTGAAATACCAAGAACATACTCGCCGAGATATGTGACGTATGAGGAGCAAATAAACCAACAGAGAGCAGCACTAGGGCTCTGCCCAGTGCCCATCAGAAGTGCAATACCTGTTGAAGTGCCAATAACCAGACAACCATGGGCAGCACGATACCCATTGAGACAACCGTAGCAACAGCTGACACGACACGAAAACTACTTTCAAACTGTCCCAGAAGAGACCCACAGGGCCTTAATCGAAGGCGAATGGTGACGAACATACAGACGAACGAACCGACAATCAAAAGATGACACGCAAAGACAAAATGTATAGAATAATGATGTAATGGACTTGGAAGAAGAAACGACGTTGAAATATAAAGAAAGGTAAAGAGTAAGTTGGATGAAAAAAAGCAACTAGCTAAAGCCTGTATATAGGCTTGTAACACAAGAAGCTAAGAAAACAGTACGGCTTGCTATGCTTAGTAGAAGAATAGAGCTGCAAGCGACAACTATATATATCTACCTCAGTGAAGCACATTATATAAGTGGAGTCCACTTTAGACGAAAGCAGAATTAAGCTCAGGATGATAGAGGTCACACAGGCCAGGATTCATATGCAAGCACAAAACCAGACGAAAGAGCGGAATCGAAACTTAGCAAGAAGCAGCTCATGCCTGGGATTTCAAGGTCAACATAAGGAAGAGGAGAGTGGCAACTTCAAAGAATCGAAACTTCAGATCATAGCAGCCAGCTCGTGAAGGTCGAGATAAGGAGGCCCAGGCAGGTGGCAATGCCGAAGGGAGAATTAAATACGCAAATAGAATGAAAATGAAGCAGATTCACGGTGTACTAACACGTGATCAGCCAAGCGCGAAGATGTACCAACGTCTGATGTCACCCAAAACCAGAGGATGCCATAACTTTTCCCGATAAGAAGCTACAGTTTCGAGGGCAGCCTCAACCAACTAATTGACACATAGCCCTAAACCACTTATTGATGGAAGGAAGGGAGGGTGAATCTTGGGGCACACCGCATCTGAGTGAACATTCTGCATGCTGCTAATTAAAGTGGAGATTTATGCCTAGGGGTGTAACCGACCCAATCACAATGGACCAAATAATCTAGGGTCCTATAGTTAGTAGAACCAATGAGACGGCGTACTTGTAGTGAAGCATAGCACGAGTTATGTAGAGGGATGGACGTAGACGCCCACCCGATAAGAGTTATCCAATCCTCACACTCTGTCACCATATACAGATATAGTATCTATACTTAAGTTACCTTTTCTAACCAATAGACTTGCATGACAAACTTATAAGTGTTACACGTCAATGATGACGAATTTTGCCTGTAAGAATCGCTGTTTGAATGAAGATTGTGGAAGTTGAAGCGAGACAGGCAATCGCATCACTGTTGATTTCCTATTGTTTACCTGTTTTCTGTACTTGTCATTAAACGGACTTCCCTTTGCCAAACCATTTGAGTTGTCCTTATTGATTGGTGTTGGAGTAAGAGAATCCCACACCCCATCCACCTCAAGGTGCAGCTATCTCGTCTTAAAGTACTCGAGGGTGAACTCTGAACCCATGGGCCCGTCAGAGGTTGCTCCGCCCTCCTGTATAAACCGGTATGCTTCACTGAAACGCTCGGCCCCACTGGCAGGAGAAAAAGGCATTGCAGTCATACATGAAGCTCCAACCTCCTTAACACACCCCGGCCCTGTAGGACCCGGGCCGTGATGCTGTGACGCCGGCCTAGAGTCAGGTAAAAACTTTGTGAGGCATTTCCGCTCAACTGGGACCCCAAGCCCAGCAGGGGACCTGGGAGCAACGCTGCACCTGAAGGAGCCGAAGACCCCACCACGCAGCCCCACCAGGGGGCCAGCAATCGTTGTTCCCCAGAGCCCTGCACCAGGAATAGTCCAACCTGCCAGAGGCAGGACAAATTAAACTGGGTGACGCGCGTTAATGGGAGGAGTTATAGGGAATAAAAGAAGGTCCTGTGTCAGGGGAAGGGGCCAAATGAGGTAAGTACTGGGACAAGGAAGAGTGGACGCGGAGGTAATGAAAGGGAATGCTGCCACCCGTGCTCTTCCCAGATGAAGTGCTTCCTGGCGACATTGTAATGGCACACATTCACCTAACTAGAATGTCATCCATGTTAAAGGCTCTGCAATCTGGCTCAGACTTGCCCGCAGGGCAATAGAGCAGCCCCCGAGGGGCCGGCCAGACAATCATTGTGGGCCACTTTTCTGCATCAATGTGTACTTAGTGCACTCAGCAGCTGGTCGTTTTAAACAATGTACATCGGAAATCATGCGCTTCAAAAGAGACAATTTGCCCACATATACACAAAGAGTGCACATCAGAGACTACTCAAACGTTTGTCATAAAAAAGCATGAATTGTAATTTGTGAATAAGGGCCACATTGTTTCTACTGCACGAGAGTATTTTGTGTTGCTGTCCGACCATGATTCTTATGGTTGAATGTCTTTTCATGTAACTTGCAGTGGCTAGGACTAAAAAGCATATGCAATGTCACTTCCGACACCTCTTTGATATGTATGCAACCTGGAAGGAACATACTTGCGGATGTGCATGCCACTGCAAGAGTGGGCGGAGCCTACAATGATCCCTCATTGGAATTCAAGACCAACATACTTTCCCATAGGACTTAAGGGGTTAATTTAAAGAGGCTGTGAAAAAAGGCAGATGTAGTGCTGCCATCTTGTATTTTGCCCATGAGAGGAGGAGGAATGATTCAGAATGATGGCGCTCATCTGGAATTGGGCATGCCATATTTGGAAGATGACAGGGCAGCAGAACCAGTCCTGCATTGGCTGAGGATTTGGATTTACCCCAAACACAATCCCTAATCCCATATATTTTAGGCACGTTTGAAATTCCATGGCTATCCTCTGTCGGGAAACAGTTGTTAAAACTGAATTCGAAGCCCTAATTAACCAAGCCAACCTTGCTGATTCGAGGCGCTGCACCTCATTTAAAAATTCAGTTGTCAAAATTCAAGGATAACCGAGAATTCTGTGAAATCCATAATGGAACAAATAGAAGTCTTGTTATAATCTCATAACAGGGCAAGATTTAATTTTGTCTGCCGTTAAGTACAATCTCGTTCCGTTGTACAACAGGTAAGAAAAAGGTTGTCCTTTCTGCCAAAAGGCAGAGGAGGACCTTTTGCACTTCGTGTTGTTTTGTCCAGAATGTAGAGACATCAGAGCCAAACCTCTAAGGTCCATTTTGAGAGAGGAACAGTTCACACAATGTCGTCCGGGATAGTTGTATTTGCTGTGGCAGCCAATCCAAAAGTAAATGGGCCTCATTACCACCCTGGCAGAATGGGTTAACGGGTGCCACAAATGGATGCGGACCCGTTAAACCAATTCCGCCTGATTATGAGGTCCCCTCTCGGGACCCGGTAAGGATGCCTGGTAAAACCAGGCGTCGTTTACCGGGGCCCGCGAGGGGACCAGGGAGCTAACAACGGGACGGTCGTAATCGGCCCGTTGTTAGCTCCCTGCACCCATTCGCATTGAGCCTTATGGGGGCTCGAATGGGAATGGTGACGGTCTGGGCCCGGGTTCCCTGAGGGAGGAATTACTGGGCCCTCCAAATTCAGAATGGCCTGGTAATTCCCCATTCAGGGAACCAGGACCCGGTTTTGGAGGCAGCCGTGCCGGCAATAGCAGCATGGCTACCGCCAAAGCCGTAATGAGGCCCAATGTGTCTCTATTGCACTTTTTAAATTGAGCACTAGCTAGAAGGGCTCTTCTGCTGACTCAATAAACTGTGTTTTGTATCAACATTAACCTACAATCTGGCCATCTAACTCCTTGCAGGTGCTGTATGTTTAATAGCATCATATTGAGAGGTTTTTTTTTTAATCCTTATTCTTAATAAGCACAGTGATGCTATGAGATAATGGGCCTCATTACGAGATTCGCTGAACGGGTTAACGGGCTCCGCTAATGGAGGCGGACCCGTTAAACCCGTCCTGCGAAATTACGAGGTGTCCGTACCGGGTCCTGCGAGGGGAAGAGGGATCTAACAACGGGCTGGTCGTAATCGGCCCGTTGTTAGCTCCCTCTCCCATTCCCATTGAGCCCTATGGGGGCTCAGATGGGAATGGGGAAGGTCCGGGCCCGGGTTCCAGAGGGAGGAATTACCGGGCCCTCCGTACTCGGAATGGCCCGGTAATTCCCCATTCTGGGAACCCAGTAAAGAAGCCTGGTTTGGCGGCAGCCATGGAGCTAACAGCTCCATGGCTGCCGCCAAACTCGTAATGTGGCCCGATGTATCGATCCCTGTGTTTGATCATGATTCCACGTTCTATGAGGTTTTATTCGGTTCCATTTTATCATCTATATCAGTTCATGAGTGACCCATAGTCTGACTTACTCATTATTGTGTGCAGAATCTAAAGGCCTGGGGTAGTTTGATATCGATTTTGTCATTTATTTAATTCTCATTTTACCATTGTGGTGTGTATGCCTGGAAAAGGTTTTATCTGGTTACTCCTATTACTCACATGAGTGAGCAGAGTGTTTTGTGTTAAGCAGAACCCTCGTTGGAGTCCCTCATTGTGCTTTACTTTTGCTGCAATTCATCTCCAGGAGGAGCAGAGTATCTTTTGCAGCTGAGACTTTCTACACTCTTTATAATCTAGAGGAGCAGCTTCCTCGCAGCCTGCTGCAGAGATCACTTTTAAGCCTCCCTCCATGCGGAGCGTGCGGAGTGAGCAGAGTGTTTGCGTTTAGCAGAACCCACGTTGGAGTCCCTCATTTTGCTTTACCTTTGCTGCAACTTATCTCCAGGAGGAGCGGTGTATCTTTTGCAGCTTAGCCTTTCTACACTGTTTATCATCTAGCGGAGGAGCTTCCTCGCAGCCTGCTGCCGAGATCACTCATAAGCCTCACTCCACGCGGAGCGCACATAGAGAGCAGAGTGTTTTGTGTTCTGTGTTCGCTGTGCGCAGATCGTCCAGCTGATATCGCATATCAACTACCTCACGATCCACAATTTTGCAATAAGGTCATCTTCACTACATTGCTTTAGGTTCTGCTGATTGCTAAGCTGAAAACAGTGGGTCTGCCATGAGGTGAGCTGTTATAGCAGGGTGGCAGTTTGACATCAGCCCATGGGCACTCGCAGTAACACCGCTGCTGCCTTGGCCAAATCTAATTTACCATCTCTGACCTCCAATACTACGGACACTGACATATTTTGCTCGCTGCCTACACATAACGCCGCCTCAGCATTCTATACTAACACCAATGACTCCAGAGATGTGGTGAACGATCTGCCTGGTCCATCCGAGCGCAGGTTGACGATTTCTAAACCAAGCTCAGTCTCTACTGCCGCTATTGATGATTCCTCAACTGTAAATTCGTCCCTTAACAGTGCTCCCAAATCCTGCCCATGAAAGACGTTCCACTTAGGCAAGAAGTCAGTGGCACCCCCTTTCAAGTCTCAGACCAAAATCGCAGACTTTTTCTTAACAAAGAGTCTACCATCTGCAAAGCTGACTCTATTGCCAATCCTGCTCCTTTGGATTTCAACAATCAGCTGAAGGCAGAGCTAACAGCCTCGGTGCCATGTTCGGGATACAAACTTATTGAGATTGTGTCTGCAGCTGTAAGTGGGGAGAATGCCTCGAAGTCAGTAGGTGGTGTGTCCCTCAGTGATGGCGGCGTGGTCGGTCTTGGCTTGGATGGCGTGGCTCTCCCCACTAAGGCTGACCACCCCGCCTTCAAATTCAGAGTTAAGAACCGACTGGGTGCGGAACCACTACTCTCTGCAGTTACTTGTTCTGATACTCCACTCGACCATCAACTGGTAGCATCAGCTAATGGTGACCCTGCAACAAATTTGGACGATCCTAGCCTAGCCTTCAATTTTGGCGCAATCAGGAGTGTGTCTGAGGACTATGCTGGCTTATCATCTGATGGAGTGCTTTCTGACACACCAAATGTATTTAATTCCTCGCAGCTCAGCGGTCACAGTGCGCACAGTAGTACTAGCTATGACACAGCTACCATGTTTGGAATTCTTGAAAATTCTCTGTCTATTCTCATCACCTGCTCTAATGACATTTTGAAGCACCTAAAACAACAGGGTCTGGTAATTCACAACCATACCAATATCCTTAACCGACCAGAGACTTCTCTAAGATTGACTGTGCATTGCTGATGTCTTTACATAATACCATGCAAAATTCCCCAGCTCCTCCCAATGCTCAATTAACTACGCAGGAGGGTCCTATTTCGGCAGTTGTTTGGCAATCTCGAAAAAAAAGAGCAGCAAGGGCTCGAGAGACGTCTCCTATCTTGCTCCTCTCTCTGGTCTTGAGTGTGTCTCCCTTGACCACTGCGCAAATGGCCCTCTTGATAAGGAGATTACCCACGGGCGAAGCGTGGATTTTAAGATTAATGCTATTCGTAAGGAATCCTCGGAAACTACAGGTAAAGATTGTATTTCTGTCAAGGGAGGACTGACAGCAACCAGCGATGGGGATACTGCGACGATTATTCAGCAAGCAACTAAAAAAGGCATCTTTAAGGGCGCAGTGGCACAGGCACAGATTGAAATTACATCTCGGAACAATTGTGCAGTACAAACACCATTTCTCATTGAGGTACGATTACCTTGGCTGAAGGAAATAACTTGGCAGCGAACATTGCCACCTCTGACCCGACTAGCATTGCAGGACCGAAGGCAGGCAAAAAGAGGGAATGACCATGCCAAAAAAGACAGACGGAAGGGGCATCTGACAGTAAACACCAACATGCATTGGCCCCCGTATACAACCTGAGAAAACTGTTCCACTTCCCCTTGATCACCACCATCCCTCTTCCTCAGGCCTTCGACTCATCTGTCTACTGGTAAACCAGCTACTCTGGCCACAGCACATTCTACTGCCCGTCCATTATTGGCTGGACCTTCTTTGCCAGTTTCTGATAGTAGCACTGGGTTTACAAAAAAAGTCTGTGGAAGCTGGCAACATAGAGCGGGTTCCTCAAATCAGAAGCCTCTTCCGTAAAGATCGTCACGATTTTCTGAATCGTGAGGAGGTCGTTGAACTGTCCCACTCCATCATTCAGCTACGCACTATTGTCAGCAGTGAAATTAGAACTGTATTTCATTGTGAAAATTAAGAATTTGTCACATCTTTGGTCTATTTTTCCTCTGGAGGGCTGATGAGGTATGTTGCTGACTCCACCCCACTTTTTCTCAGGACAGGATATGAATGTTCTGTAGTGAACAGTAAAAAACCTCCTGTCTTGGACAGCGGCTAATGTCCTTGAAGCTGGCCACCTATCCCATGCTTCGTCCCGCCCCTTGGAGATTTTATCGGTCGCTACCATGGTGTCCTCCTCGGCCTTGAGGGGTTGTGGCGGAGGCAGATTTGGGACGTCCGATGAAGATGATCAATGGGAGTGGCTAGCAGGGATGGTCGATCAAAGGAAATGACAGGGTCCCTAACAGCCCCTCCTTCCTTCTTAGCTGGAACACCAGGGGGCACCAGCATTTATACATGCCGGATAGCATGTTTGATCATATTGATTGTTTTAACGTGATTGCATTACAGGAAACTTGGTTTGTGGATTCTTTAGTCCTGGATGGCTGGGCAATCATTCAATAACCTGCAATCAAAGGGAAAACAGGGAGGCCCAAAGGAGGCCTACTTTTGGGTGTTAAAAAAAACCCTTAAAACTCAGTGAAATGTGTTGTGATTCCCCTAATGTTTTGGTGGGCATAATGACAACTTCTGATACCTCCAGGACTAAAGATATCATTTTGGTCAATGTATATGATTCCCCCTTACGTTGCACCTCACGTCGCTATCTTGAAAAATGTTGAGGGATGGTTTAATTCAGCTAATCATTCCTCTCTTATTTTAATGTGTGTTGATTTTAATTCAAGAATACCCCATACTTACAGCCCTGAGGTTACAGCGAACCGCATCCATTCATCGGGCTTAGTCTCTGAATCTAGGCTCGATCGCCTCTGCACTCGAGGCATTGGCTGGGTGACGATGCTCTACTCACAAGGGTTTGCTATGATAAACTGAGCACATCCCTCTGTTGTCCTCCCCAATTCATGAAGACTAGTATTAAGAGCTCCAGCATTATTGATGTTTTTGTGGCAAATAAGCCCTCTCTCATAATTGACATGTGCATTCACCATCACAAAGAGAGCGACCACCTAGCCATTATTCTGAGCCTTGACATTGAGGGGCCTGATTTGGGAGATCACACGACAGGTACGATCACGGTTAATAAAGCACTGACCCAAATACAGTGGTCAACCACAATAATGGAGACTGCGGTAGTTATCGGCCATAAAGCATTTAAGGATTTCATACCGCCTTGGGAAATCCCTCCACTTGTTTTAAACTGGCAGCAGGGCTCCTCAACCATAACAAAATATGAGGAGTGTGTAGCATCCATTAATGTGCGCACCTTTCCACAAACTGCTGGAAATCATAGGAGGGCAACCAGATTGAACAAGACTCCATAAACATGATTACGATAAACAATTAGAGAGCAAAAAAGAACTACCCAGAATGAATTATGAAGCTTGGGCCATACTGCTCTCGACCAAGCTCAATATGCCATTGGTCGTAGGTTGATTCAGGCAAATTATAAGAATGGGTCTGAAACCATTGTTATTGGAAAGAGTGCCAACGGTGGATAGATCTGGTCCCAACTTCACAATCTAATGATTTGCGTAAATGTTGGCACATCATTAATGCCGACAATCCAACCTGGTCGGATATGAATGGAGTCTCTGAACATGAGTGGGTAGCACATATCACAGACACTCTTGGTGGCCTTCAGTTGGAGCAATAATGTATTGTCAACCCGCCTGGGATATGGGAGTTCAAAAAGAATAGGGATGAAGTCGCCAGATTAATCAATGCCAGCAAGTCATCCTGTGCACCAGGACCAGATGTCTTGTGAACTTGCTGATAAAGGAAGATGCCTGTTTGTGGGCTGAAGTTTTGTATCACCTTTCCTCTTGTATTGCTGCCACCCAACCTCTTCATCAATCATGGCATGACAGCATCCTAGTCCCAGTACCTCAGAAAGGATCCCATGCTGACCCACGCAATTATCTTCTTTTGGCCATGCTGGATGGCCCAGCAAAGGTGTTTGTAGGACTCCTTCTTGAGGAGCTGACCTGTTGAGCTGAGGACACAAACATCATTCCCTGGAACCAAACTGGGCACTGGATTTGGTCTCACCCTAAGTTACTAGGGGAATCCAGACGTGGACCCCTTGCTCACTATTCTTAGAGAGGCACAGCTACACCCTACTGATGAGGTTCAACCAGACCGAAACACGTGTCTGGGGTTGCTGTTGGTACTCTTGTTCAGAGGAGAATTGCCTAGCATTTCGGTGCTGGACTGCCCCAGGGCAGGACACAGACTTATATGTTTGGGATATTTCTTCTCTGTGAAAGATAGTGAGCTAAAGACTCTGGGTAAGGCTCTTGTAACCAGGACTCATGTCTGGCAGAGAGTCTCCCAAGACCCCCCTTGTTATTTCCATATTTCAAGTAACTTTTGGTCTCCCCCTAAGTTACTAGGGGAATCCAGACGTGGACCCCTTGCTCACTATTCTCAGAGAGGCACAGCTACACCCTACTGATGAGGTTCAACCAGACCGAAACACGTGTCTGGGGTTGCTGTTGGTACTCTTGTTCAGAGGAGAATTGCCTAGCATTTCTGTGCTGGACTGCCCCAGGGCAGGACAAAGACTGATATGTTTGGGATATTTCTTCTCTGTGAAAGATAGTGAGCTAAACACTCTGGGTAAGGCTCTTGTAACCAGGACTCATGTCTGGCAGAGAGTCTCCCAGGACCCCCCTTGTTATTTCCATATTTCAAGTAACTTTTGGTCTCGCCCTAAGTTACTAGGGGAATCCAGACGTGGACCCCTTGCTCACTATTCTCAGAGAGGCACAGCTACACCCTACTGATGAGGTTCAACCAGACCGAAACACGTGTCTGGGGTTGCTGTTGGTACTCTTGTTCAGAGGAGAATTGCCTAGCATTTCGGTGCTGGACTGCCCTGGGGCAGGACACAGACTTATATGTTTGGGATATTTCTTCTCTGTGAAAGATAGTGAGCTAAACACTCTGGGTAAGGCTCTTGTAACCAGGACTCATGTCTGGCAGAGAGTCTCCCAGGACCCCCCTTGTTATTTCCATATTTCAAGTAACTTTTGGTCTCACCCTAAGTTACTAGGGGAATCCAGACGTGGACCCCTTGCTCACTATTCTTAGAGAGGCACAGCTACACCCTACTGATGAGGTTCAACCAGACCGAAACACGTGTCTGGGGTTGCTGTTGGTACTCTTGTTCAGAGGAGAATTGCCTAGCATTTCGGTGCTGGACTGCCCCAGGGCAGGACAAAGACTGATATGTTTGGGATATTTCTTCTCTGTGAAAGATAGTGAGCTAAAGACTCTGGGTAAGGCTCTTGTAACCAGGACTCATGTCTGGCAGAGAGTCTCCCAGGACCCCCCTTGTTATTTCCAAGGATGTAGCACCATCATGAATGCACTAGCACTTACTACAACTATTCAGCAATTGTGGTAGAAACGTAAAAGCCTGCCACCTTTGATACAGTGGATCAAGCAAGGCTGTGGCAGAAACTGATCAGTTGAGGGATCCTAGCTGGCCTACCTAACATGATCATGATGTTGCATGACGAGACCAAGGTCAAAGTTCGGTTAGAGGGCAATGGGGGAACCTCCGTTTGGATTAGTACACATATAAGACTTAAGCAAGGGTGTATTCGGGCCCCCATGATATTTAATTGATATCTCACGAACATGGGGATGGCCCTGGCTGCCCCGAAGTGTATCCCGCCCAAACTTGGAGTTGAAGCATTGCTATAGATGGGTTATGCTGACAACATCTACTTCTTGATCTCACCCATGGAGGACTTCAAATTACACTAGATAATCTCAACAGATAATCGCTGGCCTACTCACTTAAGGTGAACATAGCCAAAACAAAGATCACAGTGTTTAAATACCAATGCAAATGTGCGGTGTGTATTGTTTGGAGCCTGCTTGGAGTTCCCAATGAGGTAGTCAATGAGTATAGATATCTCTCAATCATTTTCAACTCCAAGCTCACTAGCACTACTCAACTGAACGAACTCAAACTTTGTGTTGCATAAACACTAGGGGGTATTTCCTCCATTGCTCGCAAGGTACATTGGTTAATCTGTACGCAGCAAAAATTCTACCTATCATTACATATGCAGCCGAGGCATGGACACTAGACTCACTGGAGATTATCGCCAAACTTGAAATCTCAACTTTAAAAAAAGATTTTAAGGTTACTGCTGTTAGTTTTGGCAGAAATGTTCCTTTTGGAATTTTATATTTTTCCCATTAGAGAACGCATAATGTTAAATTGCCCAATGCTACACTGGAAATTGTTGCATGCCCAGCGAAACACTCTGATGGGGTTGTTATCTCTGGTGTTCACTACCAAAATTGCTTTCATGAAGTCATGTACCCTAGGCGTCATCAGGGGAATAGTAGAAATGTGGTCTAACAGATCAGAGGGCGAGCCTCTTGTAATGAACTTCAATCTCTATAAAAGAACACTGAGGGTGACACTACAGGCATACATACACGATCAGTTTATAGTTAATTTGGCCACTAGATCCTCTGCTGAATGGTTTATTCCATTCATATCTGACAGATTGTTTGTTCCCCATTACATGTATTGGCAACCATCTGGTATGGGATTATATGCGTTTAAAATTCGAAGCAGTTAAAACTTTTGAGATCACTGGGCTCAAGATTCCTAGAAGTAGCAGATTCTGCCGCCTTTGTGGCGAGTTTGAATTAGAATCTGTTCGCCATCTACTTTTTGAATGCAATGCAACTGCTGATTTGTAAGAAAAGATGATAAGAGCGGTGGGTTATGACACACTGATTTCAGTAGATTCTCTTTGGGAAAATTGTTTGTCTGGAACAAGCGAGGCCTGCATCATTTATTTCACTTCACTGTGGGAACAGAACTTTGAGATTATGTTGAAGAAGTACCTTGCTGAAGTACCTCTTGACCCGCTTCGGCACGCTGTTTTCCTGTGACTGCGTTTGTTTGGGACCTTGGAACTTCATTTACCAGAACTCCCTGCTTCACTCTGACTTGCCCACTAAAGGGGCTGGACTTTGCTATATATTGAAAGTGCACGCGCACCAGCGCGCGCGCACCTAGCAAGAAGTACCTTGCTGAAGTACCGCTTGACCCGCTTCGGCACGCTGTTTTCCTGTGACTGCGTTTGTTTGGGACCTTGGAACTTCATTTACCAGGTCAGCTATTCGTCTGGAGTTTCCTGTGCTGAACCACAGTCTGGCTCTGGACTTGGACAATTATTTAACCGTTTGTTTGGTTTATTTGTTTGTAGAACTCCCTGCTTCACTCGGACTTGCCCACTAAAGGGGCTGGACTTTGCTATATATTGAAAGTGCACGCGCACCAGCGCGCGCGCACCTAGCAAGAAGTACCTTGCTGAAGTACCGCTTGACCCGCTTCGGCACGCTGTTTTCCTGTGACTGCGTTTGTTTGGGACCTTGGAACTTCATTTACCAGGTCAGCTATTCGTCTGGAGTTTCCTGTGCTGAACCACAGTCTGGCTCTGGACTTGGACAATTATTTAACCGTTTGTTTGGTTTATTTGTTTGTAGAACTCCCTGCTTCACTCGGACTTGCCCACTAAAGGGGCTGGACTTTGCTATATATTGAAAGTGCACGCGCACCAGCGCGCGCGCACCTAGCAAGAAGTACCTTGCTGAAGTACCGCTTGACCCGCTTTACCGCGGTGCGGCGGGAGGCGTGGGGAGACACTCTGCTCGCAGATTGTTCTCTCAACCCAGAGGGTACGTGTTGCCCTAGCTACGCCTTTATAACAGGTTTTGTAGTTTAATCTAATTTAATGTGTTTGCTGTTTGATTATACCTGTGTGGGGTTTTGTTGAATCTTGAGTGATCTTTCGGACACCTGATCTCATCTCACCTTTATCAAGGGTGAGGTGCGGTCAGGTGCGGTCAGGTATAGTAAAGGTATTTAAGAGTCAACGGGGCTTTATCTCCTTCTTTTCGGACATCTTCTGTCCCCGTATGAGTTCAAATATTTATACCTTAAAAACAAATATGGCGGAAACAATTAGCCTAATAAATACACCGGTGGGAAAGAAAGCTACTCCGCAATCCCGACTATCGAAAAAATCAATAGTTTTAACACCGGCTCCACGCATTCCACTTCCAAATAGAGACATTCGAGCATTCTGTGCTAAACGGAAAGCATGCATGTCTGATGATGGGCATTGTCAAACAAAAAAATTATCCACTGGCAAGACAATTGTTTTGCCCGAGGGTCCCCCAGCCAAATCCCAATGCTCCAAGAACAATCACACTTCAAAAATGGTAACTCTTTCTGCTTTAGCAAGTCAGGTCTTATCTACTCGAACAACTATTCGTGAGACAGATGGGGCGGGAACTAGTACTCACCTTTTCAACTTGAACGAAAAAACACCTCTATCTTCAGTTCCACCACAAATTATGTCTCCGGCCTCCAATACTAATGGTACGATTTTAAGTATATCTGATAACACCTTGTTAACTGTGGTTCATACACAGAGTAAGCAAGTTACTAAAAACAAATCACTTTCGCCGGTAAATGAAAGTAATGAATCAATTATGGATATATCAAATATCTCCATTCATGCTAGCACCAGTAAAATTAGCACGATACATGGAAATTCCTATCAACATGTTAGCTTTGAAGAAATTGCGGAAATCCCTCATAAGGCTATATCTGACTCCTTTGCATATCCAACACCTCGTCGTCGCATTCAACTAAGCCATCATGAGAATCGGACAGAGAATCTTGCTCTTATCGAAATTACACTAGCTGCTGTTAATACAACGATGGCTAGCTTGTTTAAGCTTTTTGAAGGCTTGGATGTAAAAATCATGTCTCAGGCTAAACAAATACAGCAGATATTGGAATGGACTTCCACTATGTCATTAGACATGACACTAACTAAAAATAGTGGTAGCCAACATGATGCACAACAAAAAATAATGAACTGCTCTAAACAAGATGAGTTTGCATCAGCCGTTCCATTGTTTGAACATGTAATATGTCCGATAGAACATCTGCCCTCAGAGGCTATTAATATAAATGATTCTTGGATCAGTTTAGATCGAAGTGTAAAGAGAAAAAAATCTCGTGATATTAGATCAAGTTCACGAGTGGAGAATGCCAATCACAAAACCACTCTTCTAGCCCGCACGAAAAGAGTTGCTCCCAAAATAAAAACAAACATTAAAACACTGATGACAGCTGCATCAAGGGATGTTGTGAGTGAAGTACTAACTCAACCTATTTTAATTTCTGACACTACTCCTGTTGCAGAGCTGTCACAAGATTCGAATTGCCCACCCTCCAAATCAACGGAGACTCGGGCTGGGAATAATCAAGGAGAAACTAGGAATGATGTCTCTTATAGTCACCACAAAAATAATGTGAATTATGCCCCGCTTAACGAAATCGTTGACTTAATTGATATGATTCCGGCTGTGCCCGTTAGGAAAGTGGTGCAAGCGAGGTCCTCTGCGCTGAACAGCCAAGCGCAATCTCTGTCACAAATAAATTCTCATGACCAACAACCTCTTCGGCATAAAATTGCCGAAGAATCACATACTCAGGGGCAAATGACCTCAATCAGAGCTGCGGTCGACGCTTACCTAAATTCAAGAATCTCAGAGGCTACTACAAGTGAACCTGTGGCAACTATGAGAAAGCATGATGAGTGCTATGACATGGAATCTAGAGCCCTAGTAAAAACCAAATATGATGCAATACATACAAAAAAAGATAGCTTGCAAGCTGAACAAATGAACTGCACGAGAGCAACAATGTCTGTTAGCACTAATAACCGTCTGGCTGTCGGGCAAGGTTCACATGTAGCCTCAGATTCGAATGATAAAACTGAGATGCTGGCTACACAGAAATCAGTAAGTTTTCAAGAAAATCAGTTCAAAAAATCAGGGTCTCGTCAACACAAAAACACTTTTGCAAATTGTCATTCTTTGATCATGAAATGTAGAGATGAGCCCCATGAAAGGTACGATTTATGTAGAACCAGTGTTCTTAAAATCTTTGGGGATGTGCATGATTTGCAAGATGTGTCGTCAAATGATATTGATCAAGTTGAATTCGTATGTGATCAGAATCTGTCGATTGTTCGCTTGTGGATTAAGTCAGGTTTGGTTCTGAACTCGATTTGGAAGGCCAAAATGGATTTGTTCAAGATGGGCTTCTTGATAGCTCAAGACCCTGAACGTCTAATAGAAGAACGTAAAGGCCTGGCTGTGAGTGAAGTTGAAGGATGCTTGGCCGTCTGTTCTTGCTCTTACTGTGGACCAATTGAGATACCGCGTCAAGTAGACGTGATTCATTCGAGGACATAACCATTAATAGAACCTAGCAACAGTCCCCTGTCTCTGGTTAGCTGGAACACAAGGGGACATACTCATCTTCAATGGTCCTCAAACCTTTTTTTAAATCAGTTTGATATAGTGGTCCTTCAGGAAACCTGGCTCTTAAAACTGCCTCTATGGGATGATCATGATATTGTCCTTTTGCCAGCCGTGGGGGGAAATAAGGGAAGACCGACATCTGGCCTTATGGTGGCTGTCAAGACAAGTAAAGGTCTGAGTGTGAACAGATGGGCTGATCCTAATAACTTCACTCAACTGGTTAAGATCTCTGACTCTAACACTATCTTTGCTTTAATCAATGTGTATCGTAACCCTATGGGTATTTCTGATGATCTATTTTACAGAGATTTAGTAAGTATCCTAGAAAAGGTTGCACAAGATCAAAATGTGATTGCTACAATTGTGGTAGGGGATTTGAACCTTGATTGTTTTTCTGTAAAGAAGATCTCTGTTGCTCAGGAACGGTGGCTAAAATTCACACTAGACCACAATCTGTTCATGGTAAATGGAGCTTTTTCCGGAGATATCCCGCCTCACCATACGTGGGAAAGAGGAACATCTAAATCTACCATTGATTATCTCTTTGTCACAAAAGAACTGTTCTCTAAAATTTTGGATTTCAAGATTGTTGAGCAAAAAGAAAGTGACCACCTGCCATTAACTGTAGTATGGCAGGAGAACCAAAATGAGCCAGAGCAAAAACAACAGTGGTATGGACACTCTCTTGACACCAATGTTAAAAAAACCTGCCTTAGATGGTCTAGGAAGGCGCTTGATGACTTTGAGAAGGGCACGAGAGAGTGTTTGGGCAACGGAATGGAGTCATATGTGGAGGTGTTATCTACTATGAAAAACATCCACATTGACAAAAATCTAAAGCATCCGCATAGGCATACCTTTGATCCGGCTGTCCAACAAACCAGAGCTCGTTATAGGCGAGAGCTGAAGGCCTGTCTCAGATTACCATTGAAAGAGCGCAGAGAAACTCAGAGTCGCGTTAAATGCCGCTACCGTAACTGGATGAGGGCGAGGAAAGCGACGCTCTTCCAGTCCGATAGCGAGTTGTTTATGCAAACCATCCAGAACAAAAAATCTGGACAAATATGGGCTCTCTTGAATAAAACGACAAATTCTACTCGAAACAATGACCAACTGAGTGGGGTGACTGAAGTTGCCTGGTTGGCTCACTTCACAAAGCTTTATGCAGATGCCAAATTTGATGAACACAATTATGTGAAACAGTGCTCAGATTCATGGCATTTAGAGTGTTCTGAGGATATAGTTGAAGATCCTATTAGAAAATCTTCCTCTTCTAGAGCAGTGGGCCCAGATGGCTTGAGTAATGCCATGCTTAAGCACAATCCATCTAGATGGGCTGCCATTTTGAATAATATCTTTAAAAAAATCTTACTTTCCAGGGAAGTTCCAACTTCTTGGAAAACCTCTTTGATTGTGCCAATTTTTAAAAAGGGAGATAGAGGCTCTCCATCTAGTTATCGTCCTATTACTCTTCTTGACGCCCCGGGAAAAATCTTCTCTCGGCTAGTCTTGAGAGACTTTGTCAAATGGACGTTAGCTTTCCATCAACGCAATCCAAGCCAGACAGGTTTTGTTGCGGGCTTGGGTACGGCGGTAAATTTACTAACACTGAACGCCTTGAAGACGCAGGCTCAAACCCTTAATCAACCCATTTATTTTGCATTTGTTGATCTCAGCTCAGCCTTTGACTCTGTGTCTCGTGTTAAGCTTTTTGAAAAACTTCAAGCTGCAAATTGTCCTGCTACTTTGTGCGATATTATTTTTGATCTACACTCCCAGACATCCATTAAGGTGAGGCTATCGGTGTTAGGCTTGTTGTCAGCTGCTATTAATACCTTCAGAGGCTTAAAGCAAGGTTGTATTCTTGCGTCGGCCCTTTTCAACTTTTATATACATGATGTGATGCACGCCATTATTCAGGTTCCATCTGATTCACCGAAGTTGAACGGCGTTGCTTTAAGGGCCTTATGGTATGCTGACGATTTAGTTTTAATTTCTAAAACACTGACAGGTCTACAACGTCTGTTAATCGCCGTGGCTTCATATTTGGATGATAATGAGTTGATTATAAACATGAAGAAAACACAAATTGTGTATTATGCACCCAGAGTGACCAAAAGAATTAGAATGAACTGGATGATCAAAGGCATCAGTGTAGAGGTGGTTGTGAACTATCTATATTTGGGTATCTTGGTAGATGGAACCACACAAATGGATTCCCAGATGAGAGCTCTTGAGAATAAATTGGTGTCAGCAATTTCTCAGTACAGAATTCTACTATACAAATATGGTAAGTTCAATCAGTTGTGTAATTGTATTCTGGAGACAAAAAGTGCTGCCCAAACTACTGTATGGTCTGGAAACGTTGAACATAATTAAATCTGCCTTCCTAACAACATTGGAATTTAAATTCTGGAGAGCCGTGTTACGTTTACCTTCATGCGTTCCAGGCCCGTGGGTGAGACACGAGTTGGGCCTCACGTCGCTGTTGGCGGAATATGAGTGGCGATTATGTGCCTTGTTTCGCAAATGTTTGGTACACACACACACACAGATAATTTAACCATTTTGTCCAAGTATATGTTAACATCGTCTCACAAATTTGTGACTACTTGGACAAAATACATTTTGCGAATCTTGGCCAATGCTGACATAAGCATAGAGCTCCTTGTTACAAATCCAACCAAGGCAAAAGACAAAATCCATAAGAGGGATTGGATTAAGACCCAAAATCTCTGCCTTAGATATAAGGACTTCAACATCAGTGCTTTTTCTAATAAAAAGTTGGGAGAACTAGAAAGTTATTTATTCAGGTCTCCAACGCCGCAAGTGCGATCCTGCATTTTACGTCTCCGCTTTAACCTGTTTCCAACAAGAGATGTGTTGCTAAGGAGGCGACAAATTGAGAATGAGCTGAATTTTTGTAGATTCTGTACAAATAAAAACATTAAAGAATCATTAGAACATCTAATAGTAGAATGTCCAGCTTTAATAGATCTCAGAGCCAAGTGTTTTTGGAAACATCTGACCCTTTTTGGCTGGATGGCAGAAGAGCACAGATGGACTACTATTCTAGCTACAAGAATCATTAGTATCCGCATTGCCACATATAACTTTTTGAATGCCTTAAAATTGAATACTGACCTAAATGTAAATTTAAAAAAAAACTAATTCCCGGTTGCGAATTGTACAGCGAAAATATGTTGGTTGCGGTGTCTCTTTAAACTCTGATGCGCAGAATCTATTTAGGGTCGTAAGAAAAAGGAAAAAAAAATAAATAAATAATAAACCATTGTCTATTCGCAAGTGGTTTGTAAGTCACTACGAACTAGTATGCAAATACTATTGATACTTCAATTTAAGCACATCCCCAATTTTATTCTCATGCTCAGTGACTCTTTTGTATTACTCTGCGTGGGTATAGGTGTCTAGCATTAATCAATTGTGTTAGTCCACCTTTATTTTATTTTAGTTTTAACGTATTGGTGTTTCATGTTATGTTAACATCCAAAGTTTGGACATGTCGTCCTCCTTTTAATATGTGCCTATCCTGTTTTGATCTTTTCTCCTCGTTTTTCTTTTTCTTTTTTTTGTATTACAATGTTTCCTTTTTTTTTTTTTTTGGTAATTGTATTGTTCTTTGAAATGAAGATATAATGAATTAAGTTCTGTATTTGATAAAAGTTGAGTTTCTCAGCTAAATTCAATAAAAAAAAATAAAAAAAATATGTTGATTTTAGCTGTATAATACTGTATAGATTATTGTGATCAGTTGATTTCAATTGTATGTGGAAAGATATTTTAGATAATATTGATTGTAAAGGTGTAATGTGGATTTGTTATGAAATGATGAACTAAGATAAAATGACGTGAAATGTATTTCAAGTTATTAATTTGACTGTATAATACCGAAATAAAAAAATAATTAAAAAAATTACTGGGTGTTTTATACTGTGTTTTATCTATTTATTTATGTTTAAAATGTGAATGTTTGGAATACTGTGATAATGATTTTATATGTATTTTGCTGTAATCGTGCGTTTTACGGAACAATGTTTCTGAAATAAACATATATATTGATTGATTGTTTGATTGATTCAGAATTTAAAAGTTAAATTTGATTGGGATTGCCTTTGTATCACATGCGGATTCATAATTCTCAGCAACAGTTCTTAGGGGCTCGGGATTTCACAGCTAAAACATCCTGATGACGTTTGCCTTATTCCATTGACTTTTAGAGCACCATTTCTAAACCTGAAAAAGACTATTAGCATCCCGGTGTAACATGCCGAGATGCTAATAGAAAAAAAAACAATCTGGACTTTTCCCTGCACTTATGCTAAACCTATAATGACCCCCACAGAGTAAGAAAAGAGGAGGATGGATCAAAGGGTTTTATCATTCTTTACTCCTCCAGTCCAGAAAAACAGGATTTACCCGTTAAGTGAAAGGTCTCAGAGAAATACATAGCTTTGTTGTTTTAACAGTAGGGGCGATTTACAAAAGAAGTTACTAGGATTAACTTTAATTTACCCTGGATTTTCTCCTACAAACGCTTTTTAGGGGCATCATTTTAACATTGCTTAGTAGTAAGTCATGAGTAACTTTGTGAAACCAATAGCCCTCTTAAGAGTTAATTTAGAGTTATAAATAGTACATTTTTCATAGATTTAAAGGATCCTAGCATCCACTAGTTGGTCGTGAGGAGTGAATTAGGAGTAAGGGTCACTGAAATTACAATCGGCGAAGCAAAATCCTCAAAATCCGTCTCCATTTTGGCTTTGCCAGTGGAGCTGATTTTTTCCTTGATTCTCACCTTTAGGGGAAATTATTTTTTGGGCACTCTTGATTTGTGTGTCATAAATGTCAGTTAATTAATCAGCTAAACTTCTCGTGGCCCACTTATTGGATGAAATTCCAGGTCATAAAATGGGCCAAATTTCCAATTTCGCTAAATGGTAAAGCCAGTCGATTTTGCCTAAAATTCGTCAATTCTTACCCAGGAAAATGTCAATAGTTTTGTCCACCCTCATTTATGAGGGTGAATGTGGCTGACATTTTTGCATCTGAATATAAGGGGAAAATAAGAAAGTGGTTAGTCTTGAGAAGGGCAGTGATTGATTTTGGAATATTTGAGATGAGGGTGTCTCCACCATCAATACAGACAAAATGTGTGGATTTGGTAGAAATGTACGAGTACGAAAATATATTTTTGGACTCCGCAAAAAAAATTTGATGAAATGTGTCAATTCAGGACCTGAAAGGAGAGAGGGGTCAGCTGTATGAGCTTGAAGTGAGTCCTGTAGGGAAATGGAGACGATTTAAGTGTTATCTGAAAAGAAGAGAAAAAAGATGTTCCAAGAGAGGTTGTGTAGAGTGAAAAGAAAAGGTTGACAAGACCAGAGTCTTGTATGTGAGGTCAAGTGGCCATGTGTCTGTTTTGACCTCTGTAGGCTTCCATTAAAACTATTTTTCGGCTAGCGCCTTTCCTTTGAGGATGCCGCAATCTGTGATTTAGTTTTTTGATTAACCTGGCCTTGCAGAAATGTATGTTTAAGCATGACTGCCCATAATTTCTTTTAGGAGAGATAGAGGCATAGAGAGAGAAAGATAGAGATAGAGAGAGAGAAGGAGAGAGAGAGAGAGATAGAAAGATAGAGATAGAGAGAGAAGGAGAGAGAGAGAGACAGAGACAGAGAGAGGGAGGGAGGGAGGTTACATGTATTTTCACCACATCTTTTTCACCTAAAGATTTTTTCCTTGAATTTATTTCACCTAAAACGTTTTCACCTAATGTAGATTAATAACACTATTTGCCGAAAACCTATATACCAAAATGATTTTTTTTTTTTTAATTGGAGGTGTCCCCAAACCTGTTTTCCGCCCTTTAAAACACCACAAACATTCCCAAAGAGAGAGAATGTGCGTGTGTGTGTGCTTGTGTGTTTGTGTGTGTGTGTTTGTGTGTGTGTGTGTGTGTGTGTGTGTGTGTGTGTGTGTGTTGTTGTTGTTGCTGTTAGTAAAGTCAGAGGGATCGTAATTGTTCAGATTTGCCATTGTTAAACATGGACTTCAATAAAGGTACACTTGGGCGGGACCTTCCCCACTCCCTCCTTTGTTCAACATTTTCTCCAAATAATTGTTTTGAATGATGTAATTAAAAACATTCTATGTACATGTAATTCTCTGAGGATGTCTGTGCATTGGCAAATAAGCTTATACATAGCCATTGATAACAAGATTGCAGACTTCCGTCAACTTCTAGATTCATGAGCAGGGAAAAGAAACTTTGCCTCTAGTAAGGAGAAGCTGTGAAATGAAACATCATCTTCGGATAGATATAAGAAGCCACAATGCCCTCCCCGCAAAATGAAAAGACAGTCCTTGCAGCAATTTATCTGCACGACCAAACACCAAGCTGTCCAGGTCAGCGTATATGGGCCATGGTTACAAATTGTTTTTATTTTAGGCACAGTACTGTGCAAAATCAAAAGATCACCATGAGCAGAGTGAATTATGTAGTTTGTGATTCAAGTATACAACGCTTCTATCACAGACATGATTGTCAAATATCAAGATGGGTGGTCATTCTCCATGTCCCCAAGATGCTATTAGATTTGAATCAAGGCAGCCAGGAACCCTCATTGGTGATATTGGTCAACTCCCATTATTGGGACATTTCAAAGTACGAAAAAAGGAGTGCCTCAGAATCCACAACTGAGAATGCTAATCTCCTATAAAGAATTCATGTATATGGATATTCCAATATTTGATCATTTGCTCAACAAGGTAAGTGTAATGTTTTTAGTATGAATCTTTATATATAAGGCTGACTGTATGTATGTGTTTATGTTTGTCCGGCTATAGAAATCCACACTGTTGAACCCACATCTTCCAAATTTTGCATGTATTGCTCTTTTGTCTGCGGCAAGATCATAATCTATGTTTGGATGCAAAAATCTTTTATGCAAACATTTTTTGTATATGTATGTTTGTCCGTCTATACAAACCCACACCGTGGAACCCACTGCTACCGGATTTTGCATGGATTACTCATTTGTCTGGAAAAAGATTGTAGTCTATGTTTGGATGTAAAAAATGTACTCCATAGAAACTCTCATTTACTGATGCTCACACCGATTCACTACAGTAGGTACTAGAAGGAGGCACAATTTGGAAAAGTTCCTGAAGCTAAATGTTCGATATGTTAGTCATTCCTTTAAAATGTATTACTGCTGTATACAGTTTGAAACTGTTTAAGAGTTTTTAAAGGGAATTTAAAAAAAAAGAATTACATTTTGTTTTATTTAGCCACTCCAAATATGGGAAATGGCAAGGTTCCAGTTTACTTAATTCATTCACGAGAAGAGAGCACAATCAATCCATCTTTCTTGGACATTTTCTCAAATGTGCTGAAGCCATTAAGTGACTGAAACATGCCGCACAAAAAAAGAACATCACTTGGAAAAGCTCCATTTGATACAAAGCGAAAATCAATATCAAGAGCTTCAGAAACACAACAAACAGCAGTAAAACTTGCCGACCAGAGGACAAGAACAACTTTCTCCAGGGCAAATGAGATGCTGGAGCCAACTGAAGCAATACTTGCTAACATTAGGACAAGAGCAACATCCTCCAGGGCACATGAGACACCAGAGCAAACTTAAGCAAGACTTGCCGACTAGAGGACAAGAGCAACATCGTCCGAGGGCACATGAGACGCCAATCGATCAGGACACGGGCAATGTCGAGTACCCAAGATAGTACTATATATAATGGAAGTGAACAATAGAAATGAATACTGACACTTTAAAAGAAGACAGTTTACAATATTGGTGCAATTAAATAATTTCAGTTTTTTTCTAAGATCTTCTGTAAAAAAATACAGTCAGTATTATGATATGATAGGATATGGAATTTATAACACGCTTATACACAAGTGTTTCAAGATACATGTATTTTTCTGGTTGTGCTTCTGTCTTCAACAGCTGGGGGTGCTCTAGTAAACACACTTCTCAACGTGACTCACATACCTAGAAAGGTCCAGAGACATACACTGAGACAGTGAGCAGGACAGAAAGGAACAAAATGAGAAAGAGAGTACAGAAAGATAGCTAGGTAACCATATTATGTGCTAGGAAGAGATAAGATCTATTAATCTATAAGCAACTGATTATGTAAATTGTGCTCTCAATGCATGCAAGATAGAAAAGGGATACGTTTCAAATCATAGTGACTGTGACAAATCAATTTCTGGGACACCAGTGGTCAAGGGATGAATACCAGTTTCTAAACCATCAATCAACCCCACACCGTTAGTACACCAGAAGGGATCTGAACAGATTGGAATACAAGTGAATTATAAGACATCCTTGTCCAAATTTGGTAACGTGGATGGAATGGCAGGCTTATCTCCACAAAGTCGTGGACGTTAATTAGTTGTAACACAGCAAAAATTATTACTCAATGATAAAAAGGACTGTCCAGTCAAGGTTGTATAAATATATCTACTTTCTTATTACCACAATAGAGAGTTCTAGCACCCTACAAAATACACCCCACCCTGTAAAGGAACACAGAGGACAGACAGTTTCACAAAGTAAAGGGATACACACTGGATACTGACAGGAGGGTAGTTGGTAAAGTAATCAGTCTAACTGTTCAAGGTTATTCGGTTCCAGCACTAATGGGGCAAAGGGTCGTAACTGTCTCTAGGGGCCTTCGGAGAAAGACCAGGGGGGCAGAACCACAATATACCTGGTGCTGAAGAAGTTCTTGGTGCTAGACAGCGACAGGGTGGTTCCAGGTGCTTTGCAGCCCTTGAGACAGAGTTAGTGGTGGGAGACAGCGGCGGGTATCGGGCGGCAGGCAGTTCGGCAAGCGAGGCTGGCCGGCGCGGCGGCTCAAGGCCAAGAATTGTTGTATCTGTGCTGGTTGGCAGATCATGGGATGCTGGTCGAGGCATCGTGAATGGCTCTGGTGACTGCAGCGTGACAACAGTCAGCGGTGCAGCCGAATGTGGTTCAAAGACTCGACTTCCTCAAAAATGTCTTTAAAAGATGAATGCTGGATGTTGCTCGAGAGGCACTCCTTCTAGCTTCTTCACAGGGCTTGTGCCTTCCTTTCAAGGAAGACGGCCCAAAGCTCAGGAGAGTGTTTGCGGGCAATGGCCTTGTCCTTTGCTCAGATACCCTCCAGTACTTCCCAGGTTTCCATGTGTTAATATCCCCGCAAAAATATCTCCATACAAAAATATCGCCATATTTTTGCTATGCTATTAAGGCATGGAATCTGCGGGGGACACCACTGCACATCCCGTATTATTTTAAAAGGAGCGGGTGGCACCCCTGCAACCTCGTTCCCAAAAAAAACTAATATTATCCCCACTAAAAATATCGCCTATGGCCATTCCCAGTGACCATATATACGGCGATATTTTTGGTGGGGATATTACCTGATACCCTCCCCACCTAGGAAGCTTGCTGGTAGAACCTAGCAGGCCATGCTGTGTGCTGGCTGGGTACCAGTTCTGGTGCTGCAGGACGGGTCCTCTGATTCCGGTATCTCCCTCTGTTCCCTGGGAGATGTTTAGGGGAGCGATCTTGCTTCCCACTTGGAACTCCTGGCCTTCCTTCACTGGCGGAAGATGTAAGGTAGACTGGACCTTCGGCCCGGGTACAAATGATTACTTCTTCTTCCTCCTTTCGAAGTCATTGGATGATCTGCTAAGTCAGGGGCTCAGCCCTCTCTTGAAGCAAAATGGGCCCCAGTGATTGGTGCAGGCTAAGCCCACCTTAATGAACCAATCCTGGGTCCCCACCAACAATCTTCTGTTATGCATGAGGGCAGGACCAGAGTGCTCTGCAACATGACAGATAAGGGGTGACAACATATACCTAAGTCCCACCCATATTCCTGTCTGTTGTAGACCAAAGTGTCTCTGTGGTTAACTGAGCCCTCTGTGACTCTTGATTAAAGCGCAGGCCTCCCTTGAAGTATGTGGCGAGAGCAGACATTGTGTCTCCCCAAATCACATACTTCTCCCCTCTGAAAGGGTTCATCTCTGCAGGGGTTTGCCTACGGTAAATAGTGGACCCAGACATGCATTTCACTGCCTTTCATACAGAGGGGTGGGAACTAGCTTCAAGTTGACACATTGCATACCAAAGGGGTGTTAGCCCCATTTTTCCTGTTGACTGTTCCAGCAAGCAAGCCACTACAATGTTTGCCGCAATTATCTCTCATTAGTATGCACTGCCACCAGCCGAGTTAGACAAAGAGAAAGCAGATCCATGGAGCCTTTGATATTTAAATCAGGCTTCCCATGGCTTGAGGAAGGTGTGCCTTCCCCCTTCTTGAGATGCTTTGATGTACCCGTAGCTGTCACATTCCAGCTGAATATGACAGGGGAAGATGGTGCCTGTAGCCTGTGTCTTCCCAGAGAACATGTGTCTATGAGTTTTGTGCGGTGAGCGGAGGAAATGTGTGTGGAATGTTCTCACACAATTCCAGAGGCTAATCTCCCATCATTCATTTTCCTTATCAAAAAAATCAAAAAGCCCAGGCTGTAAAGAACTACATTAATGTGTGTACATGGCACTCTGATGTTGATCCCAACTTGCTTAAACACCCACTGACATAGCAAATAAATATGGCTTTGATATGTGGGCATTTCCAGCCACAGTCATCAGATGTGACCTGCTATATACTGGTGGAGGGGCACTAATGAGGCAATATGACTTGAGGCGGCAGGCCTACCCTGTCGGTAATGGCCTGCCACCCAAGTTAAGGGCCAGAGCAATGTGAGGGTCCCTTAACAAAGGTGGCAATGCGATGACGTAACCACCACTGAAAGCGGACTCCTATGTCAGACGCGGTGTTGCATGGCAGGACAAAGGTAAGCTTTCCTTTTCGGTTCTGATGCTTTTTGGTGGCGTAAGCTCCTAAGTATCACCCAAACAATTGCTACTATAAGAAAAGGGTTCCACGAAAGCAGTCTTTTTGGTTGTCATGACAGCTGGAAATGCTATGCCATACAATTCCCAACGCACAAAGTGTACATTCTTGTAGTACTACTCGGATGTAATCCAATAGTGGCTTGTTTTAGACCAATCAGGAGTACTGTCATATGTCACGTGACTATCCACACTACAGCGTGGAGTGATCTGTTATCGAGAGCAGGCCTCCCTTCTCGCGTCTGTGTGAGGGCTGTCATCTTTTTCAGATGTAGAGGAGGGTGAACCGAGGGCCTTAAATAGATATATTAGCTATTGAAGGTCGCACCGGCAATAGCTCGCAGTGACTTGCATGGCGACTGCGGCAGGGAGCCGATGAGGAAGGGAAGGGAGGCAGAGAATAGCAGGACCAGCTTCAGCACAGGCCACGGAGACCTCTAGGTCCAGACAACTTGATGCTGAGCAGAGTGAACTCAAACCAAAAGCTTGCCGCGACGGTAGGTTTCTAAGCATCAGACAAGCCCTCATCATGCAAATGACAAGGGCAGAGTTGAACATTATGTTTCAATTCCATTTTTGTTTTCTTCAGCACAGGTAAATATTGAGCAGTGCACCAGGGTTTTGTGGGGTTTTTTGCTATTTGATTCCGATATGCAAATAACGTACTCAGCAAAACAAACAGGGGAAGGATGATAAGTAATTGCAGCCTGGCATGTTATCATGTGACCCGCCACGCACCCTTGGCTCTGCTAGCCCACACTTCAATGGGTCACTGTACAGCCCCCCCAAAGCCCACCTAAATTGCACGCAGACCTCCTTGGATATAGCAGGGGCATGATATCCAAAGGCCAGCATCCTGCCGTGTTCCCTTGTAGCATGCAAGTCTTTGCAGAGCTCACCTTCACTCACAGGGCTGCTTTTGCAAGGATACCATTCTTCCCACGTGGGTGGGAGGGGCCTCTTTGCATGCGGTTCCCGCTTTATTCACAGAGGAGTGGTTCGTCAGAGGGAAGTCAGTATTGGCCGACAGGTTTACAAAATGCAGATAAGCCAAAGAGTACTGGAAAAAAAACAGGAAATAAATAATGGCACACGATGTAGGCCGCAATCTCCCCCCAGCACGAGTGCCCTCTTTTTGGAAAGTGATTTTCAATCTATGCTTTAATAAAGGTTTTACCGACTGCTGTTTTAAAGAGAAAAAAGACAGCTATTTCATATTGTGTACGTACAGCCCGAAGTTTGATAGTGTTTGGGATTCCCTTATGTTACATATTCACTGATATTTGTTTTATATAGTGTAAGCCTAGCTAGCCAGAAATAATGTACTAGCTAAAATGGGGAATATATAGCCGTTTGCACGCATCTTCTGCGCGCACTATAAATGATTTGTGTAGCACTTTGATTAGGGGGAACTCACCAGGATAAGGGTGGTCTCTCAATTTCTCATTACTCACTTATCTCCACTCTCTGTACCCCCACCCACCCTAATCATCAGCCCACCAACCCACCCCCCTCCATCCACCCTACCCCTCTTTCTATACTTAACACTGCTCTGCGCTCTTTACCCCACCACCCACCCTACCCCATCCTACCTTCTCTTACCCCCTCTCCCTATCCCCCCACATCCTTCCTCTCACACTCTCGCTTTATTTTTTACCCTCGCACTCATACCTTTTTTCGCACATATTTCCTTCTGCTCATCGACGGCACCATCTATCAATGGCTTCCTCCCTTACTCTCTCCCTCTTCTCGTTCTGTTGCACACCTGCACCCCCTTATCGCACTCACCATTCAAACTTTGCTCTCCCCTTGCACCGAGGTGCCTATAAAGCCAAAATACAAAGAACAGTAAACCACAAAACTATTGACATTGCCAATGCTTGTTTTGAAAGATTGCCTAGCCTTTACCAACCACGTGTCATTACTCGCGGAAGCTTAAGGCTGCAGGGGTGTGGCGTGGGAGGGAGTGAGGCACAGAGCGAGTGGCGCACGGTCCGGGGGAGCCTGGATTGTGGGCTTATACTAAAGGATACAGCCTGCCATCCAAGCTCTCTGATTGGCTAGCGTCCCACCCAGGGTGCTAATGTTTTTAATACAATCTTTTCTAATTCATCTTGTTGCTAACTGGGGCAATGTGGGATGCTTTGCACCTCTCCTCCTGTTTTCAGCCACAGCATGGCATCCGGCTCTTTCTTGCCATGTTCGGCTTGCACTACTTTGCACGCAGAAGGATACCTCCAGCATGTAATGTTTGGGCAGCAATAGTCAGTGCAATGGGTCGCCACAGCTTTCCACGCGTGTACATGAAAACTGTGAACAATGGTGGCTCAGCCACTAATCGGACACATTTAAAAAGTGGTGAATGCAGGTCAACCTTTTTGTCATTTGCTGGACAACCGAACAGAAGAATGACCTCAGAGTTCTAATTCTGCACACTGCTGTAATTGGCTAGGTAGCAATGCTGCACACTGCTGTAATTGGCTGGGTAGCAATGCTGCACACGGCTGTAATTGGCTGGGTAGCAATGCTGCACACGGCTGTAATTGGCTGGGTAGCAATGCTGCACACTGCTGTAATTGGCTGGGTAGCAATGCTGCACACGGCTGTAATTGGATGGGTAGCAATGCTGCAAACTGCTGTAATTGACTGGGTAGCAATGCTGCACTTGGCTGTAATTGGCTGGGTATGATGTGATATAGCATTTATAACGCGCCTATACACAAATGTTTCAAGGCGCGACGAGGCAAGGGAGGGGGAACTGAGGGAAGACGATCTTACTAGGCCAGGCGTCATTCGATCGCGCAAGTGCGAGGGAAGGGGGGTAGGAAAAGTGTGGGGGGGAGGGGAAAGTGCAGTACATGGCATAATAAATAACAAGATAAATAAAAGAGCGGCCAGCTGGTGGCTGTGCAGGATGAGTGCAGACATAAGAGCTGGTGGGGGGAACTGTAGGGATTCAGAAAACAGTCCCCAGGTGCAGGGGTTGCTAGGAGGGCAGTGAAGGAGTGCAACTGACAGGGCTAGGGCCCAAGATCAGAAGGGTGGCCAGGTAACCAGTGCAGTCTCAGTGTCAGCCAGGACTTCAGCAGATGAGAGGGGGAGAGAAAGCAGAAGCAAAGAGGAAGGGTTTAAAGTGCTTCCGGAACCGAAGATGGTATTCCTCAAGTTTCAGGGAGGCAGGGAGGCTGTTCCAGAGGGAGGCCCCAGCCGAGGAGAGAGATCTACCACCAACCCGTTGCTTGGAGAAGTGACTGGCCATGAGGGAGTTGGAGGCGGAGGAGCAAAGAGCTCGAGAGGGAAGATATTTAGGAAGAGAGAGTTGAAGGTATTGAGGCCCCAGGGCCCAGAAAGCCTTGTGGATGATGCAGAGGGTTTTGAACTTAATCCTCGCAGCCACAGGGAGCCAGTGCAAAGATTTCAGTCCTGGAGAGATACAATCCGTGGGCTTGAGGCCAAGGACAAGTCTCGCAGTCCTGTCTGGATGATTTGCAGAGGGTGTAGAGTAGAGGCAGGCAGATTTAGAAAGAGGCTGTTGCAATAGTCCAGTCTACAGAGAACCAGAGCTCTGGAGACAGTGAGCTTCGAGGGGAAGGAGAGGAAAGGAAGAATACCTCTGAGGAGGTGCAGCTGGTAGTGTGAGAAAGAGAGTGTGGAGCCGAAGATGACCCCGAGGTTTTTTGCCTTGCAGGTAGGAGCAGGAAGAGGGCCAAGAGAGGCGGGCCAGAGACTACAGGAAAGGAGGGAGTGGGTGTGCCGATGAGGAGAATCTCAGTCTTACTGGCATTGAGGCAAAGGTCACTGGCAGCACACCACTCCTGGAAAGCAGACAGACAGTCAGAGATGAGGGACAGAGAGGAGGTGGCCGAAGGTAGCCTGAAAATGAGCTGAGTGTCATCCGCATAGCACTGAAAGATTAGGCAAAGAGCAGCAATATGGTGGGCAAGGAGTGCCAGGTATTGGTTGAACAGCCAGGGAGAGAGGTTAGACCCTTGGGGGGCACCACAGGTAGAGAAGAAGATAGCAGAGAGGAAGGACTCGAGTTGGACCTGGGAGGGTTAGTCAGTGAGGAAGGAAGTCAGCCACGCCAGGGCCTGACTGGTGATTCCAAGGTTATCACAGAGACAATTTAGCAGGATGGCATGGTTGACAGTGTCAAAGGCAGAAGAAATATCAAGCAAGATGAGGACACAGGGGCTGTTAAAGTCAAGGTTGGAGAGCAGGTCTTCACGGATGTTCAGGAGAGCAGTTTCCGTGCTTCTGGCAGCTCTGAAGCCAGACTGATGGTCGTGAAGACAACCAACAGTTCAGTGTGGAGATTAAGCTGGCCCAGTTTCTCCAGGAGCTTGCCCAGGAAGGGAGTGATGGAGATTGGGCGATAGTTAGCCAGGCAGGAGGGATCGGCAGAGGGTTTCTTAAGAAGAGGGTGCACAAGGGAGTGCTTCAGTGGGGATGGGAAGACTCAAGTGGCAAAGGAGTGGTTTCAGAAGTCAGCCAGGGCAGGAGCAAGGGTGTCAATGTGGTCCTTGATGGTTTTGGAGGAACAGGGGTGAACCTGTTTTGATGAGATTTTCATAGATCGGACTTGTCTAGAAACCTTGTCTGTGGAGAACAGGGGAAAGACAGAGAAGGATTGAGGAGAGGTGGCTGCAGAATAGTCAGGAAGAGCAGGGAGAATACGGAGGGAGGGGAGAGGAGGAGAGTGAGGGCAGGATGTCCTGAGTTTTAGAGATGAAGTGAGAAGCCTGTGCCGAGCAGAAGGCCTGGGAAGGGACAGGAGACATAGAGACTGTTGTAGGATTGGCCAGTTCCTTGCAGATTTTAAAGAGTTCAGTCGAGTTGTTAGATGCCGTGGAGACGCGGGCATGGATATGAGCTCTCTTCTTGGTGAGGACATAGAGACGGTATTTCCTTTGGAGCAGGCGGCAGGCCAGTTTGTCAGAGGATGTACAAGAAGTACGCCATTTCCTCTTGGCCACCCTGCACTTGTGTTTAAGGGCGAGGAGGTCTGAGTCGTACCAGGAGTTGCACTTGACTTTGGGCTTCAGGCGGATCCTTATGACAGGGGCAAGGATGTCAAGAGTATCAGGTACACCAGAGTGGAGCGTGGAGAGGTCTGGGTCAGGGTGAGAGTCAGCCAAAGGGGAAGAAGAGGGTTAGAAAGTGACGGCAAAAGCCTCAACTGATACACGCTTCATTGTTCGGATGACCACGAAGGTGGATGGCAGTGATGGAAGTGGCTTGGCCTGTGGGGTAGAGAGGGTAAGATTGGAGGAAAGGAGAAAGTGATCGCTCCAAGAGAGAGGAGTGGTCGGAGGGATAGAAAGGGGTCGGTTTGAGGAGATCAGAACATCCAGAGTGTGCCTTGCAGAGTGAGTCGGGCCAGAGGGGAGAATAGGGAGTGAGAGAGAGTCGTAAAGGTCACGAAAGAGTCCAGAGGGAGGACAGTAAGTATCCAGGTGGAAGTTGAAGTCTCCAAGAAGAAGGAGTTGAGTGGTTGAGGCCAGGAGTGAGGAGGAGAGGTCAGCCCACTCAGAGAGGAAGGAGGAAATCTGACCAGTTGGCCGATAGATAGTTGCCACATTAAGGGAATGGCTAGGGGAGAGAGAGAGAGCCTGCAGACAAGGCATTCTAAAAGTGGAGTAGGCCTCCGTAGGAATGACAGAGGCAGGGATACACTTGGGGAAGATCAGGACTACACCCCCTCCAGAGCGGTTGGACCTCGGGGTGGAGAGGATCTTGTAGGGGAGGAGTGTGTCAAAGCTTGTGATAGAGCTGGCCATGAACCATGTCTCGCTGTGACCGAGGACATCGAGGTCAAGTTCTTCCAAAAGGTGGCAGATATCAGAGGAGTGTTTGACAGCTGAGCGAAAGTTAAGAGTGGCGATGTGGAGAAGATTGCCATCCTTGAACGACTTCCGGGGAGGGGTACAGACATGAGGTCCACCCTACGGAGGTATGGAAGGAGCCCGAGGGGCGGCAGGGAGGGAATGAGAGGGCAAGTTAGCCGAGGAGGAGGCAGCGGGGGGAGGCGAGGAGGCCGTGGAGGGGTGTGGGGGGATAGCAGGAGAAGAAAGGAAATTGATGAGGCACGGGAGGCGTCTATCAAAGAGGTGAAGGTTGGCCTACGTTGTCTAGTCCTGCTGCACCAGCAAACATTGAAAAAAGAAAGGGGAGAGGGGTTTAAAGTGATCCAACTGAGTCCTGGATCCACACAGATAGTTTGTTCTGACCCAGGAAACTGCATTTGAGGAGTACAGAATCCTTAATTATGTTCAAAACGCAATATAGAGCTTGTGCTGCCGGACAAGCAGCTTCAAGGTTCTGATAGGCAGAATAGTGAGACCTGAATGTTAAAAAAGACGTGTCATTGTGTGGAAACAGAAAAATAATATGAGGCCGGGAAGCCCAAAAGAAACACACCAACACAGGTTACAAAGAACATACAAGTGCTTTATTCAAAAGCTACAACAGTTACCAAAGTCAATTGACAAACGGATAGCTATTCGGCTCTCAGAGTAACGTAACGAACTTCAACGAAGGTTCGATGCATTAGTTGGAGAGACCGTACATTGGAATATTTAGGTCTTTTATACGCTTTGTCCAGCCCTTGGCCAACCCTCTCGCGGTTAACCATCCTAGGAGTCGGCCTATGGGTTCCTTGCCAGGTCAATTCTATAATATATGCATTTTGATTAGTTTCACTGATATAGTTGTACATTTACACATAGGTCAACAGTAGGACAAGGTCTCAGTTCGCGACCCCGACAAGTGGCCTGCAGGAATATTAATTATTCGTGTGTACGGAGGTCACAACGGCCAGAATTTTGCTCATTCGGCCTCCATTTTGATGTTCAGGGTGACTTCCATATAACAAGAGAACCTAAAATGGCGGCTTAATCCAAGATGGCGACCTACATTACTTTCTCTAAGGTCAAGACCTTGCCGCAGAGTTTGTTCGCATATGATGTTTAGACAACTTGGCGTAGGCCAATACACATACAATCGTTGCGATAGGGGGCATAACATTGTTTTAATTCCGACAATTGCAATCTTCTTTAAGCATTCAACATACATTATTTATAAAATGAGTACAAACATGTTGGAATGAATTGATTAAAGTGATATCTATATTGCGAGGTGTGGATGTGACTTATAGGCACCTTGATTTTAGGCCACAGTTCATCAGATTGCTAGGCACGTGGGCTATATCTATTGGTTCATACCTGAATAGTCACTAATCTGATGGTCTCAACCTTCGGTTTCCCCACCCACTGCACACCCATGATTCACAAAAATGTTACCCATGTATAACTTATCTGTCTCCTGTTATCTTCCTGTACAACCACCCCCAGTGTTACTGTCACTGACACCCGTTGCTCAGCATGGAAATAGGAAAAGGTCTCTTTCTATTGCGACTCCCTTTCTGTTTTCCATGGCAGCCATTTTGGAAACCTTTGTTTACTTTTATGAAAACACATTCACATGGGCCAATGTGGGTCCCAATAGAGAATATACCCTTGGCAGGTTGTATCAAGGATGGCACAGGCCCTGTTACAATCCAGTACAATCAACAGCCAAGGCTGTTAGTGTTTAATAAGTATTAGATAAACACCTAGAAAACCTGAGAATTAGTATGTAATAGGAAGATCTGAAAAGACAATCTGGTTTGACTCTGATTGTAGAAAAGGCGAACTACAAAACAAAATATCTAAGAAATGGAAATCATGAACCGGCGCAGAAGGGCAAGGTTTGTTCTGACAAGAACAATAACAGTCTGGATTATTTGTAGGAATTCTGTTTGCTTTACCTTGCTCTCAGCAGTCAGGTGATGAATGATCACAAGATCTGCCCCTGTTCCCACTCATGATATTCAAGGTGGATTTTTAACTTCGATCACCCTCTGGGGATTTGATGTAGAGAATTTGCTAGCTGATATTACCAGGTTCTCTGTGGATAACAGCGACATATGTAGAATTTCAACGAGATATGACATGATATGATATGATAGTTTATTTATATAGCGCCTATACACAATGTGTTTCAAAGCGTGTCAAGGCAAGGGAAGGGAACAAGGGAAAATACAATTACATTCTTATAGGCCATGAACATTAAGGATGTGAAATTAACTATTGTACTCGGCCTGACGACATTTCAGATAGTGCAAGAGCTAAGACATAGATAAGGAAGGGGGGGGAGAGTGCGAAGGAAATGGAAACAGACAGGCGACTACTGTACTAGGCCTGACGACATTTCTGGTAGAGCCGGAGAAAAACAAAAGGTGAGGGAGAGGGGTGCAGAAAGGGAGGGAAGAAAGAAAACAAGCAACTATCGTACTAGGCCTGACAACATTTCAGATTGTACTGGATAGGGGGTGGGGGGGACAGACGAGGTTGCTATCATACTAGGTCCAGGGACAATTCTGATAGAGTAAGTGCATAGAAGAAAGTAAGGGGAGGAGTGGAGGAGATAGGAGAAGGGAGAGGAGGCGAGAACAGAGAGTAAGCAGTCAAAAAGAGTGGAGAAGCAAGAGGGGAGGGTGAATACAATTGCAGAAGTCAGTAGTAACACATCATGTTGCAAACCAGGATACAAGATGAAGACGGGAACAGCATGATACAGGGCCACCATGAGTACAAGATGCGAAGAAAGTCCAGCATGAGAGTTGAGAAAGGGTGACGCACCGTGAATCAATAAGTCCATAAAAGTCAAATCCAGCATTGGCCACAAGACGGTGATGGTGAAACCAGAATGTATCAGGACAAACACCTGCAGAAGTAGGCTGGAGGGGGGCAGGTGGGGAAGCCGGGTAGAAAAATCAAGCAAAACAGGCAACACCTGTGTGTGGGAAGGGGGGGGGGCACAAGGGAACATCATGGGGGACCAGAGACGATGGGGATGGCCTGTGGGGACAGAGTGGGTAAACACATGTTGGTGCCTGCTAATCTGCTGTCTGAGCAGGGGGTCGGCCGCTGGGTCCTCCTGGTCCGAACAGGTCCAAACAGGAATTGTCCTTTTCTTTGTTTGCCCTTTGCTTCGGACGCCCGGGCATGAAACGCCCTTGATCTAGAAGTTAAGAGCAGGAAGGAAGAGGCAGGGCTAAGAAGGTGGGTGGTGCTTAGGCCAGGTGACCAAGATCCACTTGCACCTGCTCCCCAGCTACAAAGGAAAAACAGCTGGAGGGCTCCTTAAGTAGCGAAAGGAGCGACAAGCAGGAAGGCACCAGGTGGGCGGGGCTTTGGCCAGGTGGCCTAAATCCACTTGCACCTGCTCCCCAGGATGTGACGTACCAGTTTGTATTTGACTGCCTCGTTTGGACAGAGTCCTACATGCATATGGTCTTTATACGACTGCAATGTATGGCAGGCTGAAAATAAAATGACTCGACAATAACTGATAATACTCCAAAATTACTGATATATGCTTACATTACGTCAACGCCTCTGCAGAGTACAACCACAAGTCCACATGCCCACGTCAGCTATTTCCAGGTGATGCATGTTAAGGATACATTGCCCTGGTTGACAAACATGGAAGTACAATGTTCTTTGGGATTCACACAGTCAAATATATAGGCGTTTGTTAAGACAATCTTCACTTATTCCTTTACACCCTGAGCGTGCACACACATATCAGCATATCAGCCGGTGGGCTGCACCGGGTAATATTACCAGGATTGTGAAATAAAATGTTGCTTGACACCATGCACTATAAGGCAAATAAGGTCATTTTTAATATTATTTATTTATTTGTGTATAGTTCTATTAGAACTTTTACAAAATTAATTAACAGTACTTCTTCCATTATTTAACCACATACAAATTCGAACATGTTAAAACAATTAATTCACAATAATACATCACGGATTAAATAAACTTCTCACAAACATAAGTGTGGTTACTTAACTACAATATTGACAATAGATCACTATTGAAATGTTATTTAACAACCTCCCAGTGCAATACCCAGGACTGTGGCCTTTATTAACCAGATGTGGAGACCAAGCGAGGGAGAAAGAAAATGTGGGTGAGAGAAGTATCACCAAATAAGATGCTAGCCTACACTTTATTAACCATCCTACCTAATACACATTCCTTAACACAATAAATAAAGTTTTCTATTAAAAATCTTCTAAAAACGATCTTCTAAAAGTCACACGATTATAATATCAAGAATTGGGGAAATAGCCTCAGTAATGCTGATCATTATTTTGTTGTATCAGATGGAAGACACTGTTGAATTATGCACCACAGATGATACAGAGCAAGGTAAGAGCTTTCTGTTTCTGGATTTAAACAATAGGACCAGAAGTCATCTTCCTTAATTGAATCATAATTTGACACCATATGTCCCAGAGTGGTCATATAATCAGTACCCTGTTACTGAGCATTCAGTGAGTAGGTGCCTTGAGGTCTCCAACATCCCTGGTGCTTTACACAGCCGACAGATTCTGTCTTTAAGCGGGATACCCAAGGAACCTCCCAAATTGACTAATGTAGGCAGCTGGTTAATTCTCAGTTTTAATCGAAAACGCTGGACTGATATGTTAGGACATTTTCTTAAGTATCTCTGTGGTTTAAGGTATTTATGCACCATCAGGGTAACATAGGTGTGACTTCTAATCATAGCCAAATGAACGCCAGAGCTTGATGCCATCAGTGCCAATAATTGGTATTCAGGAGCTGTGTTGATTTTAATATGAAGAACACCTTGTCTAATTAGCAACTCGCTTTTAAGAGACACCGGTCCCAACTCTAATCTAAGATATTCCACGGAAGTAGATTTCCGCAGTCTCAAAATGGTTTTCCAAAATACTCCCTCTATTATCTCCAACCACTGTAGGTCTCCCATGGCGAGGGCCTGAAGTCCATATAAAACCATGGGGCAAAAGCATTGCTTTTTGAGGGTGAGTATTCCGTCCATCGAGAATCCCGCTGTGTTTCTGGCAAAGTTACAAATAGGATGGGTCATTCGTTTAGCATTCGCTTTCTTCAAGGTTATAATGTGTGTATGGGCCCTACTCGTACTCATGTCAAGTCCCAAATATGGGTACGATATCACATAGTCCACCTTTATCTTTTTTGGTGTAACTACCAAGACCTTAGTTTTCGCCATATTAATGTGCATCTCGTTAGTCACCACCTAATTAACCAACGATTCAAACATAGCTTTAGCCCCCATATATGTATAGTTAAGCATAACCAAGTCATCGGCGTACAGCATACAGGGGATGGAGCTACCACCCACCTTTGGGCTACATCCCCTGTCCGCTGCCAGCCAAGCTGGGAGATCTGCCGTAGATAGGTTGTAAAGCAGTGGCGCGATGGTACAGCCCTGCTTCACACCTTTCTTATGGGGACTTAGATAAGCTCCCGTCTTGATTCATCCTTACACGTGCATGTGTATTAAAGTGCAAACCTTTTAATGTCGCTACAATCCAAACTGGGCATCCATATTCCCGGAGCTTATTCCACAGCCTGTTACTTTTAACTCCATCAAAGGCTGATTTAAAATCCACGAAAATAATATATAATGTACGCCCGCCTATATCCAGGGCCCCACATATCAGATGGTCCAATATTCTAATATTATGGTTAGTATCACAACCCAGTCTAAACCCTGTCTGCATGATTGGGAGTATATTTGCCTTATCTGCCCAAGTCTGGAGTTCCCTGCGTACCAATGTAGAGCATTTTTCCCACCACATCCAATAGTGACAAAAGTCTATAGTTATCAGGCATAAGCTGGTCACCCTTGTTATGTACTGGCAACAATATAAATTGCCATGACGTGGGAATTGTTTGCGTAAGGCAGACCTTCTTAAAGAATATACTTAATATACTTGCCCAAGTCTCTGGATTTTGTTTTAGTGCTATATTCACGAGACCATTAGGTCCAGATGCTCTAGAGCTCTTAAGGCTGAGAATTATACAATATATTACCCCATCATCTATTAGCAGACCCCAAACCCCCTGGCTCTTGCTCCAGAGGTGTGTCTAACTCAACTTCCCCATTTTGTTTTAAGATATGGGCCATCCAATCGTACTCACAAATCAGATTGAGTAGACAGTTATTTTGGTCCCCCTTTGCCGAGACTAGCAAATCCCAAATTTTCTTATGATCTAGCTAACACAACAAACATTTCCTGCCAATTAGCATTAAGGGAAGAACTCTTCCACCTACGGAGCCAGCCCTCATATTGTTTTTTAATCACTGTGGTACGGTCAACAGCTCACGAGCTGAAAGCCCACCATTCCGGGCCAATCGTACTTCGCTACGCATGTATCTTTGAGAGTCTCGAATGGCACTATTTGTCACATGTATAATCATGCCTTTTTGTACTAACGGCAGCCACGCAATTAGTTATGTTACCAATCCATACTGCTATTCCTTCACTACTCATAGTTAAAATAACTGAGAAGTCCTTCTCTCTAAGTCCTACTATATAGGCAGCAAATAAGGTCATTTTTCTTTTTATTGAACTGTGGGTCACTAGAGTCTGCAAATATCCTTGAAATGAAAGGTAGAGGAATGCAGTTGTGCAGGTGTGCAGCTTCTAAATGTCACTAAAGATAAAGTCACTGATTGCACATCAAAGCAGGGCACGACCGCTTTTGTCTTGGTTGTTTGTGCTGATAGAGTGTTGACAGATGCTTTCTGGGGGACTGCAGCTTTAACAATGTAGCAGAAGCAAATTCCCTGTTGAATGCTGTCTACCAGGACACACAACGATAAGTTACAGCTCAATCATTCATTTTCCTTGACATACCTCGGATTAGCCAGCAATCTATGGAGAAAACCACATATGTATGGTTCTACGTTGAAATACAGAATTTAAAAGAACGAGACTGAAAAGGCTAAATTCGAAAATGCCTTTTTGTTTTTGCATTGAAAAAAAAAAGTATTGCCGGTGGAGACCCTCCACTGCCCCGTCCACAGATCCCCCCCTTCCTTATTTCGTTACCTTACCCCACCCCATCTATATTTTGCTTAAAATAGTGCAAATAAATTGGAATAATTTGATCAAAAAAAGTGCCGTTTTCGGCTTCGTTATTTTGCAATTCGTTCTATAGTTCCTGATCTCATCCATCTAAATAGCTAACATCAAACAAGTGTTATTGTAGATACAATTTGTTGGGGGACATAATTGATTGTTCTGCCTATAAATGTGTGACTGATGATACTATAGATCCCCTACAAAATGATCTCAGGTGTAGATCTTTTTTTTAAAAAAAAAATACTATTCTTAACATTACTTGTTGTTTATTGTTTGAAACCTTTATAATTACTGCTCTGCAATGCCATATACAAACGTTCAAAATGTACTTTGTACAAAAGCGCAAAAAGTTCCTCTTAATCAACTCTCCGTTAATCAATAATCATGCAAATGTGACACACACTTAGGTGCTGAACTAAGTTATAAATGCCTGTCACTTAACATGTTCTGAACAGTGCACAGTCAAACTCTCTATAGACTTTGCTCTGACAGTTCCTTGTTCATTCCAGTAATAAAAAATATGCTCCATTTTCTATACATGTGATAAAGAAATGCAGAAGAGCCAGTGAAGCCTGTTCAGCCTCTTCCCCTGACAGGAGCTTATTAACACAGCAAGTTCTGATTCCCCTTGCATTACATGGTGGATCCAAGACTTGTACTCCACTTCACTAATGCCAGGTACATCCAAAGGAAACCTGGTCATCAGTTTCAATAGTGCTGCCACCACATTTACAGATTCTTTCTTACCACTTAGCACACCAGCTGCTGCCAACCTCCCACCTCTGCTCTTATTTTCTGTTTTCCTACATGGCCTCAATAAAACACCCCAGAGATTCATTGCTGGCTAGGAATCAAGATGCTGCTGAAAAGCCTGGAGAATGAAAGGCAGTAAATATATGTTTAAGGATTTTATGTAATAACTTTTCCTCAATCACCACTCAACAATTTAATATGAGCAAACTCCTTATCGATGAATCCATCAATTGGGTGGTATTAAATCAGACATCTTCGACTCAGTTTTTCCAAGAACATCTATTAAAGCTGCCCCCCCCACACTGCTATCTCAACTCATCATGAGGAAAACCTTAAAACAAAATGTAGGCATAGCTTGGATATAAAACTATTATATTTACAAGTATCAGTGGCCTTCTTTACTATGGATTCAAAGGATACCGTCAATTATGATAACACGACTGCCATGGACCCTCAAACGGAAATAGAAGAATAAAGAAATCTACTCACTTTGGCAGGGAATCAGATCTAGAAGCCGAATCGTAATCTCATTGTTGTCACTTTCATACATTTTTTAAGATTACTCTGCAAGTTTCTTTCAATTACGGTGAAGAATGTTTTAACAGTTGTTCATGCACGAATAAACCCTATATGATTGTCTGTCATTATCATGTTTTTTTTTTTTTGCATCTGTTTGTTTTTGTTGAGTTAAACTACTTATGATTCTTTTTTGAAATTTTAGAATTTCAATAAAACATACAAACATATTTTAAATATAACATGTCAGCGTTCTTGTTGAACATCACAGCGTTAGCGATAGCAACGGTGTAGTTGTATAGGTTGCACTCTGCATTGGAAGGTCACATTGACATATGCTTATAACTTTGGCACCATCTTACAAACATCATGAAACTTTCCCAAAAGAATTTAGACCCGGATCGAAATATCGGAATAGGTTTGGAAAGTTCCATGCCGTTCCACCCAGAAGCAGACAATGTATAATGCGGTCTCTAATGTTACATTTCACATGCAAAATCCAAATGGAAATATTTGCTCTCATCTACAGCAAAAACGCTGTATAGATTTGTACAAAAGCTGCAGCAAGAGCTGCCATCTGGTCACGCTCTTGGTCTTCACATAGTTTCCTGATAATAAATCAAAGCAGTTACTTTTTTAATCCCCAATACGTGGCCAGAATCTATGGAAATTGCGATAGTGTTATCTGGGTTTGCAGGCTTAATGACAGAGTTTATATGTGACAGTTGGCAAAATTATGCACTGTGTCCTTATTAATGCCCATTCTTTAGTGTGTTAGGCTTTGAAAGTTCACAAACTCAACACTTGAAATGACTAGACTGGCCATCAAAGAAACTTGGCTTACATCTCACTTTGGCCCCACGCTTTCTCTTGCACCTGACAGGACCACGGAGGGGGTGGGGGGGGGGGGGTCATTTTGAAATTACTCCTGCACAGGCAAACTCACTCATGTGCCTAAAGCTTATTTGTAGACTTCTGGACACTGGCCGCCAGTCTCTCCATTTTCTAATACTGTAACACCCTCCTCGCAGCCCCCCCAAGCTGAATGAGGTCTTCACAGAAGCTCTTCGGGTGCTAATCCTGCCTGCTCTGAAGACGACTAATGCAATAATCCTTTTAGTTGACTTCAAACTTGGCTTTCACGATCCTAGAGACACCTCTGCCTTGGATCTATGGAACGCATTGAGAGATTGAGTCTTTGTGCAAGCAGTCACCATTCCCACACACATAAAGCTTTTCGCCTCAAATCAGATGCTAATGGGAAATATCAGCACTAGTAACATTTGCTGCCAGCAACCAGACTGATCAGACCCTTAGTGCGTTTTCTGCAGTAATGCAGTCCTTCCATTGAAAAAATCCTTTAACCAACACTTACGTGCCTAAGCTAACTCAACAAAGAGGACATGTGATCGTCTAGGGGAGCATCCTATCTAGGGTTTTAATGAAGATGGTGGACAAAAATGCACAGCTCTCTGACCTTGAGCGCTTTTATAACAAGTCCTAACTACAGTCATGGGGGTCATTCCAAGTTTGGAGGTAGCCATGGTGCGATTAGCACCATGGCTGCTGAAAAATATCTTCCTCGCTCCTGTTATCTGTTCCAGCTATAGGCCAACTTCCAGCTGCACTTTCCTGCTAAGAATCCTGGATAAGGTAATGTTGAAGAGCAATTACATGCCTCTGCAGGAAATCCCGTCCCCTACCACCGATATGTTGGAAGCCTGAGATTGTGCCATGCCTAACACCAGCAATTCTGCCAATTCCACAGCCAATGTTTGAAAGAAGGTACCCACTGAGAAATCCCTTTCGAATATATCTCTGAAGAGATGATAATCTGAGGGAGGAACTCCCTGAAGGAATATGAAAAGGAGCAAAAAGAGGAGCTGGTGATGTCATGAAAGACGAGCGTGACACCCTGAAAATACTGGCTGAAGAGAATGCATGGAACTGATGACAAAGTTAAGAATCGAGTAAAACTTTCATATGTGAAAAAAAAGATTGCACGTGCGCCAATCACTGCAGAAAATGCAAGCCGTTTAATAACTGTACAGATGCTGTAACGCAAGTAGATTAAGTAATCTTAGAAGCTGGCTATACGTAGTGAATAGACTGCAGGCGAAGTCGCCAATGTATAGAAACTGGACATCAGTGTCATGAATTTAGTAAAGCAGGACCCATGCAGAGAAAAGGCGAGATCTGTGTCACAGCAAGAATAAGATTGTGGAAATAAATGCTGGGGCTGTTTGGCCTGGTATCAAAGCTGAATCAGCAAAGGTTGGTTATCTAGTCTTGAAGAGATTAAACTTGCTCGAGCTGAATCATCCCTTGTTAAGGTGCAAAGAAAGAACACCAAGCGTGCCAAGTTTTATTCATTTAAAACATTTAAATGCTGCAAAATGGACCAATCGTGGTCTCATGTCACGTGAACCAAGGATGGAAATAGAGTTGAGCGTGGAGTTCTAGAACAACAATAGGGAAAGCCTGTACTCCCATATATTCCCACAGACAAATTTGCAAGGCCAATTTCAAAGACAATCTTCATGGCAGATGGAATGGGTGATGAGAGATGTTGGGCCAATTGGGTGGGGAGGTAAGGTCAAGTCCATCTCCTGGCATGTGGATCTGAGCTTACATGCTGCTAAGTGAACTGAATGTTACAGACATGGCACGAGCGTGTGAACCAAATATAAGGGCCGTATAATGAAGTGCCTTATAGTTTGAGAGCCGATGATATACAGTGTAATTCATAGTGTTGAAGATGACATGTTTTAGATGTAGGCATAAATTGTCCACCTGACAGTAGATAGCCAATCCCAGTCCCCTTATATAAAGTATATGTATATGTTCCCCTTGAACGTGTCACAATCCCTCTTAGGTTTTTCTTATTTGCCACGTAGTATGGCGTCTCATCTGACATATTTTCTGCATGTAAGGATGTTTTTATGAGAAATGCACTGAGAGCTCGAGCAAACATCCGTTGATGTCCATTGTAACTCCCTGTTTTAGATATTTGTTAATAAAACAGCACCTTTGCCATCTTCCTGAGTTGCTTCGATTATTTGGTGTCAGTGTTATTCTGCAATGCCATCCATTGCATTCACGGTACTGAAAGGGCCACAGGCTCACATGGTAGCAGTGCGGATGGTTGGAAAAAATCCAAACTAGTTTGTCTCCAGATTTTCGGACGATCAGGCATCCTCCGCCATTAGCCGGAAGATCGCAGGGTGGATAGCGGCTGATAAAAATACATTTGCAAGAAGAACCAAGATGGTGGGCAGGTCCCCCTTTTACGAAATCCCTGCCCAGTTTCCACAGGGGCTCTGCAGACGGAAGGCAAAATGGTCAGATTGGAGGCAGAGTCGATACCTCAGGCCTCGAGTCGATTAACAAACTAATAGTGAGTAGACTAAGGGGAATGGCAAATTAAGGGGATGGGGTTGTTATCATTTTTAAGTAACGTGAAATTTTGTTTGTAGAAAAGGTAACGCCTAGAGTCCTGGCTCAAGGGAGTTTCAGAAAGAGACATTTCAAATCCCACCAGTGATAGAGCAGAAACATATAACGCGTAAAGAGGTTTACGTAAGGTGATCTCTCAAACCCTGTATAGAGTACAAAGTAAAGGCGAGAGATACAAATGTGATCGCTGTGTTTATTAATGTGTAATGTCGACTAGTCTGTATGTTGTTTGTTAAGTAAAAATATCGAAGAGCGATAGAAGTTGTGATATAATTGAAAAAGATGAGGAGCAATAGTGATTGGTACCAATCAAAAGGTAGAGATAGCTAATTAATACATTAGATGCTTGATCAGCGATTGATGGTGCTCATATTTGTTGTTTTAAAAGCATTGAAAAAGTGGTGATTTAAGCCAGAGTATAAAGGTTATTTAATAAGCCTGGTAAGTATTGACAGCCAATTGAGATTTGTAATTATGGGAGATACTCCTCTGATGCACTTATATAAAACATTAGCAAAGCATATGCCCAAGCTTAAACAGTATAGTGCGGAATGGGTGAAAGGCAGGGCAGATAAAATGTTTATGCCATGGCCACAAGGCAGATCATTGTCAGAAGCAGTATTGCAACACATGACTACATACTTGAATTCTGCGTACACGGGGAAGAAATTAGAGAAAAGATTAGCGATTCTAGATCTCTGAAAAATGTACCAAGAAGAAAGGGAAGTTCCACCACCTGAGGAGTGGATGCTTAGTCAGAGAAAGGGGGAAGGTGTTGAGCCCTCAGCTCCCCTTACCTCACCCGAAGTAAAAGGTGCTAGTATGGAAGAAATAGGGTTATATCCTTTAAAGGAGTTGAAAGCAGCAACAGGGTATACTAATCCGATATACGAACACCAAGCTTATTGTAGCGATGATAGTCCAGAGGAGAATAAGAGAAAAGAAGAGATTTGTCAGATCATACAAGACAAAGAAGAAAGGAGTGAGCAGTCAAATCTGTTGACAGGAATAGACAGGGAGATTAAGAGATGGAAAGGAGAGAAGGAGAAAACTGACGAGATAGCGCTAGTGCAGGACGAATGGATGGGATGGAAGATATACTTAAAATAGATGGCAAAAGCATCGAGGAACTTAGGCAAAGAGAAGATACGGACAAACAAGAAAGAAAAGACAAGCAACGAGAGAAGGGATTGAAAGAAGATGAGCAGAAAAGGAAGAGTAGGACGCGACAAGAACATATATATCAGGAGAAGCAAGCAAAAAAGAAGAACAGGTAGAAGAACGAAGAAAGCTTGACAGTAGACAGACAGCGATACAAGATAGGGATAGAAGAGAAAGAAAGAGAGAAGAGGAGGAAGCGCAAAGACTAAGGGACAAATGATTACAGAGACCAAGGGAAGAAGAGGAAAGACGGGAAGAAGTAAAGAGAGAAGAACAAAGGCAAGAGGGAGAAAGAAATAGAAGGGATGCGAGAAAGCAAAGAGAACTAGATAAAGAAATATAATGAAGACGAAGAATACAGCAGGGTCTTGATACCATTCTCATTCGTAAGGAACCAGTAGGGTCAAGCCCAGAAAAACGATGGGACAGAATAGAAGAGTTCCTTCCGATAAAGGAAGTAACGCAAGGGCCATCTAGAGTAGTATTGGAAGAAGAAAGCTTTGATACTGTGAGCATCGGAGAAAAGAATGATAAGGCCTATCAAGAATTAAAGGAAGGTAGCAAGTATGGAATTCGAGGGAAGAGGGATCAATTCCTAGCATTTCAATTATGAAGCGAAAAATAAATTCTGTTCAGTCACGGATGTAGTGCACTGTTCTCAAGCAGACTCAACCTAGACAAAGGTGAGGAAGATAATAATCACATTAGTTGGGGACAAGACATGTCAGACGAGGAAAGAGAATCCAGTCTTGGGGTAGAATGAGGGAGCAAGTGCGCCGCTGAAGGAAGCCTGCAAATGGATAAAGAAGTAAGATCTGGAACAACCTAAAGATAGGATGCCAAATCCCATATATCCAGAGAGTGTCCCGGAGGACAATCATGTAGTGAGAAGGGAGAATCGCCGCCATATGTGAGCAGGTTAAGGTTGTTTCCAACAAGGAGACATAGAGGGACGATTGTCCCTGCCATGGATAGACTAGTGATGGGAGCTGATTCTGGGTTGGGGTTCACACATTTTCTCTTATTGGAAAAAGGAGGAGCAAGACCACAATATAGCCCCTGGCCGCAGATGGACAAGGATAATTTAAGGTGTAAGCTCCCGAGTTTGACTTTGGGTTCCGGAAAATGGATGCATGAACAAGAAAAAAATGACAGGAGGAATTGACAAGTGAAGAAGGATAAGGAATGCAGGAAGCAGTGGATGCATCGCTGGTGAGTAATCAGCATCCAATGGACCAAGGTGGATATGGATTCATGCCACGAGGCAGAGGTATGGGCCATAGAGGAAGAGGTGGGTTTCAAAATAAACAAGGTGGGTTTCAGAATACACAGTATGAGAATCAGTGTACTCAGGGCGGATATAACCAAGGGGGACTTGTCAGATGGGCACCCCTAAAATGTTGGACTTGTGGGATGGCAGGGCACATTGCACATGTATGTGGGAGCCAAGGGAATGTACAGAATGGACAATTTTCAATAGGGGCGGATAGCTTATCCTCCACCTTATAGCACACAGACTAGAGAAGGGTTCGCCCAAGATCAGACATTGTATCAGACACAAGCGCTGCAAGTGCAGCAGGTACAGCAACAAGAGCGAGTGCAAATGAATCCACCACAAGCGCAGTCGCAACAAGCCCCTATGCAGAGACAAAAGTATGCAACACAGGACAAGTACTGACACCCAGAATAGGTGGTGTCACTGTGGTAGGAGGAAATCCTTTCACAGGGAAGGGGATATGCCTGTACCCACAATAGGACAGCTCACAGGGTGACTTGATGTGTTCAGTACTATCTGTGACTCCAGACCACCAAGGGTTGATATGACGATAGGATTGTTAGTGTATACGGGAAGGAAAATATCCAATGTCGGGTATTGCAATGAATGCTCAAGGGTTCCCTGGAGCTACGAATTTACCGGTCTCCATAGGAGAATGTGACATGTCTGTCCCTTTGTCATATTCACGACAGGCACCAGTTAATATTTTAGGAAGAGATTTGATGAGAAAACTTAACATGACAATTTCATTTATTGATCAGGGAATAGCGTTCCCCACTCCAGGAATACACTATTTAAACATGGGAGAGTACATACTGGCGTTCACGGGGAAAGTGGCTCTGCAAGGCATTCCAGTAGATTCAGAGATTTTTCTGTATGGCGTAAGCATTTTGCTGACATGGCTACCTGGTCTGGTATGGAAGATTGTTAGGATACCTGATGAGTTTTTATTTAGACCACAAATACCTATGGATGAGGAAGATGGATAGACTATTCCTATAGAGTTGGAAGCATCTATAGTATGAAGGGAGATGGCAATGCTCTAAGGGATAGACTATGAGGGTGGACCATGGAGCACAGCGATATCTCTTTCGGAGGGATACAGACTTACTGACATAACTGTTGATATTATGTTTAGGGAAGACTGAAGCGATGACGAAGTGGTGTTCTTCATGAGCATTACATACTGGATAAGGATAGAAAAAAGGTAAGTCCCAAAAAGAATGGCGATAATGCTGCAACTACCAGCATTTTTTCATGAGGATCTTGAAAAGGTGCCGAGTGCCCTATGGACCACAGGCCTCTATGATGTAGGTTTATTGAAGGGGATAGGTGAGGTTAAAATAAAGCTTAAGTCAGGAGCAATTTTACCCCGAGAAAAACATATCCCATGTTCCCAGAAGCTGATGAAGGTATATTTCAGACTATTTCAGCACTGATGAATCAGGGGATTCTGGTGCCATCAGAGTCATTGTGCAATACCGCAGTGTATCCAATTAAAAAATCGAAAGGTGGATTGTGGAGATTTATCCAAGATTTTAGACCACTTAACCAGATTGTAGATGCTGAGTTTCCTTTAGTTCCTAATCCTGCAACAATATTGTGCAGTATCCCAGTAGAAGCTCAGTATTTCACAGTGATTGTTTGAAAAGGCATTTTTCTCGATCCCGTTGCACAAGGTCTCCCAAGACTTAACTTCATTTATGTTTTGCCAACAAAGACTAAAACATACTTGTTTGCCTCAAGGGTATTGTGAGTCCCCATCGATCTTTAACAGGGCCATCCAGATGGATCTAGGCAATATCGATCTTAAAAGTGCTGTAATACAGTATGTAGATGACCTATTGATTTGTAGTAAAACAGAGGACGAGTGATTCTGTCCAACTGACAACTATTTTAGCAGACAAAGGATATTAGGTGGACAAGGAGAAATTACAGTGTTGCTAAGAAGAGCTGAAGCAATCATGAAAACACCAAAACTGAACGCAGCAAGACAGATGCAACAGTTTCTGGATTTGTGCAATTATATTAGAGCCTGGGTGTTTGATTACACCATGTACACAAACCCACTTCTGCAAGCATTAAAGAAAGCACAAGTTGGTAAAACAAATATAGAATGGACTGAAGAAATGGAGGAAGGATTTAAGGAGTTATAAAGAGCAATATCTACGGCCCCAGTCTAAGGGATTCCCAATTATAGCAAGGAATTGTATTTGCTTTCATACACAAATGGGTCAGTAATGACAGCAGTACTTACACAAAGAATCACATTAGGGTATAAACCTTTGGCATATTACAGTGTAATTCTAGACCGAGTTATGAGAGGACACTTCCCTTGCGAACAATCTTTGGCAGCTGCTGCGTTTGCAATTGAGAAGTCCACAAGTATTGTCATGAGCTGCTCCATGACCCTTTACGTGGAGCATGCTCTATTTGCCATTCTAGAGAAACCCAAGGGAACATTGACATCCCAAAGAGCTTCAGCTTATGAGGTAATGATTTCTAACCCAATGATTAAAATTGTAAGATGTAAAATAGTGAACCCAGCCACATTCGTAGCTGAGCCAGTAGAAGAAGGTGATCATGTGCATGACTGTGCCAAATATGTTGAATTTTATGATGATAGACCCCGTGCAAAAGAGAATGCTTTAGTGGGAGGAGATATTCTTTTTATTGATGGTTCTTTGAAAATGTATCAAACTAGCGGGGAAAGGCATTCAGTCACCACAGTAGTAAGACACAGATGAAATGGAGATTTGGAGCTGGTAGCGTGCGCAAGGCTATGTCTCATTTTTCAGCGCAAGCAGCAGAATTAGTAGCGCTTATTATCACGCTTGAGAAACATGAAGGACAGAAATTGACGGCGTACAGTGACTCTGCCTAAGTGACATCAACCATACATGCAGGATCGTCACATTGGAAGAGGAAGGGCTATCTCCATGCAGACGGCTATCCAGTGGAGCGTGCATCCTTATCGGTTAGGCTCATTAAGGCACTACAACTCCCAGTAGCCATAGCGGTCATAAAATGCGCAACACATACTAAACAAAAAGATTTTCTCTTTTACGGCAACAAAGCTGCAGACATAGAAGCCAAAAAGGTGGCTTATTTTCCAGACATTTCGAGTTTTGATACCAAGCATGTTAAAGAAAATTTGGTTACAAACATGTTAGTACAGGAAGGGTTTAATATGCTGTAAATAACCCAATTAATAGAGATTCAGGAAAGCCCACCACAGGAAGAGCAAGAACTGTGGAAATGAAGGGGGTGTTCTTTATACCCCACGGAAGCTTTGTGGTGACAGGAAAGCACTGGAAAGCCAGTGATGCCAGTAACTTTGTTGAAAGTTGGGCTTGAGCAGCTGCATTACCCCGTGCATGTAACTAGAGAAAGTCTTGTTGCCAATATCTCAGAAGACTGGTTCATTCCTAATTTATTGGAACACGTTGCGCTGTTCATGGTGAATTGCATCGTGTATCAAAAGTTTATTGCTGGGCATACATTGAGAATGATTAGAGGAGTAATATCTCAATCGAATGGTCAGTTTAAGCATTTACATATCGACTATGTTGATATGCTGCAGACATTTAATGGATATAGGTATATATTAGTAGCGGCGTGCCCCTTCTCTAGGTGGATCAAAGCAGGTCTGTGTGCACACCATGACACCACTTGTGCAGTGAAGTTTTTAGTATGCAAAGTATTTCCAAGGTGGGGTGTGTGTGAAGTGCTAAGATCCGATAATGGGCTACATTTTGTCAATGAGCTATTCGAACAAATAGGGCTTTTATTAATTATAAAGCACAAGCTCTCTTCTGCGTATCACCCACAAGTGAATGGGATATGTGAGAGACTCAACAGTCTCCTCAAAGAGAGGATCGCCAAGATTAAATTGACTTTGAAAATGGGATGGCTGTATTGCCTACCCCTGGCCTTATTTGCCAGGGTTGGACCACCACCTTAGAATCAGCCAGGGTTGGACCACCACCTCACCCTGCATGAACTAGTAACAGGGCATCAAATGAGAATGCCCCTTACACCTCCGTCTAAGAATAGGAGTGATGCCCAGAGTGTAGCCAAAACTCTAGGTGATGAAATGCATGATTATTTGACATGTATGACTAGTATTTCTTTCATTTCCGATCAGGGGGAAGGTCTAGGAACACGGAAGAAGATAATTCGGTGACCAATCTAAGTGAACTATTACCACAACCTAAGTTATATGTTAGGGACCTCATTCTAATAAAAAACTTCACCCTTAAGTTGCATGAGCTTTGATTTAATGGTCCATTCTGTGTTGAGGAAGTTTCCCCTTCCGCTGTTAAGATTTTGGGAAGACAAGCTTGGTTACATCTGAATGATGTGAAGATTTATAAAGGCGAGACTCTTCCTCTCAACGTTGTTGATCTAGAAGCAAGACACGATGAAGAATTTCTACGTGCGCAGACTCAATTGATGACTAAGAAGAAGGACGATAAGGCAATCAGTGACTAACACGTAGTTCATTTGGACTGGAATTCAATAGACACTTCTTATATATTTTAGCAGGAAGTATAAGGACTTGCAGAGAAATCCAGGGGTTGAAATTAACTTTTGGAAACATATTTAAGCAGTGAATAATCCACCAGAATATTGTATAAATGTCAGTTCTTGATCAGAAATTGGAAGAGCGATCAATATCCAGATTCATTTTGTGGAGAATATCTGTTTTAAGTGATGAAAATACATGAGACCTACCTGAGAGTGACTTTCATTGGCTTGTGTTTGCCGTCTTTGTGTTCATACTTCAATCTTACCCTGCTCTTATCAGAAGAGATGTTAATATTCACACTTTTTTCCAGGATCCTAAAAACGGTTCTGTAATAAGAAGACTCCTCATTGCTGAAATTGAATAAATTGTACAGTTACAAATTTAAAAAGAACCTCAAATGATTGTATTAAAAATGATTGAGGAAGACGACACAATTATAGAGAGAGCACAAGTTCAGCAAGCAGTAAGATGGCACTAAAAATGGTTGTCCAGATTTCTATGCATAATGTATATTTGCATGATTGTTCTTGTTGTCTTTTTGTTCCTTATTTTTCATAGTCTCTGTTATCTTAATGCTTCTACTGAAGAAAGAGCTCCTATGATTCTCCCCAATATGAGTATTAATGATGACAGTTTCCTTGATCGCTATAAGTATGTTAGGAAACATAAAAGGGATGCAGTGGAAGATGATGAAGGAATAAATACCTATCTAGATAATTCAGTTCACCTGGGGAATAACATGGTTACGGGCACATGAAAAAGGTGGCGGAAAGAGCATCTGATGAGAATTGCTATGTCTGCTCTCTCATCCCCTATGCCATGAATACAGTAAGGACTTTCATTTTGAAGGAGGTATCAGTATATGATGCAAAATGCCTCAGCCATCTTGTAGCACGTACTACTCAAGGACAGCTTCAAGGAAGCTGGGCAACCTTGCGTTGGAGATCAAGATGGTTGTTTCCATACCAGGATGACTATATCAAGACCAATGGTCCCTCTAATAATTTTTCTCTACGTGCGTAACTTGTGGGCTGTTGTGTACATATTATTTCCCATGGGCGCAACTGATTAATGAGGTAAGAAACTTTGTGAGCATGCATAGTTAGTGAGCTACTGTCTCTGGATAGAGTTTGGAAAGGAATGCATCCACTGCAATTCTTTCATAATCTGTGTAATATTTGCATTTAACAACAATTTTTTCCAAGCACATAGGCAAAAAAATATTTGAGATGATAAAGACCACACATCAACTAGTCCAAGACTTCAGGATCTGTCTCAGTACCTAGAAAAAGTACTCCTGTGCAGAGAAAACTTTGTTTTAGGCCACTGGATAAACACTCATCCGTATTACAAAAACAAATATTGCTTAATTGATGTAGCTGTAAAACAGAATACAATATTTGCAGATAGGTATTTGCAGAAAGGATAACGGCAACTGAAAGGAATGTGTCAGAAAATATGCCAGAAGGAGTTCATGTGCCACTTTAATTAAGTAATTCAAGGACTAGGAGGACATGTATAGTTTGTGTAAGTATGTGTAATCTGTAATAATGATAATTGCATCAGAATAACTGCACCTCAGAATATGATGGTCAGCATTCCTGGGCCTCTGCTTACTATCCACATTGCGTTGTCCTGTGAGATGTGACAATACTTAATCAAAACAAGCCTTATAGCTAAGAAACACATACACCATCCATTTTTAGTCCCTACAAACAGGACAACGTGCCCATTAAAAATGGGAAACAATGAAAACATGGGAGCCAACCCCCTGCTTCAGCCCGCAAGGTTGTACTGATATATTTTCTTGTTACCAGCAGAACAGTCACATAGTAAACAACTCTAATAAGATTGCTGACTGATCTCAAGAGGAGTATCAAGAGGAACAAACATATTTTAATAAGCTTAACATATCCTTATTTGGCAAAGCTAATTACTTTTTTACTTCCTGAAAAAATCCTATCAGAGCCCTGCTTGCAACCCTGACATAGGAAGTGAAATGACACGGCTCATAATACAGCCTATAGCGTTGCCCTCCCTTCCTCACCACAGCCTAGACAAAATTCAACAAGAGACTTATTGAGGTTTCTAAGGGAGCCCCATTGAGGAAAATCACATGTATATGCCTTTTAAGTTAATAGCAGCAATGCTCATCGGTACAACAGATTGAGTGCCTTCTTCTGCAACCAGGGAAACCTCTTCTGTTATTCATTGTTATCACTCAAATAAGTTGCAGGGGGATGCTTGAGTCAATAAACGGAAGAACAAATGATTGTTGAGAAAAGCCCTCAGCAGCTGAGCATAGATAGAAACACAAGGTGCAGTTTCCTATTGTTTAGCAAACAAACAACATATTTCCTCCTCTGTACTGCCGAAACGTGTGACTTGGTTTGTGAAATTTGCTTATTTGTTCACCAAGAAGTGTTCTCCTGTGCCCTTCCACCAGTATTCCTGTTAGCCTCCAATACTATTTGAAAAAGCACTGTAAAAAGTGAGGGATTGTAACAGTAAACACTCACTGGGATATTTGCATAGCAGCAATACTTTGCAAGCAAAACATATTTAAAGTCTCATTATGGTATTATATCCATTTTTAAAAAATGTCATCAATCTGCATGCACACAAATATTTTGCAGTGCATACACAATATCTTGCAACATACCCCACCCCTACAAGCCTATTATATTATGCACATGGTCAATGAAGCTGTTTCTGTATAGCAGCGAGTTACCATATACATTGTTAAGGTCTATGCCCAATGGAACTCTGAACACTTGGAAAGGATGCAGATTGTGTGAAAAGTATTCTGCAATCTGAATATCCATCACCCTAATGTTATGGAGGAGCAATCCCAGGCAGAGTACATACCTATTATCGTTTGCATGCCAAGAAAATGACATTGCAATACTGTTCTCCACTTATAGGGCAATGTTAGCATTGCTACAGCAGGAGATGCTGAGGAGGACAGTGTCTACTCACAATCATAAGATGTCAAATTATTATTTGAGTTTCATAATGTGTTAACTTGCAAGGGGACTGATGCAAAGCACTTGTGTGACATATATACAAACAAGAGGAATCATTGGATGAGACTACACATCCATGTAGTGATGAAAGTCAGTATCCAATTTGTGGCTGATAGTTGGTTTACATAGTGTGAGTGACGCTTTTGTTAAGGCACCATGAGCAACAGACATTCTGGCGTTAGAACGTTATTCATATTACATCGAATATAAAATGAGTGGATGTAAGTACAAGTATGGTAATCTTTCATAGAGCCAAGAGAGGAAGAGTCAAGGTTGATATGTAAATGTGTTCTCGGGCAGAAGTTAGAGACATAAGGTGTCAGAGTCATGGGTGGGGAGGGAACATTATTTGGTTAATGTGTCCAGGCATATCTTGGTTATATTCTGCTGTTCATGGAGACACTATTTCAAATTCGTTTTACCCTCTTGTGGGTGTATTCTGTTGTTGGGGTTTTTAAGGTCACGCTTGCATAGTAGGGTAAAGGAAATGAGCTATAACAGGATATTAAGACTAGTTTGTTCTTTTAAGAGAAAGCAAATGTCAGGTAATTGTTGAGGCTTCTACCTTATCAAATATATTTGAATAGGTGAGAATTATCTATGTGTGCTGCTAAAAACCTTCTGAGCAGCACCCAGAAGCAAGCTGGACATGCGCACAGCTTATGATCAAGACTATACGAATGGAGAAGGAGCCTGGATGGAAAGACAAAATGCTTGTGTATCCTGCTGCAGGACAGGATGAGGTGGTCATTGAAGAAATTAAGAGAATGAACTGTCCTGATGTGACAGAAATCGCAGGATTGCCTGGATATTGGGAACCAACACAACTATTGATCTATGGAAGAGAGCATACCAAGAACGGATGGGAAGATGGAATGATGTCCTGTACAGCTCATCTGCTGAAAACAGAATACATACAAGAAGTGCAGAGAGTGAATGATGGATGCTTAAAGTCATGGGCCAAGCACACCGGGTTACTGACATGGGTAGAAGACGAATCAGGCCCAGTAGTTGTAATCCATTGGTTAATGCAACAATATGTTTCTGAAGCCATGGAAAGAACTATGTGGAACATAACAAAGGATGCAAAACCACAATTGATTTTCCTGGAATGAGAGAAGGGACAGTTGTCCTTAAGGATCAATATTGGGCTCATGAATCTAGAACCTATATGAAGTTGTTGAAGGATTGGGGCAGAGTGTGTTCCCTGGTGCGCATCCGTGCTCCAGCATTAGTGATCCCTCAGAGTGATCTAAACATCAATTACTTTTCAAAAGTAGATGACCATTTGAGAAAAAAAAGATTGTTTGAACTTCGGCGACGAAAAGAGAAAATTATTTCTCAGCTAAATCAATAACATTGTATGAAACCATTCCTGATCAGCACACGTTGTTCGGCAAGACAGCTATGATAATGACAGCTAGATTTATGCCTGGAATTCAAACAGTGGCGAACGCAAAATGATTGCAAATTACCAGATGGGAGCTTCTGCAGACAATCAATGCTACCATTAAGGGATTCAACGCCATTAAAGAAGAGCTGAGGGCCATATGATTGATGACCCTCCAGAATAGGTATGTCCTTGATATGATCACAGCAATGGAAGGAGGAGTTTGCACCAAAATCGGGCCATGTTGTTGCACATTTATACCTCTCACGATGGCCAGAATGGGACTTTGGCAGAGGCCATATCGATGTTGGCAGACCTGCATACCAAGATGGAAGACGAGACAGATGACATTGAAGATGACATTTGGTTTACCTCCTTGTTCTCATGGATTCCTCATTGGTTGGTGTTAGGAAAGATTTCATGATTGCAGGTAATTTTCCTTCCATGTGGCAACCCCTAAACTTTTTGCTATTGTTTTTAACCTTGTTCTTGACTTTGCCAGAGAAGTACAGCCTTCTGCCGCACTTCTCTGGGCTTTCGCTCCTTTCTTACGGGGAAACTGACATGCCCTTAAGACAGTCAGTACCGGGGAACGCTGTTTCCCGTAGTTTCTTTTATCGTGTTGCGGCTTTAGTGCAACATGACACAAGAGGGCACTGTAAGATAAGTTACAGCTCTCTTGGGTCTCTAGCCTTCTACAGACCTTAGATACTCTTTTAGGATGGTATTTGATCGGTGCAAGTCATTCAGGGACTGGAATGGTGGCAGCGATCGTATTGAATATTTTGAGCTCCTTTTGCCGTTCTGAGCACGTTTTTGCACTGAACCCAAAATGGTGGCCTGGCTCCCAAAATGGCCAGACCACGAGGCTCCTTTGTCCTGTCCACTGACCGTCTTGCTCCCTTCACCTTCCCCGGGTCGAACTGACCCGGGGCCTTCCTTATTTGGGCATGTACTTTCCCGCGAAACACGGATGCTTTCGCGGGCTCTACATGTCTTTTGTGTGCCTCCAGGGTGTGGGCTGGGATGTCTGGTCCCAATACACATCCTGGGTGCCAGAGAGTCTAGGGTGGTGTGAATGCCTGGGACCACCGTGGTCCGTGATTGGTCCACGTATGGTATGTGTTTTGATGAGCGGATCTCCCATTGGCTCCCCTCCGTTTTGGCGCGAAGGGAACCGTGGATAAGAGGGGGCTGGAAACACCACTACCATGTCGATCTCCTGAGTTCTCACGAACGAAGGAATACAGGAGCCAAGTATCCTGCAACCAAGAGGCTGGACCAAGGAATCGCTGGTGACCCGCTGAAGGAATCCTCCTTTGCACTGCTGTCGTCCTGTGAAACCCTTTCCTCCTTGGATCGAACCAGAAGGCCTGTACTGGTGCTTCGACCTTTGGAATAGCAGGAACAGCTATTCCCGGCGACTTCATCATCTCCTGCCAAGTAAGCCTTCGGAAGTGTCTCTGGGCCATCCAGTTGACTGACCAGCTTACAAGGGAGTCCTGCTCTGTAACCGTCGCCAGGTTGTGTTGTATTTCGAGTCCTTGTCACTCTCCCACGCTTCGTACGCTTGGCGTCCCCAGGTCTGAAGGGAGGAGTGTACATTTGGCTTGAATACACACGGCCGCTCCGTTGTCCTGCTGCGGCAACAAAACTGTGCTGGTTTCGTCGAATGGGACGTCTTTTTGCTCTACACGACTACGAGGCGTTCCCTGCTCTTCTGAACCTGCCAGCTGCTGAAACTAACGTGGAGAAGCCTGGGTCTGCTTGCTTCGGGGACCGGTGAGTAGTTTAGCTAGGATCTGGTCGCCCTCCTGCAGTATCCCATTGCTTTTCCCTGCTGTGTAAAAACAGCACCCTTTTGGCCGTACTCGCGCTCTGCTTCTGCCCGCTGTGGAGGCTGCGCTTGAGTTGCGGAACCTGTTCTCCTTCTGCTGTGCACTAACCCGAACTGCCTGACTTCCTCCGAAGAGCTTCCCCTTTTGCCCGTTGGCACCGGCGTGGCAGGTACTTTGAGCACAAGGCTCCACTCTTCGCAGGGCTCGGACTTCCATCTAGTTAGGTGCCTCTGAAGGCGAACTGAGTCTAAAGCGTTATCGCACTGCCTGTTTTCCTTTCCTTTCAGGTGGACTACATATTTCGTGCTTTAAACGCTTGCGACTGTGTATTTGTATATATATTGTGTTGATATGGTATGTGTTGGTTTAATATTGTGATATTGTGATTTTCTCGCTACGGTCATTGTTTTAAAGGCCTTAAAATAAATGTGTATCTATTTTTGATATAACAACTGTTTGGAGTAGTTTGTCAGCGCTCTTGCTTTGTGTGCTCACTGCGGGCTTTCAGTCACCCTCACCCCTCTTGAGACCTAGTCTTGACCGCCGCGATCGCTACCTTGATTGGTCTGGCTTGTCCAGAGGTTACCCTGTTCCAAGTAATTAGGTTGGCCTTCTGAACTTCTGCGCCACCAGGAGAGAGTTCAGAAATCCGTCTTAACAAATTGGTGTACAGCGGTGGGATACGACTGAAGGTATCCAGTGTTGCGCTCGAACTAGGGCATTTCAGGTTATTCCAAACAGTACACGTAGTGAATTGTTGTAATATAACTTTAAAAAGGCCATAGTCCTATCAAACAGTATGGAAGCAAATACCTTGTTAACTTTAAATGCTTCTAAATCAGAAACGCTGAAAAAGATGTGTGCGGAGAGAGGTGTTTCCTCTCAAGGCACTAAATTGGAAATGATCCAAAGAATCGTGGCGTGGCAAGAAGCGCAGTTTGACGCTATAACTTCTGAGGACAGTGCGGAAGGTGGTGGGGCTGCGCTCACTGGTAGAACCGACGGTTCTGCCGCCGCACTGTTCCACAGCGACCACGAGGACAGGGAGGACGAGCTGTCTAATGTTTCCTCTGCCAGTGCTGAGGGGGAGGCTATGCTTGAATTCAAGAAGCAAGAGCTGCGGTTTAGGCAGCAGGAGCTTGAATTCAGCATAGCCAAACTAAAAATCGATCAGGCAGAAAAACAAAAAGACAGGGATCACCAGTTGGAACTGGCCAAGCTTCAGGTTGCAAATGGATCCAAGGGTCCTGGACATGGGTCTGGGGCCTCCTCTCATCCACGGTTTCCAAAAGATCTGCTCAGTGTGTATGAAGAGAGGAATGACATTATGGACTGGCTGAATGCGTTTGAGTATGCATGCGAGGTCCAGGAAGTTGACAATGCTGATAAGATTGCGTGGTTGCTCAGTAGACTGCCCCATTCTGGCTGTAGTGCCATTATGGAAATGTCGAGGGCTGAGCGGGCTGATTTCGCAATGTTAAAGCAAACTCTCATTTTAAAGTTTGGGAAGACTCCGGCCCAATATTTAAAGCGTTTTCGAGAGTATAAGAAAAAGGAAGGTGGTACTTGGGTATCTTATGTCGCTGAATCTTTGAAAAACTTAACTGGCTGGGTCGAAGGCTATAAGGTTTCTACCTTCGACGGCATGATAAATCTTGTCATGCTGGAACACATTTTTGCTTCTTCTTCCCCGGAGCTTAAGCAGCATTTGGCCGATTCGAAGGAGATAGATCCTAAGAAGCTGGCCATTGCAGCAGACTTATGGGTGTCACATCGAGTGTCCCATAAGGACAAAACTCATCCTGGTAAGCAGGAGGAGGGGAAAAAGTCCAAAGATATGGAGGGTGGGGAATCTGCTAAATCTTCTTCCCAAAAGGGCCACAAAAAGAAAAACAAGGGTAAGACACAAGAGAACTCACAGGGTAGTGGAGGTGCGCCTCCGAAACAGAACTCTGGTTACAATAAGCCTCCCTACGTAAACAGACCCACTGGGGCTTGTTTTTCTTGTGGAGCAACTGACCATGTGAAGGGGGACCCCCGTTGTAAGGTTAGACCTTTGGGGGTCCACTCCGCTAATCTGGCCTTCTCCTCCTACGAGGAAGAAGAGATTACAGGAGCATCCTTCTCCTCAGATTCATTTCCCAGCGGAATAGAGGCTGAGGTAGTTTTAGTGTCCCTGGGTTCCTGGGAGCCTAAAGTCGCAGAGGCGTATGCTAGGATTCTGGATAATACCAAGCACTACTTTAAAGACAGTGTGCTGATCAATGGAGTGGATACTCCAGCTCTTAGGGATAGTGGGTGCAGTCGAACTGTAGTGGATTCTACCTTGGTAGACTCAGAGGAAGTTGCCAGAGCTACTCTGATGCCCACTAAGTTGGCTGACATCCCCCTCCGTATGTTTCCCATGATCCCTGTTAATCTAACTTTAAATGGTACAGCAGTCAGGATTCCAGTGAGCATTCAGAGAAACGTCCCGGGAAAGGTCTTACTAGGTAATGATCTCAGAGCTTTAGGGCTCGTAGGAGACACTGCCGAACGACCCTACACACGGTCTCAAGCACGGGCAGCATTGGCCAAGTCCAATACGCCGCCCCAGCCAAAGGGGAAACCCAAGGCGAAAGGAGTCTACAAGTCAAAACGAGGGAAAGAGAATATTCCCCCGAGCTCGCCTACCACTGCGGTGGAGGAAGTTGGTCAATCGCCCGGGCCTGACGAGGAGGTGGCGATGCCTGAAGTATTCAACCCCAACGATCATCCTGAACTAAAAGACTTGTTAGTTGAAGGAGGTCCTGATAGGGACGAATTCAGTAAAGGCCAACGTGAGTGCCCATCTCTGGAAGGCCTAAGGAGACAGGCCTGCTCCCAGCTTGAGGGCGAACCTCCTGGGAAGCATAGGATTTATTGGGAAGGTGGACTCCTGTATAGTGAGCCCACAGAGTCTACAGAAGGAGACCATAGGAGGTTGGTGGTTCCCCTTGCTGTTAGGCCCTTCCTCCTGCAGTTGGCGCATGAAGTTCCCCTTGCTGGTCACCTTGGTATGAAGAGGACCAAGCAAAGGTTATCCATGCACTTCTACTGGCCCAAGATGGGGGTGCGAGTAGAAAGTCACTGCAGGGGTTGTGCCTCCTGCCAGTTGTCTGGTAAGGTTGGCGCGACAATCCAAGCTCCGTTGGTACCGCTCCCAGTTGTGGGGGTACCATTTGACAGGGTAGGGATCGACATTGTTGGTCCCCTTGACCCGCAAACATCCTCAGGCAATAGGTTTATCCTGGTGCTGGTCGACCATGCAACCAGGTATCCTGAGGCCATCCCATTAAAAACTGTAACTGCCAAGTCAGTTGCAGAAGCTTTACTCGGCAGATTTACTAGGGTTGGCTTCCCTAAAGAAGTTGTGTCGGATCATGGCAGCAACTTAATGTCGAAGTATAGGCAGGCTATGTGGAAAGAATGTGGGGTCACCTACAGGTTCTCTTCTGCATACCACCCCCAGACCAATGGTCTGGGGGGGCGTTTCAACAGAACGTTAAAGAGCGTGATTGGGGCTCTGGAGGAGCCTCAGAGAAGAAAATGGGATCTTCTTATTTCATGCTTACTGTTTACCTACCGAGAGGTACCACAGGAGGGTGTTGGCTTCAGCCCCTTCGAACTTCTGTTCGGTCATCCCGTACGGGGACCCTTAGCCATCGTCAAGGAGGGATGGGAGATGCCCACTCACCCTGTTACTACCAACGTAGTTGACTATGTGCTAGGGCTCAGAAAACGGATGGTACTTCTGATGGGTTTGACTAGTGATAAATTGAAGGCAGGGCAAGCGCTGGTGAAACATTGGTACGACCAGAAAGCTTCCCTCATCAACTTTACACTTGGTCAGCAAGTCCTGATCATGAATCCTATAAGGCCTCGAGCTTTACAGGACAAATGGTCAGGCCCTTACCCAGTGGTGGAGCCCCTGGGTGAGGTTTTCTATTCCGTGGACCTTGGAAGGCCTGGACAGGCCCCAAAAGTGCTTCCCGCGAATAGGCTGAAGGCTTTCGTCCCAAGTGTCGAAATCGCAGCACTGCTACTGGCTTCAGACGTTGAGGGAGAAGAGTCTGAACCTCTCCCCGACCTGTGCCAACGCAGTCCTTCAGATAGCTCTTCTGAGGGTGTCCGAGTGGCCCCTCACCAAAATGGACAAGGCTCTGTGGTTTACCTTGACCATGAAGTAGATGGAGGGAGGAGACAGCCTCTACCCAGCAAAGTACAAGCAGTACAAGACTGGCCTACCCCCACTACGCAAACCCAAGTGAGAGCCTTCTTAGGACTCACGGGGTATTATCGCAATTTTGTGGCAGACTATGGTACCACAGCTGCTCCTCTGACTGCCCTCACAACTCCGAAGAAACCCAAGAAGGTAACTTGGACTGACGAGTGTGAGAAGGCCTTCAATGGATTAAAAGACTCCTTGTGCCAGGCCCCTGTGCTCAGGGCCCCTGATTATCAAAGACCTTTTATCGTGCAGACGGATGCCTCTGACACTGGGATAGGAGCTGTACTATCACAAGTAGATGAGAAGGGTAAGGAACACCCTATCGGGTTTATTAGTCGCCAGTTTAAGGACAGAGAGCTCAGATGGTCCACGGTAGAGAAAGAATGTTTCTCTGTTGTGTGGGCCCTAAGGAAGCTGAGGCCCTACCTCTATGGGACCCACTTCACTGTGCAGACTGACCATAAGCCGTTAAAGTGGCTAATGAACATGAAGGGGGAGAATCCAAAGTTGCTTAGGTGGTCCATAAGTCTACAAGGCTTCGACTTCACTATTGAGCATAGGCCAGGTGTCCAACATAGCAATGCTGATGGGTTGTCTAGAATGTTTAACCGACCTGAACATGAGACTCATCCAGGGGTGGATTAGTTCCCCCTGTCCATAGTCTGGGAGGGGCGAGTGTTAGGAAAGATTTCATGATTGCAGGTAATTTTCCTTCTAGGTGGCAACCCCTAAACTTTTTGCTATTGTTTTTAACCTTGTTCTTGACTTTGCCAGAGAAGTACAGCCTTCTGCCGCACTTCTCTGGGCTTTCGCTCCTTTCTTACGGGGAAACTGACATGCCCTTAAGACAGTCAGTACCGGGGAACGCTGTTTCCCGTAGTTTCTTTTATCGTGTTGCGGCTTTAGTGCAACATGACACAAGAGGGCACTGTAAGATAAGTTACAGCTCTCTTGGGTCTCTAGCCTTCTACAGACCCTAGATACTCTTTTAGGATGGTATTTGATCGGTGCAAGTCATTCAGGGACTGGAATGGTGGCAGCGATCGTATTGAATATTTTGAGCTCCTTTTGCCGTTCTGAGCACGTTTTTGCACTGAACCCAAAATGGTGGCCTGGCTCCCAAAATGGCCAGACCACGAGGCTCCTTTGTCCTGTCCACTGACCGTCTTGCTCCCTTCACCTTCCCCGGGTCGAACTGACCCGGGGCCTTCCTTATTTGGGCATGTACTTTCCCGCGAAACACGGATGCTTTCGCGGGCTCTACATGTCGTTTGTGTGCCTCCAGGGTGTGGGCTGGGATGTCTGGTCCCAATACACATCCTGGGTGCCAGAGAGTCTAGGGTGGTGTGAATGCCTGGGACCACCGTGGTCCGTGATTGGTCCACGTATGGTATGTGTTTTGATGAGCGGATCTCCCATTGGCTCCCCTCCGTTTTGGCGCGAAGGGAACCGTGGATAAGAGGGGGCTGGAAACACCACTACCATGTCGATCTCCTGAGTTCTCACGAACGAAGGAATACAGGAGCCAAGTATCCTGCAACCAAGAGGCTGGACCGAGGAATCGCTGGTGACCCGCTGAAGGAATCCTCCTTTGCACTGCTGTCGTCCTGTGAAACCCTTTCCTCCTTGGATCGAACCAGAAGGCCTGTACTGGTGCTTCGACCTTTGGAATAGCAGGAACAGCTATTCCCGGCGACTTCATCATCTCCTGCCAAGTAAGCCTTCGGAAGTGTCTCTGGGCCATCCAGTTGACTGACCAGCTTACAAGGGAGTCCTGCTCTGTAACCGCCGCCAGGTTGTGTTGTATTTCGAGTCCTTGTCACTCTCCCACGCTTCGTACGCTTGGCGTCCCCAGGTCTGAAGGGAGGAGTGTACATTTGGCTTGAATACACACGGCCGCTCCGTTGTCCTGCTGCGGCAACAAAACTGTGCTGGTTTCGTCGATTGGGACGTCTTTTTGCTCTACACGACTACGAGGCGTTCCCTGCTCTTCTGAACCTGCCAGCTGCTGAAACTAACGTGGAGAAGCCTGGGTCTGCTTGCTTCGGGGACCGGTGAGTAGTTTAGCTAGGATCTGGTCGCCCTCCTGCAGTATCCCATTGCTTTTCCCTGCTGTGTAAAAACAGCACCCTTTTGGCCGTACTCGCGCTCTGCTTCTGCCCGCTGTGGAGGCTGCGCTTGAGTTGCGGAACCTGTTCTCCTTCTGCTGTGCACTAACCCGAACTGCCTGACTTCCTCCGAAGAGCTTCCCCTTTTGCCCGTTGGCACCGGCGTGGCAGGTACTTTGAGCACAAGGCTCCACTCTTCGCAGGGCTCGGACTTCCATCTAGTTAGGTGCCTCTGAAGGCGAACTGAGTCTAAAGCGTTATCGCACTGCCTGTTTTCCTTTCCTTTCAGGTGGACTACATATTTCGTGCTTTAAACGCTTGCGACTGTGTATTTGTATATATATTGTGTTGATATGGTATGTGTTGGTTTAATATTGTGATATTGTGATTTTCTCGCTACGGTCATTGTTTTAAAGGCCTTAAAATAAATGTGTATCTATTTTTGATATAACAACTGTTTGGAGTAGTTTGTCAGCGCTCTTGCTTTGTGTGCTCACTGCGGGCTTTCAGTCACCCTCACCCCTCTTGAGACCTAGTCTTGACCGCCGCGATCGCTACCTTGATTGGTCTGGCTTGTCCAGAGGTTACCCTGTTCCAAGTAATTGGGTTGGCCTTCTGAACTTCTGCGCCACCAGGACAGAGTTCAGAAATCCGTCTTAACAGTTGGCAAATCTATTCAAGGTTCTTGGAGTAATACTGGTGCTAGTAATCTTTGGATTCTGTATGGTCAGGATGGTGATTGTCCAATGCAAGAAAACAGCAAAAAAGGTAGTAGGGATGAAGATCATGATTGATGCCAAAGATGAACCAAACTTCAAGAAGCTGACTGAGGACACTGTCAGAGAATGCATAAAGGCTAGTATTGTAGCACCAGAGGGAACAAAGTTTCTGTATCCAAAGAATCATAAGAAGTATGTAGGACGATTGGTCTATTTTACCCCGATTGGACAATGTAACTACATGACCTGGAGTGTAGATGAACATGTCAAATCAGCAGGCACCCTGAGTGGGGTGATGACCAAGAAACACTTCTTCGAGAGAAAATACCAGGATGCAGAAACACTTGAGGAGGTGGTGGAGGACTCGACCAGATGGGGGAATATAGAGGAGCAGCTGCATACCGCTGCAGGAAACCCTGCCCAACTTCCTCCAATATGTTGGCGACATGAGACTGTGCCATGTTTGACACCAGTCGTTGTGCCAATACTGCAGCGTGTATTCGAAAGAAGATACCCGTTGAGACAACCCTACCGAATGTATCCCCGAAGCGATGACAACGTAAGGAGCAACTCCCTGAAGGAAAATGAGAAAGAGCAGAGAAAAGAAACTAGTGACATCACAAAAAGTATGCATGACGTCCGAAGATACTGACTGAAGAGGATGTAAGAAACTAATGACAAAGTAAAGAATCAAGTAAACCTTTAAATACGAAAAAGAAGAGTACATGAGCACAAGGTGCCGCAGAAAATCAACTGTTCAATAAATGTACAGATGCTGAAACGCAAGATAGACCAAGTCATCATAGAAGCTGGCTGTATGTAGTGAATAGAACGTAGGTAAAGCCACCATTACATAGAAGGTGGACATCGGTCTAATGAATTTAGTAAGCCAGGACCCATGAAGCGGGAAGGGGAAACTGTGTCACAATAAAATAGCAGAATCGTGGAGCTGCAAGACAAGGCTGTCTGGCCTGGAGTCAAGACTGAAGCAGCCAAGGTCAGCTATCTATTCTGGAAATGAGCGAACATGTGGAGGTTGAATCATCCCCTGTTAAGGTGCAAAGAAAGAACACAAAGAGTGCCAAGTTTAATTCAGTTAGAGAATTTAAAACCTGCAAAATGGGCCAAATCATGGTCTCCTGTCACGTGAGCCAAGGATGAAAATAGAGTTCGAACTTGGAGTCCCAGAACACGATAGTGACTGCTTTCACTCCCATGTATTATAAAAGACAAGAATACTTCATGGCAGAAGGCCTGGGCGATGAGAGATGCTGGGCTAATAGGGTGGTGGGATAGTGTCATGACCCGTCTCCTTGCACCTGGGTCTGGGCTTACGTGCTGCTAAGTGAACCGAGTGTTCCAGACCTGGCACAAGCATGCCAACCAATTGTATTAGTCCATATAGCGAAGGACCTTATAGTTTGAAGACCAATGAGAAACTGTGTATCTAATGTTTCCAAAGATGACATGTTTTAGAGGTAAAACAGAATACAGAATAGAGTCAACGGCTACCCCTGTCTATACATTCAGGACACAACCTCTATGATAAATAATGTCAGCACCTTGACAATCAATCAGTAAGACTTCCTTCTAACATTCGATGTCGAGTCGCTATACACCAACATTCCCCAACTCGAATGCATTCCGGTACTAGCTAATTACCTAGACCAGAGTCCCAAACTAGAACCACTTACAGCTTTCCTACTAGAATGCATGAGACTCGCACTGACAAAAAATGACTTCCTCTATGAGAAAAGTTTCTATCAGCAATGCCACAGCATGTGTATGGGGGCAACCTTTGCCCCGGACGTAGCTAATCTTTTCATGGATGCTTTCGAAAAAAATTCTATTTACCATGACACCAATACTTTCAGCTCCTGCGTATGGTGTTGGTATCATTATATAGACGATGTCTTCATGATTTGGAAAGGAACAGAGTCACTACTACTTGATTTTCTAGAATGGCTAAACTCACGGAATACATGTATCAAGTTCACGATACACTATGAAAAAATGTGCATACCTTTTCTAGATCTAGAAATCTACAAAGCTTGCAATAACATCTTAGGGTCCACCCTGTATAGAAAACCTACGTCTGAGAACACTCTTCTAGAATACAATAGTTTTCACCCTGTGGGGCTAAAAGAGAACTTGCCATATGGACAATTTTTATGATTGAGACGCAACTGCACAACAGTAGGCGGCAATGATAACAAAAGCATGGAATTGTCTGTACGCCTCAAAGAACCCGAATACCCAGGGCACATTGTCCGTAGAGCCAGAAGAAGAGGAAAACATAAGAACAGAGACTCCTGCTTGACTCCATCAGTCAGAGAAAAACCAAAAGACAAAATTACATGCGTAATGACTTTTACACCCATTAGTAACTCACGAAGAACCTAGCCAACCACTGAATCTTCAAAAAACCCTCTGGAACCTCCCACCTGTAAATGGACATTACAGATGTGGCACCTGCTCGGTATGTTGCCTCACACACAACCAACAAGAAATAGATCTTAATGGAAAAAGCTGGACTTTCAACACATTTACCAACTGTAACACCAAGTGGTCTGCATATGTCATGAGGTGTCCCTGCAACCTACTTTATGTAGGTAAATGTAAATGTGCGATCAAACAACGAATATGCGAGCGTAGATCTTGTATCAAAAACTTGACTGAAGACAAGCCTATGGTGGAACATTTCAAGGCCAAGAAACATAGCCACAATGATATGTTCTGGTTCATCCTACAAACAGCAAGAAATTCATTTCACAGTGGCAACCGTGATTTGACATTACGCAAACTCAAACAACAATGGATTTATTGCTTGGATTCTGTGAGAAAAGGTCTTAACATATCAATTGAATGGAATTTGTTTTTCACTTAAATACCACTCTAACAGCTGTTAGACAGGTACTCTACCATTAGCCACAACAGTCCCCAGCCACTGTAATTCAGTACTACGCACCTTGTACTTTGCACACAGTCAGCTACCCAGTTAATACCTAGATTTCCATTGCCTAATGCACTCTTATCAAACATTGCATCCCTGGTACATCACATTCTCTGTGACATGAATTGTAGCCTCAATACTATGCTAGAAAAGCCTTGCATTTGTCTGCCAATTATTTAACTCCTAAATACTCTGCCCCGCGATTCATGAGTTTGTAACAAAAAATGTCCATAGTATACACGATATGTAATATTGAAACCACTAGTACAGCGGTGGTCCATTGATGTATCCAAGTATACCTTAGTATGTGTCCATTTATCTATGATGTACACCCTTACGCATTCTAACGTGCCAATATGCTTGACAATGTTTTACACTTCCCTACGTTTACGTTTTACATTTCCCTAATTTTTCTACTTGTTTTTGTGCCTTTAGTTAACTGCATCTATGACTCTGTGATTTTGGGCATTTAACTATTAGACATTTTTGTGAGAAAATTGCTTTGTAAACATAGGCATCACCCGTGCTGATACCACTGCCTTAATCGCCATTTGCTCTTCTTGCAGTGCAACGCTCCAATTCTTTCATAATGCCTCTTGCTGCCATTTGTATCCATGGCTGACACACAACTTGCCCTCTCTCCCCTGGCTCGGTGCTCCTACACGAGCCGATGTGTTGTAATAGCACGTCCTCCCTTACGAAAGTAACGACTACTGATTAATACTCTTGCTCCCATACTCTTTTTGACACATCCATTAGGCATTCAGACTACCATGCCACACTCGTGTATACACACCAGGTGGCTCAATAAAGTTGTTTCTTCTTAGACCAACAACTCTCCTTCGCCACCTGCGCGAAGCTGTAACACTAGTCTCCAGCAATGACACAGCTCTGCAGCCGAGAGGTAAGCCCTTTTCCCTGTGCTGGACACATTACCTGCATAGTATCCCTCTCCTTTTCGTGTTTAATTGATCCTCGGGTGTCAAGTAGCCTGTCCCTTCTGAGCCACAGTCTTTTTCACACAATTTTCTGTCACAAACTGCTGTGACCGCAGCACTGTCGCCATAGCCTTCGTGCTCAGGCCTTTCCATGCCCACATATCCGGGTGCCCTGTCTCTACGTGGGTTACCTTTTCAGCCACCATAGACCGTTGAGTGCACTCCACTGCCTCATTGGAATGGCACACCGCCAGCACCCATGTTATGACCTTTTCACTGGGCTCTTGCAACAAGGGTGTCTACTCTAGACATAACACCATCAGATTAATTCCTGGCTGCCTTCCATAACTCGCCATTTCCTTGATTCCATTTTATTTTGTTTTTATTTTAGGTCTCCTCCCGTATCTTTCCGGCAGCCCGTATTTGGCGCAAATTTAGTTGCAAACTTGTTCACTTTAAACCGGTTGGCATTTATACCATCAGAGCCACCCAGCAAATCTCCTACTGCCATCTCACTGAGACGCAACCCTGAGATGCCAGGCCTTGTTCAACTCTAACATGACCTATAACCCATTTTTTACCCCAATCCTGGGCTAACCCTAAGCCTTTCTTTTTCATTAGATGCCAGCCCCTGCTGCATCTAAACCTATTTTCGAGCTTGTATTAATGACAGCAGCATTTATCCGCTCTTCTCAAGATGCCACCTGAACAATTGTTGGTAGGTTCCCTACTACAGTGTTCTCTTTCTCCCAATCCTTCTTTGGGACGATCAGAATTTTTAACATAACACATTTTAAAACACATCCTTCTTTAATGTTTTAGGTGAACCCAGCCTCTACAACAGTCTCATTCCACATTTGTGTCCTGACGACAGTTTGGTACCCACAGCAACCCTTGCCTCATCATCGCAGCACCTGTGGTCTTTCATTGGTTAACCTAACCAGAAACATCCAATAAATGTGTCGACAATAATTGCGTGTCGATATTGACAAAGCAGCACAGGAAATTGTATTTTGGTTGTTATTAACCCACCATCATTTGCTTTGGTTTTCTTTTGTATTTCTATATTTTGTGCTGTTTAGGCCTTTTTGCCTAACTTTTAATTGTTAAACCCTCAATTAGACTTTGTTTTATGACACAGCCTTCCTCCCTGTGATCCTTGGATTAGCTATATGTTAGCTATCCTCACTATAGTATAAGGGCACCTCCTGTGCGTCTATGAGAGGGGTAGCCATTGACTCTATTCGGTATTCTGTTATTCCCTATTTACCCTCCAGAATCAGGCCCCCATACACAAAAAAGAGGGTCCCATGCACCTTTATATACTTCATGTATTAGAGGGAGGCATATGTTGCCCACCTGATAGTGGACTGCCAATCACAATCCTAGTTCCTATAGAAAGTATACTTGATGTTCCCCTTAGCCAATCCTGACCCTTGATAGGTTTTTTATTATTTAAATGTAGTATGACGTCACCTTTGGCGTATTTTTGATATAAAAGCTGTGATTTGTGTGAAGATCGCTGAGAGACTGAGCTTACGTCTGTTGATGTTCGTACTTTGCCATCTTCTTGAGTTGGTTTGGTCATTTGAACTCAGAATTATTCTGTATGATCCCATCCATTACATATGCACCTTCCTAGGGGGCCCTAATCTCGATTGCAATAGCTGAGGTGCATTTTCAGGCACTTATTTTTCTCCAGTGGGTGGGCATGGGTCTCATGAGCTGTCATAGCTGAGTGCTAATTGATCATGTCCCTTTTGCTCTGGCCCTTTGTGAGGCCTACCTAAGCCTGACAGGGCAAGAGAGGGGATATCGAAGGCTTTAGCAGTTGGCCTTTGCAGCGGGCTGGAGTCGCCTGCCGGTTCCCAGGGATCATGGGCAATACATCTGAGGCTGCCCAATCAGCTGTTACTAGAGGCAGGCTAAGTGCCTGCTTAAGATCAGAGGGGCAGCCCGGTGCGATCGTGGTGTCCATTTTAAAGGGCCTGATTTCGGATGCAAGGACACTCGCATATAGAGATTCATAGTTAGAATTTTGCAAGCTTGAGGCGAATGTATCAGATTTCAGCATTTCTTTCATTAGCATCCCATTGGGGCTTCTTCCCCTGGCCTTCCCTTCTGCTGTATAGTTTCTTCCTGCAGTGCAGTAGATGCAGCTCTCATGAGCCACGATGCAGATGGCACAGAGCAAGACAGGGAATATCGAAGGTCTTAGCAGTTGGCCTTCGAATGCACTTTTCTCTGCAGGAAAACACTACAACGCACACCTCTTTGCTCAATTCAATAAACACAATAATGAAGGGTTCGGGGAATTATGATCCCCTTTGTGAATCACACACAACGTTTTTCAGTGAAGGGGCTCTCCTTCACTTGGTTGAAAAAGGTTTTGAGGATCGACGCATGGGCTCTTGCACTTTTAGTACTACAATATTATATTGGGGACTGCAATGCAGTTTTCATTGCAGCCTGGTACAGCGATCCTGCCATTCTAGCTACCGACGGGTATTCATCTTTATTTGCACTTAGAAAGAATCTCAAATTGGTTAAACACCTTTTGATTTCTGCTACAAATAATTTAAAAAAAACACTGCCAATGTCAACAGTTGTTGGCTTTGCCAATGCTTGTTCTTAACAGGACTTCAGTGAAGATCATCCATAGTGCTTATAAATAGGGTGGCTGAAGGCAGACATGGTTAAGACATATTTATCACACCAGTAGCGCGTTTAGAGCTCCAATTAAGTTATTAATTCTCAAAATACTGCTTTGAAAAAGCGCTGGTAGGCACTTCGAGCTCAAAGTTTGATGCTAAGGTTTGATCAAAGCAGGATCAAAGAGTTCCCATGAGGAGGTGACGTGGGTGGGGAGGGCAGGAAATTGTGGGGATGGCCATAGGAATTAGCATAGCTATGTGTAGTCAATGGATGGGCAAATAACCAAACAACACCTACAACCTTTGTGTCCCTCGTATGCCATTTCTCTTTAGCTGTATTCCAATGCAATAGTTTCGGTGGTAAAGCGCCACCTTATTAGGCCCCAAACTAATAAAACTGGATTCCTGATTGTAAACGATTCTCCCTAACTCTGAGAATAAATATTTCACATAGAACAATTACATTTCAAAAATAATGCTTGTAGAGTCGGGTGTTATTATGTCTCCTTACTCAGTGAAATCTTGTGAGTGCGTGTGAGGAAGAAGACGCTACATACCCCTTAGACGAAAGAAAAACCTGCCCAGCAACATGAGATATTTGGAGTGGATGAAGAGCCCCGCGGCCCACATTCCTAGAGGGCTTCACAGCAACTGTTCACCGGATCTCAGTTCTCAACACCTCAATTATCCCCAGAGGCAAACAGCGTAATGATATGTTCAGCTAAAGGGGGGCTCGGCTACAATTAACGTTCCATCAATGAAAGGGAGTTGTGTGAGCACATTATCATCTGAAAACATCTCTGACGTTAAAAAAAGTCTTCATTGTTGACTCAAAATCCTCATTTCTGAGTTGCGAAACCAGGGTGCAATTTTGCTACTTTCCCACACCGTCTGACTCACATTGAGACGGTTACTGCATGACGCCATTTTGAAAATCCTGTTCATACTGCCCTGATCCTGCCCCATACATTTACTGCACAGAGCTTCCTGGAAAAGCAGAAACATTGAAGTGCGCCTATAGTTGGTCGCTGGCATACATCTTTGGATCGATACCTCAGTCAGTTATCCATGTTTTACCAAATGGTGTTTAATGAATTAATTGTATGAGATTTTGTGTAATCGGAACAAATCACTTTTTCTAAAAACACCCACAGACTATTGATATGTTATTCTGCAATTTTTCAGTAGCTCTTCGGACATTTACAAGACTCTGGTATCTGATGACGTCTCATTATCTTTAAACAAAAGAAGTATTTGGGGGTAGGAGGCTGTAGAAAATAGACGATCTGTACCCCAGGAAAATATACCAGCCCAATTATCTGGTGCCCAAACTTCCCACACTTGGGAAATTGTTCTCGATGGCGGCCGTTTCGCGAATTCCATGGGAGATGGAAAATACTGCTCGAAAGCCGAAAGATTATCACGGCACATTGCGTCAAATTACCGTAGGATTACCGACCACTGATGGAAATCTCTACCACTGGTCAAAATACAGCCGCAGAGCACAGATTCTGCAGTTTTCCTGAGGTGCCAACAATTCTGCCTGTGGTAAAAATGTGCCCCAGACAGGAATCTTGCTGTAAAATATCCCAGGTAAATAGACTAATAATAATAATAATAATAATAATAATGTTAATTATAACATAATAATAAAATCCATTTCTGCTGTTGGGAAAAAGGGACCATGCGCACACAAAAACCCTTCCACAATGAATATTTGTGGGTTGTGTGGCAACATGTGGCCCTTAATTCACATGATGGCATCTGTAACACAATTTCTGGAGGCCATCTTAAAAACTGTTCTTATTTTTGGCGGTAATCAACACCATTTTTAGATGCCCTGGGCTTCAATCCTCAATGTTGATCATCCTACCTCCAGTGGTAAGTTCTAAAGCACGCTGATGATAGACTAAACCAATTTCAGAAGGACGATATACTGCTCGACCATAAAAACCACTTGCCAATTTACAGCTCAATTACTTGCCATTGTGAAATTAAGCACAAAGATAAAGCAATGTTACCTGCAATCCTCAGACATGACGTCCAAAAAGTCTTTCAAATACCACAGAAAATAGGATCTGCTCTGATAAGGTCTTAAAACAATTGTATTTCCAGTTACAAGCTGCAGGAATGTAAATTGTATGCCCGGTATTCCCACTTATAGTAATGGGGAAGTGGTTTCTCAGTCAGGGACCCCATTAGCATCCCTCACATTAACATTTGTAATTGCTGGTGGTATTTCACTGCCAAATTACACCTAGAAGAGTATTTTTCCAGCTGTGGTGCTCCTGCCTTCACAGAAAAAGTTCAAAATCATGTATGCGGTTTGTGCCATTTTAATCACCAGAAGTAAATACAACCGGCTGTATTTACCACCAGTCGTAATTTTGTGGAATGTTATGATGCAAGCAGTGCATGACAATGCCAAATGTAATTAATTGCATCTTTGGTGCAGTGGTATGCGCAGCACAGAGGTTTTTGCCCACTCTAGTGACATTCACTGAATAATGACCCGGGTTTGTTGGTGGTACTGTATTTCCGCCGGCAGCCATTTTGCCACTAACAGTAATTTGGCAGTGAATAGGCAGTAAAGCAGCAGAGCCATACTGCATTTGTGGGGATTCTCTCCCAGGTGGTATTTACCACTTTCCTCGAGCGGTAGCTTTGCAATCATTTCCTAAAATGGGCTCTCAGATTCTGTGATGGAGACATTCGGATATGCCAGTTTGTTTTTCGCTACTGGTGTAGTTCTCAAGGCACAGACATCCTTAGAGAATTATATAAAACATGGCCGGCTACAGCTACCCTTTAGTTATGGTTAAAATGCCCTCCCATAGAAAAAAATCCATTTGGGGTGGATTACAATTTGGCGCGATATATTAATCTGCAGAAAAATGTGTAAAAAAATAGACTTGAATACTTTTTTTGCAAGATTTTGTGCCATTTCGTCAATGAGGGATACGTCTTAGAGTGTGCCAACATTTTCTAACTCAACATACCTAACTGTGATGCCATTTTAGTAGTGCCTACATCTGCGTTGGGCGAATTTCCTTTGAATGTTCACGAAAGGTAGCAGTCTAGTCCCGAAAGCGTGTTTTCATATATTTTGTTGAAATCCGACCACTGGTTTGTATTTGTTTTGTTTTAAATTCTGGAAAAAAATGACCAAAACGGACTCCATTCCTGTTGTCGTCGCAATAAAATCTCCACTTTTTGATATTTTTGAGGCATTTAGGGTCGAGGCGTCCCAAAGGTGTGTAATATGTTCCAAAATGTCACATAATTACCAATTTTGCTGAAATATTCTCGGAGCCAGAGATGGCCCACTCAACTTCCTTGCCCATAAAAAAAGGGGCATATTGCTGCCACCAATGCTATGTAAGCGTTGGGGGAGGGGTGGGGGGGTTCTGGTGTATGGCCATTGTACATTGGCTACTGGCCATGGCTGAGAGCAACAGTGAAGTACAGTGAACATTGGATCATGATTTTTTTTCAGTGGTTTGCGGGAGGTTGGGGCCTAGCTGCGTCTGGGGAATGACCTTGGGCTGGAAAAGGTGGGCACCAGCCAAGGCCACAAACAAACAATCTGGCAACGATTTAAAGCGTCCAATGGCCTGGCTTTAGCCGAGCCCAGTGGCTACCTTAAGTGGCTCTGCCTTTGTCTATGCCCCTGGCAAAGTGGACATGGATCCACAATAGGGTGGCGGTTTAGAGAGGCCACGGGCATGGTTCACGGCAGGCCCAGGGCAAAATGTCCTTTGTAATGGTGTAAAGTGGTCACTAAGCCTAGGTGCAAACACGTCCCGTTGGCATCTTCAGATGGCTGATCAGAGCCTGTCACACGGTCAAGGGACTTCCTAAGCAAAGTGGCCTTTGACTTTGGGTGCAGACCATGGACAGTGGCCCACGCACCCACAATGGGGTAAAGTGGCCACGGGTCCTGGATGTGTGCATGACTTTGTGGGGCCTGGCATATGACTGAAGACCCCCAGGTAAAGTGCCCACCAGGCATAGTTTGGTGAATACTGTACATGTGGTATTGCATAGCATTAAAAAACGTGGACATCTAGAGCAAAAAACTCTGGTGAAAGGGACGCTATGGTTATGTTGCCCTAATAATACAGATGAAATATCAGTGGAAAAACCTTGTTAAGAGACAGAATACCTCCCAAACAAATTATTGTCACCACCACTTGGTCCGGCGGAAGTTCCACCGGTTTAAAACTGGTGGTGGCGGTCTAATTCCCCATTTAATTTGAGTCGATTGGACTCAATGGTATTTTTTTGGCAGAATAACCACGTCAGAATTCCGACGTTTCTGCTGATTTTTCAGCAGTGAGTTGGAGGATTTACCTCAAGGATTTTCCAGGAGGCAAATCCTCCACTCCATGCCCAAACTCATAATTTGGCATAGTGGTATAGTTGGCATAACAGAGTGTTAGGGAGAATTCTCATAAATGTGATAATTCCCTTCACCTTAGAGACTCCCAGCAACTTTGCTGGATTTTGAGGACTTGATTTTTTTACCTGGAGAGAGTGTGACCCTTTTTTCCCACTCTCTCATGTATTTTGATGTATGTTTTACTCTTGTGTTCTTTGATTATGGAGTTTTAAGTTAACTCCACAGGCATCCTCTTTTCATGTGTGTCACACACCACCCTCAGTGCATTGACACAGGGAATGGCTGTCCCAAGGTTTAAATACCTCTCTGGAATAAACTACTGATTCGCAGAGAAAGTAAAGTTAAATTTACTTTACTAGTCTTTTTAAATTCCTATACCCAGCACACACTATCTTCCAATAGAGTGCTAGAGGGGTTACCTAGTATCCCCTATGTCTAGAAACTCATGTAGCAGTCAAATGCTACCCTTTCCTTTCGAAATGGCTGGTGGCAGTAGTTTTACAACAAACTACCATGATTTTTCCCGCGAAAACCGGCAGATTAAAAATCACAGGAGCCATGTTTTTCAAGATTTGGTAACATAAGGGATAGCCGTATTCATGTGGAAGGAAGTAGAGCTAGAGCAAAATAGGGAACAAAATGGGGGGGGGGGGGCTCCGACCACATATCTAATGTTATATACTTTCTACTAAAATGAAGTATTTACTGTGTTGTATCATTTGCAAATAGATGCTTCAGAAGTAAGCTAAGTATCCAGTAATAGGGTTATTTTACTCTGGAAACAAATTCCATACACACTTCTTGAGACACCAATTTTGTGCTCAGAAAAAAACTTCTTTTATTTAGCAGGTCCAGTTCTCTGGCTGGATTTGTATTTATTGTATTCATGTTTCAACAAATTAACAAAAAATGTCTTATCATAGTACTCAACCACATCACAGCGTATAAATCAAAGGTGTGTTAGTCCCGTTTGTGAGGTATTACATCATATTCACAGTTTTGTAAAAGAACAGCCCAAAGACAAAGTCACAATGTTCACACATTTCGGTATAATAACCTGCACAATTTCTACAGTATGCATGCATACATGTACTCTTGTGTTGAACCAAAGTAAGGATCCATTTGTCAACCTTGTCTTTTGGGAGAAAACGAAATAAAGTAAAGAAAATAGGCTAGTCTGGAGAGTCAAGGTTAGCTGTAGAGCTGGATCTAGTTTAAGTAGCCAGTTCTAGGGTGGGTTAAAAAATTCCCACAGAGTACCAAACCGCTGGTCTACGCCAGGGGAAGACACCCCCTAAAATGTTGAGTGGATGGTTATAGCAGGGTCTTATGCTTGAACCACAGGCATTTCGGCTTCTTGGTGGAAAGCCTTCATCTGGGCCTCTGGGTGTGTTTCTCTGTTGATAGTCCTAGGGCAGGAGCTGAGATTCTGGTTGCCCTTTTAATTATGGTGCTCTTATGCAGGAAGCTGCTAATTTCATATTTAGGATGTTAGTTTGTCATCCTTCAATGATGGAACCTCCAGCTATTAGGTATAGTGAGGACTGGAGTCCTCGGTGGGAGTAGGAGCAGAGTAGAGTAGACCCCTCAATAGGCTTGAGATACAGCAGGGCCACTGCAAAGTACAGAAAGCAGGTCTTCCTAGCTCTGGGTCGATTGCTATATATTCTGGCGCTGACCTCCGAACGAAGATGAGTGTTGCTGCAGTCGCATCCGTGAGTCTCTGGAGAGAGCTGTGCAGTGAGGACCGTGTATAGAATATATAGCAACCGACCCAGAGCTAGGAAGCTAGGAAGACCCGCATTCTGTACTTTGCAGTGGCCCTGCTGTATCTCAAGCCTATTGATGAGTCTACTCTACTCTGCTCCTACCTTTTATTTATACGGTGTGATGTGGTTGAGTACTATCATAAGACATTTTTTTGTTCATTTGTTGAAACATGAATACAATAAGGGCAAATCCAGCCAGAGAACTGAACCTGCTAAATAAAACAGTTTTTTATGAGCACAAAATTGGTGTCTCAAGACGTGTGTATGGAATTTGGTTCCAGAGTAAAATAACCCTATTACTGGATACTTAGCTTATTTCTGAAGCATCTATTTGCAAATGATACAAGACAGTAAATCCTTTATTTTAGTAGAAAGTATATAACATTAGATATGTGGTCGGAGCCCCCCATTTTGTTCCCTATGTTTTTCAAGATGGCATCTGAGCCCCCTCTGTAAAAATAGGTCCCGGTCTTCTTTTTTCGCTGTTTCTTTTTGGAAAGGTCCTTCTAGAGTTTGTCTCTATGTGCCAAAACAGGTTTGGTCCCTTTGTTCCTACACCTTTGGCGGGCTTCAGGACTGAAGACCGCCTCTGGCGCCCAAGTGTCTGCTGTGGGCAGGAAGTGTGGGAGGTGCCCGAAACTCCCTGTGCTTAGTCTCTTTGGAGACCCAAATGCACTCTGGCATGATTGGCTGGCTAAGTGTCCGGCAAGGACAGCCACCCTGCTGGGTGAATGGCAGCTGAGCTGTAATGAATGGGAGAAAACTGTTTAAAAGGCAAATCTCTTGGCTTGGAAGGCAGAGTCGACCACTGGAAAGAAAGAACCAAAGACGAGCTGGAAGAGAACGGCTGCTGCAACTCCTGGACTGTTGGTTTGCACGGGGAAGCCCTGCTACAGGTTCGAACCGCCATATTCATCTCAACAGAGAAGCCCATCAAGGACGACTTCTCCCTTTGAGTTGGTGGGACCAATCAATTCGTAAGCCACCTGGACACCATTCTTGGAGCTGGATGTATTTTCCTCAGAGTGCTGCAGGAAACCGAATAACCAGGGAGAAGGACACCAGTTTGTCTGCTTGACTACAGCTACGAGAACCAAAGATTTTCCAGTTTTCCAGCTTTGTGACCAGTCTCCGTGCAGTGCAGGAGTCCCTGGACATCCTCCCTCTTGTCCCCACAACTGAAGCTCAGGAACAGCGAGATCTGCAGGAACTGCCAGGAACAGAAGTCTTCAGCTGCATCTTTTTCTTCAATATAAGGTACTGTGAAAACCCAACCAAGAGAATTTACCCCTCACTGCAAAAGTGTGTGAAACTTTGGCAACTTGAAGGCCTAGTCAGCTTGTGACCTGACATATGAATCTTTCTTCTATGAACTACTCCTGAGAACCATTGCATAGACTTTTCTGTTAAAGTACCAGAACCTTTTTTTACCTATACAAGACTCTAGCCCATTGACTCTGGACAACCTATTGCATTTAATCAACTCCTCTGGTGAACTCAAACTATTTGCACTGTTTACGAGTAACTGTAATATTCGTTTTATTAACTTTTTGCTCCTACTTTAAATGCTCTGAATGCCATTTTGCTCCTCCTTCAAAGTAGTTTAAATGTTGCAGAACCTGATAGTGTAAAGTACTGTAGTATATTTTTGTGTGATATTGATTGCCTCCTTTAAGTGAATGTTTTATAACTGACTGTGTAATAAATTAATAAGTGTTTTACCAAGAAACCTTGAGTATAAGTGTCTATCTGAAGAGTTCTGATTGTAGACCTCTCTGTAACATCCTTACAGCTCACATTTCCTCTTGAGATAAGCCTGGTTGCTCAGCTCACCACCAAAAACTGTGTGGTACAGACTTATACCAAAGGTTGGCTTTGCTTACACCTGAAGTGATAGTTGTGTGCAGTGGTCCCAGAGGGTACTGCATGCAAACGTTGCCTAACACAGAGTTACCACCAACTTTACCATTTACCGCCAAACTCCGGATGAGGCCGATTATTGTTACATTGTCCTAATAAAACCATATAGAATATTAATTAAAAAACTTTGTAAAGGGGCGTTATGGTTAAGTTGCATACAAAAAAACATATGAAATATCAGTGAAAAAACGTTGTTACAGGGATGTTATTGTTGATGTCACTATGTAAATCTATGAAATATCAGTGCATAAAACATTCTTAAAGGGGCAGTATTGTTGCAGCGCACGAAAACAAAGCCCCACATATTTGCCAGTTAAAGGAACCATAACAGCCATTGCTTGGCACAGCCCATGATACCACCATTAACATCACAGATGACATTACAAATAATTTCATTCATTACATTACTGATGGCATCCAATAAGACATTAACGAGGGGTACCCACTCTGCAACCAAAAGTATTACTAAACAAACAGTACGTGTAGTTCCAAGTGTCTTGGTATTTTTGTTTAGAATCTATAATGTGTACTGAACAATTTTTCAATGTTAACACTGCTTCCAGTAAATGTTATCAACGTCATTTAGTTAAATGTTCGTCTTCGTATCAGTTGCAGTCCTGGAATAACATGGGTAGTCTCTAGTATGTCTTATTTCCCCGTAAGGCAGTGATGAAGAATAGTCTACCTTACATACATACATGGGAACCTATAAGACTATGTCGTCCTATAGAGGGACGTTGGAACGGGGTGGGTGTATACCGCGTTCTCCCTGAGGTATCGTCCCCTATCCTATAAGGGATTCCCCTCCCCATGTGATCCTGCCATGATGCCCCACTCCCAGGCTGATTATTCATCTGTGGCCGCACCGCCTTGGCCCCATGAGAAGTGATGACATCCAATGATTTGTCACAGTACCCATCAGTGATGTCATATGTGATTACATTTCTGATGTCATGGATGACATTATTTGTGACGTCATCCTTGATGTCATGAATGACATCTTTTGTGATGTCATGTGTGGCATTATGAGCTGTGCAGAGCGGTGGCCGAGTTAATAGGAACGTTAACCAGAGAACGTTTGGGGCTTAGTTTTCTTGCACTGCATCCATAATGTCCCTTTAACAAAGTTTTTCCAGTTCACTGATGACAGAGCATGAGGCACAAGTGCTAATTTCCATCGGAAAACATTGAGGTTTGGCCAGTCAAAATAGTGAATAACAATTACACCCTCTGTAGTTTATGAAGGACATGTCCTTGACTTAGATTTAGCATTTTGCAGTGGAAAAGAGACCAAATGTAGTGATGGGCCAATAGTGAGATTGTTTCTGCTGAATGATACTTATCTGTGGAATTGCAAGAAGTGAGCTTACTAGCTGCCAATCCTGAAAATCAACTGAATTCAGGTCCAAAGCTCAGATATGGCACAATGGCTGGTGAGCATTCAGTCCTCACTTTCAGGGATTTCAGCCGTGGTAGACACCACTCATGGCTGTTATGGGGGAATATGGACACTCCTAGATTCTAAATTATGGTGTCAAAACTAGTATTTAGTTTGGAACCTTTCATTTGTCACTTCCTGTTTCTCCCTGCCACCCATAACATAGGATAGCTTGATAATGTGCACTTACTTTTTTCCTGGAAGTTTGTGGATCCCGAGTCTGTGGTGGCACTGAGGCACTGACATCCTGTGCAATGCTGTTACTCAGCTTCATGACTGTAGCTACTCTGGATGAGCTCTCCTGGTTACTTTGATTTGATTTGAATGCAGCAATGCTATCTGGGCAGCTAAGCCTACTGGGTCTACAAGCTGGTGATGACTTTCCACATCTGCTGAATTTCAAGGGTTTTTGTTGCGTTAAATCTGCAAAACGTAACTGCTCCTTAACTAAGGATTTTTCAGTGAATATATATCACTCCAAAATGAAATCGTTAAGAAAAAATTCCAAGAGGTCTGCGCTTGTTGACAATACCAACCTATGAAAAGCCAGACCCGGCAATGCTGACAGAATGGGGGGGTGCTACTGATTTCTGCTCATTTAAGTTGTTAGTACAGTATGCAAAGAAATACAGAGAAAAACCATTACTGGAAATTAAAGAAATAGAAGATAACGTATACTCCAGCAATGAAGCTGAACAAGCTAAGGAAATTCGAAAACAAATAGAAAATAACCAAACAATATATAAAACAGAAATAAAAGAGAAAATACAATGTAAATTCCTAAGGAATAAATAAGACTATGAGACGGTCAGAATATATAAGTTTGCAAAAAAATATGATGAGGCGAGACAGGCTAGCATGACCACAAGACATACAAATGATATGCTGAAGGAACAAATATTAATTGAATCTGCTCTTCATCTGTTGAAACATCAGAGAGTGAAACATCTGAAACCCTGATCAGGTTGAATTATTTTGAAGAAATGAGGCTTTCACACTCGGAAGGAAAAAATCCAGCAGGCCGAGGTTGGTGCCAGGACAAGGGAACACGAGGTCCGGTATGAAACCGCACATGACACCGAGAAGGGAGGACGAGTAAGAAGCGAATCAAGGGATTCGACCCCACAGATGCGATTGAATCGCTATGGAAAAGTAAAGAACAAAAATAAATGAACATGGGCTTTCAGGTGGTAAATGTGTCGCAACGACAGCTGAGTAAAATAGAAACAAAGGTTCTAATTTTCATCCAGATTCAAGACACAATTATGCACAAACAATAATTGATCTTCATCCCTTCATATGAAAAATAACATTGAAAAATGTTATGCCAATCAGACCAGTGAAGAAAGAAGAGAGCCCGACAAAGAGATACCATATGAACATACAATTGGTGATATACCAGCAGTGATATCTCTGCATGAATTGGCAAGCTCTGAAGCAGACAACCAAGATGCATGAGAAAAGGATGCAGAATGGAGAAGAGACAATATGAGCTATTTAGGTATTAACACTGCACTAACAGAAGAACATCGTTTCAAAATGAAATCTAAATTTAACCCAACCACCACAAATAACACCCATATAGAGGTAATTGCAGAACAGGGGAGAAAGAACCCATACGAAAGACGTCTAATCTGAACTCCAAACAATAGGAAGCAATAAATGTACTGAGGAATGATGACACAATCATGATAAGACACTGGCACAAGGGAGAACATTTGGTGGTAATGGGCACAGTAGACTAAATTGCAGAAGTGATTCAGCAATAACAGGGTTTGAAACACTACCATAATAAAGCGACCCAGGAATATCAAAAAATAGATGAAGGATTGAAAAAAGGATGGCTCAACAATGGGCTACTTGAATGGAAAGTAATTGAATACTTATGGGTGAAATACCTCATAATCTCAACAATTTATTTTGTACCAAAAGCACATAAGCAATTACCAACTGAAAACTGAAGAGAGAAGATCCTTTGATAATTAAGATACCAAATAACCATCCGGAAGACTCATTTTATCAGCAATGGGATCGCCGTTGGAGAAAACATATATCGATAAATATCTCTTTCCATTTGTGTCCACTCTTCCATCAAACAGCAAAGATAGCATGGACTTCATGAGAAAGAAATATGAGATTCCATGCAAAGAAACATACTATCTGGCAAAATTATATGTGTTGTCACTGTTGTAAGGAAGGAATGGTATCAAAGTAAGACCGACACATGTGACCACAGTTCAAGGGTTTTTTATTGAACCTCATCAAGGGTGTGATAAACGCCTATCTAAACCTAAACCTAAATCTAAGATGGGAGCAAGTGACAACCATCAAATAATAATAAGGCAGTCCAAGTGGAGTCTCTTCAAAATAAAAGGGCCTATAGTAAAAAAAATGATTACCAATCCTTACAGCTAATTGACAAATAGTGTGGGGGAATGTTCATGAAAAAGAAAGAAGTGTTCACAAAATGATAAGTCAGGATGTTCTGGCCGTTGGCCGCCGTTCACGTGTTTTCTGCACCGGACAAGGCGGTTCACTCGAGCATAGCACACTCTTGGGCTTCTTCGGCATGAGGACACAGATCCATTACCAACATCACGGCCTTCTGTGCCCAAGTCTCTTGTGCTTTCAAAGTCTCTTGATTTAGGGGGCTTGATGTACCTGATGTACCAAAAACCAACAAAAGGTTATTTTAAAGATACACAAGTTAGGTGAGCCACTCTTCACCCTGGATCCCCCTCTTCCGGGTTCACATCCGCTTTTATACAACTAGTCTCTCTGGGCCGGGTTCGGACCAGTCTCAGTTCCTTCACCCTGGATCCCCTTCTTTTGGGCTCAGATCCCCTTTTTCTTTACAACTAGTCTCCCTCATCCGGGCTCGGACCAATCTCAGTTCAGTTTGTTGGCATCCTTCAGTCTGGTTGACCTTAGCCACAGCAATATCTTTTCTTGGGTGATTCGCGGTTCACCCCAGATCCCCCTCTTCCAGGCTCCGATCCCCTTTACACAATTACAGTTCTTATTAGCTATCAAAGACTTTCGAATGTGCACAGAGTTTGGATTGACCTGTTGCAGGATCACTTCAATTTCCCAGTTCATGATTTTGCACCTTCAGTTGGACACCTAACAGAGACATTTTGAATGAGCACCCACATGGCGCCAGACCACTCTGTATATGGTATCCACTTTATTTTCAAAAGTTCAGTCACTCCTTGGATTTTCAATTATAGTTACATCACTCATCACATAAGCATTAAGCTTTGCTCTTTGCCGATTTCTTTATACATTGTTGCCACTTGCAACCTTGGTTCTAACACAGACCAGTCTGCTATCAGTCTCCCCGAATCACCAGCTGTGTTGACTTTATTGGAGGAGTGGCAATCGTTCCTCCTGACTCGGCTGTCGATGCGGGAAATCCCTGGGTCCTTCGATACACGATGCACCTTTCTACAGCTTTAATTTCCGGTCTTATGTTTCTTATCCACAAGGGCTCATGAAAGTAACGGTTTCATCTTCTGAAAAGGCCAAGGGCAATTCCCTCCTTGCAACCCCTTATTGTATCACCATCTTTCTCCTCGTACTAACCAGCATTCTCAGAACTGCTGCTTTCTCATGTGTTTTGCCTTGTTCAGAGTATGTTTTTGTGCTGTGCCTTTTATCCCTGTCGGGAAGAGAAAGGGTGTGTGTAATCAAAGTTGATTGCCTGATCTTACCTGGCCTCTAAAATGGGACAACATGGAGACTGCCCATTGGATCCATTGCCCGTTGACTCCCATGGGCAATCCTCATGACTCCCATCTGCCTCTTATTTGTCCTAGCGTTTCTCTGGATTGGGAAGGGGAGAACAGGTGTGAATTTGAATACTCCCTGATGATATAAAAGGGGGGAAATGATGGGAATTACAAAAGGGCCGAATAGCACATCTTCCCCCAAATTTTTTAGAGAGACTTTATTTCTTTGGGCCTTAATGTAGTAGAAACCTGGAGAATAAGGAGGGAAAAAACCCAGGGTTTTTCACACTGTACATCAGCATCGACCATAAAAATTGAATCAAGGTCATTCCACATTTCTCAATGACAAAATCAGCAAATTATAGAAATCATTCGCTTATGCTGATACACATGTTAGGATTTTGCCTAGAACATAATGCATTATTATTAAATGGGAAAAAATATTGTCAATCCTGTTGCATGGCAATGGGGATCACATCTGCGCCCTGATGTGCCAATTTTGTAATGGAATGTGGGAAAAGGAAATCTGGAATGCAGAAAATGTACTGATCTACACACAGAAAATACAACTCTGGACTCAGTCTATAGATGACTTGTTTGCAATATGGGAAGGAACATCCAAAGGATGGCTCCAATTTGTATCTCTTATTAACAACAATACAAACAACATCAAGTTCACTGAACAACATCATGCAGAGAGAATTATATATTTGGATGTAAGCATCAAGACAGTGGATAATAGGATTCAAAGGGGGTCATTACGAGTTGGCCGTTAAGGGATACCGGGGGCGCCAGTAAGGAGACCAGTGCCGGTAATCCCTTACCACCCAATTCCGAGGTCCCTTAGCGGGAACCGTAATGGATTTGTGGTCTGCTATTTCCGGGCCGATTATTAGCACCTTCCCCATTCCCATTGAGCCCTATAGGGGCTCAAAGGGAATGGGGAATGGTTGGTTGAATGGGGATTTACTGGCTCCTCCAGGGTCGGAATGACCCAGTAAATCCTCATTCAACCAGACCGGACCGGACCCGGTATGGGAGGCAGCCAGCTACCGTCCAACTCGGAATGAGGCCCAAAGTCTAATCCACAGAAAAGAACAAGCACTAATGCTGTGCTTCATGCAAATAGCGGTCATCCAAAAAGTCTACAATGGAGCATACTGTACAAAGAGTTCATAAAAATCAAGAGTCTGCTCAGAAGAAGAGAAACGTTTGAAGTTCTCTCAAGATGGAGCACACGTTTAGGGAGAGAAAATACCAGAAACAAATCATCGAGACAGCATATGGAAAAACCAGAAATCTGAAGAGAGAAAATCCTTTGATAATTAAGAACAAAGAGTGCCAAGGAGAAGAAAATAAAGAGTCATTACAATTCATGACAACATACAAAACGCAATCTGTACGAGTATGTAAAATCCTAGATAAATACTGGAGGATCCTAAAACAAGACAAAGATATTAAGGATCAAATAGGAAAAAGAGCAATGATAACCTATAGAAAGGCTCTATCAATTAGAAATGTACTGGTTCCCAGAGTCCTAGCACCAAAGACCATCAAAGAGGATTGGTTATCCTCATAAGCATATGGGATCAACACAGCAGAATATATACATACATGAACAGGAAACATTGTGAAGATCAAACAACATCTGACATGTAGTAGCACACATGTGGTCTATGTTATCAACTGTGGGTGTAACAAATGGCACGTAGGGAGTACAACACATATGGACAAACTAAGAATTCCGAAACACCTGCAAGCCATCAAAACAAAGATTTTGCCTACCCCCTTGCAAAATATTTTGAAGAGACATGCAAGTTATGTAGAATCTCTGCAGTATTTTATTATTTATTAAGAGACACAACATCTGAGAGGGGGAGATCGAGAATTGCAATTAAGGCAGAAAGAATTGATATACATTGTGGATATGAATACCAAGACGCCGCATGGACATAACCTGGGTAAGTTACTTTATACTTTTGTTGGCGCAGGCTAATAAATCGAATATGGGAACCTCTGTAGGGGAAAAAAAAATTTGGTAAAAACTAACAAGCATGGATGTCTCTGTGAAAACTCTACAAAGTTATTGTTTTTTTAAACAAAAAATATTTTGTTTAAAGTTTATCACAAGGGGTGAATTATTTTATACCATTGGGGACAGAGCAATAAGGTTGAATCCGGTGTTTTTAGCAATGTTATTGAATAGCTTGGAATCATAGATGTAAGATCATAAGAACTGAATAGAGTTGGAAATGACATTATAGCAGAGATCTAAGAAGTTGAAAAAAGAAAAAGGACATGCACTATGCACTTTTTTAACTCTATGATGCACTTTGTACCTGTGGAAGTAAGAATATTGCACAAATAATGCACTATGCACGTTCTAACCAATGATGCATTGGTTTGCTATAATATAAAAATCAAACGCCTCTGTGAAATGGCGAGTATTCGTCACAGAATTATGAAAGGCACTAAGTATCTAGTGAGCCTAAGAGTACAAAGAAAGCACTATTATTTACACAATTAAGCACTATGCACTGTGTAATCAGTGACTGATATTTAATAAATTAGTTCTACTGAATCATAATGATTTTTATTATTAAAAAAACATAAGTATATATCTATGCACTACTCCAGCATTCATAAGACAAGATGAGTATAAAAAACATCAGGATATAAGATTAAAAAAACAAAATATGAACAATGAGTTTTAGAACATCAGGCATTCTGGTACTGTTTTGCACATGTAATATGCATTATGCATTACACATCTTGTTATTCATATGTATTGTGCTAAATGTTGCACAAACATCATGCACTTTGCACTTTAATAATGAAGAAATGCTAAATGTTGCACAGCCATCTTGCACTATGCACTTTGATATTGAAGAGATGCACAATAAATATATCAATATATACATAGACATAAAGAAGCAAGCAAACACTGTACAAATGGCTATTTAAATGCTTACAAAGTTAAGTATTCATATAAAAAAGTACATTATCTTTAGTAAAGTAATGATTGCCATAAATGAAGGCAACATAGATTATGAATTTCACTGTTTGCTGTTTAAGATTAAAGGCCATAGGCAAACAGTTGCCTGACAAATAGGCACTATGCACTGTAAAGAAGCCAAAAGATCTATTGATAAAACAACAGACATACAAACAATAGGACACTAAGCTTCTAAAATATTGAATAACAAACATATTGTGAAAATAATAAAATATCACCTATAGAATAACACTGTACCAACAATATTGTAAGATGGCTGCCAGTTCTGACCAATGTAACTCAAGTGAAATGGTTGTAATGGTGTACAGGAAAGGGGGACTAAAACTGGTTTTGGAGCTTGTCTGTGTATAAATGTAAATAACATGGGAAATTGTTGTGTATTGAAGCCTCTTGTTTAATGATGGAATATTAAAGAACTTCAACGCTAACCCTGTTGTCCGTGGTGTTTGGAGAAAAAAGTGCCTTTAGGAGTGCAGTACAAACATCATTGAGGAAACCCAAAAGTATGAAATTATATATATATAGAGCCAGCTGTAATATATATATATCAATGATTTGTGATGTCATCTTTGATGTCATAGGTATTAGTCTTAGCGCACAGTGGTGGTGCGAGTTATGGTTGCTTAGCTTACCTTAACTGTTGAATTTCTGGGGTTTTTCGGTTTTACCTGTAACCATAACGTCTCAATAACAAAGTAGGTTTTTTAGTAGTGCAACTTAACCATGACGTCCCTTTAACAACGTTTTTTTATTAGTGAATTTCATAGGTTTTTAATAAGGCACTTTAAACATAACATTGCTTTAGGGTAGTTTTTTTCTGTGAAGACAAAACATTTTTAGTAGTGCAACTTAACCATAACATACCTTTTAACAATGTTTTTTGTGAGTTAATGGTTTTTAGCAGGATATCCTTACTTTGTAAAGAAGAACTCTCCCAACATAGTGAAACTGTTGGCAGCATGGTAACACAGACAATAGTCACACCGTATTCATCTGTTTGCGCACATTGGGTGGCATCAAACCTGCTCAGGAAGGCACTTGCCCTCTCACATACTGGTGCCGATCACCAAACACAAAAAATATATGAAAACAGCAGCATGGCAAAGAATGGAAAGAAAACATGGAGTAGGTGTAGAAATTGTGTACTTACAAAGCAAATAGGAGAAAGTCATTGGGAGGACATCATACCGGAATGCATGAACAACAGAATTAACGTCTGCCTTCATGAATCGTACCGCACTGCTACTGTGCATGGTAGCAAAGAAGTAACAGACAGAGTAATGACTGGCAAGAACTTAGAGCAAAACGATGGTTCAATGGAGTAAGGAAGCATAAAGTATCTAATGATTACACAGGTGTTGCAGTATGCAATAGTACATATGTATAACATGTCTTTTTGTAACGCAGCAATGCCGAGCACCATCGAGTTGCAGGAAAGAAATGTTCCTCATAGACAAATAAATGTTGAACAGTAACCCCATTGGTATGCACAGTAGTGTGAAGCGTACATTATGTACTATATATTCCTGCATTTACAGCAAACATTCTGTTTTCTGTAACAAAACATATTGAAAAGGTAAGCAAGGCATTATAAGCCTCACTCCTTGCACACCGCCATTTGCACATACCAAAGGAAGGAAACTTTGCAACTAGCAAAAAGGAGATGCTGGAAGGCAAAGTGAAAAAAATGGGGAACAATTGTACCCCCTTACAAGTTGCATACAAAGAAATTGTTTGGATAAAATTAAATGGCTATGACATAACTGCATGTATACTCCGTCCCCATGTCCCAGGCCGCCATCCCCTCAAAAGTGAGACGTGACAGTGACACAACAATCTCTTCCTTCCCTAACAACCAAATTCTGCAAAGCTGCATTTCCCCACAGTAACTATGGAATGGTGGTGCCCCTTTCCTTCACTAATGGGTTTAAGGAATGTGCAAAAGTGAACATTAATAATAACAGTGTTGCTAAGTGTTTGCGTGGTATGGTTTTTTTCTCCTGAAATGGCACTCACACTAAGTGGCACGCAGTCCTCCTTACAATGCTTGCAATTAACCGAAAGATAGTTGTCCTACGGAATACCCACAATCACAATGGATGCATCTGTACTCCGGCAGCAGGCTCTGCATGGCCGCACGTTTCCCACCACCTAGCAATACGTGTGGGAATGGACGCTTTTGCGTAATGCAAGTACAGGCATGTGTGTGTGTGCCTCTGTGTCCTGGTAACATTTGCACTCTGCACATATGCAATGGAACATTCATGTAGTCGGGTGTGCACCCACGTCCTGCAGATAGCTATGCAAATAAGCATCCCACTTGGTGCACCCTATAAGTAGCCAGCACCTTCCCAAAATGGTTGGTGTATGTGTTGTGCACTATTAGTCAGTAGAAATATTTGCAAAACTGTGCATAGTACACCCATGCACATGGGCACAACGCAGTGTGCCCAAAACGCGCCAAGTGGACAGTCATACAAAAGCATAGATGCCAACATTCTGTGGCCAAAAATGTGTCGGGATGTTAACGTTTCAAAAATTGTACCTACCATACCGATGACATAACGGGAAATGATGCCACATCAACTTCACAGAATGAAATGACAGGACATTACATCACTGGAAATTATTTCACATTAACTTTGACCTTATGACAACACAGGAAATTACCTCAGTTGCCATATGGCCTTCAAGAGATCAGAGGAGCAGAGTGCCTGGTGTGCTCCATCCAATATCCTCTGACGCATCATGATAAACATCTGTACCAAATGAGTGACGTGTACATAGTGTCACCAGTTTCTTCCTCAGCAGAACACAATTTCCTCTTGAAACATAGCAAGAACATCAATATAATTCACCATTCACTTTGGATTTTTACAATTGGATGAAACCTAGTGAACAATGTATGACATCACGACACATGTACTACTTCTGTACAAATTAACAATTTTAATAGGTCGTGGTAAAACAAACGACACGGCAGTTAGTAAACACGTGCAAGTAAAGAAAGTGATAAAACTGTACTCACAGTACATGCAGTAACTTTTTAAATAGCAAACTGTATCTTGACATAAAACAGATTTTGTTTTGTAGAGCCCTAAGGAAGGCTACATTTTTAACAAAAAAAATGTGTACTTGGTTTACAAACCGTAATGTTGCATTGAAATAAGTAAGCATCAGAAAAAGGAGGCCAACATATGAGAAAACATACAATACAGGGTTCCAAAATTAGGGGAAATGGGAGCAATGTACATCATACTTACAGCAGAAAAGGGCATCCCCAGCTTAACACCCACCAGTTAGCACAAACTACATTTGACTCCCACATCAACTACTGCCAATCAAGTGCAACCATGTCATTTTGGGACAACCTGTATTGAAACATTATGACACATCTACATCAAAATCATAAGAGAAAAGAATGCGTAGTTATACAAGACAAAGTCTGCTCCACGTGTTTCACCACAAAATATGGACCTTTAAAAGGTTAAAAAGTACTCTTATTTATTTATTTTTTTATTTTATTTTATTTATTTGTTTTTGGTGACATCACCTTTACAAATGATGTATCACAAATTTCTCAAAACATAAAAGCATCCATGACCTACTTTGCACATAAAAAAGTACTCTTTTGTTGATGTATCCTATTTATGATTTGGTAGTTTGGTATTTCAGCACACAATTTGTCAATGTTTTTGTACAGGATGAAGGGATGGGTTTCATAATTCAATGTTTCTTTCATGGAGAGGAAGAAGTAGATACTGCTTTCCTAGGTGGGCGTGAGCAAGAGTTTCTTTGTTAGGACATTTTATGCTCCAAATGTGCTTTTCTATTCTACACTGATTGTATTGTGTGTGTGTTTTGATTGGTGAAATGATTGCATTGTGTAAAAGGCCTTTATTACATTATACCACTGCAACCAAGAGCCAAGTATCCCAATGTAAGTAAAACAAGTTGATGTGACTAAGACATTGTCATGCAACAGCACCTCAATGCCCTTGTGCCGGTAGTGAGCTTTACACATCAAACTAAATAAATAAAAAAATAAATGAAACATTATATCACTCAATTTCCTACACAGACAATGGGCCTCATTACAACTCAGGCGGTAAGGGGTTTACGGCGCCGTAAACAGCGCCGACCCTTACCGCCTGAGTACGAGGTCCCTTAGCGCCATGGCGGATTTAACACCTGCTTTTAGCAGGTGTTAATATCCATGGCGCTAAGGGACCATGTTGTTAATTACGCCACCGTAATTTACGGTGGCGTAATTAACGCCTTCCCCACTCCCATTATGCCCTATGGGGCAAAAATGGGAATGGGGAAGGGAAAATGGGGATTGGGGACTTACCGCCCCGCCGACCTCGGAATGGGGCGGTAAGTCCGCCTACCACCATGGCGTAAACGCAGTTTACGCCATGGTGGTAAAGTCACGGCCCAGGCGGTAACTTACCGCCTGGGTCGTAATGAGGCCCAATGTGATCTGACAAATAACAGATACGGTATGCCGGTTTGTGGGAAGTGCACAGAGGCTCCAAAAACACATCACTGACTTTCCCACACAGTCACTCACACCTCACAAGATACACATACACTGGTGGGTGTCAGTGCAAAGTGCATTAGCGACTTCAATAAGATGCCACTCAGTTTCCTACACAATCTGTCAGACCACACATGGTACACAAACCCTGCGGAGGGCCTCTGAATGTTCTTCAGCAGTGTGTTACAAATGCACGTGACAGTCCTGGCTAGCTGCAGGAAAGGACTGTCTCTTGAAACCATGTCTAGAACAAATTGAGTGTATTTCACTTTTCGCAAGGGTGGAATAGCTAAAAGTGGTCTCCTACAGTGTGTCTGCAACTATCAGCAACCATTTCACTCTGGCTGAGTATGCAAAGTAGTGGGAAACATTATGAACGTCCCTTAATGTCACCCACACTCCCAGCAGCAACAGACCCCATTCTCCCAATGTCATAGGTCGCTTCCAGAAAAAAGGACTATACGCACATGCGTTTACCTAAGGATGGTGATGGCTTTGTCTGCATGAAGTTGAAACATTACGTCTTCCCTTTCCAGTGTCTCCTTTACAGCACAGCCACATTGCGTACTTGTAGAAATGTGCACACGCTTCCACCAACAACATTGAAGAGCTCTCCATGTCACAGTAATAGTTGTTTACAACAGGCCTCTACATAGTTGTACCGCGGCCACAAACATAGTTGCGCAATCCGCAATCACTGTGGCTGTACAGTCCCATTTCCTTAGCCGCCATCCTCAAAGTCCCTGGATCTGGCTTGCGAGCTGCGTGATGACAGCAGTGCCAACGTGACCAGCTGACCACACTGACGGTGTGCATGGGTCCTCATTTCAGGGACAGCAGCCGCACTCTCTGACAGCGGCAATGCATAGGGTTGAGCAATGTACACGGTATTTTTTTAAAAGGACAGGCTTACAAACACATCGCTATGTCCCATTGCACATGCATGCATGTTTGCGAACAATGTACGGCTGTTTTCCGGGTGGAAAATATCCACAACAATCTGTCCAAAAGGCACAAAGTAGAAGTGCTGTTTAATGTGTTTGTGCCTTTTCTGAGCAGCGCAGAATGGCACATAGGTTTGCCCTGCAAGTAATGGTGAACCACATCTGGTCACCTACACTGTGTCTGCAAGTAGTATCAGCAATGTCACTGTGGCTAGGTACGCACACTAGTGGCGAAAATTATGAAGGGGCTTTGGTGACACCACACCCGCAGCAGCGATAGTCCCCATTGTCAGAATGTCATTGGTAACTTCCAGAAAAAGGGAGTTACGCGATGGCCATCACCAAATGAAGCACAAACATTCCTTCTTCCCTTTCCATTGTGTTCTTTACAGCATGGCATCATTTCGTAGTGCTGAAAAGTTGCACACTCTTCCACCAATGACACTGAAGAGCTCTCCATGTAACAGTAGTATTTCTGTACAACAGGCCTCTGCATACACACCACAGCCGCAAATGCTGTAGGGCAATCCCTGTGCCTTTGCAGTCCCATTTCGATAACTGCCATCCTCAAAGTACCCGGATGTGGCTTTGGAGCTGCGTGTGCCCATGGGGGAAGAACTTGCAACCACGGTACAGAAAGGTCGTTGTAGGAGACGGCTCTCAAGAAAGCATTTTCTTTTCCTTTGTAACAAGCTTGCATCAAGACACCTTCTCGTTTGGATACTATTTGCTTTTCTGTTTCCTTGTGCCGACATTCTTATAGTAAATTGGTCACTGCTTCCTGTAGACGGGCAAACAAAAGAGCATTACCAGTGCACAACAAAGCAATGGCATTTTCTTGAAGAAACTCCTCATTCCGACAACTAATGAGGTAATTGTTGCAGGAGAACATTCCAGCACCGTACACAAGAGTGCTCATGTTTCTGTTAATGAGACACCTTCCTGCACGGGCTCCAAACAACATCCTGGAGCACTGTCCCATAATCTTCGTGCAGTTATGGATGAGAAAAACACCTTTGCAGTGGGAAAAAGCAACCACTAGATTTACCAACCTCCTCCGTCGATGAAACAAATCTTGGCAATGCACGTAACCTATATGCATGCCGCTGTAATGGATGATGACAACATCTGCTCTACCTACACTGGCCAAGTCTTTGGAAGAAGTTAGCATGTTACACTGTTTGCTGTACACAACACTTCGTTGGCACTGTTACAACATTAGCCTGCCACTGTGCTGTTAGTGCACAGCATGTGCAGTACAAAAGGTAGTGAAAAGTTTGCAAGATTACTGCATCCACATTCACCCACATAAGCGCCCAACATCACAAAATGAATGTACGGAAACTTTTCCTGCAGTATGTTTACTAGTGTGTTACAAGTGGCTCTGCGCACAGTATGTGCCACACATCCGTCATTACGCCGTTCAAAAAATTACTACTTTCTTTCCCATCCCCTACCATTAATTGGCACTTCAGTGACATGTGCGTGCAACCTTCTCATTTACCCATATCACACCTTGTAATACCGAAACAGGATCTGTCTGCTTTCCTGTCGAGAATAGCACAAAATGCTTTCCACACTAACCCAACGGCTACAGATAGCGTCCAAATATGCCACGTACAGCAGAATGGAATGTATGGTTTCAAATGAAATCAACTGTGCAAAATATCACTAACTACACAGCTGTACATATTTGTAGGCTGCACTATTGCAACACTCTCTTTTCAAATCTGCACCCTTGTACTCTCCGCCCTCTAACACGAATGCAGAACAGTACTGCCCGACTTTGAATGGTATCTGTCCTACACTCAAATATTGCTAATAGCTCCCAGTGGCTACAAGGCATAAAGTGAAAAGACTCTGCATTATGCAGAAGGGCTTCTGGGCCCTGGGCCCTCGATACCTTCAACTCTAACTTTCTATACATGTCTGTGCGTGAACTCTTTCCACATCCGCCTCCAACTCCCTCAGGGTCAGTCGCTTTTGCAAGAACCCAGTTGATGGTGCATGTTTTATTTTGCGTGAGACCTCCCTCTGCAACAACCTCCCTGCCTTCTGCAAACTGGAGGATAAGTATTGCCGGTTCCGAAAGCACTGCAAAACCTCTCTCTTACCGTCTGCTCTTTCTGCTCCTCTGCCCGGCTACTTGCCTACCATACACTGCTTGTGCACTGATCACCTGCCCACTCTTACATTTTTGACCCATTTGACCTCCCCCCGCCAGGCAAACCCCTGCACTGCCTTCATAGCAATCCCGGAACTTGGGGGGTGTTCTCTGTATCCCTAACAGGTCCTAAACCACCTCATGTGTCCACTTATCCGTACACTTCACTTACTATTACTACTTGTTCATCCCATGTACTGTACCTTCCCCTCCCTCAACACATACACTTGGCCGATGTCTGTCACAACTGTTGTAGTAGTGCCGTACTTTCTGTCTCCCCTATGTTTCCCCTCCCTTGCCACATTGTGCTTTCGTTAACATCTCTGGCCGCATTACAAATGCCATACAACACTGTTCCACACCATACCACACCATACAAACAATCAATGCACAACAGTGCGACGGTTGCCACTTACCGTGTGCTCTGCAAAGTTCTTCCATGTTTTCCACAGTACCCCATTGAGTGCACACATTGCAAAAACATTGCTGCAAAGCAACAGTGCTTACATATTACACACTTCAAACAAATGCATACCGTTCATGCATACCCCCAGTGTACCTGCCCCTTACCTTCCACACTTCCACCATACCCTTATGCACTTCTTTGTACAAGCATGCATGCTGGCACAGTGTTTCCGTACACACCAGACCCACTAACTTTCTACACCACTGTCTGTTCCTCCAAACTTTCATTTCCATGCCTGCCTTCCAGAAAATGTCTGCATGTGGGACGTGCAATCATGAAAGTACAGCGTAATCCACTCAGTGTTTGTACTAGCGAAGGGGTAAGGGGGGGGCAGAAAGAATGTGAAACAGGGTAGGGGTTTCGGTCTGCAATACTGTCTCAGAAAGCACTTTTTTTCAAATTGAATTTCCTCTTGTCTAGTTTTTATTATGTATGCGCTTGCATACAATTCTTTGTTCTTTTCTCCTTTTCCAATGAGTGTCCGTTTCCTTCTCCTCCTGGCATTTGTAAGTACTGAACGTAAACACTTAACTTACACTTGTACAGGATTGTCTGCAATGCTTCCTGCCGAGTACCAAATAAAACAGCATAGCCAATGGAGGTGAAAAACATGCCTTTTTGTTCAAACCACTGCAAATCTTGCACCGTCATGGTTTCATAGTCGGTGCACAACATCGCAGCACTGCACATAAACGCACACATCCTTCTGTTTATAAAAAATCTCCCGACCTCTGGCTGTGGGCAAATTATACAAGCATGGTCCCATGCACCTCTTGGTGGGAAACAGGACAAATTCACCTTGGCTGTTTGAGAAATGTGCATCACTGCTCTCCTAACCTTTTCCAGGTGACAGAGCAATCATGAGCAGTACATGTACCCCAATTGTAGTCCTCCACAATGCAAAACCACAACATGCACAGTACCGACAGAGGTCACACATGTACAAAGGAAACCCTTGGCACCGAAACCCCACTCATAGACTGTGGCCCAAAAAAGCCACCACACCTTGCAAGTGAAAGTTACTATCACAGCCACTTTCCAGGGCCTACCTGTACACATTTTGCACAAAGGTCTCTCCCACGATGAGCAGATTGCATCTGTCCATGTCTGTGAACGTGATTACATCGACTTTTGGTGACATATATCACCGGTCCTTCCTGTGAACCACACCCTGCACACCTGATTGCCCCAGTGTTCCACATACAAAAGCTCCATGCACAAAAAGAGCACATTGCAGCACGTGCATCTTTGCAGCTATAGTGCGGCCCACAACCCATTCAAGCACACCCACTCTTTCTTCCGTTTCCACTACTGTATATGCTAAACTGTCTCATTATATCACTATTCAATGCTTACCGATGTATGTACCATTCACAATGAAGCCCGCCCCACCAAACACTGTCATTTCTGCACTGCACTGCACACATACCTTTGCACACTCACGGTACAGGTCTTCTGTCATGAAAAAATACCTCCAGGTTACAGCTCCTCCAGTTTGCAGCTACCGAAACACAACCACCCTTTCAGCATCCACATTCACCCAGGGCACCACCCACCACTACCAACTGCAGGTACCAATATTTTTTCTCCACCAAGCACTCCACCCACTCCAGACATACAATACTGTAAAGTGCACTACACTGGTTAGTAATGTGAGAAATGCACACTACGCGAGTACATACACTATGCGGTTGAACCCTATGCATTACTACACAGACACTATCTCACCGCAACACTGAGTGGGCACACTATATAACTATGCACTCCATAAGCTCCTGCCATGCACTGCAAAATGTGCCATGTGCAAACACTCATCATACCCATACACCTAACAATACATGCACAACTCATAAACCACACATGAAACACAAAAATTTAAGCAGCAATACACACAACCCGCAAAGCTATTGTTTTACTTCTCCTGCCATGTTTAATGCACTCCCCAAGTTCAATTAGGCCTGCCACCTTTCACCCTGGCCCTATCTGCACATGCATGGCTGCATGACGTTGCGCTGCCTGTCTGAAACAGTATATGAGTGTCTGTGCACATTATCCATATTGCAACCTTCTGCTGATCATCACTTCCACATTCCAAATTTGTCATGCTGGTGACTTCCTTCTAGAGCCAATCTGTTAAAACACTTCCTCAACCAAGATTCTTACAGCAGCCTACCCATAGAAAACACAATTGCTGAAATGTCCTTCCCCATTGTTTAACGGGGGCAATGATCAACACCATATGGTAATGTACGCATAGCAGCTCATTTCTGCTGTTCACCCAAGTGTACAATATCCTCCACAACCATTCTGTGCGCCTCACATACTTCTACTGCATACAGTCTGATGGCTGCATGGCTACATTATGTTGTGCTAGCTGTCCTAAATACCTAGGCTGCTGGGTACATGGCCTTCGGCCTACGCCCTTTGGCCATGCAAACAGCAGTGCAATCCTTGCCCACACCCACCACAACTTGACAGAGCCAAACAGGCCACCATGTACACATGTGACAGAAATATCAAAGGCAGCATAGCCACCACCACTTCCACCCAACCGTTGCACCATAAGGCAGCCATGCAACAACACCTGTTCCACTTAACGTAATGCAGAAACATATCACAGTGCTTCGCACCCCTACCCACTTGCAATCACAAAGCTCTATGAACATGGGAACCGAGGAGCACATTCTACACAAAATTGGGCCTACTCTCAACACTCGACTACATGCATAGACATAATGCTGCCTTCTGACCTCCACCACTTACTAATCTCTACAATGCACACTACGCAAACACATATAAGAAGCACTACCACCATTATCTCATCCAACACAAACCAACAATGTGCCACCTACTTTCAACCAGTAGACATAACTTTGCCTGCATGGCTTTATTACGTAGCGTTGCCTACACTAAATGGTACGTGCATCGCTCTGTACATTATCCCTATAGCAACTTTCCAGTCCTGATCACTTCCTTTCATGCCGCTATATGTTCCAAGAGTTCCTCAAGCAACAATCTTCTAAAGGGCATCCCATAGGAAATGGAAATGCTAATTTATACATCCCTAACATGCCACACGTAGACTAACCTACCACATGTGCTGCTTCACTCATACCACCTCACTTTGGAAGTTCCACCAAGTGTACAATGCTATCCGCACCCATTATTCCAAACCCACCATCCACAGAGAGATGCTGAGGTAAATGTGCATGTGCGCATTGTGGGCCAATGGGTGTTGGCAAAGGATGGGGTCTTCGGTCCAGGGCCAACAACGTCCGGCCTTTGCCCATGCACCCAATACTCTCTCTGTCACAAGCCAGCGCAACACAAGAGACGCATAAAGGTTAACAAATGGCCAGCTGCACGCCGGTAACCCCTAGCAACCTCTAAGCGTACGCTACTTCACCAGTACACCAGCAGGACATACTACAGAAGTACTGACTCCATGAGGTCCAGCCCTACAGTGCAGTGTTTGATTTGCAACCAATCCCCACACATATGCAACCAACATGTTATGCAATCATCAAAAACTGCACACCCAAGCCAACAATGTGTAAGGTACTTCACCTCGGTGTACGGTGGGCACCCACTCATGGAAGGTACTACAGCCTTACCACACGCATGACAGCCTACTGCACTGTTTGTTTCAAGTTTAATGTGCTCTTCATACCAATCCCCTTCTACCATTGCTCTTCCCTCACTGACCACTGACCCATCACCACACATAACACACCTTAGCGCAACCCATGCTTCTCTCCTCCTTTCATGTTTAATGCACTCCCCATCTGCAGTGGGCCCTACCAACTTTCACCCTGACCCATCTGCACATGCATGGCTCCATGACGTTCTGCTACCTGTTAAAAAAAGTACATAAGTAACTGTCTGCATTCTCCATATTGTAACTTTCACCTGCTGATCACTTCCTTATTGCAACTTTCTAATGCTCATGACTTCCTGCCAAGAGCCAATATGTTGCAACCCTCCGTGAAACAAAGATTGTATAAGGGCCTGCCCAAAGCAAGCGCAATTACTGGCATGTCGCTCCCTATTGCAGTACGGGGGCAATGATGAACACCATATGATCAATCATGTATGCATACTACCTCACTTCACCTGTTCACCCACGTGTACAATTCCTCTGCAACCATTCTGTCCACCTCAACTACTTCAAATGCATGCCGAGTGACAATTACAAGACTACATTATGTGGTGCTGGCTGTTAGTAAGGCCTAGGCTGCTGGACCATTCACCCAATCCTCTAGGTCTTGGCCACACCCACCACAACTTAACCGAGCCATTCAGGCCACCATCTACGCATGTGCCAGAAATAATTAATGCAACATAGCCTCCCGCACTTCCGCCCCACCACAATGCAGGGATACAAGTACACAGGTTCCAGTTACTGTAGCGTCCAAACATTTTGCTTTAATTTCCACCGTAAACCACTTGCTATCACAATACGTTGTACATATGGCACGCTTGGAGCAGATTCTGCTCAACATTGGGCCTACTCTCGACCCCTGCACTACGTGCATACAAGCAATGCTGCATTCCGAACTGCAGCACTTACTAATTTGCCCAATGCACAATACGGAAGCACATATAAAAAGCCATAGCACGATAACATCATCCATAGCACACCACAGTAGACGCTATATTCACATGGTATTGTCTTGTGTAATGCACTTCCCTTTTTCCAAATGTGCCTGCCAGCAATCATCACAGTGACCCATCACCCCTGCATCTGCCATGCCATACCTAAGACTCACTGCAATCACCACACAAGTTTGTTGACTCTGGAGGTAGCCGCACATTGACGTATTGTGCCCCGAAACTGCTGGCACACCACCCTCTTCTTTTCATAACATGTCTCACATGAAGCGCTTCTCACTTGGGTCCCCTTTCCATACCTTCTTCCCAGCACCTGCTGCTGTGCACTATGTTCTTCGGGCCCTTTTGCCGCCGCATTGTCCTGCCATGCAACATTCCGCCATCATAGCAAAGTTTTCTAACACATTCTGTCACCGCCCACTGCAGTACACTAAAAATGTTCGCCGCCCAGTCACCAGCAAGAATAGGGTGCCGGAGCCAAGCCATATAGTACTGACATTTTTGTGGGCACAATGCTATGTACAAGAGGCCCAGCTGCGCATAGTATCTCTTCCGACCTTGCCGCAATCACCACCACCCTACCCTCTGATACACCATGGCGGCGTCTCCCTAGAACTTTGACGCACACAACGCTTCCCTCCAGCCAACCACGGGCTGTATCCACTGTTCGCCGACATCATGCCGCACCGCCCGCCATTAACACTGCGGTGGGTTGAGTGAACGGGAAATGGGTCCGCAGAGGCGACCCAAATATCACTAATTTTTGTAACCATACATTTCAGTTCTTTGCACTGCTCTGATTTCCACCAAACACACAAAAGCACACTTTCTGACCCAAGCCCCGTCTCCTGTGCAAATGTGATGAAAATCCGTCCGTTTTTCCCTATTCAGTCTATAGAAAAAAAAATGTGGACCACTTTATAACTTCGGCCCCCCAGCACCAAACCTCATCCAACTTGGCTAAAGAATTCAGAGCTGCCTATATACTTTTTTTGCAAAGTTTTGTGACGATTCCTCAAGGGGGAGCCAAGCTATAAGCCGCTGAAAAAGTGCTCTTCCTATGGGTTATATATAAATATTCAGTAAAAAAACGTTGTTAATTGCACGTTATGGTTAAGTTGCGCTACTAAAAACCTATGAAATTCACTAAAAAACTTTGTTAATGGAACGTTATGGTTCGAAGTAAAACCAAAACACCCTTGAAATTCACCAGTTATGGTACGATAAGCAACCATAACTCGCGCCACCACCGTGCACAGGTAACACTAACACCCATGACATCAAAGATGACATCACAATTATCATTGATGACATCACTGATGACATCACATGTGCATTTACTTTTTATACATGAGGGTGTTATACAGGGAAAGGGGTATTGGGATTCCCTGTCTCTCCTCTGGGTGCCCCACTTCACTCCCCAAGTACCCCCCATCCAGGTGATCCTCCCACACTGGTCCACCTTTGGGTTTGGATCAAATAGCGATGGCCATGCCCCAGCCACCTGGATGACAGATCCCAAGGGACTAGTGGGTGATACACCCTTTGGTTTTTCACAACGCCTTTCCCAATGCGATGTGACCGTTTATGTTTCACAGGGGAACCGTGAAAGGAAATCCAGGTTTTCTTGTTCCTTTCCCTTTCAATGTTCTACGGTGAAACAGTAAGGTTGAAGATTTAGGAACCATCGCATAGTTCTAGGATTTGAGTCTATTCTCTGGCTGATTCAGACGAGCGGACAATGGTCAGTTATCAGTCTAAATTTCCTACCCAGTAAATAGTAGCAAAGATGTATAATGGCCAATTTGATAGCAAGGCCCTCCAATTCTATCACTGAGTAGTTTTTTTCTCTTGGGAATAGTTTCCTACTGGTAACAGGGTATGGGGATCCCCCGTCTCTCCTCTGGATGCCCCACTTCACTCCCCAAGGACCTCCCATCCAGGTGATCCTCCCACACTGGTCCACCCTTGGGTTTGGATCCAATAGCGATGGCCGTGCCCCAGCCACCTGGTTGACAGATCCCAAGGGACTAGTCGGTGAGAAACCCTTTGGTTTTTCACGTTGCCTTCCCCAACACGATGTGACCGTTTATGTTTCACACGGGAACCGTGAAAGGAAATCCATGTTTTCTTGTTCCTTTCCCTTTCAATGTTCTACGGTGAAACAGTAAGGTTGAAGATTTAGGAACCATCGCAAATTTCTAGGATTTGAGTCTTTTCCCTTGCTGATTCAGGTTAGTGGAGAATGGTCAGTTATCAGTCTGAATTTCCTACCCAGTAAATAGTAGCAAAGATGTATAATGGCCAATTTGATAGCAAGGCCCTTCAATTCTATCACTGAATAGTTTTTTTTCTCTTGGGAATAGTTTCCTACTGGCAAATAGGATGGGATATTCAAAGGCATTGCTAACTTGGGATAACAAGTCCCCTAAATCGTCAAGGAGGCATCAGTCTAGGATAAATCCTGAGGAGAAATCGTCTACTTTTAAGATAGGGGCGTGACACGGAGCCTGTTTTAAGTTGGTATAACAAATGTCATCATCATCGGTCCAACAGACCTTTTGTGGTTACACATTGTTAAGTTTGTCGGTTAATCGGGCCCTCTTATCTGAACATTTCAGAATCAATTTTCGATAATAACCGATGAAGCCTAAAAAAGCTCTGAGATCTCTCTTGGTTTTTGGGGTAGGAACATCTAAAACTGCTTTTACTTTTTCGTGTTGTGGTTGGACACAGCCATTACCCATGAAAAATCCTAGATATTTGACTGCCAACTGGGCGAGTCAGTATTTTTTTGGATTGGCTGTAAGTCCTGCCTGTCGAAGGGCCCTCATGATAGTATAGAGATGTGAAAGATGTTCTTCCAAGGTCTGGCTATAGATGACAATATCGTTGATATAGGCTCCGCAAAAATGGAAGTATGGTTTGAGTATGGTATCCATGAGTCTTTGAAAGGTCGCTGGAGCCCCATGGAGTCCAAATGGTAGAACTTTAAATTGAATTGGAACAATCCAATGGGGGTAGAGTACGTGTTTTTTTGTTTGTCATCTGCCAGTAACGTTTTGTCAAATCCAGTGTAGATAAGAAGATGGCACTACCCAGCCTGTCAGTCAGATCGTTGATTCATAGCATGGGACAGGCGTCAAAGGCCAGGATGGTATTTACTTGGCAGAAATCAATACAAAACTGCCAGGATTGGTCTGGCTTGGTTACTAGAATGATTGGGGAACCAGGGACTAGAGGAGGATTCAATGATATTGGCTTGTATCATGGCTTCTACCTCTTTAATAAATATCTTTCTCTGATACTCAGGAAGTCGATAGGGCTTAAAATGGACTATTTTCCCTCTAGGGGTTCTGATGTAATGGTATCTGCCCTGGAGTCTATCTGGCTTTTCGCTAAATACATTCGGAAAGGATTTTATAAGATCCATTAGGTCTCCCTGTCTTTATTTAGATATATCTTGGGGAATAAGATCACTATCATCTTGGTGGTTGTTGGGTTCTCCTTCCACTCCTTAAGGAAGTTAATTTGGTATAAGTGGGTCTTCTTCTTTTTATCTAGTTGTGCCACTTTGTATGTGCAGGTGCTTGTAGGTTCTAAGATTTCATAGTGGCAATGCCACTTCGAGGTGAGCTTATTCTCTGAAGTGGGTAACATAACTAACACCTTCTGCCTGTCACGCCCCTGCGGAGACCATGGTCACTGTGGCATAGATGGTCCCTTAGACAGATGGCGGCCATCTTTACTCCCAAGATGGCCGCCGCTACGGATGGTGTGGGTCTAGATTTGCACCAAGACCATGCGGTGGAAGGACCGCCCCCCGGCTCTGGAGCCAGTTCATCTGTTCCTGCAGACAACGCGCGGACGCGTTGCTACTCTTCCACAACAACGCTTTGTGAGTTCGATACTAGGATTACATGCTAGTTTGTTCGTCTCTCCTTCTGTGTAATTTACCCTTTTCACTCACCTATTTTCAGACTTGACTCCTTCTCCCAACTCTTGTATGATATCGGATACTCGAGTGGACTCCCTCAGCCTCACTCGTTACAAGCGGAACCTCACTGATCGGTTCGCTAGTGAGAATCTCTCCCTGGCGAGCGGTACGTGATAATTGATAGTCAGCCCCTAGTAGCCCCGTGGGTTAGAAATAGACCCAGAATTGACACCTGATATTATCTCACCTCTGCAGAGACAGGGATATGCGGGGTCCGATCCGCAGCATCGAGATTTGAGAACCCTCCTCTTCCGGGGACGTCCTCAAGGATACTCCTATCCGTGTCTTATCGGAAGATCTGCAATATAGTTTGATAAGTGGTATCCCCTTTCCAATCAGGTATTCCTCGTTTTCTCTACTTACATTCTACTTTCTAGTTTCCCTTCTTAAAACTTACCACTTTCCTCTGTCTCTATTCAGACGGCTCCCCTTCAGCGGATAGTCCGGGTACCAAGAACCTCTCCAGACAGACGACATCCATCCAGAGGCCATCGACACAGGGTTTTCTTCCCCAGAGGGTTTCCCTGGGGTCCTTCCCCTCCTTACTCCTTGTATTCAGGGCAGAGGAAGGGTCTCAGGGAGGCACTCATTCTCTACCCCTGTCGGGATCTTTCTGAAGAAGACAATTTAGGAAGGAGAACGGTGTTCTCTAAGGTAACCTTTTGGTGTTATTCAAGTTTCTTGTAATTTGTCTAATTATTACACTGCCCTACAGAGAAGGAACAGAACTCTGCCTTTTTTATCATATGCTTGCTTTTGATGGGCTTGGGCCTCCTCCATATGGGATTGCACCAGGGTTCTGACCAATTACATATGTTCCTTTAAACAAGTGTTTGGGATAGAGGCATAGTGGCTTCTTCCCTTTCTTCCCAGGTCTCTTTAAGCATATCAACAAATCTCTGGGTTCTCTCCCATAGGGTAATTCAAAAGGGGAGAACCCATTAGATGCTTGGGGGTTTTCCTCATGGCGAACAGGGCCCAGAGTATCATTTCGTCCCAATCCTTTCTATGCTCGTCTACTAATTTATTCAATATCATTTTCAGGATTTCATTCAATATTTCTACTAATCCATCAGTCTGGGAATGGTAGACAGAGGTTCTTAGTGTGGTAATCTGCAACAACTATTTTACTTCTCCCATTAACTTGCTGATTAAGTTGGATCCTTGATCAGTCAGGATCACTTTGGGAAAAGAATGGTATTAGATGTTTTAAAATCTGTTGAGTAGAACTGTTTCTCATTGGGATCTGTTAGGAAAAATGTTTATTTATGTGCTAATTCCCTTCAACATAAGAGACCCCCAACACCTTTGCTGGACTTGTGACGTTTTAATTGTAATTCCTGAGGCAGTGGGACATTTGAACACTCTATTGTGTGTTTTACCTGATTTGGATTTTATGATTTCACTATTTTTGGAATCTGACAAGCTCCATAGGCATCTGCTTTTTGTATAGTGACACACAGCACCTTGATTGCAGTGTCGCTGATAATTCCTTTGGATTTCTCTAAAGCTTTTCTTGGGTGAACTACTGTTTCCAAAAGTAGTGAGGTGAAATTGATCTTACTTTTCTTTTAGTAGGTCCAGCACACACCATCTTATGTGGATTGCTTGGCAGTTACTTAGTAGCTCCCTTTTCCTACTTTCTCATGTAACATTTATTGTTACCCTCACTACTTTAAATGGTTGGTGGCAGTGGTTTAGTTTTTACTACCATTGTGCTTTTCTGCTGCAGACTGAAGCCTCAGCTGCAGTACAGCAACCATGGGTGTCCATTTTTTCAAAATGGCCCTGTCTTTTTTTGCCATTTTCTGTTTGTGAGGTCTTTCTTGCGTTTTACTCTGTGCATTCAGATAGATTTGATCCCTTTTTGTATTTTGCCTTTGGCGGACTTCAGCCCTGAAGCCCGCACCCGGTCTTCAGCTCTGAAGCCCACCCCTGGCTCCAGTATGTCTGGAAAGGCAGGAAGTAAGGGAGGATCCCAAAACTTCTCTGTCCTTTGTCTCTAGGTGTGCCTGCACAAAACCAGTCCTTATTGGCCACACCCTGCTGTGTGATTGACAGCCTAGGCTGTGCATGAATGGGAAAACGTGCTTTAAAGGTGAGGGTTTTGGGACTGGAGGCAGAGTTGACCACTTAAGCTCTCAGGAGGTGATGCCCTGGCTCCAGTATGTCTGGAAAGGCAGGAAGTAAGGGAGGATCCCAAAACTTCCCTGTCCTTTGTCTCTAGGTGTGCCTGCACAAAACCAATCCTGATTGGCCACACCCTGCTGTGTGATTGACTGCCTAGGCTGTGCATGATTGGGAAAACATGCTTTAAAGGTGAGGGTTTTGGGACTGGAGGCAGGGTTGACCACTTAAGCTCTCAGGAGGTGATGCAGGCTGGTTTTTAAGTACAGTCTAGTCCCCAAGCACCCACACAGGAATGTCCACACACTATGTTATTGAAAACACAGTTCTTCATATAAATAAGGGTTGATTACATACACCTACAGTAACACACTTTGTGCTCAGGCAATTCAATAATGATAAATATATACAGTCGCTATGTGGTACCACAATTACTCTTGGAATCCATTAAAATGCATCAACTGAAGGCAGTTTTAAATGGCATACAAATCAATTAATAAAGTGAACCAACAATAGACATAGGAGGAAAACAAGTTGGTTAAACAATTGGCAGAATACTGGGCCCCTACCCATAGGCACAGTTCTGTGTGAAGATCGCCCCCACCTGGGCAACCTGTAAATAAGATAATAAACAAGCCCAGTCCATATGTTGCTTTAGCATAGTCTTATTTCCTTCTAAAAGTTCTACTACCCCAAGGTACCTGGTTCAGCAGAGTTCGACAACGGGTCGTCGACGGATCCTTCTTGAGTGAACTCCCTTTAAGGCAGGTGCCACAGGTCGTCAAGATCCCATGAAGAAAAGGTGAATAAAAGGCATTGAGGAAGCAGCTGCGGTCCTGGCGGTGCTCGTTGACGATCGGTCGTGGACATCCTGCAAAGATGAGGCATGCGGTGCACCTCAACAACGATAGTCAATTGCTGCAAAGAGTCAATGAAGAACTTTGGCCCAGCAAGGGCATCGGATCGTCGGCGTCTTTGTGGTCTTCGGGTGGTGGGAAACCCACTGTCAGAGACTCCTCGGTTCGTAGGCGACCTTGACTTTCTCTGGCGGGACAAAGTGGTCGACACTGATGAGCAAGGGAGTACTTGATTCAAATTGTTCTTAGGCAATGGAGCGTTGTGGCTTCGTTCGTCAGCGCCACAGTGTCAAGTGGTCCCCGCTCCTGGGCAACACGACTTCGACGGCTTCCAGTGGTAACGGCGGTCCTCCAAACTCTGGTCAACAATGGTGGACTGATGTCTGGGCTTTTCTCTTTAGTTTCCTCAGCAGTCCCCGTCTCTGCTCGACAGTCTTTTGAAGGCTGACTTCCAGGGAGCCTTGGTGAAGGTTAGCTGGTGCACAATGGTGCCTCGTAATTTAGGAATAGGTCTCCTAGCCAGGTCCTCTCTTTGATCAGTTCCACAGCATCTTTCAGATTACATTGAAGGAAAACACCAGTAAACCCACTTCTTCCGTCTCGGCTTCGAGAATAAGCAAAAGTTTTGACTTCAGCTTCTGAACGATTTCCAACACTGAGAGGTTCCCAGACATTCTATTTGGTCTCTCATCCATTCTGCTGTGTCATACTCAGGCAACCAATCATTCAGAATGGCTTTCAAGCAGGCAGGCAGCCAATCAGGCTCACGGTGCATTCAGGCCATTCTTCTCCTTCCTGACACTCACAACAAGGAATGTGGATTGGGACAAGCACTATGCCATTCAGCTCTCCACACTGCATTCATATCAGTTTCCAGCAGGGCTGTCTCAATCATTGTGTTGCATAACAGAAACTAGACACCTAGACACCCAATATATGCAGTGTATATTGGTCACACACTCCGTTCACCCAGGTCCAAGGATAAGCATGGCTACTGAAGAAAAGGCCGGTGGCAATGAAAGTGTGGCACATGGAAACAATGAGTGCTCGGGGAATGAGAGAGGGCTAGGGAGGTGAAGAGGCCTTGGGGGGAGTGGGGAGTGCAGGTACAGATGAGGGGGGCACTTCATGAATGCCTGTGAGGGCAGAGAAGCATTTCTTTTCTGTAGTTTTGACAATAACCACAGGTATCTGACAACTACAGATAACTGAGGCTATCTGTGGTACATAGTTAATGTAGCCGTGTTATGGGGGGAACGTTATAAATAAATATATACGGTACAGCTACAGTGAAGTAGGGGGTGAAAAACCACTTACCATGGCAAAGGCCAGCAGTGTTGTAAAATATACAGTGGGCACGGCTGAAGGCCATGGCCACAGTCAATGGCCAAAGGCCATGGCTACTGGCTTGGAAATGTTATAAAATATACAGTGGGCATGGCCAAAGACCATGGCCACTGGTCATGATCAAAGACCATGGCTAGTGGCTTGATAGTGTGGTAAAATATAAAGTGGGCATGGCGGAGGGCCATGGCTAGTGGCTTGGTAATGTTGTAAAATATACAGTGGACATGATTGAAGGCTGTGGCTACTGGCCAAGGCCAAAGGCCATGGCAGGTGACTTGGCAGTATGGTAAAATATACAGTGGACATGGCCAAAGTATGTGACCACTGGCCAAGGATGGAGGCTATTGCTGGTGGCTTGGTAGCATGGTAAAATATAAAGTGGCGGCACAGAAAAAAATATGGTATAACAAAACCCTTGAAATTCACTGGAAACACTTTGATTAAAGTGTGGTTGAGGTGGCCAAATTTATCACAACAAACCCCCTGCAAATAAAGCGCATTTGGGAAGTCATGACTCGCTTGACTCTGTGCGTTCACTTTGCAAAGCCCAAGAGCACATACATATTATAAGAGAAGGGATTCACAATGACAAATAAAATGGCATTATGGGGAACATGGCATTATGGAGGATATCAATTGGAGTGCGCTGAGTTCAGCCGGTCCTGACTTCCCGAATGCACAAAATTTCAGTGGGTTTTGTTGCGATAAATTTGGACACCTTAACTACACTTTAACTGAAGTTTTTTCAGAGAATATAAATATTGATGAAGTGATGAAATGCCCGGTCTGGCTTTGTGGATGAGTATAAGGAAGTGACTCAGGAGTCAGGTGTATATTATTTTGTTATTGATTTATAAAGCACTTTCACCAAAGCGCTGTACAAACATGGATGGTACAATAAAAAGAATAATCAAGACATCACCTAAAAGTGAGAAACGTTAGAACAAAACAAGGTAGGTTTTCAACCAAGTGTGAAAACTCCCTAACGTAGAAGAAGAGAGAATCTTAAGAGGCGGGGAATACCAATAGTTTGGGTGTGAGTAAAGCAAAGGAACGGAAACATGAATGTGCACTTGGAGGTTCAGGGACAGACAGGAGAAAGAAAGGACGTGAACGTAAAGAACAACTAGGAACGTAGAAAGAGATCAGAGGAGAAAGATAAGGGGTGGGCAAGTCGTGTAGACATTTAACGGCGAGGCAGAAGGAATGGAAAAAAAACAGATTCAAAGGAGAGCCAAGATATGGAAAAGAAAGACGAGAAGAAAACAAAGTATGTGGAGACAGAGAAAAATGTATCTGTATAGAAGAATTGAAGACAGGATGAAGTAAAGTAAGTTGATAGGATTTAATGAGCACGTCCAGAGGATTGAAGGAGCATGTCAATAGGATTGAATGAGCAAGTTGATAGGATTGAATGAGCACCTTGAGAGGATTGAAAGAGCACGTCAATAGGATTGAATGAGCACATTGCTAGGATTGAATGAGCATGTCAATAGGATTGAATGAGCAAGTTGATAGGATTGAATGAGCATGTCAATAGGATTGAATGAGCACGTCGATAGGATTGAATGAGCACGTCGATAGGATTGAATGAGCACGTCGATAGGATTGAATGAGCATGTTGATAGGATTGAATGAGCAAGTCGATAGGACTGAATGAGCACGTCGATAGTATTGAATGAGCAAGTCAAAAGGATTGAATGAGCATGTGGATAGGATAGAATGCAAGTCGTTTGGACTGAATGAGCACGTCAATAGGATTGAATGAACAAGTTGATAAGATTGAAAGAACAAGTCAATAAGATTGAATAAGCAAGTCAATAGGATTGAATGAGCACGTCGATAGGATTGAATGAGCAAGTTGATAGTATTTAATGAGCAAGTTGATAGTATTGAATGAGCACGTCGATAGGATTGAATGAGCACGTCGATAGGATTGAATGAGCAAATTGATAAGATTGAATGAGCACATCGGTAGGATTGAATGAGCACCTCGAGAGGATTGAAAGAGCACGTCAATAGGATTGAATGAGCACATTGCAAGGATTGAATGAGCATGTCAATAGGATTGAATGAGCAAGTTCATATGATTGAATGAGCATGTCAATAGGATTGAATAAGCACGTCGATAGGATTGAATGAGCACGTCGATAGGATTGAATGAGCACGTCGATAGGATTGAATGAGCACCTCGATAGGATTGAATGAGCATCTTGATAGGATTGAATGAGCAAGTCGATAGGACTGAATGAGCACGTCGATAGTATTGAATGAGCAAGACGAAAGGATTGAATGAGCATGTGGATAGGATAGAATGCAAGTGGTTTGGACTGAATGAGCACGTCAATAGGATTGAATGAACAAGTTGATAAGATTGAAAGAACAAGTCGATAAGATTGAATAAGCAAGTCAATAGGATTGAATGAGCACGTTGATAGGATTGAATGAGCAAGTTGATAGTATTGAATGAGCAAGTTGATAGTATTAAATGAGCACGTCGATAGGATTGAATGAGCACGTCGATAGGATTGAATGAGCAAATTGATAAGATTGAATGAGCACATCGGTAGGATTGAATGAGCACATCGATAGGATTGAAAGAGCACATCAATATGATTGAATGAGCATGTCAATAGGAGTGAATGAGCAAGTCAATAGGAATAAATGAGCATGTCAATATGATTGAACGAGCAGGTCAATATGATTGAATGAGCATGTCAATAGGATTGAATGAGACCGTCGATATGACTGAATAAGCATGTCGATAGGATTGCATGAGCATGTTGATAGGATTGAATAAGCATGTCGATAACCAGGAAGACCAATAAGCAGATCGGAGCAATAATCGAGACGAGATGGAACAAGAACCGATATAAGAACCTTGGTAGCATGAAAGGTAAGAAAAGGATGCAGAGTTGCAGATGAAAACATCATGCAGCATTGGAGAAGTGGGTAAAGTGAAACAAAGGCTATGGTGAGAGAGAAATAAGAGCAGGGGTAAAAGAAAGAGCTACCCCAGTTAGAGATAGAGGAGCGAAGGGCTCCAGAGGGGGGGCATTTACAGAGGGATAGTTGAAGGTATTTTGGACCCAGGCCCCAGAAAGCCTTGTGGACAATGCAGAGGGTTTTAAATTGAATCCTTGCATCCACTGAGAGACAATGAAGGGATTTCAGGGCTGGAGAGATATGATCCCAGGGATTGAGGCCAAGGACAAGTCTTGCAGTCCTGTTCTGGATTAGATGTAGAGGGCGGGGAGTGGAGGCAGGTAAATTCAGAAAGAGGCAATAATCAAGTCTGGAGAGAACCAACGCTTTGGAGACAGTACATTTTTGAGGGAAAGAGAGGGAAGGCAGAGTGCCTCTGAGGAGGTGCAATAAGAATTTTGACTTTTTGGAGACGTCAGAGATGTGTGAGTAGAAGGAAAGTGTGGAGTCAAAGATAACCCTGAGGTCTTTAGCCACGCAAGTGGGGGTGGGAGGAGGGACAAGGGAGGCCGGCTAGAGAGTGAGAAGGAAGGATGGAGATGGTGTACCAATAAGGAGGATCTCTGTCTTATTGGCATTTAGGCAAAGATCGTTGGCGGCACACCAATTTTAAATGGCGAGTAGACAATCAGAGATGAGGGAAGGAGAGGAGGAGGCTGAAGGAAGCCTGAAAATGAGTTGGGTGTCATCAGCATAGCACTGGAAAATTGAGCAGAAAATGTAGATGCAGTAGGCAAGAGTTTCCAGGTATTGGTTGAAAAGCCAGGGCGAGAGGTTAGACCCCTGGTGGACACCACAGGTGGAGAGGGAGATTGAAGATAGGAAGGACCCAAGTTGTACCTGGGAGGGTCGATCAGAAAGAAAAGAGGCCAGCCAGGCTAGAGCCTGACTGCTGATACCTAGGTTGTCACAGAGACAACTGGGCAGGGCGGTATATTAACAGTGTCAAAGGCAGAGGAGAGATCAAGTAGGATGAGGACAGAGGGAATGCAAGAGTCGAGGTTGGAGAGCAGGTCTTCACAGATGTTCAGGAGAGCAGTTTCCGTGCTTCTGGCAACTCTGAAGACAGATCGGTGGTCATGGAGGGAGCCAACAGAGTCGGAATGAAGATTTAGCTGGGAGATGGGCAGATTTTCCAGTAGCTTACCCAAAAAGGGAGTAATGGAATTTGTGCGACAGTTTGCTAGACATGAAGGATCAGCAGTGGATTTCTTGAGGAGAGGATGCACAAGGGAGTGCTTAAGAGGGGAGGGGAAAGAGCCAGAGGCAAAGGAGAGGTTATAGAAATGGGTAAGGGCTCCTCAAACATACAAGATCCAGGTAAGCACCATCACAGCTAAGTTGTATCTGCACTAGGGGGAAGAATACCCACACCCTACCACGACATACATTTCTGTCCAAACTCTTTCCTAATTCAAGCAGTGCATTTATAGTACATGTTATTATAGAAATTTAAAAATGCCACAGGATTTCAAAGTAGCTCTAAACATTTAACCACTAACCAATAGTTACTCAACCTGTCGAACTACCAGTTGCAAATTCTACTTTAGGTGCAATTCCCACAAGTTTCAAAGAGCTCAGTTGAAAATGTAAATCTCCCATTAGAGGCCATGAACAGTGAATTCCCAGTGGGAAAATTCCCACAGCCACATTAAGGAATGGGTACATTCTCATTTGTTCTATGAAGTCGGCAGAGGAACACTGTGTACATACTCTGCGCCTATGTTAATAACCTTGCTTGGTGTGGAGGTCCGGTGCTAACCGTAGCACTCTTTTATTTGGCATTCAAAGTCACTCTTTTAGTTGGCATTCAAAGTGACCCACGCCATTTGCGCCCATACATGCATACCGAACTTGACTGTGTGCAAATGCACTTCATGCTGTTTGCATTTTGAACTCTTTTTTACGTATTTCTGTGGCTATTACACATTTCAGCAACAGACAGTTACAAGTGCTGTGCTCATATTCCTCCCGAGTGTCACGTGCTCATATGACTTTTCATGACCCTACAGTATGAGCTGGGGATGACCCGCAATTTAAACCAATTATAAAAAAGGCACTTAGTGGCTGTTTGTTCATTGTGCCTCCTTTACAGTCATGCCGTGCTTAAATACAGCGCAGTTTATGATAATCACAAGAACTTGACCCGTTGGTGATCCACGCTAAGTAAAATTGCCGCAATTCACCCACCGTGCACTCTTTGATAATCTGACCCCTGAGCGTCGTCCGCTTCCAAATGACAGCAAAGACCAAAGGAGGTGATAGTATCAGAAAGAGAGGATCTGTTGCAGGGGGAAAGTGTCAGAGAATGTCCCCACCCAAAACATAGAAAATGTGCCATTAGAAAGTTAGCATAAAAGTACAAAGTTGGAAAAACCCTGAGTAGCAAGAGATCAGGAAAGCAAGTTGTGAGCCACCGTGTTGAAAGCCACTCAGATCAAGTAGAGTCCGGATTGAAGAATGTTTGGCATGACGAGCAGTGATTAGAGAGTTAATGCCACTGAGCAGATCAGTTGCTGTGAAGCGACATGGACGGAACACAGACTGGAATGGAGAAAACAGAGAGTTTTGACCAAGATAAGTAGAGGTTTATCGATGAGTATAGATAGTATTATCCATTCAGGGGAGAAAAGACATAGGGCCTCATTACGACTTTGAGGTAGCCATGGCGCTATTAGCCCCATGGCTGCCTCCAAAATCGTGTCCGGGTTCCCTGAATGGAGAATTTCCAGGCCATTCCGAGTTTGGAGGGCCCGGTAATTCCTCCTTCAGGGAACCCGGGCCCGGCCTTCCCCATTCCCATTTGAGACCCCATAGGGCTCAATGGGAATGGGGAGGGAGCTAACAATGGGCCCACTCATAATGGGCCTGTTGTTGGCTCCATGGTTACCTCGAGGAACCCGCTATGGACGTCTGGAAAAACCAGACATCCACAGCGGGTCCCACGAGGGAACCTCGTAATAGTGCGGATTGGGTTTAACGGCGCCAGCACCATTACCGGTTAAAGCCATTCCGCACATCTCATAATGAGGCCCATAGGCTGGCTAGAAATTAGTAGCAATAGATGGGTCAAGAGAGGGTTTTTTGAGAATGGGAAGAACCACATCATGTATAAAGGAGGAAGGGAAATGGGCAGTGGGAAGAGAGAGATTAAAAAAGGAAGTTAGAAGAGAAACAAGAGAATGGTAGACTTTAGGAAAAAGAGCATATAAAATGGGATCACGAGGGGTTGCAGTAGGTTAATTAAGAGCAATGTACCAAGCATGATCAGAGTCAGTGAGTAGAGAGAAGGACGAGAGAAACATATAAAGGGGATGAGAAGCTGAAGAACTGTTCGAGGAAATAGATGCCGTTTTAAACCAAATATGTAAAAGCAAAACGTTGATCAATAATTTAGCAAAATCATTGGAGGAGAGAGAAGAGGATCAAAATGGATTGAGAGAAGAGGGGTGGTTCAGAAGCTGAAAAAGATGCCAAGGCTGAGGGAAGAGTGAAAGAATAAGATCTGAGTACCATTGTTTTTGTTTTTCAGAGGAGTAGATTAGAATCAGAAGAGGAGTGTAAGGTACAGAGAGCTTGAGGGTCAGCAACTGAGATTTTCACCAGTGTCTCTCAGCACGGTGGAGCGAAGAGTTAAGAGGCTGGGGATAGAAGGTCAGCAATGGCTGAGAAGGCTTATGTGAAGGTATAAAGGGATGTTTAGGGTCTAGGGAATCCAGAGTGGAAGGGAGACCAGAATTAAGGGAAGATAGTGCTGAGTCAGCAGAGAGATGAAAAAAGTTAGAGAAAGAAGGAAGAGTAGGTGAGATTAAATGAATAAAGTGGTCAGTATTAAATTGACGAAGATCACATCGAAAGAAAGTAGAGGAGAAAGGGGAATGGATGGTAGGAGAAGTGAGAAAGAAGGAGAAAGAAAGAAGGGAGTGATTTGAAGAAATAAGCGTGAAATCGAGACGGGAGAAGATGGTGAGTGGGAGGAAAAAATTAAGTAAAAAAAAGAACCGGAGATATGAGAAGGGGAGTGTGATATTGAAGAAGATGATGGGAGTGAATTAGAGGGAGAAATGGAGTGGAAGCACGAGTAGTAGAGAGATCGAGATCAAAATCGCCAAGAAGGAAGAAAGGCAAATCAAGAGGAAGGATTGAGGAAAGGAGAGAGTCTATATACCTTAATGGAAATAAGAAAGAGTTCCCAGAGGTCAATATATGATCAGAAAAGCTAAGGAAAAAGGCTGGGTAATATTACTAAAGTGTTACTCAAAGGAAAAGATAGAGGTTGAAGAAAGAGATTAGGAGGAACATGAGAAGGAGGAGTAGTAGAGGAGTCCTGGTACAGGATGGAGTGAGGGAGACAGGAGTGACTGTATCAGTAGGAAGCAGCCAGGTTTCAGCTAAGCATAGCAATTGTATGGTCACCCAAAGAAGTGTGATTTATTGCATACAGAACACGCATTAAGAAAACTGTGAGAAAACTGAAGGTGTCTCCCTAGCTAGTCCCCAGGGATCTGTCATCCAGGTGGCCAGAACACAACCATTGCTATTGGATCCAGTTCCTGGGGGTGGACCAGTGAGGGAGGATCACCTGGATGGGGGGTCCTTTGGAAGTGGGACACCAACAGGGGAGACATGGTATCACCCTTATTTCAACACCTTTTCCCCATCCTACCACATAGGATATTCCAAACATTACCTGCCCTTTTTCCACAGGAAAACTTTCACACAACACAAAAGACAACGGACTAACACCAGACAGCGGACTAACACCAGAGACAACGGACTGACATGTCCCAATACAAGGGTCAGGCAAAGATAGTTAATTGATCAGAATCACATACCTGACAGCCCTTCCCCTTCCCCACAGGGATAATAGGTGGAGCACTACAGCACACTTTGAACAAGGCAGACAGCATGATGTAAGAGCTAACTCTGCACAGCACTTCAAGAGGAGGAGAAAGACGGGGCAGACCGAGAGGGTGACAAGAAGAGAGTCGATGTTGCCCTTTCCGACCAAGGCCCGTGAAGACTCCGTCGAGGGAACGATAAGTCCATGGAGAGTAGCCAGCTTATATTGCACCAGATGTCAACGGTACACAAGACCCTCCTCTGCTGATTGCCAAGCCAGGGAGAGGCTCTTGTCTCTGTGGTACCAGCCTTGACTCTGAGGCGAAAGAAAGCCAAGCCGTTCATCAAAACCGGTGAGTTGAGGGGAGTGTCGACAAGAAACCGAACTGTGTTGAATGAAAAGTAGCCAAAGTCTAAGTTTAACTTTGAAAAGCAAAAAAATAGTATTAATGAAGGAGGGGGAAAACAAGCTACAGAGGAGTCTGGCACCACGCGGGTGCTCACGCGGTAAACTCTGGGCAATTACCCAACAGTAAAGACTACCGTAACCAGAAGGCCTTGGAATAGGCGAAGAACGGTCAAAGTGTTCATACAGGGGTCTTGTAAAATCCTCTGTACCGCCAAATGTCTTTGACCGTCAGAGAATTGTGAATGCTAAGGGAAGTGAATCCCACTTGGTGAACTGAGCGTGTGAATAGGTGTCACGAAGGTTGGCAAGAGTGAACCCAATCAAGGGAAGTTCACACCACATTGTTTGAAAAGACACTAAAATTTGTAATAGCAAGAAGCATTGTAAGCCAAGGGGAAGGGAAGCATCCCCCTTGTCACATGGGGTCCAAGCCCAGCCGAGGGAGATCCAGGAATGGAAAGTTAACACCCAAAGTTCACTGAGAAAGCAACTGTCTTGTTAATTTGTGGAATACGACTTCTCAGGGGTCTGCGCCCAAAAGGGGGGACCCAGGAGAATCAGGGAATGAGGGTATTGGGATAAGGTTGGCTGGGTTACATGTGCGATAAGGAGGAGAGGATACAGGTGAAGAATGGAAGGAGTCATAGGTTGGAATAGGTGCAGGCATGCATTAGAAAAGAAAAAGAGTGATAGAGAGAAACAACCTCGGAAACAAATGCAAAACGAGCCACCAGATGACAAAATTATTACAACACGTTTGGTGAAATACAGACAAATGGCCAGAGGGCCCACTGTGCGTTTGGGGAGAGAAATGATTCAGCATGTTAAAGGCTAGAATGGAAAAAGGCAATGGATGTAAAGAAGAAGGAAATGTTATCCCACCAGTTTCAAACAGGATCAGACAGGAAAGTAGCAGCCATTGGATTCTACACCTTTACATGAGGACCCCCAGGGTGAAAATAATCTAGAGTGACTCAAGAAATAGTAGGGGAGGGAGACAAGACTGAGTGACAAGACCTGCACCATCCGCAAACTGTAAAAATGTATGTGGGGCTCTGATAGGGTAACTGGGAACATCTACATATACTTTATATGGGGTATTGGTTGAGATAGGATCTCTACTGTCAGGGGCAACTAAGCCCTCCTCTAGTGCAAGTCATCTTCATCGTCACAAAATACACTATGATTTATCGGATCTCAAGCTATAGGGCTCTTGATATGTGGCCCTCTATCATTGGTTGGCATGCCTGTACCCTTCAGGAATATTCCACTCGCTAGCAGCATACCAGCTGGTACCCCAGGTGCTGGTGGGTTGGTCTTGTGAAGGTTGTGAAGAAGGCAGCACTGATGCAGGGAACAGCAGCAGTGATGGATATCTGGTGGGCTTGCGGATCCAAAGCATATGCCCAGCTTCCGCCTGACTGGAGTGGAGTGTTCGCTCTCATCACCTTGTACAGCCGTGCACTAGTGGTGCCTCGAAATAGCACTGCCATGAAGATTGCACTGCAGGGAAAAATGGTGCAACAAAATGAGCAGCAAATGATAGTGATGAAAAGGAAACAAGAAAGTAATTATTTTTAAAAAAAGAGCGAAGAGAAATTGTCCTCTAGCCCGGATGTGTATAGTTTGTTCTCCATGGATGCTACCTTCTTTTCTTCATTGTTGCTTCCAGGAGTACAGGCTGCAGAAAATTCGAAATGGCTGCAGCTGACTCGGTATGAGTTACTGCAGCTGTCAAATTCAACAGCAAAAGGTTTGAACACAATTAGAGAGGAGATGAGAGCTTTGGGCTTGGTGGCCCTTCAAAATCGTTTTCTGCTAGACCTGCTAACAGCCATTGAAGGAGGTGTCTGTGCCTAGCTTGGGACAAATTGCTGTACGGCCATACATGATGGTGATGCCGCAAATGGAACAGTAAATGCAGCCATACAAGAGATATGGACACTCCAGGGAAAGATGACAAGCAAGAATACGGGAGTGCAAACAAAAGACTGACTGGACAGAATCTTCACATGGGTACCCATGTTTCGAGTGACTGTCCCACGTTGGTTCTCATGCTCATCTCCTTCTGCATTATTAATAACATTTAGTATATTTTAACAAGCAAAAAGGACAGTTCACGTTACCCTTGAGTGTTGACAAAAAAAGGTTTTGAAATGAAGAATAGAAACAAAATAATTGGGGATAGGTGAAGAGGAGGATCCTGATGGATGGGTTTCTACACAGCCTGCTGACATAGAAAATTATAAAGAGTTTTGAATTCAAGGATGGAAGAGGGTGTGTATGGGTGGGGGAATAGTTGAATGATTGGGATGAGACTAGGGGAGACATGACAAGATTGGAAACAATTTGGGTACATAAAGATGAAGTTGCTAAAAAGGAACAGTGGCCCAGAAATATGCAGTTATTAATACATTAATAAAAGGAGGGAATAATGTAATAAAGTGTCACGCCACCCAACCCGGTCTTGTCCCAGCCCACTCGTGCGATGCGGCGTGCCACGCCTTGGAGGGTTTACCCTCGCTTTCGCCTGGGAGGTACGGGGCGTGTCGTTCCGCGCAGGTGCGGCCGACCTCTTCCTGCTTTCCGCGCATGCGCGGTGTACGATGCTCTCGGCTCCCGGCCGATTTGCGGCCCAAGCCTCGCTTTGGGTCTCCAGCACCTGGGAAACTACACGGCTTGCGTTTCAAGCCTCCCGGCTGTGGGAGGTCCTATTTAAGGAGCCCGGTGGTTTGGCAAATCGCGTCTCAACGTGGTTTGACCGGATCGTTGTTTTGCTCCTTGCCCTTGTCCTGAATACCGTTCTGTCCTGCTTGCTGGTTTCCCTTCCTTTCCGGTCTGTCCCTTCCTTAGCCGGTTAGGGAATCCCTTCCTGTTCCCAGTTCCTTGCTCCTTCCCTCCTGGGGTGGTTCCCCTCTCTAGTGGTTCTCTGTTCCTTCTCTGGGTTCTTTGTCCTCCCTGAGCTCCTTGCCTTCCCGCCTTCCCTTGCATTCAGTGGCTTCCTGATTCCTGCTTCTGGATTCGACACTTCTCATCTCGCTCCAGTTGTCTTCAGAGAACCTCCAGCTAAAGACCATCAGGCTCCCCCTGTCAGTGCTTGCACTGTCCTGATGCCACATTAATCAGGGGTGAGCGAACCTGTGGCATCGGGAGCTGGTTCACCTCCAGTCCAGTACCTATTTGGACGGGAGATTGGGCTGGTTCCTGGTGTCACTCTCACTTCACTACAGAACTACTGGCAATCTGGCATCATCTACTAAACAGACTTCTGGACGAACAGGTACGCTGCGCCCTAGTGACGCCATCTTTAACAGATTGAGACGCCGGACTTCAAATTCTTCGGAATCAGAGATGGATGAGAACACCAGTCTTCGTGATGAGATGCAGGCCTTACGTGCTGAGATGATTGCACTCCGCCAGGAGAACCAGACCCTACGCCAGATGGTAACCCAAAGCAATAATGCTGTTTCTCCGCCTGAGAGTGCTATGGCTCATACCACTCCAATCAAGTTTGATGGAGACCCCAGACGTGTGGGGGAATTCTGCAATCATTGCCGGATACACTTCCTGTACCGTTCAGCCCACTTTAACAACGATAGAGCCAAGATTGGATATATTTTGGGCAATTTGTCTGGCAACGCGCTTGCTTGGGTAACACCACTTGTGGTTTCTAACAGTCCCATTTTAGGTGATTTTGTGGCCTTTGAAAAGGCATTTTTGGAAGTATTTCAGTTCCCCAATCTGGCTTCAACAGCACAGAACCAGTTAATGGATTTAAAACAAGCCAACACAGACATAATCTCTTATATAGGCCGTTTTCGCCAACTTGCAACAGATTCTCAATGGCCTGAAATAACACAAAAGACCTTGTTTCGCCGAGGATTAAGAGAAGAGTACAAGGACGAGTTGTTACACATTCCTGAACCCGAAGATCTACAGAAGCTCATTGAACAGGTGCTAAAGATCGATCAGAGATTGGCAGAGAGAAGAGGCGAAAGACGCCGTTTTGAGAGATCGGACCTCAGACCTCCAATTCCGCCCGCTGGGACACCAGTGTCCCCGAACAACACTCAAGAACCCATGCAGTTAGGTGCCGTAAGGGGCCCTTTGTCTGAGGAAGAGAAGAAGAGGAGGAGGAGCCAACGTTTATGTTTATACTGTGGAGCCGCAGGTCATTTTCTAGGTACCTGTCCTCTAAGACCAATCAAGAAAGGGGGAAACTAGGTGACCTGTCCTGCTCTGGAAAGGCCCCGACAGGTCTGATCAAGCCACCAGTCCTTTCCTGCTCTGAATCGGTATTTCCACCCATGTTGCCTGCAGTCCTCATGATTTTGAAGGTCAGTCTCAAGTGGCTGAATAGAACAGTCGAGATCCATGGATTATTGGATTGTGGGGCATCTGGGAACTACATCGATGAGCGCTTTGCCATCAACAACGGCATACCTTTGCTTACCAAGAAAGAAGTGATTCCAGTTGAAGTAATTGATGGAACACCATTGGCTTCCGGCCCCATACGATTACATACTATAGGTATGTTGTTATGCATCAAGGGACACGAGGAGAAAATCGCGCTGGATGTTATAAAGACACCTTCATATCAAGTGGTCTTGGGGTTGCCTTGGCTTCAGCGACACAACCCCACTATAAACTGGGAAACACGTACTTTGGAGTTCGCTTCCCCTTTTTGTCTTCAAGAATGCTGTAACTCAAACACATCCTCTAAGACGTCAGTCTCGACGGCCTTAGTCCCAGCTAAAGAATCATCTGGTTTATGTTCCTTGTCGATGATACCATCTGAATATGCTGATTGGATGTCGGTATTCTCCGAACCAAGGGACATAGCTCTGCCGCCTCATAGGCCTTTTGACTGCTCCATAGACTTGGTTCCCGGAGCCGTAATGCTACATGGTAAGGTGTATGCCCTCACCCAGTCCGAAAAACAGGTCCTCCGGGATTATCTCAATGAGTGCATCAAGAAAGGGTACATCGTCCCTTCCAAGTCACCTGCAGGTTTCCCATTGTTTTTTGTGAAGAAAAAGGAGGGTTCTTTACGGCCTTGCATTGACTACCGGCAATTGAACGACATCACCCTTAAGGACAGGTACCCGTTACCATTGATCCGGAATATCATGGAGTCCTTACGTTCAGCCAGGGTCTTTACTAAATTAGACCTCCGCGGAGCCTATCATCTCGTCAGAATCAAACAGGGAGATGAGTGGAAGACGGCTTTCAAGACACCTTTCGGGCATTATGAATACAAGGTCATGCCCTTTGGGCTGTGTAACGCCCCGGCTGTCTTCCAACGGTTTATGGACTATGTTTTCAGCGACTTAATTGGCATCTCTGTCTGGGTGTATTTAGATGACATCTTGATCTACTCCGACAATATAAAGGAACATATCTCCCACGTTCGCGTAGTTCTTCAACGATTGTTACAACATAATCTGTTTGCCAAGGCTGAGAAATGTTCTTTTCATCAGGATGAGATGGAATTCCTGGGATATGTAATCACGGCTACAGGAATTAGTATGGATTCCGGTAAGGTCCGGGCTATTCAGAACTGGAAACAACCACAGGACGTGAGATCACTTCAGCGATTCCTGGGATTCGCAAACTTCTATCGGCGTTTCATTCCACATTTTTCACGACTCACAGCTCCATTGACACGTCTGACCAGTGTGAAGATACCCTATCTCTGGGATACTGAGGCATCAGTAGCATTCGATGCTTTGAAGTCTGCATTCTGTACAGCACCCGTACTTTGTCACCCCAATGACGAGATGCCTTACATCGTCGAAACCGACGCTTCCAGCTTTGCTGTCGGTGCAGTCCTGTTGCAGAAACATCCCTCTACGGGTGACGAACATCCTGTGGCCTATTACTCACGGAAACTCACTCCCTGCGAACAAAACTACTCAGTCATAGAAAGGGAGTTATTGGCAATCAAGACAGCGTTTGAAGAATGGAGGCATCATTTACTTGGTGGCCGCTTTTCAGTTGAAGTCCGCACCGACCACCGCAACCTGCAGTATTTGCGATCTTTGCAGTGTCATACCGCCCGTCAAGCTCGATGGGCCTTTTTCTTCTCCCATTACGATTTTAACATCACGTATATTCCGAGTGCCCGGAATCTAAAAGCTGATGCTTTATCTCGCTCCTTGGAAAGAGAGGTGGAGGGGATCAACCAACCCATTCCGTTAATTTCCCCCAAGCACTTTCTTCTCACGATCTCTCCCCATTTGCAGAAGATCCTCCAGGAAACCCAGACAGACCCAGACCGCACCAATCTACTGAAACGTCCTCAAATCTCAGAACGTGAAGGATTTCTCTTCTTCCTACACCGGTTGTACATAGCATCTAGAGCACGACGTTTGGACATTCTCCATGGGTTCCATGACTCACTAGTAGGAGGTCATCGGGGCATCAAGGCAACTCAGGAGTTGATTTCCAGACAGTTCTGGTGGCCAGGTTGGGCTAAGGAAACTAAACTATATGTGGAGAGCTGCCCAGTTTGCGCCCAGACCAAGACACCCAGAAGAAGACCTTTGGGGTTGCTCCGACCCACAGAACTACCACCCTATCCCTGGCATACCATTGCCACTGATTTCATTGTTGAGCTTCCACCATCAGAGGGACACACCTGCATCATGGTAGTGGTGGATTGTTTCACTAAGTCTGCACATTTTATTCCCTTTACCAGGATTCCTACTTCCTCTCAAATGGCATTGGCTTTTCTGCATAACATCTACCGCTTACATGGTTTACCAGAAAAGATCATTTCAGATCGTGGATCTCAGTTTCTCTCCTCCTTTTGGCATCAGTTATGCAGTCACCTTGGAATACGCAGAGCTTTGAGTTCGGGTTATCACCCGCAGACTAATGGGCAGACTGAAAGAACAAATCAGACCTTGGAGCAATACTTGCGTTGCTACACTAATGCCACCCAATCCAACTGGATGAAATACCTGGATTTGGCGGAAGTTTCTTACAACAATGCGACTCACGCAGCCACTGGTGTCAGTCCTTATATGTGTTCTACCGGACAGCATCCTAAGCTGATCCCCTTCTGTCCTATGCCACCAAGCGCTGTTCCATCGGCTGACCAGATGATCCGCGATATCCAAAAGCAGCATGATTTGGCTCGGAGTGCCCTGGCAGATGCACAACTGCGCATGAGGGAGCAGGCCAATCGGGGAAGGACCATTGAACCCAGATTTCAGGTGGGAGATCAAGTTTGGTTATCATCCAAGAACTTACCTGTACGTAATCTGCCCACTAAACTAGCACCACGGTTTTTTGGGCCTTTCAAGATTTCCAAATGCATATCGGAAGTAGCATTTCGATTGATATTGCCCCAATCTTGGCAGGTACACCCTGTCTTTCATGTTTCCCTGTTAAAACCCTTTGTGAAAGACACATTTGGACGTGCCAGCCCATGTCCAGCCTCAATTCAGGTTCAGGGGGTACCGGAATTTGAAGTACAGGAGATTTGTGACTCCCGAATTCGTCGAGGTGTGCTCCAGTTTCTGGTAGATTGGAAGGGTTATCCCGCTTGTGACCGTACCTGGGAACCGCACAATTTCGTGCATGCACCTCGCCTTGTCCGTGACTTTTTTCTCCGTTTTCCCTGGAAGCCTGGGGCCCCGGGTCTTTCTGGGAGGGGGCATGGTGTCACGCCACCCAACCCGGTCTTGTCCCAGCCCACTCGTGCGATGCGGCGTGCCACGCCTTGGAGGGTTTACCCTCGCTTTCGCCTGGGAGGTACGGGGCGTGTCGTTCCGCGCAGGTGCGGCCGACCTCTTCCTGCTTTCCGCGCATGCGCGGTGTACGATGCTCTCGGCTCCCGGCCGATTTGCGGCCCAAGCCTCGCTTTGGGTCTCCAGCACCTGGGAAACTACACGGCTTGCGTTTCAAGCCTCCCGGCTGTGGGAGGTCCTATTTAAGGAGCCCGGTGGTTTGGCAAATCGCGTCTCAACGTGGTTTGACCGGATCGTTGTTTTGCTCCTTGCCCTTGTCCTGAATACCGTTCTGTCCTGCTTGCTGGTTTCCCTTCCTTTCCGGTCTGTCCCTTCCTTAGCCGGTTAGGGAATCCCTTCCTGTTCCCAGTTCCTTGCTCCTTCCCTCCTGGGGTGGTTCCCCTCTCTAGTGGTTCTCTGTTCCTTCTCTGGGTTCTTTGTCCTCCCTGAGCTCCTTGCCTTCCCGCCTTCCCTTGCATTCAGTGGCTTCCTGATTCCTGCTTCTGGATTCGACACTTCTCATCTCGCTCCAGTTGTCTTCAGAGAACCTCCAGCTAAAGACCATCAGGCTCCCCCTGTCAGTGCTTGCACTGTCCTGATGCCACATTAATCAGGGGTGAGCGAACCTGTGGCATCGGGAGCTGGTTCACCTCCAGTCCAGTACCTATTTGGACGGGAGATTGGGCTGGTTCCTGGTGTCACTCTCACTTCACTACAGAACTACTGGCAATCTGGCATCATCTACTAAACAGACTTCTGGACGAACAGGTACGCTGCGCCCTAGTGACGCCATCTTTAACATAAAGATACATAAAGAAGTTCAACGCGGTATAAAGGAACACACTTATCAGCTGCAAGAGTAGCACAGTAAAAGGGGAGGGGGACATTTCTGATGTTTGTGAAATAAGATCCAATACAATCCATAATAAAAACTAAATTTATAACTACAGGGGCACAGGTAACTGTAACCAAACTTAATGGTAGGATGAAATGCGGTAAATAGGCCTTAAAAGCAAGCTTTGCAGAAAACGTGGGTTAGCCTTTTGTGTGCGGGAAAAGCCGCTGTGGCTGGTGACTTAGAGCAGAGTCTGCGATCCCAGGCCAGTACTGAAAGAAGGGTACAATGGTGATTATTTTTCGAGGTCATAGATTGGAGCTAGCAGATTCTGTCAACGAATAATGAATGCATTACCATTTTATAATTCAAAATCATTTGTAAAATATGATTTTCTAATGAAGCCGAAAATTGGCCCGTAGTACATTTTCCCTGGGAAAAGGGTTAGAGTGTCCCCGATATGCAACATTTGTGTAGTAGCGCGGTGGTAAGCGCTTCTCATGTGAACGGAGATGAGGCAACCAGGGCAGTTGATTAAAGTTCTGCTGTCATCTCAAATGTTTCAATGAACTAATTTTGTGCTGTGGAAATTGGGGGGTGGATTGTAATATCACATGTTATAATTGAGGGAGGTGTGGGAAGGTTTGTGGACCCAATTAAAAAATATAATATATGCTTTTCTATAAGGGCCTAATGTGCAAGCACCAATCAGCTCGGAGTGGGGAGATTTGATCATGTTGCAATGCTACTAATGTTATTCAGCTTGACTATTATCAAAGGCTTAGATTTAGGGGCGTTTTTTTAAAGCGACTTTCACGCAGTTCTGTTCTGCAATCTGTTTGAATTTGCTGTACCAGCTGCGTCTGGATTTCGAATAAAGCTGCGTTACTTTTTCACCGGCATACACTCTTTTTTTACTACTTTTGCTATATTTATTGGTGAATTCTGAGGCGATTTGTATTTTATGTAATTTGGACCGTGGATTGTTTCATGAGATGGAAGCAGTGAAAGGCAATGCAAGAAGGAAGGGTGTTGCCTAAGACTCAATTCCCTCACTAATATCATCTGTGGCAGCCATCTTGCGTGATGAGGCCATCTGGTTAGCATCGAGTGAATACACATAAATTAACTAAAATGACTTAACAGCACTGGCACTGAAGTAGCAAACTCAATATAATTTCTCATTTAAAATATCACCGCTGTTAATAAGAACAGTATATCTTTTTTCTTCTGAACGTATAAGTAATTTTCAATAATTTCCATAGAGAAAGCATTTCTTGGGTGCAGCTGCTCATCACATAAGGTGTATGGAAATAATCACAGGTCCATGTATATGGATTTTGAAAAAAATGTCTATTTGGACAGATCTACCAAAATTAGAAGAATATTTAAATCTCCAATTGAGTGTGCGTAAAAAAACCTCCCAGTGTCTCCCTTGCCTCTACAGGCTTTTATAAGGAAACAGGAAGTTCAACCACAATCATTTTGTTTTTATTAAACAAATACGATTTTAAGAACAAGACATTTCAAGATAGATTGGTTATAAACAACAACAAAAAAAGGTTATGATGCTTTAATAATGCATGTTTTAAGCATGCAACTGTGGCTAGCTGCAACAGTTCCCTGTAAAAACAGAGCTCAATAAATCATTCTCAGATATATTTCCAAATACAGAGACAGCTTTATTTTCTTGCAAGACATAACCAGAGCTACATCTGCTCTACTGGAACAAACCCAACAACCTGCCCCGCTCAGCAAACCTCCACCTTTTATACGTTATGCGATTGTGACACACAGGGCTCTTCCAGGAGTGGAACGTAACCTTTACAATTAGGGAGACAACCTCTCTCAATGTCTAGTTCATAAGGGGGGCCTAGGGGGAATGCAAAGCATTTCCCCCTGGGGTGTTTTTCGGCGCTGCACATGCCAGCTAGCTGGCCCGATCGTAGAGCACTGCTGTAGGGAATATAAAAGGGGTCAGGGAAGGTTTGGGAACAAACAACATTTGGGACAAGAGTTTGTCTGTCGCTCGAGTCGCTGCTCCTGAGCCTTTCCCTGTGTGGGCCTAGATTCATCAGCGGTGAGGTAGGGTTTGTTAGTAGTTAGTTAGGATTTATTGGTGGATGGCAGATAGATAGTCAGGATATACAATAAATAATAATATAGAGGATTGGCTGTAGATAAAGCCCCTTGCGTACCTGGTAGGGCAGCCTGGGACGTCTAGCCCACTCCGTTCTTGAAAGGGTTGTCGGCGGGTGGCAGTGCAGGTCGTGTGTCATAGGTGCTGGGTCGGTGAAGGTGCCGTGAGGGAAGCCATTTGGAGCTGGTCCACAAGGTTTCTTGGGCCTGTGTTGGTGATAGAAGGGGGGCTCTACTTTATATCCCCTTGCTGAGCCCCGGTGCTGTGGGAAGAGCGTTGGCCCCTTGTTCCATGGCTCTGCATTCGAAGGAGTGCAGTTACCGTCCTACATTGCTAGGGGGCTGTGCGGCCCCTTAAAGGGCCAGCACAATTCAGGCACTGCAGCATTTGCTCTTCCTCTTTGAAGGGAGCTGGCGGCCGTGGCAAGTATATTTGGGGTTAAGTTGTAAAGCAACTGTGCAGCCGCGTATTGTAGGGCTGCCGTCTGGTCACTGGGACAGCGGTGCAGTGCTCTCCAGGAGCCACCAGGGGGCAGTGCTGAGCTCGCATTTGTCAGCACACGTTACTGCTGGGAGTGTGGGTGGGGGGCAGATCAGCTCTGGCAGTGTGCTAACGTGCAGGGAAAAAGTATCTTACCCTGAACTATAATTTTAGCAGGTTCGGTGAGAGGAACAGTGCAGAGATTGCGGTCAGGTCAAAATAAATAAATAATACAATTGGAATTTTAATTTTTCTAGGCCCATTCAGGGTGGTACTTTTTACAGGTGCAAGTTAATAAGCGGGTACCCTGACAATTTAGAGATCAGGGCACGCAAGGAGAACAATTCTTTGGCTCGGGGGCTAGTTTAGAGATTTGGCAGGTAGCAAGGGGCAGAGGAATTAAGTTTAATTATTTTTTAATGTTTTATTTTATTTATTTAAGATAGCAGAATGGTGGGACACGCTTTGGGGAAGAAGGTTTTGGTGGACGCACAGGCATTGAAGGAGGACCTGGACATTATTAGCAGGGCAACCAAAGCCCAGCTAGAAGGGGCAGTAGGTGAAGTTATGGGGGAAAAGGGGACCGTGGAGGGTAGGCCCCAGCATAGAGCGGCAGCGGATGGGGCCCTTGCCGCAGTTGTGGCTTGTAGCCCTTCACCAGGCAGGGAAGGAATATGGGAAAAAGGGGACAGAAGAAGCAGGAATGAGCTTCCTAGAAGAGCTGCTGGGGGGTGGTAGGTGAAGGTTTGGGCAGGGGATGGGAGACAAAGACCTGGGGGGAAGTCTCTAGTGGAGTGGGGCCAGAGGTGGGCAGGAGGCAGGCTAGCAGTGTGGTCCGGGCCGTCTCAGATCAGAGGGGAGCGGCAGCGCAGAGTGGCAGAGGGGGAAAATACCTGCAAAAGAGTGCAGGTGGGAAGAGAAGGGAGCGGTCCACGTCAGTCAGTGTAGAAAGGGAGCTGCCCGGCCCGAGCTTGAGCTCGCACCAGCAATGGTATTGCATTGGGGATGGTGTTTGGTAGGAAGAGAATGTTGGGGAATGACAGGAGAAAGAGCATAGTGGTTTACGAGCAAGGGAAAGGGTTTTAAAGTTTGAAGGGGAAGGTCATTTTGGGGAGTAGGAGTGCAAGATGTCAGAAGGGGAATGGGCTTGTGATTCTGCTGATAATTTCTGTCCCCACATCAGGAGCACGGTGAGGAAAGAGATGAGGAGTGTCGGAGTGGAGGCCAGGAATGGGAATAGTCAGGGGCATGGCACAGGCTAGATACAAGGTGGGAGACAGGTAGGGGGGAGCTGGGGCGCAGGGTGCAAGGAGGGAGATGGATCATTGGGCCACAGGGGCTGTGGCAGTGGAGAAGGAAAAATGTGTATCCTCAGTGGAAGTGCAAACAGATAAGGTGACAGAGCCAGTGGTGCAAAGGGTAGTTGAAGTTCCGAAAGAAAAGACGGCGGAAGTTACTGGGAAAGACAAAAGAATGCCTTACATGGGAATTACAACACTGTTGGGGGCACACCTGATGGTAGCAACATAAGAAAAAATATGGGCAGGGAAATTTGTAGATGTGTTTAAACTCCTGCACAGGGAGATAAGGGTGAAGGTATGCTCTAAGGATGAGGAGAGGGAGTTGCTATTTTCTACTGTGAGAAGTTTCCTGAAAGATGTGTAGTTTTACTGAAATACATGGACTTAATAAGGAAGGCGTTCACGAGTTTCGGGGGCTTTGAATGGGTAAGGTATGATGAGGAGTTTAGGGCGAGGATGGCGGAGGATAGTCAGACAGTGTGGGGGGAAATTGATATGGATCTTTGGATGCAATGGATGGCGCCTACGCGGCTAGCCCCAACGCTGCATATGGCGAGCAAGTTACCTCAGACATAGCGGCCATTTCATGGTTGTCCCGCCTCTGAATGTGTGGGGGGAGGAGGCAGAGGTCTGCGCTCAGCAGCATGTTGGGCTTTCAATAAATAAGCTGCACAAGGATAGTGTCTAAATTCCAAAATGCGTGCATTGGGTGCTAAAGTCGCCATCCGGTTACGAGATGTTTGCAAGCAGGGGACAGAGGAAGAGGGCGAGGTGAGGGTAGGGTGGTTGTGGGGAAAGGCCCATACTCTGGTTAGACTTGAGGTTTTGGAGAAATGGCTTAGTTTTTACCCGGACAGGGAAGGGGCTAGGATTTTGGGGAAATGTTTTCACATAGGCTTTAGGTTGGGTTACCAAGGTCCAAAGTTGCTGCGGTGGGCGGAAAATTTGAAGTCGGCAAGGGAAAATAGGGATGTGGTAAGGGCGAAGCTGAACAAGGAGGTGGCAATGGGGAGAGTGGTATGGCCATTCACAGATTTACCGGGAGATTTGGTGGTGTACCCATTAGGGGTCGTGCATAAGAAGGATGCTTGGGAATTTAGACTAATACATCACTTATCATGGCCAGAAGACATGCCGGTCAATGATTTCATTGCGCCGGAAGATTTCGGGGTGTCCTATGTGAGTATGGACCAGGCAGTGGGTTTGGTGAGGAAGGAAGGATGTGGGCCGTTCATGGCAAAGTGCGACATCAAGGCAGCATTCAGGTTGTTACCGGTGCACCTAGTTGATTTTTGGTTGATGGGGATGCAGTTTGAGGGACACATTTATGTAGACAAAGCTTTGCCGATGGGTTGCGCTATTTCATGTGCCTTGTTCGAGCGTTTTAGTTCCTTTCTACAATGGGTCTTTACTTACAGCTCAGGTTCAGAAGGAGTGGTACACCACTTGGACAACTTTTTATTAGTGGGACTGGCAACAAGCAAGAATGCCAGAGGCTGCCAGGGGCTTTTCAAACATTGATGCAGGAGTTTGGGGGGCCATTGGCGGAAGACAAAACAGAGGGGCCAACAGTGTTGTTGACCTTTTTAGTAATTCAGTTGGATTCAGTGGCTATGATCTCATGCTTGCCGCACGACAAGGTGAGCAAGTTGGTGTCTTTGCTGGAAAAGGCAATAGTAGCGCGCAAGGTGGCGTTAGTGGACATGCAGAGGTCATCTCAATTTTGCTTGTAGGGTAATGGCCCAGGGGCGCACTTTCTGTAGAAACATAGCACAGTTTATGGCAGGAGATAAGTGCTCGCACCACAGGGTGAGGGTGTCTGGAGCAGTTAGGGAAGACTGCAGGATTTGGCTGCGATTTCTGGAGGGTTTCAATGGGGTGGCTTCAGAGCGATCCAGTGTCATGGGAAGTGCAGATCTTTTTGGATGAAGCGGGCTCAGGAGGTTTTGGAGTTTTCTGGGAAGGAAGATGGTGTGAGGAAAGGTGGCTAGAGCAGTAGCAGAAGGGAGGTAGAAGCATAGCTTTCTTGGAATTTTTCCCTTTGTTAGTGGCAATGAAGTTGTGGGGTGGGGAATTGAGGAACAAGAGAGTACATATTAATATTAATAACAAAGCAATGGTTAACGTTGTTAACAGGCAGTCAGCAATGGACCAGAGGGTGGCTAAATTAATGATGGAATTCGTGCTGCATTGTATGAATTGGAATGTGGTGTTCAGAGCGACACACGTGCCACGGAAGGAGAATGGCATTGCTGAGGCATTATCTCGTTTTCAGTGGCAGAGATTCTATGGACTGACACCAGGAGCAGATTGGAGCGGGCATTGGACCCCGGAGGAGCTGTGGAGGATAGAAAATTGAGAGCACTTAGTGAAGGGTTCGTTAGTCACAGTTTCTAGGACTGCTTACAAAAGGGCACGTCAGACTTTTTAAGGGGGGAGCACCGCTGGAAAAGAAGGAGGACCCAGAGGAGAGAAGAAGGGATGATGTGATTAACTTTCTACTGGTGTATATGGACAAAGACTGGTCAAAGGCAACGATATTGTGGAAATTGGCAGGCATTGCTCTCTACAGGAAATGGTTTTGGGGGTTTCAACCAAGTGGCGTGGAGATGGCAAAAAGAATGATGGAAGGTTGGACAAGACAGAACAGGAGGGAGAAGGATAGCAGGAGGCCAAGCTCAGCGGCCTTGTTGGTTAGGTTATGCAAGGTTTTAGGGGGGTGTGCTGGTCAGCATGGGAGGTGGACATGTTTTCAACATGTTTTATGTGCTCATTTTTTGAGGCTTTTAGGGTGTCCGAGCTGGTGGGGGGGAGAAGATGGGAAAGGGGTCTAAAGTGGGGGGATATTTATTTCTCCGATTTAGTTGTGGATATTAAAATTAAGAGATCAAAGATGGACCAGAAAGGGAAGGGATGTTGGGTGCTTCTGGACAGGGGTAGCAAGGAATTGTGCCCGGTGAGGACAGTCCTAGCGTGGAAGGAGACAGGTGGGGGAAGACAAGCATTGGTCTTTCAGCACAAGGATGGGTCAGCAGTGTCGGCACAGCAGGTTTTGGGTGTATTGAGGAGGGCTCTGGCAACAGTGGGGGAAAGACCATCAGGCTCCCCCTGTCAGTGCTTGCACTGTCCTGATGCCACATTAATCAGGGGTGAGCGAACCTGTGGCATCGGGAGCTGGTTCACCTCCAGTCCAGTACCTATTTGGACGGGAGATTGGACTGGTTCCTGGTGTCACTCTCACTTCACTACAGAACTACTGGCAATCTGGCATCATCTACTAAACAGACTTCTGGACGAACAGGTACGCTGCGCCCTAGTGACGCCATCTTTAACAGATTGAGACGCCGGACTTCAAATTCTTCGGAATCAGAGATGGATGAGAACACCAGTCTTCGTGATGAGATGCAGGCCTTACGTGCTGAGATGATTGCACTCCGCCAGGAGAACCAGACCCTACGCCAGATGGTAACCCAAAGCAATAATGCTGTTTCTCCGCCTGAGAGTGCTATGGCTCATACCACTCCAATCAAGTTTGATGGAGACCCCAGACGTGTGGGGGAATTCTGCAATCATTGCCGGATACACTTCCTGTACCGTTCAGCCCACTTTAACAACGATAGAGCCAAGATTGGATATATTTTGGGCAATTTGTCTGGCAACGCGCTTGCTTGGGTAACACCACTTGTGGTTTCTAACAGTCCCATTTTAGGTGATTTTGTGGCCTTTGAAAAGGCATTTTTGGAAGTATTTCAGTCCCCCAATCTGGCTTCAACAGCACAGAACCAGTTAATGGATTTAAAACAAGCCAACACAGACATAATCTCTTATATAGGCCGTTTTCGCCAACTTGCAACAGATTCTCAATGGCCTGAAATAACACAAAAGACCTTGTTTCGCCGAGGATTAAGAGAAGAGTACAAGGACGAGTTGTTACACATTCCTGAACCCGAAGATCTACAGAAGCTCATTGAACAGGTGCTAAAGATCGATCAGAGATTGGCAGAGAGAAGAGGCGAAAGACGTCGTTTTGAGAGATCGGACCTCAGACCTCCAATTCCGCCCGCTGGGACACCAGTGTCCCCGAACAACACTCAAGAACCCATGCAGTTAGGTGCCGTAAGGGGCCCTTTGTCTGAGGAAGAGAAGAAGAGGAGGAGGAGCCAACGTTTATGTTTATACTGTGGAGCCGCAGGTCATTTTCTAGGTACCTGTCCTCTAAGACCAATCAAGAAAGGGGGAAACTAGGTGACCTGTCCTGCTCTGGAAAGGCCCCGACAGGTCTGATCAAGCCACCAGTCCTTTCCTGCTCTGAATCGGTATTTCCACCCATGTTGCCTGCAGTCCTCATGATTTTGAAGGTCAGTCTCAAGTGGCTGAATAGAACAGTCGAGATCCATGGATTATTGGATTGTGGGGCATCTGGGAACTACATCGATGAGCGCTTTGCCATCAACAACGGCATACCTTTGCTTACCAAGAAAGAAGTGATTCCAGTTGAAGTAATTGATGGAACACCATTGGCTTCCGGCCCCATACGATTACATACTATAGGTATGTTGTTATGCATCAAGGGACACGAGGAGAAAATCGCGCTGGATGTTATAAAGACACCTTCATATCAAGTGGTCTTGGGGTTGCCTTGGCTTCAGCGACACAACCCCACTATGAACTGGGAAACACGTACTTTGGAGTTCGCTTCCCCTTTTTGTCTTCAAGAATGCTGTAACTCAAACACATCCTCTAAGACGTCAGTCTCGACGGCCTTAGTCCCAGCTAAAGAATCATCTGGTTTATGTTCCTTGTCGATGATACCATCTGAATATGCTGATTGGATGTCGGTATTCTCCGAACCAAGGGACATAGCTCTGCCGCCTCATAGGCCTTTTGACTGCTCCATAGACTTGGTTCCCGGAGCCGTAATGCCACATGGTAAGGTGTATGCCCTCACCCAGTCCGAAAAACAGGTCCTCCGGGATTATCTCGATGAGTGCATCAAGAAAGGGTACATCGTCCCTTCCAAGTCACCTGCAGGTTTCCCATTGTTTTTTGTGAAGAAAAAGGAGGGTTCTTTACGGCCTTGCATTGACTACCGGCAATTGAACGACATCACCCTTAAGGACAGGTACCCGTTACCATTGATCCGGAATATCATGGAGTCCTTACGTTCAGCCAGGGTCTTTACTAAATTAGACCTCCGCGGAGCCTATCATCTCGTCAGAATCAAACAGGGAGATGAGTGGAAGACGGCTTTCAAGACACCTTTCGGGCATTATGAATACAAGGTCATGCCCTTTGGGCTGTGTAACGCCCCGGCTGTCTTCCAACGGTTTATGGACTATGTTTTCAGCGACTTAATTGGCATCTCTGTCTGGGTGTATTTAGATGACATCTTGATCTACTCCGACAATATAAAGGAACATATCTCCCACGTTCGCGTAGTTCTTCAACGATTGTTACAACATAATCTGTTTGCCAAGGCTGAGAAATGTTCTTTTCATCAGGATGAGATGGAATTCCTGGGATATGTAATCACGGCTACAGGAATTAGTATGGATTCCGGTAAGGTCCGGGCTATTCAGAACTGGAAACAACCACAGGACGTGAGATCACTTCAGCGATTCCTGGGATTCGCAAACTTCTATCGGCGTTTCATTCCACATTTTTCACGACTCACAGCTCCATTGACACGTCTGACCAGTGTGAAGATACCCTATCTCTGGGATACTGAGGCATCAGTAGCATTCGATGCTTTGAAGTCTGCATTCTGTACAGCACCCGTACTTTGTCACCCCAATGACGAGATGCCTTACATCGTCGAAACCGACGCTTCCAGCTTTGCTGTCGGTGCAGTCCTGTTGCAGAAACATCCCTCTACGGGTGACGAACATCCTGTGGCCTATTACTCACGGAAACTCACTCCCTGCGAACAAAACTACTCAGTCATAGAAAGGGAGTTATTGGCAATCAAGACAGCGTTTGAAGAATGGAGGCATCATTTACTTGGTGGCCGCTTTTCAGTTGAAGTCCGCACCGACCACCGCAACCTGCAGTATTTGCGATCTTTGCAGTGTCATACCGCCCGTCAAGCTCGATGGGCCTTTTTCTTCTCCCATTACGATTTTAACATCACGTATATTCCGAGTGCCCGGAATCTAAAAGCTGATGCTTTATCTCGCTCCTTGGAAAGAGAGGTGGAGGGGATCAACCAACCCATTCCGTTAATTTCCCCCAAGCACTTTCTTCTCACGATCTCTCCCCATTTGCAGAAGATCCTCCAGGAAACCCAGACAGACCCAGACCGCACCAATCTACTGAAACGTCCTCAAATCTCAGAACGTGAAGGATTTCTCTTCTTCCTACACCGGTTGTACATAGCATCTAGAGCACGACGTTTGGACATTCTCCATGGGTTCCATGACTCACTAGTAGGAGGTCATCGGGGCATCAAGGCAACTCAGAAGTTGATTTCCAGACAGTTCTGGTGGCCAGGTTGGGCTAAGGAAACTAAACTATATGTGGAGAACTGCCCAGTTTGCGCCCAGACCAAGACACCCAGAAGAAGACCTTTGGGGTTGCTCCGACCCACAGAACTACCACCCTATCCCTGGCATACCATTGCCACTGATTTCATTGTTGAGCTTCCACCATCAGAGGGACACACCTGCATCATGGTAGTGGTGGATTGTTTCACTAAGTCTGCACATTTTATTTCCTTTACCAGGATTCCTACTTCCTCTCAAATGGCATTGGCTTTTCTGCATAACATCTACCGCTTACATGGTTTACCAGAAAAGATCATTTCAGATCGTGGATCTCAGTTTCTCTCCTCCTTTTGGCATCAGTTATGCAGTCACCTTGGAATACGCAGAGCTTTGAGTTCGGGTTATCACCCGCAGACTAATGGGCAGACTGAAAGAACAAATCAGACCTTGGAGCAATACTTGCGTTGCTACACTAATGCCACCCAATCCAACTGGATGAAATACCTGGATTTGGCGGAAGTTTCTTACAACAATGCGACTCACGCAGCCACTGGTGTCAGTCCTTATATGTGTTCTACCGGACAGCATCCTAAGCTGATCCCCTTCTGTCCTATGCCACCAAGCGCTGTTCCATCGGCTGACCAGATGATCCGCGATATCCAAAAGCAGCATGATTTGGCTCGGAGTGCCCTGGCAGATGCACAACTGCGCATGAGGGAGCAGGCCAATCGGGGAAGGACCATTGAACCCAGATTTCAGGTGGGAGATCAAGTTTGGTTATCATCCAAGAACTTACCTGTACGTAATCTGCCCACTAAACTAGCACCACGGTTTTTTGGGCCTTTCAAGATTTCCAAATGCATATCGGAAGTAGCATTTCGATTGATATTGCCCCAATCTTGGCAGGTACACCCTGTCTTTCATGTTTCCCTGTTAAAACCCTTTGTGAAAGACACATTTGGACGTGCCAGCCCATGTCCAGCCTCAATTCAGGTTCAGGGGGTACCGGAATTTGAAGTACAGGAGATTTGTGACTCCCGAATTCGTCGAGGTGTGCTCCAGTTTCTGGTAGATTGGAAGGGTTATCCCGCTTGTGACCGTACCTGGGAACCGCACAATTTCGTGCATGCACCTCGCCTTGTCCGTGACTTTTTTCTCCGTTTTCCCTGGAAGCCTGGGGCCCCGGGTCTTTCTGGGAGGGGGCATGGTGTCACGCCACCCAACCCGGTCTTGTCCCAGCCCACTCGTGCGATGCGGCGTGCCACGCCTTGGAGGGTTTACCCTCGCTTTCGCCTGGGAGGTACGGGGCGTGTCGTTCCGCGCAGGTGCGGCCGACCTCTTCCTGCTTTCCGCGCATGCGCGGTGTACGATGCTCTCGGCTCCCGGCCGATTTGCGGCCCAAGCCTCGCTTTGGGTCTCCAGCACCTGGGAAACTACACGGCTTGCGTTTCAAGCCTCCCGGCTGTGGGAGGTCCTATTTAAGGAGCCCGGTGGTTTGGCAAATCGCGTCTCAACGTGGTTTGACCGGATCGTTGTTTTGCTCCTTGCCCTTGTCCTGAATACCGTTCTGTCCTGCTTGCTGGTTTCCCTTCCTTTCCGGTCTGTCCCTTCCTTAGCCGGTTAGGGAATCCCTTCCTGTTCCCAGTTCCTTGCTCCTTCCCTCCTGGGGTGGTTCCCCTCTCTAGTGGTTCTCTGTTCCTTCTCTGGGTTCTTTGTCCTCCCTGAGCTCCTTGCCTTCCCGCCTTCCCTTGCATTCAGTGGCTTCCTGATTCCTGCTTCTGGATTCGACACTTCTCATCTCGCTCCAGTTGTCTTCAGAGAACCTCCAGCTAAAGACCATCAGGCTCCCCCTGTCAGTGCTTGCACTGTCCTGATGCCACATTAATCAGGGGTGAGCGAACCTGTGGCATCGGGAGCTGGTTCACCTCCAGTCCAGTACCTATTTGGACGGGAGATTGGGCTGGTTCCTGGTGTCACTCTCACTTCACTACAGAACTACTGGCAATCTGGCATCATCTACTAAACAGACTTCTGGACGAACAGGTACGCTGCGCCCTAGTGACGCCATCTTTAACATAAAGATACATAAAGAAGTTCAACGCGGTATAAAGGAACACACTTATCAGCTGCAAGAGTAGCACAGTAAAAGGGGAGGGGGACATTTCTGATGTTTGTGAAATAAGATCCAATACAATCCATAATAAAAACTAAATTTATAACTACAGGGGCACAGGTAACTGTAACCAAACTTAATGGTAGGATGAAATGCGGTAAATAGGCCTTAAAAGCAAGCTTTGCAGAAAACGTGGGTTAGCCTTTTGTGTGCGGGAAAAGCCGCTGTGGCTGGTGACTTAGAGCAGAGTCTGCGATCCCAGGCCAGTACTGAAAGAAGGGTACAATGGTGATTATTTTTCGAGGTCATAGATTGGAGCTAGCAGATTCTGTCAACGAATAATGAATGCATTACCATTTTATAATTCAAAATCATTTGTAAAATATGATTTTCTAATGAAGCCGAAAATTGGCCCGTAGTACATTTTCCCTGGGAAAAGGGTTAGAGTGTCCCCGATATGCAACATTTGTGTAGTAGCGCGGTGGTAAGCGCTTCTCATGTGAACGGAGATGAGGCAACCAGGGCAGTTGATTAAAGTTCTGCTGTCATCTCAAATGTTTCAATGAACTAATTTTGTGCTGTGGAAATTGGGGGGTGGATTGTAATATCACATGTTATAATTGAGGGAGGTGTGGGAAGGTTTGTGGACCCAATTAAAAAATATAATATATGCTTTTCTATAAGGGCCTAATGTGCAAGCACCAATCAGCTCGGAGTGGGGAGATTTGATCATGTTGCAATGCTACTAATGTTATTCAGCTTGACTATTATCAAAGGCTTAGATTTAGGGGCGTTTTTTTAAAGCGACTTTCACGCAGTTCTGTTCTGCAATCTGTTTGAATTTGCTGTACCAGCTGCGTCTGGATTTCGAATAAAGCTGCGTTACTTTTTCACCGGCATACACTCTTTTTTTACTACTTTTGCTATATTTATTGGTGAATTCTGAGGCGATTTGTATTTTATGTAATTTGGACCGTGGATTGTTTCATGAGATGGAAGCAGTGAAAGGCAATGCAAGAAGGAAGGGTGTTGCCTAAGACTCAATTCCCTCACTAATATCATCTGTGGCAGCCATCTTGCGTGATGAGGCCATCTGGTTAGCATCGAGTGAATACACATAAATTAACTAAAATGACTTAACAGCACTGGCACTGAAGTAGCAAACTCAATATAATTTCTCATTTAAAATATCACCGCTGTTAATAAGAACAGTATATCTTTTTTCTTCTGAACGTATAAGTAATTTTCAATAATTTCCATAGAGAAAGCATTTCTTGGGTGCAGCTGCTCATCACATAAGGTGTATGGAAATAATCACAGGTCCATGTATATGGATTTTGAAAAAAATGTCTATTTGGACAGATCTACCAAAATTAGAAGAATATTTAAATCTCCAATTGAGTGTGCGTAAAAAAACCTCCCAGTGTCTCCCTTGCCTCTACAGGCTTTTATAAGGAAACAGGAAGTTCAACCACAATCATTTTGTTTTTATTAAACAAATACGATTTTAAGAACAAGACATTTCAAGATAGATTGGTTATAAACAACAACAAAAAAAGGTTATGATGCTTTAATAATGCATGTTTTAAGCATGCAACTGTGGCTAGCTGCAACAGTTCCCTGTAAAAACAGAGCTCAATAAATCATTCTCAGATATATTTCCAAATACAGAGACAGCTTTATTTTCTTGCAAGACATAACCAGAGCTACATCTGCTCTACTGGAACAAACCCAACAACCTGCCCCGCTCAGCAAACCTCCACCTTTTATACGTTATGCGATTGTGACACACAGGGCTCTTCCAGGAGTGGAACGTAACCTTTACAATTAGGGAGACAACCTCTCTCAATGTCTAGTTCATAAGGGGGGCCTAGGGGGAATGCAAAGCATTTCCCCCTGGGGTGTTTTTCGGCGCTGCACATGCCAGCTAGCTGGCCCGATCGTAGAGCACTGCTGTAGGGAATATAAAAGGGGTCAGGGAAGGTTTGGGAACAAACAACATTTGGGACAAGAGTTTGTCTGTCGCTCGAGTCGCTGCTCCTGAGCCTTTCCCTGTGTGGGCCTAGATTCATCAGCGGTGAGGTAGGGTTTGTTAGTAGTTAGTTAGGATTTATTGGTGGATGGCAGATAGATAGTCAGGATATACAATAAATAATAATATAGAGGATTGGCTGTAGATAAAGCCCCTTGCGTACCTGGTAGGGCAGCCTGGGACGTCTAGCCCACTCCGTTCTTGAAAGGGTTGTCGGCGGGTGGCAGTGCAGGTCGTGTGTCATAGGTGCTGGGTCGGTGAAGGTGCCGTGAGGGAAGCCATTTGGAGCTGGTCCACAAGGTTTCTTGGGCCTGTGTTGGTGATAGAAGGGGGGCTCTACTTTATATCCCCTTGCTGAGCCCCGGTGCTGTGGGAAGAGCGTTGGCCCCTTGTTCCATGGCTCTGCATTCGAAGGAGTGCAGTTACCGTCCTACATTGCTAGGGGGCTGTGCGGCCCCTTAAAGGGCCAGCACAATTCAGGCACTGCAGCATTTGCTCTTCCTCTTTGAAGGGAGCTGGCGGCCGTGGCAAGTATATTTGGGGTTAAGTTGTAAAGCAACTGTGCAGCCGCGTATTGTAGGGCTGCCGTCTGGTCACTGGGACAGCGGTGCAGTGCTCTCCAGGAGCCACCAGGGGGCAGTGCTGAGCTCGCATTTGTCAGCACACGTTACTGCTGGGAGTGTGGGTGGGGGGCAGATCAGCTCTGGCAGTGTGCTAACGTGCAGGGAAAAAGTATCTTACCCTGAACTATAATTTTAGCAGGTTCGGTGAGAGGAACAGTGCAGAGATTGCGGTCAGGTCAAAATAAATAAATAATACAATTGGAATTTTAATTTTTCTAGGCCCATTCAGGGTGGTACTTTTTACAGGTGCAAGTTAATAAGCGGGTACCCTGACAATTTAGAGATCAGGGCACGCAAGGAGAACAATTCTTTGGCTCGGGGGCTAGTTTAGAGATTTGGCAGGTAGCAAGGGGCAGAGGAATTAAGTTTAATTATTTTTTAATGTTTTATTTTATTTATTTAAGATAGCAGAATGGTGGGACACGCTTTGGGGAAGAAGGTTTTGGTGGACGCACAGGCATTGAAGGAGGACCTGGACATTATTAGCAGGGCAACCAAAGCCCAGCTAGAAGGGGCAGTAGGTGAAGTTATGGGGGAAAAGGGGACCGTGGAGGGTAGGCCCCAGCATAGAGCGGCAGCGGATGGGGCCCTTGCCGCAGTTGTGGCTTGTAGCCCTTCACCAGGCAGGGAAGGAATATGGGAAAAAGGGGACAGAAGAAGCAGGAATGAGCTTCCTAGAAGAGCTGCTGGGGGGTGGTAGGTGAAGGTTTGGGCAGGGGATGGGAGACAAAGACCTGGGGGGAAGTCTCTAGTGGAGTGGGGCCAGAGGTGGGCAGGAGGCAGGCTAGCAGTGTGGTCCGGGCCGTCTCAGATCAGAGGGGAGCGGCAGCGCAGAGTGGCAGAGGGGGAAAATACCTGCAAAAGAGTGCAGGTGGGAAGAGAAGGGAGCGGTCCACGTCAGTCAGTGTAGAAAGGGAGCTGCCCGGCCCGAGCTTGAGCTCGCACCAGCAATGGTATTGCATTGGGGATGGTGTTTGGTAGGAAGAGAATGTTGGGGAATGACAGGAGAAAGAGCATAGTGGTTTACGAGCAAGGGAAAGGGTTTTAAAGTTTGAAGGGGAAGGTCATTTTGGGGAGTAGGAGTGCAAGATGTCAGAAGGGGAATGGGCTTGTGATTCTGCTGATAATTTCTGTCCCCACATCAGGAGCACGGTGAGGAAAGAGATGAGGAGTGTCGGAGTGGAGGCCAGGAATGGGAATAGTCAGGGGCATGGCACAGGCTAGATACAAGGTGGGAGACAGGTAGGGGGGAGCTGGGGCGCAGGGTGCAAGGAGGGAGATGGATCATTGGGCCACAGGGGCTGTGGCAGTGGAGAAGGAAAAATGTGTATCCTCAGTGGAAGTGCAAACAGATAAGGTGACAGAGCCAGTGGTGCAAAGGGTAGTTGAAGTTCCGAAAGAAAAGACGGCGGAAGTTACTGGGAAAGACAAAAGAATGCCTTACATGGGAATTACAACACTGTTGGGGGCACACCTGATGGTAGCAACATAAGAAAAAATATGGGCAGGGAAATTTGTAGATGTGTTTAAACTCCTGCACAGGGAGATAAGGGTGAAGGTATGCTCTAAGGATGAGGAGAGGGAGTTGCTATTTTCTACTGTGAGAAGTTTCCTGAAAGATGTGTAGTTTTACTGAAATACATGGACTTAATAAGGAAGGCGTTCACGAGTTTCGGGGGCTTTGAATGGGTAAGGTATGATGAGGAGTTTAGGGCGAGGATGGCGGAGGATAGTCAGACAGTGTGGGGGGAAATTGATATGGATCTTTGGATGCAATGGATGGCGCCTACGCGGCTAGCCCCAACGCTGCATATGGCGAGCAAGTTACCTCAGACATAGCGGCCATTTCATGGTTGTCCCGCCTCTGAATGTGTGGGGGGAGGAGGCAGAGGTCTGCGCTCAGCAGCATGTTGGGCTTTCAATAAATAAGCTGCACAAGGATAGTGTCTAAATTCCAAAATGCGTGCATTGGGTGCTAAAGTCGCCATCCGGTTACGAGATGTTTGCAAGCAGGGGACAGAGGAAGAGGGCGAGGTGAGGGTAGGGTGGTTGTGGGGAAAGGCCCATACTCTGGTTAGACTTGAGGTTTTGGAGAAATGGCTTAGTTTTTACCCGGACAGGGAAGGGGCTAGGATTTTGGGGAAATGTTTTCACATAGGCTTTAGGTTGGGTTACCAAGGTCCAAAGTTGCTGCGGTGGGCGGAAAATTTGAAGTCGGCAAGGGAAAATAGGGATGTGGTAAGGGCGAAGCTGAACAAGGAGGTGGCAATGGGGAGAGTGGTATGGCCATTCACAGATTTACCGGGAGATTTGGTGGTGTACCCATTAGGGGTCGTGCATAAGAAGGATGCTTGGGAATTTAGACTAATACATCACTTATCATGGCCAGAAGACATGCCGGTCAATGATTTCATTGCGCCGGAAGATTTCGGGGTGTCCTATGTGAGTATGGACCAGGCAGTGGGTTTGGTGAGGAAGGAAGGATGTGGGCCGTTCATGGCAAAGTGCGACATCAAGGCAGCATTCAGGTTGTTACCGGTGCACCTAGTTGATTTTTGGTTGATGGGGATGCAGTTTGAGGGACACATTTATGTAGACAAAGCTTTGCCGATGGGTTGCGCTATTTCATGTGCCTTGTTCGAGCGTTTTAGTTCCTTTCTACAATGGGTCTTTACTTACAGCTCAGGTTCAGAAGGAGTGGTACACCACTTGGACAACTTTTTATTAGTGGGACTGGCAACAAGCAAGAATGCCAGAGGCTGCCAGGGGCTTTTCAAACATTGATGCAGGAGTTTGGGGGGCCATTGGCGGAAGACAAAACAGAGGGGCCAACAGTGTTGTTGACCTTTTTAGTAATTCAGTTGGATTCAGTGGCTATGATCTCATGCTTGCCGCACGACAAGGTGAGCAAGTTGGTGTCTTTGCTGGAAAAGGCAATAGTAGCGCGCAAGGTGGCGTTAGTGGACATGCAGAGGTCATCTCAATTTTGCTTGTAGGGTAATGGCCCAGGGGCGCACTTTCTGTAGAAACATAGCACAGTTTATGGCAGGAGATAAGTGCTCGCACCACAGGGTGAGGGTGTCTGGAGCAGTTAGGGAAGACTGCAGGATTTGGCTGCGATTTCTGGAGGGTTTCAATGGGGTGGCTTCAGAGCGATCCAGTGTCATGGGAAGTGCAGATCTTTTTGGATGAAGCGGGCTCAGGAGGTTTTGGAGTTTTCTGGGAAGGAAGATGGTGTGAGGAAAGGTGGCTAGAGCAGTGGCAGAAGGGAGGTAGAAGCATAGCTTTCTTGGAATTTTTCCCTTTGTTAGTGGCAATGAAGTTGTGGGGTGGGGAATTGAGGAACAAGAGAGTACATATTAATATTAATAACAAAGCAATGGTTAACGTTGTTAACAGGCAGTCAGCAATGGACCAGAGGGTGGCTAAATTAATGATGGAATTCGTGCTGCATTGTATGAATTGGAATGTGGTGTTCAGAGCGACACACGTGCCACGGAAGGAGAATGGCATTGCTGAGGCATTATCTCGTTTTCAGTGGCAGAGATTCTATGGACTGACACCAGGAGCAGATTGGAGCGGGCATTGGACCCCGGAGGAGCTGTGGAGGATAGAAAATTGAGAGCACTTAGTGAAGGGTTCGTTAGTCACAGTTTCTAGGACTGCTTACAAAAGGGCACGTCAGACTTTTTAAGGGGGGAGCACCGCTGGAAAAGAAGGAGGACCCAGAGGAGAGAAGAAGGGATGATGTGATTAACTTTCTACTGGTGTATATGGACAAAGACTGGTCAAAGGCAACGATATTGTGGAAATTGGCAGGCATTGCTCTCTACAGGAAATGGTTTTGGGGGTTTCAACCAAGTGGCGTGGAGATGGCAAAAAGAATGATGGAAGGTTGGACAAGACAGAACAGGAGGGAGAAGGATAGCAGGAGGCCAAGCTCAGCGGCCTTGTTGGTTAGGTTATGCAAGGTTTTAGGGGGGTGTGCTGGTCAGCATGGGAGGTGGACATGTTTTCAACATGTTTTATGTGGTCATTTTTTGAGGCTTTTAGGGTGTCCGAGCTGGTGGGGGGGAGAAGATGGGAAAGGGGTCTAAAGTGGGGGGATATTTATTTCTCCGATTTAGTTGTGGATATTAAAATTAAGAGATCAAAGATGGACCAGAAAGGGAAGGGATGTTGGGTGCTTCTGGACAGGGGTAGCAAGGAATTGTGCCCGGTGAGGACAGTCCTAGCGTGGAAGGAGACAGGTGGGGGAAGACAAGCATTGGTCTTTCAGCACAAGGATGGGTCAGCAGTGTCGGCACAGCAGGTTTTGGGTGTATTGAGGAGGGCACTGGCAACAGTGGGGGAAAGAGCAGAGGCTTTTGGAACTCATTCTTTCAGGATGGGGGCGGCATCAGAAGGTAGCAGGATAGGGCTATCAGAGATAAGGTTAACATTTTGGGACGCTGGAGGTCGGGGAAATACAAGGGTTACATCAGAGAGTTTGGAAAAGGAGCAGGTGAGAAACAGTGAAAAGCGCAGCGGCGAAGTGAGGTATGAGGGGGTTTTGGGAAGTGTCGGAGAGAAACTCACATCAATTTTCTTTTACAGAGGGGGCCCGGAGGAATGGTGAACTGCCGCTGCAGATATGGAATTGTGGACATTCTGTAGTAAAGTGGGCAGGGAAAGAAGTGGGAAAAAGAGTTTTTGGAACACAATTGGGTTACAGTTACAATATTGCAGTAGTGAGATGATCAGTGATAGGGAGGCTTATGTGGCGTCAATTGCTGCCCATGTTAGCGGGTTTAGGGAGCGGCATGGTTTTACTGAGGGAATAATAGTACACGCTAGGGAGAATGACTTAGTAAGAGACACAGCAGTGTCATTACTAAGGACAATGAAAAGCGACCTTAGCTGGTTGAGGGAGATTTGGCCCAAGGTAAGTTTGGTGTGGACAAAGTTATTGGCAAGGAGGGTTTGGAGAGGGGCGGTGAATAAAGGGGCAGTGGAAAGGACAAGGAAAAAGATTAACAGGGAGATGGGGATGTTCTGTAGTTCAGCGGGGTTGCAAGTCCTGGAGCAGAAGGAAATAGTTTATGAGGATTTTTTAGTTTTTCAGGAGGATGGTGTGCATTTATTGGAGTGGGGAAACAGCTACTACTTGGCGGATGCTATGTCATCAGTGCAAGATTTAACTAAAAGCTGGAAGTAGAAGGTATCCTAGGTTAGGTGGGGCAGAAAGAACACTTCAGGGGAGGGTTTTTCTGGTGCCAGGGACATAGCCCTTTGGAGGAGGGGTTGGGTAAGCACAATGGGCACTAGCAAGGTAAAGGAAGGGGGTGATGCTGTTTGCACAAACCGACCACCCCAGGGCAACAAAGAGGGGGAACAGGTATTGAAGAAGGAGGGTTTGGCCTCGGGGAGAAGATGGGAGAAAGCAGGAATGAAGGTGGAGAGGATTTTAAGGAGATGGAAGGGAGCAGGGGATAGGAAGTGAGGAATTGGGAATGATTTCATTATTTAATTGTGAGGGAATGAAATTGTTTATTTAATTGTTTAGCGATAGTTATGTTAGTCTGTAAGGCCAGGGGCCAGGCTAGCGTTTCTTTGTGAGCTTTGGCCTGTCACATTAAAGCAACCTTTTTCACTTTAAAGCGAGTCTGGGATTTTTTGTGCAGTAAGCCCAAAATGGGGACCCGGAGGTGGGGTAAGGGGGGAACGCAAAGCGTTTCCCCCGGGGTCTTTTGGGCGCTGCACAGGCCAGAAAGCTGGCCTGCCCATAGAGCGCCGCCGTAGAGAATATAAAAGGGCTCAGGGAAGGTTCGGGAGCAAACAACAGTTGGGACGAGAGTTTGTCCCCACCCTCCCTCCCCCTTTGTTTCTGGGCACACTGGGGGAGGGTGGGTTCAGTCCTTAATTAGAATTTTTGTTTCCCCATATTTTTTTTGTTTGTTTTAGGATGAGGTTTTTGTAGAGGGTTAGATAAGGATAGAGGGGAGTGTTAGTTTTGTGTGGCAAGCTGGGGCATTTACACGGGGCAAGGTGATACAAAATGTTCATTGATGCTGATGTGGCAGGCCAGCCTGGCTGCAGGTTTAGGAAGGAGTAGATTGGAGTAGAGGGGAGTAGAGTGGGTAAGAAGTGTTGGATGCTGGGTACATGGCCCTTCGGAGGAGGAGATGGGGAAGCACAATGGGGACAAGCGCGGTAAAGGAAGTGGGTGGTGCTGTTCGCAGAAACGGGTTACCTCGGGGGTACAATGAGGGGAGCAGGTATTGAAGAAGGAGAGGCGTGGCCTCGGGGAGAAGATGGGAGAAAGCAGGAATGAAGGTGGAGAGTATTTTAAGGAGACAGAAGGGAGCAAGGGATAGAAAGTGAGGAATTGGAAATGATTTAATTATTTAATTGTGGGGGAATTAAATTGTTTATCTATTTAATTATTTGGCGATTGTTAAAAATGGTAATGTTAGTTTTTAAGGCCAATGGCCAGTTTACCATTTCTTTGTGAGCTTTGGCCTGTCACATTAAAGCAACCTTTTTCACTTCAAAGCGAGTCTGGGTTTTTTTGTGCAGTAAGCCCAAAAGGTGGGCCGACAAGTTCCGTCCTCGATGCAGGTTTCTCTAATATGTTGATCACCTGAATCCTTCTAGAAATCTCCCGCTGAATGGTGACAAGGATCACCATATTCCTCTTCACACATTCTGGCACTTTCCTATCAGTTGCAACACTAGTATGCGGTTTTAGCCAGTTCACATCCTGTGACATAGAATGCATCAGCAGGATCCATGTTCTGATTATGCAATACAACTTAGTTGGTAGAGAAAATGAATGGCAGCAAAGAAAACTGGTATACAATAATACACCCGTCATTATTGTTCCATCTATTTGCTTTAGCTAAAATTGAAAGGGTTACTAGGACAATTTTGAAATAAAGTCGAGCATACATTATTTTATCAATTGAATCACGTGACAGTGAAAACTACCATATAAAACTCATCTGATGCCACAATGTTCTTGTAATTGCATTCACTGATAAATTCTCGAAGCCAGACAGACCAAGGGATGAAGTTAAGCTCATCCAGTGTTTTACAATACACTTGTGAGCTAACAGGAGTGGCAGGGTAAGGGCAAATCCAAAAGCTATACCTTGAGGGTCGACATGTTGTTGCTGTTTCTTGATGTCGGATACCTCCGCCACAAAAGATGGCCAGACTTTAGGTTCCATTTTATAATCCTGATTGCTGAAGGCTGCATCAGAAAAGGCTGCTTTATTTAGGCTGGTTTTGTGCAGCTTTCAACGGCCAGCATTAGGGCAATTTATGCGGGCAAAAGACCTAATACCGAAAATGTGAACATCAGAGCAAAACAAAGCTAAGGGCACAAAGGTAGCATTGTCTTGTTTACATCTAGAAATCAGCCATATGTGGGCAACTTAATTGTTTTGTAATATGCTTGGTGCCAAAATACAAACTAAAGCTCAGTGTTTATAGTTCACTTGAATTAAGACGTTTTTCCGCTCATGTTAGACCTTTGATAATTATTGAGCCAACATTTCAGGTGAACTCCCATCAGTGATCAGTGGCGGAGGACTGCCCTTTGCTGATCCCATTGTCAGTTTAAATAGCCAAGAGATAGTGAAAACTCTGCAATCAGTGAGGAATGCATTGTATGACAGTATTATCAGCGGTTCCTTAGGGAAAATTGGTAAATGAGTGGACATCTCACTTCTGATTCAGTGACACAGTAGCGTGCATAGAAAGGGGGAGCCACCCAGCTCTTGAAACTTGGAGGCAGAGATGAAAGAACCAATTTCCTATAGATCCTCAAGATTAATCATACCAAATCTACATAGGAAGGCCCCAATATGGTTCAAGAACACAGATGCCCACCAAGGCCCTCTACCACCAGGGCCCGGGACCACTAGACCGCTTAACAACTGGGGATGAGGAGGGGATCCGGCACCCCACCGATCCCAAAGAAAGGGGCTCGACCTGCCCCTGCCATGTGGCCAGCGTGGCCGAGCTTGCCCCTGGAGGAGCTAGAGCAGTATGGCGAAGCGGGCCAATGGCATGGGTGAAGCCGTGGCTGGCGGGGCACAACGGCCAATATGGTGGCCACAACGACGGATATCCGGTGTGTGCCACACGACTAGCATGGTGAAATGTACCAACAGCGTTGAGAAAGCCTTGGTATGCCGAGCTCTAAAGGCCAAGATGGTGATCACAACGAGGGGCTCGATGTAACGCTCACCTGATTCCCGTAGAGGCGCCGGTCTTGACTGGGCGTATACCGTATCTTCAAAGGTGAAGTGTAACACACGGCTGGCTCTTTGGGCTGGACCTCTGTGCACTGTATGACTGGCTCGAAGGGTAAGATGTCTGCAGATAGAAATGTGGGATTAATGAACTGGGTTATTGAATGTCTCTCTCTTCTTCCCTTTCTCTTCTCCTGTAGAACCCCAAAGGTTAACGCTCTCACCTTGGGTAAGTGAACGCCGTGCTCTCCATCTGCCTTGAGGCAGGGTGCTGTAACCAGTTTCTTCACTGGATAAGGGGAGCAGGCCTCTTGACTTCAGAGGACTGCTGTCCGTCGTTTACTGCACGAACGGTAAGTTTCGAGTAATTCTAATGTCTTTGAAGTCTTTAGTAATGATGTCTATTGTTTTGCAGGGTTCCGACGATGGCGGATGGCGGGCTGAAGTGAGTTGACGATGGAGCCCGTGTAATAAAAAGAAGCGCCTGGAAGCACGTAAGTAAGCGCTTGTTGCCTGCTTCACGATGCGCGTTAACTGTCTTTTTATGTTGCAGGTACAAGTTCGGGGCGGCTGCAGGGTGCCGGAATACCCACTGGGTTTAGATGTGGAAAGGAGTAATGGCACGTGAGTATTAAAGTTCCCCAATGTCTTTAAACGCACCTTGTTTTGTCTTTCAGATGCGGGATGCAGCGCCAAAGGCCTCCGGAGTGTGCGAAGAGATGGTAAGCTTTTGTCTTTCAGATGCCGGAATGCAGTGTGAAGACCTCCGGAGCGCACGAAGAGTAGGTAAGCCTTTGTCTTTCAGATGCCGGAATGCAGCGCGAGGCGTTGGTGGCAGCCGATGGACCTGGTAAGTGAAGAGCTGTCACTGAAGACCGTAATGCTAACCTGTTCTTTCTTGTCTTTATAGGTGTTGCTGAAGACTGGATTCAGAATGGTAAGCCTTTTTCCTTAGGCCCAGGATCAGATGCAGAAGACACGATGAGCGTTCTGCTGCTGAGAATGCAGAATAACGCAAAGCAAGATTCATCCATCGGGAGTGGTTTAAATAGCCTCCTGTAGTGCTTAGGTGTCTCCTTCCACAGCCACGCCTAGGTAAGAAAAGAGTTCCTGCTTTCCAGAAGAGTTCCAGTGTTCTGAATCTAGGGAGTGGCTCCTGCCCCACCCAACAGAAAAACTAGTTCCAAACAGAAGAGGATCAGAGACTCAACTGGCAGGCAAGTAAGCAGCATGGTCTGCTGCAGGTAAGTCCACCCAAGCATTATGAGCCCGGCGCTTCCAGCGCTGGGACTGGGCATATTTATGAGCCTGGTGCCACTGGCGCCAGGACTGGGTCCAAAAGGTCCCAATTGGGACTGGTTGGCACTCGGAACCTGGGTTATGGATCTGCTTCCAAGGGAGTCGGGAAAACCCCGACCTTTTGGAAGCAGAGATCATGACAGTACCCCCCCTCAAGGCCCCTCCCAAACCGGGCTTCTCCGGGGGTTTTGGCTTGTCAGGAAATGTTCGGTGAAATCTTTTGATTAGGCGGGGGGCGTGGACATATTCAGCAGGTTCCCAGGATCTCTCTTGGGGGCCGTAGCCTTTCCAGTCAATTAGGTAGAATAGTTTAGATTTGGAGATCTTGGAGTCCAGAATGCTTTTAACTTCAAACTCGAGTTCTCCATCAACTAGGATAGGTTTTGGAGATTTGGTTAGTCGGGTTTGAGGTTGCACGGGTTTTAATAGAGAGACCTGGAAGACCGGATGTATCTTCATGTGCGGGGGCAAGTCCAACTTGACCGCTACTGGGTTTACTATGGTAGTGATGGAATAGGGACCAAGGTATCTTGGGTTGAATGTGCGCGGCCCTTTTAGAGGTAGATATTTGGTGGATAACCAGACTTGATCCCCTACTTGATATTGAGGGGCTTCCTTCCGATGTTGATCTGCTCCTTTCTTGTATTGTTCTTTAGCCCTTTGAAGGTGAGAAATAGCTTCCTTAAAGGCTTGGGTGATTGTAGAATGCAGGTAGTCTACTGCTGGTGTTTCAAGATCTTGGAGGGGATCCAACTCCGAGGTTCGAGGGTGACTGCCGTACAAAAGAAAAAACGGGGTCTTCCCAGTTCCCGAATGGACAGAGTTATTGTAGGCATATTCGGCTATCCAAAGGATGTCTTTCCAAGTTTTTTCAGTTTGTTGCAGCATGCAGCGTAAATACTGTTCCAGAGTTTGATTGGTCCTCTCGGTTTGTCCGTCGGTCTGAGGGTGGTGACTGGTCGATAGTCTCACATCAATTTGAGCCGACCGACAGCAACTTCGCCAAAAATGAGAAATAAATTGACTACCTCGATCCGAAATTAGAACCGAAGGAAAACCGTGCAGTCGGACGATGTTTTCGAGAAATTCTCGGGCCAGAGTTGCTGCTGTTGGCAAGCCTTTGAGCGGAATGAAATGCGCCATCTTGGAGAATAAGTCCACGATTACTAGAATCGTATTGTATCCGGAGCATGGAGGTAGATCTGTGATGAAGTCCATAGAAAGCGTATGCCAAGGGCGAGGTGGGATGTCAATAGGGCGTAAGAGGCCTGCTGGTCTTTCCTTTTGACTCTTGTTTTGGGCGCATACTCCACAGGACATTATAAAGTCTCTGATATCTTTTTTCCAAGACGGCCACCAGAAGTAGCGCTTGATCTTTTCTGAGGTCTTGGCCATACCGGGATGTCCTTCCATTAAAGAATCGTGATAACAAGAGATTACTTTTTTCTGTAAATCTGTGCTGGGTAGGTATAATCGTTCTTGGAAATACAATAAGTTGTCCTTTACTGCAAAGTCCTTTCCCTGCAGATGCCAATTCTGTATGTCTGCTGGAGTTACAAGTTGCCTGGCTTTATCCTTAACTTCCTCTATGGATTCTGTGGCGATTACACCCAGAATTCTTTGTTCGGGAATGATTGGTGCAGGTTTAGGGTTGATCAAGTGTTCTTCCACTCCCATCCGAGAAAGGGCATCATCTTTACCGTTTTTTGTACCAGGTCGGTAGGTAATTATGAAGTCAAACTCGGCAAAGAATAATGCCCAACGGAGTTGTCTAGAGGATTGGGCTTTTGCGGTTTTCAAATATTGCAGGTTTCGGTGATCCGTAATCACAGTAACGGTGTGTCGGGCCCCCAGCAGATAATGCCGCCAAGCCTTAAAGGCAGACTTGATAGCCAGAAGTTCCTTGTCAGTAATCGTGTAATTGATTTCAGGAGGCGAGAATTTGCGGGACCAAAATGCCACGGGATGCAACTGATTGGTTACCGGGTCCTTTTGTGATAGAACTGCCCCCATGGCAAGGCTTGAAGCATCAGTTTCCACGATGTAGGGGAGTTCGGGGCGAGGGTGTTTTAAGATTGGTGCAGAGATAAATTTAGTCTTCAAATCCTGGAAAGCTTGTTCCGCCTCGGTAGACCATTCAAAACGTTTGTTTTTCTTTAACAAGGCAGTGATGGGCTGGACTATTCGAGAGAATTCGGGGATAAACCTGCGGTAAAAGTTAGCGAAGCCTAACATGCTTTGCACACCTTTTACGGAGGATGGTGATGGCCATTTGAGAACTGCATCGACCTTCTTTGAATCCATACGCACTCCGCCAGGTGATAATATGAATCCCAAGAATTCAACTTCAGTCACGTTGAAAACACATTTTTCCAACTTAGCGAAAAGTTTGTGTTGACGCAATCTTTCGAGGACCATTTTCACGTGTTTCCGATGTTCAGATTCCGATGAAGAATAAACGAGGATGTCGTCAATGTAAACAACAACACACACATCCATGAGCTCTCTGAGGACATCGTTCATAAAATATTGAAAGGCGGCCGGGGCATTACAAAGTCCGAAGGGCATGACCTGATATTCAAATAGCCCATACTTGGTGCGGAAGGCCGTCTTCCATTCATCGCCCTCCTTTACTCGTACCAAGTGGTAAGCTCCTCTAAGATCCAGCTTTGTATATATGCATGCTTTTCGGACTTGGTCCAGGAGTTCAGGGATCAAAGGTAACGGATATCTATTCTTAACGGTGATCTGGTTCAGGGAGCAATAATCTATACAAGTTCTAAGGTCTCCTTCCTTTTTTGGAACGAAGAACAAAGCTGAAGAAGCAGGGGACTTGGAAGGACGAATAAACCAATTTGCCAGGTATTGATCCAGGTATTGTCGAAGGTGAAGGTTCTCAGGCTCGGTGAGGGCATAAATTCTACTACAAGGAGGAGTAGATCCAGGTATCAGGTCGATCTGGCAGTCATAAAACCTATGAGGAGGTAGAGAGTTAGCCTGATCCTTCCGGAAAACATCTTGGTATTCTAGGTATTCGGGAGGTAACTGGGGAGTCTCTGAAGAAATTGCTGCCAGTGCAACACCAGGTGGAGGGTGACAAGTAGAGACACATTCTGGAAACTGGACCGTTCTTGCTCGCCAATCGATCAGAGGATTGTGTTTCTCTAACCAAGGTATTCCTAGAATAATCTGAAACTGAGGGGCCTTGATCACATCGAACACGATCTTCTCATGGTGTCCATCTTGACTTACTAGCGTCACTTCTTGAGTGGTATGCGTTACTGGCCCGGAGGCTATCTCCGTACCATCCACCGTAGTAATGACGTCCTTTACAGCCTTGGGACAAAGAGTTAGATTCATCCTCAAAACCATTTCATGATCCACATAATTGCCGATGGCACCGCTGTCGACGTAAGCTTCAATTGCATGTAATCGATCCGGATTATCAGGGCTGATGAGGACCATAGGTATCACGAAATGCGAGGTCACGGAACTGGTTTTCACGCTCGGCAAGAGGACCTCTATTCTTGTCGGGCGAGGTCGTTTCCCTGCTCAGAGTTTGTAACTTTGGTAACTGCAGCTCCTACTGCCTTCTTGGCAGGTTTCACCGGACAGTCTCGAAGAAAGTGCCCTGAGTTTCCGCAATAGAGGCATAATTGCAACTGTTTTCTCCTTTCCCGCTCCTTTTGTGTTAGAGGACCTTTCAGACCCCCTATTTGCATGGGTTCCCCGGAGTCTACTCCTTTGGAAGGAGTTGGCGGTTTGGAAAATACTCGAGCATCAAACTTGGAACGATCGGCCTTCCTGTTCTGCAGTCTGTGATCTATTTGAACGACTAAGTCTATATAGTCCGAGCAATCTTGTGGGGGATTCACTACTTGGGCTAACACATCTTTGAGCTCTCCGCGTAGACCTCTATAAAACAGCGTAATCCTTTTGTCCTCAGGCCTGTGAGTTTCCACTATCAATCTGTTGAAAGACGCAATATAAGCCAAAAGGTCTTGATTACCTTGTCGCAACGAAAGAAGCTCATAGTCCAAGGCCTGCCCCTGTGAATGTCTTGCGAACAGTTTTTCCATACTGAGCTGAAAAGCTTGAAAATCATGGAGGACCGGATCATCTTGATTTACTAGAGGGATCGACCAGTCTGCCGCATTGCCACTAAGGTACGAAAGCACGAAAGCTACTTTAGCTTGATCAGTTGGAAAGGCTGCTGGCCGGCATAAGAAATGCAACCGGCACTGATTGATAAATAGTGCAAACCTCTTTGGGTCACCAGAAAATCGTTCGGGCGGAGCCAGAGGTACATTCCCAGGTAGGTTGATCTGCACTGGATTCATAGAGGATGTAGAAGGAAGATTTCCCCCAGATGCGGGTAACGGGGTCTGTCCGGCTTGTGACTGTAGCAATTGTCTAGCGAGATTATCTGTTCGCTCCTTGGAAATAATCAGTTCCCTTCTTAGAGCGTTCGTTTCCTGACGGGCTGCATGCACTTCTGCCCTTAGTTCCCCAAGTAATTGGGCTAGCTGGTCGGTATCCGAGGTTTCCATAGCGCCTGGACGGGAGTTTTGAGGTAGGCTTTGCGTTCTGTAACGCTCACCTGATTCCCGTAGAGGCGCCGGTCTTGACTGGGCGTATACCGTATCTTCAAAGGTGAAGTGTAACACACGGCTGGCTCTTTGGGCTGGACCTCTGTGCACTGTATGACTGGCTCGAAGGGTAAGATGTCTGCAGATAGAAATGTGGGATTAATGAACTGGGTTATTGAATGTCTCTCTCTTCTTCCCTTTCTCTTCTCCTGTAGAACCCCAAAGGTTAACGCTCTCACCTTAGGTAAGTGAACGCCGTGCTCTCCATCTGCCTCGAGGCAGGGTGCTGTAACCAGTTTCTTCACTGGATAAGGGGAGCAGGCCTCTTGACTTCAGAGGACTGCTGTCCGTCGTTTACTGCACGAACGGTAAGTTTCGAGTAATTCTAATGTCTTTAACGTCTTTACTAATGATGTCTCTTGTTTTGCAGGGTTCCGGCGATGGCGGATGGCGGGCTGAAGTGAGTTGACGATGGAGCCCGTGTGATGAATAGAAGCGCCTGGAAGCACGTAAGTAAGCGCTTGTTGCCTGCTTCATGATGCGCGTTAACTGTCTTTTTATGTTGCAGGTACAAGTTCGGGGCGGCTGCAGGGTGCCGGAATACCCACTGGGTTTAGATGTGGAAAGGAGTAATGGCACGTGAGTATTAAAGTTCCCCAATGTCTTTAAACGCACCTTGTTTTGTCTTTCAGATGCGGGATGCAGCGCCGAAGGCCTCCGGAGCGTGCGAAGAGTTGGTAAGCTTTTGTCTTTCAGATGCCGGAATGCAGTGTGAAGACCTCCGGAGCGCACGAAGAGTAGGTAAGCCTTTGTCTTTCAGATGCTGGAATGCAGCGCGAGGCGTTGGTGGCAGCCGATGGACCTGGTAAGTGAAGAGCTGTCACTGAAGACCGTAATGCTAACCTGTTCTTTCTTGTCTTTATAGGTGTTGCTGAAGACTGGATTCAGAATGGTAAGCCTTTTTCCTTAGGCCCAGGATCAGATGCAGAAGACACGATGAGCGTTCTGCTGCTGAGAATGCAGAATAACGCAAAGCAAGATTCATCCATCAGGTGTGGTTTAAATAGCCTCCTGTAGTGCTTAGGTGCTCCTTCCACAGCCACGCCTAGGTAAGAAAAGAGTTCCTGCTTTCCAGAAGAGTTCCAGTGTTCTGAATCTAGGGAGTGGCTCCTGCCCCACCAAACAGGAAAAGTAGTTCCAAACAGAAGAGGGTCAGAGACTCAACTGGCAGGCAAGTAAGCAGCATGGTCTGCTGCAGGTAAGTCCACCCAAGCATTATGAGCCCGGCGCTTCCAGCGCTGGGACTGGGCATATTTATGAGCCTGGTGCCACTGGCGCCAGGACTGGGTCCAAAAGGTCCCAATTGGGACTGGTTGGCACTCGGAACCTGGGTTATGGATCTGCTTCCAAGGGAGTCGGGAAAACCCCGACCTTTTGGAAGCAGAGATCATGACACTCGACCAGCCCTGCCATGTGACAGGCATGGCAGAGCGCTCTCCCTGCTGGGGGAGTTCACGTGCTTAGGGGATGAAGTCTGGCCTCTGACATGAGGCTGGTCTCCCTGGCCCTGGCAAAGCATGCTGGAGCGGCAATGAGGGTACCGAGCCCTCCTGGATGTTGGCCTCCCGGAGCCCAAGAGAGGTTCTGCTGGTCTCTCCGGCTTACCATGTACAAATTATTCCTGCCTCGGGGAGCCTGGATGTCCTGTCCTTGCAGCTTGGGATTGCCTCCATCAATCAACACTTTGCGGGGGGCTGCTGCCGGCATTGCCCCTATCCCACAGCATTCGCTCCAGGCCAGGGGGAGCCTCGTGGCTGTGAACGTCACCTTCAAACAACCCCTGAACCACTGCCGGGCAGGGAAGACTGTCGCAGTCCTGCAACCCCGCACGGACAACAGCCCTTGTTTCAGGGGTTGGTTGTGCAACCCCGCAGAACGAATGCCACCAACCGCACTGATGAATATACAAAGCTCCCACCTCAGGGAGAGACTACGATGCGTCCCGCACTGCCTGAACAAAAATGAAGGTCCTGCTTTATGGGGATTGTAATCCGGATGCAGCCTATACGGCCGCCGTTTGCAGGAGAGGAGGCGGCCGCCACTAAAAGAGGGACGTGAGCGTGCCATGCTAGACCACTGCCAGCAGCCTCCCCTCTCTGACTAGATAGACCCGACCATTTGCACTGGTGATGTGGCCCCTGGCATCACCGGTGCGGCTCTGCCTGCACAGAGACAGAGAGGAGCCCCTCCCGAGTATGCACGAGGACACTACCATCTTTTCTTGAACTAATGAATGTGCTGCTGCCCCTGCATAAGAGGTTCCCCACTGCGACCTAAAAATGTGCATGTAGTAATATGGCACGGGCGTTGGCACTGTACTCATGTTGCATCATTTTCTTGCTGTAAAGGTGTATCCTGGACAAATAAAGTGGTACGCGTCTGGTTCCAGTGCGCTGGCCCCACGTCACCCTACATGTCATGACTTTGGGTGGCCCAGGGTCCCCAGGTTAATCAAATGGCAAGGTATATTTAAATGTATGGTACAACCCCACAAGTTTACGTTATTAGTCACTGTATTATCGTTGTTTTTATTATATTCCTGATGCATGGGGTTGTGCCGGTGTATTAAATTGATTATGACTGGTGCGCCATTTTCCACGCACGTGATCCAATATGCATTGAATGTTGTGTTTGTCATTATTTGAAACTATACCCCTGGCATGGGATGTTGTGACTGAAGCCCCTCCTGGGCTCGTGCAGAAGTCACGTGTAATGTGACACGTGGGAGATGGGTTATCCTGTGAATAAAGGGCCGAGCAGCTTCCCACTCGGCAGTCAGTTACCACCATGACTCCTGCCTCCAGTGTCATTTTCAGCACAGTGCCAGCACTGCGCTTGAGGCAGTGGGCCTGCCCGGCAAGGCCCGGAACCCGCGGGCTCCTTAACAAAAATCTTTGCTTTTAAAGCTGAAACTAATGTGGTTATAAGTTTTATGGGAATGTTCACAATCATTAACATTTGGGCAGCAGCATCATCCTAGTCAAAGAGGAGAATCAGGCAAGAGATATATTTATTTGTGTATGTTTTCATTTGTGTAGCACGCACAAGCCCTCAGACATCGGGGCGCTAGGGTGAACCGGTTTCAAGAAGCCATTAGGCACAATAGGAAGTATAGATAGTTACAGTGTTACAGTCATAGAAGTACATGCGCTACAGTCATAGGAGTGCATGCGCGAGGAGACAGAGTCAGGATGCGGTCGGACGCATGAATCAAGGAGGGTTAGTTGAAGAACCATGTAGGAGTGCTCTGCTCTGAGATTGAGTGGGAGGGAATTCAATTGCTTTGCTGCTATAACTGGAAAGCTTGAGCCACCACGTTTGAATTTTGGTTGAACTAGTCTTTGGGCCTCATCTTTTGCCGGTCCTATTACAATGGTACCGGTAAGCTTGCCGGTACCGTTGTTACCTGACTGGCAAAGTACGAGTTCTGCTCGCAGGTGCCTTTCAGCCCGCCAGGTTTTACCTGGCGGCTGTACCGGCACCCGGGACCATATCACGCCGGCAGCACCGTTACCGGTGCCGGTGCTACCGGCCTCCCTATTCCCATTATTATTATTATTTGGAATTTATTAAGCGCAACGGTCGCCCAAAGGCATCTTGGCGCTAGATGAGAGACAGATGTCCATGGATTGAGAGAGGCCAGCAGGCGGAGAGCTGATCTAAAAAGAAAGGTTTTTACAGTTTTCCTAAAAGCCAAATGGCAGGCCAACTTCTTTATAGAAGATGGTAGCCCGTTCCAGGCAGTGGTCTCGGCTACAGAGAAGGAACAGCCACCTGTCTTGGCACGATTAAAAGATGGCACAACAAGCAGATCTGCCGACGCCGAGCGAAGCTGGCGACTAGGAAGATAGCGCACACATTTAGAGATTAGAAACTCAGGACCAACATTGTGAATGAAACGATGGACAATACACAGAGCCTTAAATCGGATGCGCTGACAAACTGGAAGCCAGTGTAGAGAGCGCAGAACAGGGGAAATATGTGCCACATAGGGGGAGCCGTCGGCTGACTTAGCTGCCAGCTTTTGTAGGCGCTGTAGTCTGAATAAGACCTCTCGGTTGGGCAAGATATAAAGAATTACAATAATCCAACCGAGAAAGTATAAGGGCAGCTTCGACCGGGGGGACAAAGATGTTCTGGGATGAGGGGCAGCAGTGTTTCTAGAACTTTCAACTGAAGGTGGCCAGTTTTGCATACCATGGTGAACTGACTATCCATAGAAAGAGAGGCAGTCAGCGTGACTCCTAAATTCTTAACCTTCCCGGATGGACTGGGAAGGTTGCCTAAAGATGTAGGCCAGTAAGAGGACACCCAAAGTGATGGATTGGGGAGGCACCCTACCACCAGGACCTCTGTCTTATCGATGTTCAGCTTGAGCCAGTTTTGGTTCATCCAGTTCCCAACGGCAGTAAGGCACTCATGCAGACACAATGCCATCTCAGCCTGATCTAGGTCTAAACGGATCAAGATCTGAGTGTCATCAGCATACGAATAGCAACTGATGCCAAAGGACTGGATGAGACCAACTAAAGCCCAGATGTAGATGTTAAAAAGAATTGGCGACAAGGAGGAGCCCTGTGGCTCTCCACAACTAAGAAGACAGGGAGTGGATAGAAAAGGTACAATAGAGAGAGTCTGGGTACGATCGGCTAGGACCGAGGTGAACCAGGCTAGTACTTGACCAGATGTACCCATCTGGGCAAGGCGGGACAACAGGATGGGGTGATCGACCGTGTCGAAGGCCGTGATAGATCGAGCAAAATCAGGGCACCCACCCCACCTGAGTCCACCAGCCTGGCCATATCGTCCTGGACAGAGATCAGAATACTCTCTGTGCTTCTACCAGGTCTGAAACCAGATTGAACAGGACTAAGAAGAGAAATAAAATTCGAGATAGGAAGAAAGTAAAGTAGAGACCAAAGATTCCAATAGTTTAGCAAGAAAAGGAAGGAGTGAAATAGGACGGAAATGAGCAAGGACTGTAGGGTCCAAGGTGGGTTTCTTTAGCAAAGGAGTCACTCTGGCCGCCTTCAATTCTGGGGGATAATTCCCGACTGACAGGAGTCCCAATACTGGCACCTGTCAATGGGGAAATACAGGGTGCGCCAAGGTTGTAATGTCCTGTATTTCTCCATTGCCAGGCACCGGAAACATTTGCAAGTTTGGCGGCAGCCTGCTGGCATTACCGGCAAGGCTACTGCCAAACTTGTAATGAGGCCCTTTGTGTGTAAGGTGTTCTAATGGGCTTGGCTGAATGCGATTTGGAGAATCATTGGTAAAGGTAGGGAGGTGCCGACTTGGAAATGCATCAGTGGGTGTTGGTTAGGGTCTTCAAAAGTATTCTTTCCTGGATGGGAAGCCAGTGTACCACCGTACGGGCAGCAGATATGTGTTCAGATCTGGGGAGGTTGAGGGCCACTCATAGAGTGTTATCTTGGCTGATTTGCAGTTTTGTTAGGTTATAGGCTGAGGTGCCAGCAAATAGAGCGTTGCAGTAGTCTAACCTTGCGCCCACCAAGGCGCGAGTTATCGTCAGACAGCTGTCTGAAGAAAAGGAAGGGTCTTGAGGTGTTTAAGAGTTTGGTGGAGTATGCTGCTGAGGAGGTGTTGGCAATGACTTGTCTGGTTAGTGTTTATGAGGCATCCAGATAGACTCCAGGGGTTTTGACAGTAGGCGAAACAGGACTTGGGATGCCGTCGATGAGGAAGGCCGAGTATTCAGGGTTTAGATTATTTGATGCTGTTATGTGTCCTATGATAAGCAGCTCCATTTTGCCATCGTTCAGGCAGAGGCCATGGGTGGCCATCCATGCTTGAATGATGGCAAAGGTAGAGTTTAGCATGCCGACGTATGATGAGTATGTGCCAGAGAGTGGGAGGATAATTTGTGTGTCATGAGCATTGTTGTGTATGTGATATCGAGGCAATCTAGGAGGTCGAAGAGGGGCTTCGTGAAGATGTTATAGAGGGTGGGGGGGACAGGAGCCTTTGGGGACTATGCAGTTGATTGGTGAGGGTGTCACATTTGCTTTCTCTGAGAAGACTTTCATTCTTCTACATTCTAGGAAGGAGACGACCAATGAGGTTGCTTCTGGAGAGAAGGATGCAGCTCAGGTGAGGTGTCAGCAGAGTATGCTGTGGTCAACTAAGTAGAATGCTGCGGACAGATCTAGTAGCAGCAAGAGGGCGAGTTTACCCTTATCCCTGATGTCATCCATCTGATTATTTATGTCAAGGAGAGCAGATTTGGTTCCATACCCTGGGCGGAATCCAGATTGGTGGATTCCGAGTATCTGGTTTGCTTCGAGGTACCGCTGTAATTGGACGCAGGCAGCTCTGTTAAGTATTTTTAGCAGGACGGGGATGGTCATGATGGGGCGATAGTTGTTGGGTGGTGTTGGGTCAAGGGTCTATTTTTTCAGAGCGGTAATACCCATGCTTTTTTGAGGCTGTCAGGTACCACGCTTGTAGTGAAGGAGGAGTTTATGACTGCCATGATAAACGGGCTAATGCTTCAGAGCAGTCTTTGATCAGGGGGCTGGACATATATCTCCTTTGCATTTAGAGGGCTTTAGGCTTTTCAGGATGTGCAGGGTTTCTTGGGCGGAGATTGTGTTGAATCTAAATAATGTTGGGTTGTTGCTTGGGGGGGAAAGGAAGTTCTCGGAGGCTGTGATGGTATCATTCAAGGTAGTTTGTTTGGTATGGTTCAAGGTGGCTTGTTTGTCGATGATTTTTTTCAGCATGCCACTCTGGATACTGTCGCACCATGTGCAGTCTTTGATCAGCAGAGATGGTGGTGTGACCAGGGATTCAAGTTCCTTAAGGATGGAGAATAATTCTCTGGTATTAGAGGTCGTGTTGGTTTTTATATTGTTTGGACAGGTTCAGGAACTCTTGTTTGAGTGTGTTGGAAGGCAGGTTTCTCCAGGAGTTTTCGGATTCTCATTTTTCTGTACTGTGAGGTCCTGAGTGTACCAAGAATTCATGAGTGCTAGTGATTTGGCTTTTTTGGGAGCTAGTGGGCAATTGATTCAATAGCATTTGCTAGTGTTTCCACAAGATTGTTTGTGTCCAGGTGGTCTGAGATGTATGGGTTGAGGGCCTCCAGAAAAAGCAGGAGATTTTCTTTAGCTAGCTTACGGGCACTGCAGGCTAGGGAGTGGGGTATTTTGTTGCTGGGTGTTTTGGTTTGTAGACCGAGGGGGATGGTGAACAGGATGACATAGTGGTCAGACCATGGGCATGGGCTATTTGATGTGATAAAGATGTGGCAATTTAAGTCAGATATCCAGTCTAAGGAGCGTCCTTTGTTTTACGTGGGCTATGGATGTGATGTGAATACATGAATGGGCCCTTTAAATCAGTGTCACGTCATACAAGGATGGGGATGCAGAATATCTCTTACACCAAATAATAAGATTGACTCAGGAAGTATGGCAAAATGTCTCATCTGACTGTTTTATTTTCAATTATCTAAAACAGGGAGTTACAACAGACATCAACGGTCGTTCAATCATGCGCTCAATCATTTTCCATAAAAAAATAACACTTAAGTACTAAAAAATCATCATAAGTGACATCATACTATGTAGCAAACTAAGAAAACCTATGTGATTGGGTCTCTTCAGTCAGGTGGACAACTTATACCCACCCTAGTCATCCTTGTCAGTTGCTAGATACATGGTGCACCATTGGCTCTCAAACTATAAGGCCCTTTGTTATCTGGCCTTCTAAAATTGGTTGCAGGCTCGTGCCCTTCTGGAACATTCAGGTCACTAGCAGCACATAGGCTTGTACCCCAGGTGCTGGTCGGTGGACTTGACCGTGTCTCCCAACCCAATTAGCCCTATATCTCTCATCACTCATGCCTTCTGCCATTCAGATTGTCTTTGAACTTGGCCTTGCAAAGTATCACTGCTCCTGAGAATAAAAGGGAGTATAGGCACATCCTAATTGTAGCGCAGGTCTGCACATCGACTCCTATTTTCATCCTTGACTCACGTGACAGGAGACCGTATTTTGGCCTGTTTTGCAGCATTTACTTGTCTTTAATTAATAAACTTGGCACTCATGGTGTTCTTTCTAGCACCTTGACAAGGGCTGAATCAGCTTCTCACATTCACTTGTTCTTCAAAGATAGATAACCGGTTCTTGGCCGCTTAATCCTTTGAAACCAGGACAGACAGCTATTCCAGGCCTTCCCTCGATCTTCAGCTGTTTTCTTACTGCGACACACAGCCCTCTGATCCTTCTTTCTTCATGGGTCTGAGCTTACTAATTATGCGATACCGATGTCCAGAATTCTATATGTTAGGAACACCGCCTGCTGTCTATTCATTACGTGTAGCCAGACTTTATGATGACTTAATCTGCTTGCGTTACAGCATCTGTACAGTTATAAAATGGCTTACATTTTCTTCAGTGCTCTTCACCCCCACAAACCTCATCCCGCATATGAAACTCTGCTCAATTCTTTACTTCGTCATCAGATTATATAAGGTCTATGCATCTTCCTCTTCAACCATTCTTCTAAGTGTGTCAAGCTTATTTCGTGTGACGTCACCAGCCTCTTTTCTTCTCATCTTCACATTCCTTGGAGGACCTCCTCCAAGAGATTGTCATCTCTGCGAGGGTACATCACATTGGGTCTTCTTAATGGATACCTTGTCTCAAAGGCTCTTTGTGGAATAGGCACCATCAGTGGTATAGGCACCATCAGTGGTGTAGTGTATGCCACAATTTCCAGATACCAACATATAGGCAGAATGGGGGTGGGACTTCCTGCAGAGGCATTCATCTGCCCCTCTACACTCCCCCCTCTGGTTGATTCATCGACCACTCTTTCACCAGTCTTCACATCTTGGTATTCTCTCTTAAAGAAGTGCTTCTTTGGAGTCCAGATTTTCACTACTCCCTTCAGGGATCCTGCTGATTTTGCGTGTTCATCACCACTCATGGTGATGTGACTGCACTGTCCCTTTGGATTACAGTAAATCCATTATCCTACATACTTCCTGTGATTTCCTGGATGCAGGAACTTTGTTCCCTCAGGTGCTAAGATGCTGCCCTCTACATATTTTCTGACCTCTTCATCAGTCAATTCCTTGGGTCCAAACCCTTACTCAACATTGATCATGATCTTCATTCCTAATGCTTTCTTTGCTGTCTTCTTGTACTGTGCGATTATAATCCTGATCACACAGAATACAAACATTGGCATCAGCAATACTGCTCTCAGGAGATTGAAGATAATAAGCATCCATTGTGGAACCCATGAGAAGATAGACGAATACCAGCTGTCATCTGCAATATCTTCTGTCTCATCTTCCATCTTGTCGTGCAGCTTCACCAGAAACGTTTTGGCCTCTGTCAAAGTCCCATACTTGTCATCATAACAAGGTATGAACGTGCAACATGATTCTCCAATTTTGGAGCAAACTCCTCCATCCATTGCTGTAATCATATCAAGGGCATATCTGTTCTGGAGGTTCATCAATCCTATGGCCCTCAATTCTACTTTAATCGCATTGAATCCATTTATGGTAGTGTTGATTTTCTGCAGGAGCTCCCATCAAGTGATCTGTAACCACTTTGCATTCACCATTGTATGGATTCCTGGCATAAAAACAATTGTGAATATTGCAGAAGTCTGACTAAACAATCTGTGCTCATATGGAATAGCATCAAAGGATTCTATGCATTTAGCTGAAAAGTAATTCTTCCTCTTTGTACGGTTGAGAAATTCGTATGATCTACTCCTCCTCAAATGGGCATCTGCCGTTGGAAACTCTACAATGTTCTGGTCACTCTTCGGAATCACTGATGCTGGAACATGGATAAGCACTATAGAACACATCCCTCTCCAGTCCTTGGGCAGCTTCATGTAGGCTCTGGACCCACAAGCCCAATAGTGGTCCATCAGAGCGCTGCTCCTGCTGCCATTTTACTAACGTCAACTGTAGTCTTGCAGCCTCTGTTATTTCCCACATGATTCTTTCCTTCTTTTCTAAAGCATATCACTGCATTTGTCAATAGGATCACAAATATTGGGTCGGATTTATCTTCGACCCATGTTAGTAATTTGACATACTTGGCCCATGACCTTCAACTTTCATTATCCACTTTCTGTACTTCTCTTATATATTCATTCTTGAGCAAGTGACCTGTGCATGACATCAGCCCTTCTTCCCATCCCATCTTGGTTTTCACTTGTCCATAGATAGCAGCTGATATCGTTCCCAACATCCAGGCATCCAAGGTCTCTCTGCCTTATCAGGACAGTTCAGTTTCTCAATGTTTTTAATGACTACCTCTTCCTGTCCTGCTGCCGGATAGGTAAGCATTTTGTTTTTCCATGCAGGTTCCTTTTCCATCTGTGTAGTCTTGGTATAATTATTCTGAAATGGAAATGACCATTTCACTCCCCACTGCAAAGTGGCCATTTTCCTTGAAACTTTCCTTTGGTTGTACATTCTGCAATGAACAAGACATCTGATATGATATGATATGATATGGCATTTGTAATGCGCCTATACACAGGTGTTTCAAGGCGAGACGAGGCAGGGAGGGGAGGAACAAGGGGAGACAGACAACGATCCTACTAGGCCAGGTGTTATTCAGATCGCGCAAGTGCAGGGGTGGGGGAGGGGGAAAAGTGCAAGGGGAAGGGGAGGGGGGAAGTGCAGTACAAGGTAAGTGGCGTAAAGTAATAAATAAATAGGGCCAGCTGGTGGCAAGTGCAAGGTAAGTGCAGAACAAGTGCTGGGAAAGGGGGGGGCTGTAGGGATACAGAGACAGTCCCGCAGTGCAGAGGGGTTCCAGTGCATCAGTGCAAGTGGAGAGTGGCTGGGCCCAGGACCGAGGCCGTTAAGAGTGGTCCAGTTGCAGAATCAGTGCAGTTTCAGTGAAGGATATTAGCTGTTCAGCAGGGGAGAGGGAGAGAGAAAGCAGAAGCAAAGAGGAAGGTTTTGAGGTGCTTCCGGAACCGGAGATGGTTCTCCTCAAGTTTCAGGGAGGCAGGAAGGCTGTTCCAGAGGGAGGCCCCTGCCGCGGAGAGAGATCTACCCCCAGCTCGTTGCTTCGAGAAGCGGCTGATCTTGAGGGAGTTGGAGGCGGATGAGCGAAGGGCTCGGGAAGGAAGATATTTGGGAAGAGAGAGTTGAAGGTATTTAGGACCCAGGCCGCAGAAGGCCTTGTGGACAATGCAGAGGGTTTTGAACTTTATCCTCGCAGCCACTGGGAGCCAGTGTAGAGATTTCAGTCCTGGAGAGATACTGGCATTGTGTTCTGAAATTTCTCTAGAGATAAAAGTTTGTCCAGTTTTCATGCCATACGGTATGAGTGCACAGACAAAGTACTCTCCTTAGACGTTCTCTCTTTCCCATTTTTTCATGTGCAGATACCATATTGTGCTCTACTGTCTAGATATGTCTTTTGTGTTTATCCCATTATTGTCTTCCTCTGTATTGCTCCTGTGTCTCCTTAACAAAATGTTTGCAGCCCATGGAAACAACTCTAAAGCAGCTCTATGTTGGGGAGAAAACACGCATGACCTTGGCTGACTGGTAATGGGAAAACCTACAAGAGTTCTTGGAGTGGAGAGAATCAAAGGGACTTCTGCCTTTTTTGGATCAAACATATAAAAAAGGTGAATCATGAGAACAAAAGACACAAAGCATAACTGTGCATATGTATATCACACCCAACATAATAATACCCACCATTTATGCCATTCTGGAACTTCTTTGGCTTGGACATTCTCTGGAAATGTGTTATCTTCAACATTTCTCATTTCCTCCACAGTGTAAGGAAGGAAAAACACTTTACTCAGGTAACTGTAATAGGTTTGGCAGCTGCAGTAGTTCCCCTACTCTTGCCACGAGCATCCTTCTAATAATAAGGCCATTCTTAGGATCCTGTAAAAAAGTGTGAATGTCCACATCTCTACTAACAAGGGCCGGATAAGCTCGAAAGAATAAACTCAAAAATAGCAAGCACGATATAATGCACATTACTTTTGGGGAGAACCATAAAATCAATCAAACAAATATTTAGTGAGAAACAAATCAGGGTACTGCTCACGTTTCCAATTCTTAACCAAGTGCTGTTGTTGAAGCATAATCACAATATATCGGCATTTCTCTCTAAAGTTCATTTTCAAAGATTCCTGTGACTCAAGCACAAGGATTGCATGCCTGCTATAATATCTATAAGGAGTGTTCAAGCCACAGTGCAAATGCAAATCTGCATTTATTAATTCATTGGTCTATAGTCCTTCTTCTTTGTCATCGATCGAGTCTGCACACAGTGGGCCTCATTCCGAGTATGGCGGTAAAGTATAGCGGCCACCGGTAACGAGACCGGTGGCTGTAATCCCTTACCGCCATACTCCGAGTTCCCTTTGCGCCCTCGCCCTTAACGCCTGCTTTGAGCAGGTGTTAAAGTCGAGGGCGCAAAGGGGCCTCCAAGCCAATAACAGTGACCGTAATGAACGGTCACCGTTATTTGCATCTTCCCCATTCCCATTGAGCCCTATGGGGGCTCATTTGGGAATGGGGAAGAGCCTTGGTGAATGGGGAATTACCGCCCCGCCAACCTTGGAATGGGGCGGTAATTCCGCCATCCACCAAGGCGCTGCCGGTCCGGGTACGGCGTCAAACAAGGCGTTAATAGCGCCATTGGTTAGCGCCATACTCGGAATGAGGCCCAGTGAAATTCTTCTTATTATCTTGCTTCTGTAGCAATGGCTGGGTATGCTGCAGTCTCGCTGGTGTAGAGCTTGATGTCGTTCAGGTGGATCCACCTTTTCTGCCTTGAGCTTTCACTACTGAGGGAGTAATGTTCTCTACTACATATGGGCCATTAAACCTTGGCTCGTGCCACTTCCTAGTGAAGCTTTGTATCAACACAGTGTCACCAGAAAAGGTTTTCAGCACCGATAATATTTCTGAAGATCTGCTTGCTGCATGGTTTTCATCTGTGTTCTGAGGCCAACCCCCACTGGTGCTTGAGTTGATCTGAAATGAGAGAGATACTGCTGGTCATACATGTCAAATAATAACGCAATTCATTTTCTAGCATGTTTGCTGTACTCTGGGCATCACTTCTACTCCTCGATGGAGGAGTTAGAGGCATTCTGATTCTTGTTCCTGTCACTAGTTTGTGGGGTGTGAGATGATGGCTCGTACCAGGCTGATTCCTTAGGGCATATAAAGCTAAGGGCAGGCAATATAGCCATCCCTTTTTCAGTGTCAACTTGAGCTTGGCAATCCTTTCTTTAAGGAGGCCAATGAGTCTCTCACATATACCATTCGCTTGCAGTTGATAAGCAGAAGAGAACTTGTGCTTGATACTCAATAATAAACCTATCTGTTTGAATACTTCATTGACAATATGTGGCCCATTAGTGGATCTGAGCACTCCACACACTACCCATCTTGGAAAGACCTCACTAAAAACTTTGCTGCGCAAGTGGCATCAGTGTATGTACACAGACCTGCTTCGATTCACCTACAGAAGGGACACGCCACCACTATCAAATACCTGTATCCACTACATATTTGGAGCATATCAACATAATCACTATGTATATGCTAAAAAGGACCATTCAGTCGAGGATTTACTCCTCTAATCATTTGCAGGTTATGCCTCGCCGTAAACCTCTGACATAAGATGCAATTTACTACATAAAATGCAATTTGTTCTAACAGGTTTTGGAACAAACCAGTCTTCTAAAATTGTTGGAACAAGACTCTCCAAAGTCATATGCACTGGCTGGTGCAGCTATTCAAGCACTACCCTTAACAAAGCTACTGGCATCACCAGCTTTCCAGTGCTGTCCTGTCACCATAATGCCTCAGTGGAGGATAAAGAACACCCCCTTTGTTTCCACAATTCCTGCTCTTCCTGTGGTGCATTTCTTCAATCGCATCAATTGCATTCTCTGTAAATAATGAAATCCTTCTTTCACTATCATGATCGTGACTACCTTTTCCTTAACATCTGGAGTATCAAAACTTGTAACATGTGTTGAATACGCAACCCTTTTGGCTTCTGTATCTGCAGATTAATTCCTGCAAGAAATAGTCACTTTGCTTAGTGTGCGCTGCACATTTAACTATCGCTATCGCTACTGGGAGTTGTAGTGCCTTAATAAGCCTGTCCAATAAAGATCCATGCTGCACTGGAGTGCCATCTGCTCGAGATAACTCCTCCTTTTACAACTTGCTAGCCCTGTGTGTACCGTTGACATCATATAGGTGGAGTCACTGTACACCACCACTTCCTGCCCTGCATGATTTCTTAACGTGACAATAAGTGCTACCAATTCTGCCGCTTGGCTGAAAAATGAGACAGTAGTCTTGTAATTGCTACAGCTTCGAACTCGCCATTTGCTCTGTGCCTCACTCCAGCTGTGCTAGGATGCCTTTCTCCACTTGTTTGATCAATTTTTGAAGAACCATCAATAAAGAGAAGTTCCCCTCCTGACAACGCATTCTCCTTTACGTGCGGTATATCATCATAAAAATCATCATAAAACTCTATATAATTAGCACAGTCATGAAACTGCTTGCCCTCTGTCACTGACTCAGCTACAAATGTGTCAGGGTTCACTATTTTACATCTGACAATTTTAATCGCTGAGTTTGAGTTCATCTCTTCTTATGCCAAAGCTCTCTGGGATGTCAATGTACCATTGGGGTTCTCTAATATGGCAAACAAAGCATGTTCCACAAAAAGGGTCATAGAGCGGCCCATCACAATACTTGCAGATTTCTCAATTTCGAACATGGAGGCTGCCAATGACTATTCACAAAGACAGTGTCCCTTCATAACTGGGCCTAACATTCCACTGTAATATGCTAGAGGCTTATACCCCATTGTGGTCCTCTGTATAAGCACTGCAGTCGGTACTGTCCCATTTGTGTGTGAAAACAAGAAAACCTCCTTGGCATATTTGGGAATTCCTAAAATTGCTTTCTTTAACTCTTTAAATCCTCCCTCCATTTCCTCAGTCAATTCTATTTTCTCTTTGCTTGCCTGTGCTTTCTTTGAAGCCTGCAAAAGGGGTCTTGTGTATGAACTATCGTCAAACACCCAGGCTCATACATAATTACATAGTCCCAAGAACTGTTGCATCTGTTTCATTGCATGCGGTTTTGCAGCCTTCTTAATTGCCCCAGCTTTTTCAGGCATTACCCTCTTTCCCTAATGCGAGATCAACTGGCCTATGTTCAACACCTCTTCTTGTTATATTATGTTATAACATTTCTATACCGCCAAAGCACTAAGGCATCTAGGCGCCCCCTCACAAGCCGAAAGAGGACAGTGAGGATGGCCGAAGATTAAGTGAAAAGTATAATTTTCAAGAGCTTTCTAAAAGCCAAGTGATTGGTCTATTCTCTGAGCGCCAAAGGTAGGTTATTCCATGCCTTTGACACAAGCACTGGGAAGGAGCGTCCATTTCCACGTGCTCTCTTGGTCCTTACCACCTGCAAGAGCTGGACGGAGGTTGATCGAAGGTTTTTGGTGGGCTTATATATAATGATCTTGTCCATTAGGTAGCTGGGAGCTGTCCCATGAATGCATTTATAACATAGAGTCAGTGTATTAAAGGAGATCCTGGCTGATATATGCAGCCAGTGCAACTCCTTTCTAACAGAAGAGGTTGGTTCATATCTCTTCATGCCATAAACAATACGAACGGATGCCTTATGGATTTTTTGCAGTCTGAGAATATCTTCACTGATGGCACCTCCCAGCAGGGCATTGCAGTAACCCAGACGTGGTAGAATAATGGCCCTTACTAATTTAGCTCAGTTATTTTTAGTGATTAATAGAGCCACCTGTCTCAATACTCACAAGTAATATTGAGTGTTCTTTTTGATGGCATCCACTTGAGCCCCTGCATCCAGGGTGGCCTTCAAGTATGCACCCAGGTTCTTCACCTTATCAACCACTTCCATATGGCTGTCCTCCACCGAGAAGCTGGAGAAAGTAGGAGCTAAGGTCTCTCTAGACTTCTTGGACCCATATATCATAAGTTCCATTTTACCGGCATTTAGGCATAACCAATTTATGGTCTTCCACTTTTTTGTAATTCAGTAAACCTCACTCAATTTGTACTGATCTTCCTGATGGTCTCCTGATAGCTCCATTGACAACTGATAGTTGTCAGCGTAATAATGAAGAAAAAGCCCAGCCTTTCCAATTCTCTACATAGAGGAACTATATAAATGTTAAAGAGAAGAGGCGAGAGACAAGCTCCCTGAGGGACGCCACACATAATAGTTTCTACCTCAGAGGACGAGTCTGCCAAGTGTACTCTTGATCTTCTACCCTCCAAAAAAGATCTGACCCAATACATCATCTCGCCAGCAAGTCCGCCGTATCTAGCAGTCTCTTCAATAATATCTCGAGGGCTAGTAGATCAAAAGCTGCTCTGAGATCTAACAGTATCAACAGGCCAGATCTACTTTTCTCCACTAAAGTCAACATATGTGTTTGAAGGTCCACCGGAGCACTCTCAGTGCCATGAAAGCGGCGGAAACATGATTGTCATGTAACCGACCTGTGTTTTCAATGTGGAGTTGAAGGTGGGTTATAGCTACCTTATCAACCAACTTTAGGAAAAGAAAGGTGTTTGTGATAGGCCGGAAATTTGCAGCATCCTTGGGATCTAAGCCTGCCATTTTTAGTAAGGGTGTGACTGCCACTTCTTTAATGGCCTGTGGAATGGCACTGTACCTAAATGAGGTGTTGACAAATCTGCATAAAAATGGTGCAAAGATGTCCAAATGGTCCAAGATTATTTTTGAAGGGATAAGATCGCCAGGACATTTGGTCGGGTTCTTGACAGTACTGTAACTTCTCTTTGTCTCCTTGTATCCCTTGTCTGCTAGGATAGCCATCAACTGAATTGATTCCTGCCTGCACTCATCCTCTGTGGTGCTACAAATTACAATGTCATCTACGTACTGTATCACAGAAATCTTCAAATCAATATTGCTTAGGTCCATCTGTAGGACTCTGTGATTGATGGGGACACATGGTACCCTTGGGGCAGCCTAGTGTGTTTCAGATGAATCTGGCAAAACATAAATGAAATCAGGTCTTGTGAGTCTTTGTGCGACGGGATTGAGAAAAACTAATTTTTTCAAATCATTCATCCAAAAATATCGAGCTTCTACTGGGATACTGCATAGTATTGTCGCCGGGTTAGAAACTAAAGTTTTAAAAATACCTTAATCTGCCTCTCGAGACATTGGATACTGTCTTGCTTGAGGTAAAATTGCTCTTGGTCTCAGTTTTATTTTAACTTCCCCCAGCTCCTAGTTACGCTCACCTGGTCTCTGTGGAGGCGTTGTGGCACAGTTGCAGCCCTCTCAGGAATTGGATCACCCCCGTTGGATCTCTCCCCCTGCGGATAGGCTGTAGACTGCGACAACTGGTGACTTTGCTCCTGCACAGATATGAGAAAATGTGAGTGCGCTGCTCAGCGACTATGGTACCTCTCAAACCCTTCTACTCAAGGTGCGATTTCTTTGGGCATGTACCAGCCCATAAGGCTCACCTGGTATTTATTGATGGTGAGCTCTCAGTCCTGCTACTTCTGGAAGGGGTGCTTGTTGATGGGATCTAGGTCCTTCACTGATCCCTGGTGAGTAACAGTCCAGTCCAGCTGAGTCTATTCTTCTCTTGATTGGTAGTAAGTGTTTCTCAATATCTCTTGTCCTTTCCTCCTACCGCTTTCCCCTTCCCACTTTCTGTCTTGTATTATTGCTCTTGATTTGTTGTTATTTCCTGAATAAGGTTTTCTCTTCTGTTTTCTTCCCAATAGATGGAATTGCGGCTCAACAGTAGCTTGTGGAGGTGGGGAACGCGGCTGGGATGAAGATAGATGAAACAGTAGTGTCCGACAACAGGGAGTGATGGTTTAAGGGAAAGCTTGAGATGAGATGGGAGCGTGACCAATGTCTTTTTTTTTAATTTGATTTTAGTGGGTTTTATTCTCTACGAGTCACATTACATCAAGATAAAATACAACCTCAAGGTTACATAACACGGTCAGACCTTCTTACACATTCATCTTTTCATACCTCTCATCCATTTGTTCGACCTTGGACTGTAACAGTTGAACATGACATTCCATACCCTCCTCCCCCGCGCCCCCGTGGATCAAGCAAAACATTGTGTGCGTTATTTTAATGTGTATCAATGGTTTGTCGCAGTTATATTGATGAGGGGGTTTCCCCTTGGTTGAGTTTTAAATGTCATGACCCGCAATTCCTCAGATTGTGCCAGTTACATTCCGACCCTGAATATCAGTCAGATTGGTTTTCTGTTTCCCGTGAAAGTTGCTTATTTATATAGTCCATCCATAAAGCCTTGCATTGTGTGGATCTTCATTGCAGGGATACTGTTTTCATTTCCATTGTGCATATATTGGAAGCCACATTGATTCCATTTGTTTCTGCTCGGAGCTACTCTAGATTTCCATTTTGTCACCAATGTGGCATGAGCAGCTCGTAGCAATTGGGGGGCCAGGCCTCCAATCTTGCTCCATTCATCCTCATCCTTCTCAAGTCCAAATAGTACAAGGTGGGGGTCGGCATCCCTATGGATACCGTCTATGTCTTTAATCCATCCCAGGACCTTGTCCCAGAAGACTTTTATTCGGGAGCAACCCCACCCCATATGCCAGTAATCGGCGACCTCTCCACATTCCCACCAGCATGATGGATTGGTTGTTTGGAACATTCTAGAGAGTCTAAGGGGGTCATACTGCCATCTGTGTAACAGTTTAATAGCGTGTAATCTATATTGACTTGATATGGATGTCTGCGATGCCGCTTTACACATTCTCCCCACATCTCAGGATTTATCTGCTCTCCCAAGTCTCTCTCCCATCTACTTCTCAACGATTCCATAGTTGTACCTCCTGCTTCTATCAATTCTTTATACATTACTGATATTTGGTCCTTCATCTCCGTCCTAGAGTCTAATATTTTTTCAAAGGGGGTAAGATCTCTCATCAATTTGGTCTTCGATGCTGGTTATGTTAGAACCCCTTTTATCTGAATATAGTGGAAGGTGGACAGTGGGCCTATTCCCGGGGCTTTGGTCAGTTCCAGGAGTGGGACAAAGTGGTCTTTATTCAGTAGTTGTCCCAATCTTTCTAAGCCGGCCTCATACCAAGTTTGGAATCGTTCTACATTGGGGATGTGGTTGTTGATTCCCAGGGACCATAGGTGACTCAGTGGGGACGACCATGTGGTAATCTTATGCATTTCTTTGCTGTTTCTCCATATTTCCCATATGTTTTTCAGTATAGGGTGGCCTTTAAATCTATTTTGGAGTTTTTTCCTAGGGGCCCATAGCCATTCGGAAACCGTTGCTGGTGAGAGATAATCGTTGTCCATGAGGATCCATTGGGGGTCTTTTGGGTTGCGTAGGTGGAGGATTAGGATGCGGAGTTGGACCGCTTCATAATATTTTCTTAAATTATGGAGCCCTACCCCTCCTTTGTCTTTAGGGAGTGTTAGAGTGTCATATGAAATTCTCGCCTTCTTCCCTTGCCATAGGAAATTCACAATGGCTTTCTGGCCTAAACATTTTTTTTTCGGTATCTCGATAGGGAGCATTTGGAAAGGGTACAGGAATCGAGGGAGGCAAACCATTTTAATAGCATTGAGTCGCCCTAACCAGGAGATTGTCAGCTTGTTCCATCTATGTAGGTTTGTGATGTTCGATCTTGAGGCCCAATGGGAAGAACCTAGTTTCATTTCCCTCTATCGACCCCTGTAGTGGAAATAGAATAGATTTAGTTTTGTTCACCTTGAACCCAGACAGTAGGAGTATGTCATTGGCGTAGAGAGCTATCTTGTATTCTGTTTCTCCTAAGTGAATACCTTCCACCTCATGGTCGGCCCTCATTGTTTGTGCCAGGGGCTCTAGGGAGAGTGCAAAAAGAATTGTGGAGAGTGGGCATCCCTGTTGGGTTCTGCATTCTAACTAAAACCATCTGGAATACTCTCCATTCACAAATATAGAGGCTTTGGGGGACGTGTACACTGCTTGTAGTCCCTGTCTGAACCTTGGGCCTATCCCACCTTTTGTAGCACTGCACTCAGGAATCCCCACTCTACCCTGTCAAAGGCTTTCTCTTAATCAATTGAGAGGAGAGCCATTTTTTTGCGAGTATTCTGGGATGTATGAATAAAGTGAAGGTTTTTGCGCATTGTGTCCGCCCCCTGCCTACCTATTATGAATCCGACGTTGTCGGTGTGTATAAGTTGGGGCATTCATGTCTCCAATCTGGCGGCCAGGACTCTTGTGTAAATTTTCGCATCCAAGTTAAGTAGGGAGATGGGGCGGTATGAGCTACATTTTTTGGGGTCTCTTCCTTCTTTGGGGATTACCGTGATAAATGCACGAGTAAAGGAGTCTGGGGCCATGTCTGTCTCAATTATTGCATTAAAAAGCTCTGCGGGGAATGGTGTTAGTTGTGTACTGAAGGATTTATAAAAAACAGCCTTGTAGCCATCTTTCCCCAGGGATTTGCCCAGTGTCAACCTCTTTATCGCATCCAGGACTTCTTTTTCGAATATGGGGGATTCTAGTAGCTCTGAGTCTAGGCCTGACATCATGGGCATAACAATGGCAGATAGGTACATTTCTGTATCTGTTTGGTCTGGGTTCGTTTTGGAGGTATATAGGTTCTCATAGAAGGTAGCAAAATATTCCGGGATGGGGGGGGGTTTATCGGTTGGATCACGGTTGTTCTCTGTTATTTCCAATACTTTTTGTTCCGCTCTCTGTTCTCTGAGTCTGGGGGGCAGAAGTGCATCAGCTTTGTCCCCTTTTTCATAAAAATTCTGTTTCAGGAGCTGAAGCTTGCGCACTATCTGTTCGTGCTCTAACAGGTTTAGTTCTTCCCTTTTCCTTTTCAATTTGTTAATTTTGTTAGGCTCACTCTCTACATCTTTCCTAATATCCCCTTCTGTCTGGCAGATTTCAGTACTAAGTCTATTTTCAATGATATTTAGCTCTCTCTTCTTGCGAGATCCCTCCCGTGTAAGAATAGCTCTTCAAGTGGCTTTCCCAGCTTCCAAACTATCTGCTTAGATACCTTACCGTTATTGTTCCTTTTGATGTATTTGTTAATCTCAGTCTACATTTCGGTCTTGAAGACTGCATCTTTCCAGAGGCTCTCATTGCATTTCCCACCCACGACTGGTAAATCCTATCACCGGATATCCGCCAACACCGAGTCATGATCTGACCACATGATTGGGACTATCACTGAATGTGTTGTGGTGTTGGCGAGATCTTCGGACAGATATATGTAGTCAATTTGGGTAAATGTGTTGTGTGGGTTAGAATAGAAAGTGTTGCCTCTCTCATTTGGATGCATGTCTCTCCACACGTCCCTCATTCTATATGTGTCCATCATCTCCACCAATTCTGCACGTTCACCCCTAGTCTGATCTCTTGCAACGGGGTTACCAGGTTTCCAATCGTTGGTTGGGTCTGCCCATTGATTGAAGTCCCCACCTAGGATGATGTGACCGGAGGCCTTTAACATTATTTTGGGGATCGTTTTGGCAAGGAATCTAGCCTGTCCTGTATTGGAGAAGTAGATTGTGGCAATCGTGACATTCACTTTCCCAATGTTTCCCATTACCATTAGGGCATGCCCTTCTACATCGCACCATGTTTTGGTCATCACAAATTCTATACCATGCCTGATAAGGATTCCCACACCTCTTTTCTGTAATGGTCCAGATCCCAGAATTCTGTCCCTGCTCGCTTCGCAAGAATTTACAACTCTTCCCCTTTAGCAAATGTTGTCTCTTGTAACAGGAGGATATCCATTTTTAGCTGTACGGAATTCTCTAGCTACCTGTGGTCTCTTGGTTGGTGAGTTGAGTCCTTTTACATTAAGTGTCCCCACCCTTAGGGATTCCCTCCCCCTTATTTCAGCGGTTGTTGCCATTGAATGTTTTTATCGGGAGATAGCTTGCTCTCAATGACCAGTTATTTGCTTGCCTATTGATTTTTACCCTGCACTGTGCACTTTGAACCCTCCCTCCTCTTTCCCAATTGATGGCATTCGATTGCGCCCGGTTGATCGCACTGGTCATACATCGAACCACCTGTGGGGGCTGTTACTTCACGCCCCTCAATCTATGTGACATCTCATTCTTAGAGCCCCTTTTGTGTCCCCCCCTCAGTGTTTGCTTTGTGACCTTAATGTAATTTCTAATGTAGATACCTAGTCAGGTCACTGTCTATAGAATGGAATCAGGTCTGTTTTACCAAGTTCGAAATTGTTCAGTTGTCCCCCTCTGGGGAGACATTACCTCTTCGGTACTTCCTCAAGCCTTTCACTCACTTTCTCCTGGAGCCTTAGATGCGCCATCCTCAGTCCTCCCATCTTTGCTCTTCTCGATTGCCTTCATCTTCCTGTAGTCCGATTAGCTCAGAGATGCATGCCTTGATTTATTTTCCGGATCTCAGTCTTATCTTAGTTCCCTAATATTCAAAGGAGAGGGAGAATGGGTAGCCCCACCTATACCTAATGTTCTTTTCCTTCTGCCGTTTTGTGAGAGAGCTGCTCATCCGCCTGAGGGCCAGTGTCATGGAGGAAAGGTCTTAGTATATAGTTATTTGGGCACCTCCAAGCATGATTGCCTGACTGCTTCTCGCTTTTTCGAGGACTCTGGCCTTGTCTTGGAAGCAGTGAAATCGGGCAAGGACAGATCTTGGTCTGCCCGGGGGGGGGCCCAGCTCTGTGAATCCGTTCTGTTTTGGGTTTGTCTATTGCGTCATCTGCAACCAGGAACTTTATGATGTCGTGCAGTGTTTTCCTGAGATCGCTTTCGGTTTCTCCTTCTCGTTCCGGAATCCCAAAAATGCATAGATTATTCCGTCTTTCGTGGTTTTCCAAGTCATCCATCCTGAGTTTAAATTCCTTTTCTCATTGTTCCAGTTCTGTTATCCTCTGATCGAGCTGCTCTTCCAGAGTGTCTATGGATGTTTGGTTGTTCTCCACACTGTCAAGCCTTTCTTCCATGTTATCTAGTTGTTATGTGATTCTGTCTATTTTGCCTCCTATGTTGGCCCCTATGTTCTTGATTTCTCCTAGCAGGGCTGCAATGTCCCCTTTTGTGGCCGCCGATTCGTTTCCATTAATGTTGGTGGTTGCCATGTTGGGGTCGCCGGCTCGAGTCGGTGTGGAGGCGTAGCCAAATGGCGCTAGTTTCTGCCTCACAGTCATGTATCCTTTGGGGGATGCGTTGGGGGTGCATAGTGGTTGCCGTAAGGGCCATTGGGACTATACTTTTGATGGAGGTTTTTTGTTTGATAACACTGTGCCTCCACTGTGCAGTAGTCGATTTTGCACTCGGTTCCGTCCCTTTCCAAGACTCGTCGGTGTTGCCTTGAAGGGCGTTCCGTTCAATATGCCGATGTTCAGGTTCTCTAATGTCTCTGTAGTGTGTGGTTTAGCGTCCAGCTGTCCCACACTGCCATTTCCCCTTTGGTCTTACGTGTGGTGCATTGGGTTGATTCCGTTACCTCTTATTCAGAGAGGAGATGACTCGCACGGTCAAGTTGATTCGAGCATGCGGGAGGGTGTGTTCAGGATGATTCCGGCTGCGCCTTTTTATGTGGAGGATCTGCCAGAGCCACTCCTATTGTGTATCTGTTTACATTTTGATGTTCTTGGTTTGTTCTTTATCTCTTGGGGGCGCAGGATATTGCGTTCTCTGGGCCCAGTGGTCTTTTTCCCCACTGGTGTACCCCCTTCTTGTGCCGATAGGATAGGAGAAGTTGTTTTGTGCTGCAGTATCGTAGTCTCTATGGGTTCCCCAGGGGGCTGGTCCTCACTCTGGGAACTCACTTTGAATGTTACTTACTCGCCCCTGCCCCAATCCATGTCCACCTAGGCGATGCTACTTTGGTAGGTGAGGTTTATACTGACTTGCTTGGCTATGGCAGAACCAGGGTCTCGTGTGGCTGTGCAGCGATTGTTTTCCTAGCCGGGTCCGAATGCCAGCAGTCAGGGCTTTAAGTGGGCCGGGGCCTGCCGGGGCTGGGCCCCCGGCAGGCGCCGAAATTTCGTTTTGAGGCGGGGCCCTGCCGGGGCCCACTAATCTCCGCGGGCAACCCCGGCCACTACACGAAAAAGCATTTTTTTCTACAGCCTGAAGCTCTCGCTCGTGTGTGAGAGCTTCAGGCTTCAGAAAAAAATGCCTTTCAGCTATAATGGTGGCGCCGCACCTGCGAGGCATCCCTTTAATCAAGGGATGCACGTGGGCCGGCACCACCATTATGGAGAAACGTGAGGCCGCTGGAAGCAGAGGGCTTTCTTTCTAAATACTGTGATGTAGGCCTGCCGGACTCGGCAGGCGAGACAGACGTGGAGCGAGGCCCTCGCGCGGGGGTTGCGCTGGTGTCGTAGTGCGCGGGGGCGGCACAGCAATAACACACACGACCACGTTCATAGGTGCCTAAACCCGGACTGGCGTTAAATCGCCAGTTCCGGTGATACCTTTATTTCTACATCCGGCTGTAGTGTGTCACGTGACCCTGCTTCTCGGGACACGTGACACCACATTCCTCCCCAAGTTGGAGGCAAAATTCCCACGTGTTAACATGACATTTTACATTGAGTCTTACTTCTGAATAGGTGAATGTCTCTGTCTCTGCCGCCGTCTTCTTTGGCATATTTCGTCTACTACATACCCCTGAAGGCGGGAAGACGGTCTGGGCTTTTCTCTGAGGCTGTATCGGGTGCTTCTTTCTCGTGGCGCATCTTCCGTGGCGGCCTCCACTTCACCATTTGCCTCTTCCGGCACTTCGGTGGTCTGCTGTGGTGTGGGCGTTTGGGGTGAGTGTACTACTTCTCCCCTCTGGGGTGACCTCTGTTCTTCCCACATTTCTTGAGGCACTTTCCTGAAGTGGGAGACGTTTCTGGTTACCGTCTCTTTTCCGCGGGTTGCCGTAATCATGCTGTGGTTGGTGGTCGTGACAGTCCACGGGCGTGCTTCGAAATTGAGGGACATTTTCTTTGGTGTTGCCCGGTTCTTGACGAGGACCGTGTCCCCCGGGTTTATTTCTCTGTGGTGTGCTCGTCGAGCAATGCTCTCTCGCTCGTTGTGTCTTTCCCGTCTTGCTTCCATCTCGACGATGTCCGGGTCTGGCGCTGTCCAGTCTGGGTGTATCGGTAGCTCCGCCTGGATGGGAACTCCAAACATGAGGGCCGCCGGACTGACCCCTGTGGCTGAGTGTGGGGTTTGTCGGTGTGTCCTCAAAAACCGATATACAGCCTTCAACCAGGGGTGTCCTTGATTCTTGGCGATCCTGATGATCTTGTTCAGTGATCCCATGAAGCGCTCTGCGTCACCGTTTGCCTGAGGCAATCTTGGGGTGATGCGTTGATGTTTAACGTTGACCTCTTTGAAAAATTCCTTTAGTTCTTGACTGGCAAACGATGGGCCATTGTCGCTTTTGATTTTCTTGGGAATGCCGTGAATTGCAAATATTTTCTCCAATGTGAGGATGGTGGTTTCTGTGTTTGTCGAGGCCACATGCTCTACTTCTGGGTACCTGCTAAATTAATCTATTACTACTAGCAGGTATCCTTCTCCGGCGATGGTGCAGTGGTCCATACTGACGGCTTCCCATCGTTTCGTGCTTCGGGGGGCGCAGCTGAGTGGTTCAGGGTTTGCTGGTCTCTGTGATGCTTGGCATGCTGTGCAGGATTCTACGATCTCCGAAATTCTCTGGTGCATGTTTGGCATCCACATTCGGGATTTTAGGTAGGCGGTCGACTTGACAATCCCTTGGTGACCACTGTGGGCCAGCTTGAGCGCCCTGGCCTCGAGGGATTCTGGTAATATGATCCTGTGTCCTTTCAGTATTACTCCTTCAGGTGCTACAGATAGTTCATGTCTGATGCCGAACAGGGCCCTGAGTTTGGCTTGGGCAGTGGTTGTTCGGTGAGACATTGACATGAGGTAGGTTTTCCAGTTGCCTGACTGTATGGCTGCGGCTGTATGTTTCAGGACTGTGTCTTCTGCTGTTTCTTGTACCACTTCTTGCAGTGTCAATGCTCGTGGTCGGGCACATGCTATCACGTGACAGACGTGTTCGTCCGTTTCTGTTGCATGGTGCTGTTCTTTGTCAGTGGCTGGCCGCGGATGGCGGAACAGGTAGTCCGCTGGATTATCCGATGCTGGGCGGTATTCTACTTCAATGTTGTAGGGTTGCAGCTGCAACATCCACTTTTCAATGCGGGCGGGAGGGTGTGGGGCGGAGCCTCGGAATATCGGGACCAGGGGCTTGTGGTCGGTGAAAACTTTCGCCTGTTTCCCTAACAGGTAGACTTTAAAGTGGCGACACCCCCACAGAATGGCCAGGGCTTCTTTTTCAATAGGTGCATAATTTAGTTCAGGTTTGGTGAGGGCTCTGCTGGCAAACGCGATTGGAAATATCGTGCCATCTTTATCTGTTTGGGTCAGCACGGCCCCTAGGCCGACCGGTCTGGCGTCGACAAGAAGTTCGGTCTGTCGGTCTACGTTGAAGAACGCCATGGTGGTGGAGGCGGACAGGGAGTCTTTTATCAGTTGAAAGGCCTGTTGGTGAACCTCCGTCCACTCCCACTGTTGATCTTTCTTGGTTAGATCCCTGAGTGGGTTGGCGATGCTTGCAAGATCAGGGATGAACCGTGCACAGTAGGTGGCCATTCCCATAAAACTTCTCACTTCCGAGGCTGATTTTGGTGGTTCAAATTCCTTTATGTCTTGCACTTTTGATGGGTCTGGGGACACTCCGGCTGCACTGAAAATGTATCCGAAGAAACAGAGTTCCTTTTTGTTGAATTCGCATTTGTCTGCGTTGAGGGTCAGTCCGGCATCCTCGAGTCGCTTTAGGACCGCTGCTAGGCGTTGGTGGTGGTCGTCTTTGTTCGATGCATATACAAGGATGTCATCACTGATGTTAGTGGTTCCCTCGAGGCCCGTGATAACTTTCCGGATCTCATGCTGGAATACTTCCGCCGCCGATGATATCCCGAAGTTGAGTCTCTTGTATCGCATCAGGCCAAGATGGGACGAAAATGTTGTGATGTATCTGGATTCTTTCGATAGTTTTAGTTGATGATAGCCGGACCGGAGGTCGAGCTTGCTGAAGATCGTCGCTCCCGTGAGATCTACAATGAGCTCGTCAATGGTGGGAGTGACATGGCGCTCACGGCCGATAGCTATGTTGGGGAGCCGCATATCGATACATATCCTTACGGCGCCTGGTTGTTTTGGCTTCTGGGCTACTACCATCGGCGAAACCCACGGGGTTGGTCCAGACGTCTTCTCGATGATCCCTGCGCTTTCGAGCTTGAGTAGTTCCTTTTCTACGGCCTCTCTCAGGTGGAATGGGATTCGCCTGTGCCGTACTGCTTTGGGTTCGATGGTGGGGTCTATGTGTAGCTTGACTGTTCTCCCTTTTAGGCGCCCGATGCCTTGGAACAGCTTTTTGTGTCGCCCCAAGAGGTCGTGTAGTTCATCGTGTTGCGCACTGAATGCAAAGTGTATCAGCTTCAACTTTTCGGCTGTTTTGCAGCTTAGGAGGGTTTCACACCCGGCGTCTACTACGTATATTCGGGCTCGGCAGCTGGCGTTACTGTGGGCGAAGTTGGATTTGAACGATCCTCGCACAGGCAGGGGCTTCTTTGATCCATAGGCGTATAGCCTGACTTTCCTCTTGAGGAGATCTGGTCTGGGGTTGAGACTGTTGAATGCTGTCACTGGCATGACATTTACTGTGGCACCGGTGTCAATGATAACTTTCAGTGGGTTTCCATTGGAGAGGATGGTGCATGTTGGTCTCCTCTTCTGTCGTGATTTCCGTGGGTCCACTGCTGATATTAGGTGCACTCGGTGTGTTCGCCTTTTTCCTTTCTTTCTCCTTTCTTTCCCTTGCCTTTCAGGGGATGAGTCACTGTCACTTTCGTCGCTTTCGCTCGTGGTTTGGGATCTTTGTGATTCGTCGACTGCCCTAGCTTTTCCTCTCCGCGTTTGGTTGGCGGGTTTCCTTGGGCGCGAATCTCCTACGTGGTTCTTGTGATGGCCGCGGGTCTGCGTCACGGTCATTCTTGTTCGGTGGATTTAGGCAGACTGCAGCGTAGTGATTCAGGCGGTTGCATTTTCTGCATGTTGACCCCCATGCTGGGCAGGAATCCCCTTTATGCCATGGGCCTCCGCACCACTTGCACGATTGGTCACGCCTTTGTGGTGGTTGCATTCTCGGGTTCTGTTTCGGGCGGGTGCCCTGGTGTCGGGAGATGGCTGCTACGTCTTCTGTTGGTCCTGGGTTGTCCAGCGGAAGCCTCTGAATGGCTGCTTCCATTACTGCTACTTGGTCCTCTGTTTGCTCGCGGAGTCTTGCCATCTCGAGGATGCGTGATAGCCGTACATTCTTCTCTGATAGTATCGCCCTCCTCAGCTTCTCGGATGAGATACCGTTGATGATTTGGAGGCGGATGGCGAATTCCTCATCTGGAAATTCGCAGCCCACGGCCATTTCGCGAAGGCGAGCGTGAAACTTGTCCACTGTCTCCTTTTCTCGTTGTCTCGCCATGCAGAAATGGAACCGCTCGTAGTCGGGGTTGAGGTCTGGTTTGAACATGTTGGAAAGGGTGGCTTTTGCTGCAGCGTAGTTGGCGTCACTACCTCTGTTCGGCGTGGCGTTGAATAGGCGCAGGGTGGCAGATCCCATGTTGAGGAGGAGAAAGGTGCGCATTTTTTTGGGCGCAGTGATGTCTCTCGCGTCGAGGTGCATCTCGAACTGTTGTATCCATATTTCCCATCTAATGGCCGCTCCGTTGGTGAACGGGTCGAAAGGCGGCATGAACGTGGTTAGCGTGGGGTCTGTGCGTTCCTCGGTGAGGCTCCTCCTCGACGTGGACCTGGCGCTGGTCTCTGATGGGCTGGACGTCGGGTCGGACATGTTGTGTTGTGCGGTGTTACAGCGCTGAGTTGCAGCTTACCGTGTGGTGGTGGTTGGGCCTGGTGGGCGTGCAGCGCGTGGTCTCACGTGCGGTGCCTTGGCTGGGTAGGCCTGCGTGTCTTGCTTCTCCCTCGTCGTGGGGTAGTGATTTGCTTCTGGATGCAGCTGCCAGGGCTGAGGAGGCTGCTACCTGGGCTGTTGTTAGATGTGAAGAAAACATTTTTTTTTTTTTTTTCTTCCTTGTTGGGGCCCTGGGGTACTGGGGCCCCACTTCGCCGCTGCTGGAAGTTGACTCCGATGGTGGGCGGGGCCGGCGTCGCTATCCTGCCGGCTCCGCGAGTGTGTAAGCGCGGGTCCATGGGTGCGAAGACCTCCGTTGTTGTCGGGGCTCGCAACCCACTTACCGCCTCGTCGCCAGTGTGATGTAGGCCTGCCGGACTCGGCAGGCGAGACAGACGTGGAGCGAGGCCCTCGTGCGGGGGTTGCGCTGGTGTCGTAGTGCGCGGGGGCGGCGCAGCAATAACACACATGACCACGTTCATAGGTGCCTAAACCCGGACTGGCGTTAAATAGCCAGTTCCGGTGATACCTTTATTTCTACATCCGGCTGTAGTGTGTCACGTGACCCTGCTTCTCGGGACACGTGACACCACAAATACTGAAGCTCCCGCGGATTCGCGGGAGTTTCAGTCTTTAGGAAAAAGGCCTCTGCTTCCAGTGGCCTCACCCTTTCAGCCTTAATGGTGACGCTGCCCCTCGCCAGCTGGGGAGGGGCAGCACCACCATTAAGGCTGAATAGGCGAGGTGCTGCCCCCTGCCAGGCAAGCCTATACAAAATAAATGCAGAGATCAGCACCCTCTGCCACATAGGGGAGAGGGTGCTAATCTCTACAAAAGGCTGCCTGGCAGCGGTGCCAGTAGCCAATTGAGCCGGGGCTCGTCAAGGGGGCATGGCCTAACGGCCCAACAAGACCCCGTTGTTAGGCCACGCCCCCTCGATGGGCCCCGGCTCGATTTGAAGTGCCACTTAAGGCACTGCCAGCAGTTCTCTGTCTTTTCTGGGAAGGACAGTGGGCAGTACAGCTTTGGCAGGGCCTTCCTTATGTCAGCTCGGTGGGTCGCACTGGGTGTAGGTTGATTTGTGGTATCCTGACTTCCCTCGTACTGATAGGGTATTCCGCAGGCTATTCGCCTAATGTTAGATATGGCTGTGTCGCGCCTGGCCACTGGTGCAGGGCGTCCCCTGGTTGCCACCGTTTCCTCACTCCTCTTGCACTTGAGTTGGGGGTAGCAGTGGTGAAGCGTCTCTTGACTTGTGCTTGGAGTGTTTCTTGAAGGGCCTGTCCCTCATCCGTATCTATTTGGCCACTGGCCATCCACTCTCCCCTCTCCTTGTCACTTGCACTTTCAAATGGGAATATATAATTGAAATTCCTTTTGTGGCCGTAGTATGGGGAGAGGTTCTACCCATTTGCGTTATACAGCGGGTATTGGTATGCAGGCGTTTGAGGTGAGTATTGAAGAGGATCCGTGGGGCTGTTGAACTCACTGCCTTGTGTAGGCCTGCTTTTCAACTGGTCTGGATGCTGCATGTTTGTAGTAGCTGTTTTCCCTCCTTTGGAGGCTGGAGTGGGAATGGGCGGGCGCACATGTGCGTCAGGGGCCTCTTTGCGAGCTGCTTCACTGTGACTTCTCTGGATGTAGGGGCCTCCGGCCTCCTCAGCTGCGCAGTCCCACCTCGCTCTCCATGGATACCACCAGTATCAGCCCCAGAATGCACCCTCATGCGCAGCGCGGGCGGCGAGGGAAGAGGGTCAGTTATTCTGCGGCGAGAGACACCCATCTCACTTCTATCATCCCACAGCCGGCAGCCGCCCCTATTTTCTAGTTTTTGAGGGGCCAGCGCTCTCCTTCAAAGCATGCATACACGCAGGGTTTCAGTTTTGTTTTTGGACCGAAGTTTCAGATGCCGTTTTAGAGTAGTTCGCTGTTCTGATTTTCAATGGAATTTTTGCCACAGGGAGGGCAGGGGTCCTCATCTAGCAGCGTCTTGATTTCTGTTCATGGGTGGGGGTCCGCAAGTGGGGGCTCATTCCACTTTTCGGGGCAGCAATGATGGAGCGCACACAGAGAACATGTTTGTCTCTGCGCCCCCTGGTGGCCCATCAACTCAAGTCTTTTTAATGTCTAACCTTGCTTTTACTTTTTCTTGCAGGTTCTGCGGTCGTGGACGAAGCGCGCAATGCAGTGATACCAAGAAGAAGATTTCAATGTCCCTGAAGTCTTGAAGGTGAGCTGCGGTGTCAAGATGAAGAGTTTGGTGCTCCGGAAGGCGTGATGGTGAGCTGCTGTGCCAAGATGAAGTGTTTAGTGCTCCGGAAGGTTTGAAGGTGAGCTGCGGTGCCAAGATGAAGAGTTTGGCGGTCCGCAAGATGTGAAGAAGACGTGCACAGGTAAGAGCTGATTCCCCAGATGGTAAGTATGGAGATAGGAAGCAGGATTTCCAAGGTAAATTCAAATCTCGGGTGGTGGTGAGTGTTACGCTGCAGGGATGTGCAGAATAATGCGAAGCATCTGCATCATGGATTGGAGCAGCCTTTATAGCTGTGAGCGTGGGCACGCCCACTAGGCCTGGCTTGCCTGCCAAACCCTGCCACTCCTAGTGAGTCAGCATGTGCAAAGCAACCCAGTAAATAGCAGCCCCACCCAAGATTACACGTGGGGCCGCTTTAAGTGATGAAAGTGTCCAAGTTAAATGCACCTTGCACCCGGAATGAGGTGCTATGCTTATAATAAAAACATTTTGTCGCTTATAAATGTTTCTTGTTGTCTGTTATTTATGAGCCTGGCGCCAAAGGCGCCAGGACTGTGTCCAACCGGGCCCTGTCTGTGTTCTTGGCCCGATGACCATGACACCCCTTCAATAAGCCTACATCATAAGGGCCTGTAGTCTGTAAGGCGATTGGCAATTTTTCCAAGTCTTCATCAAAAAATGCTGGGTGCTGTCGCATTATCGCCATGCACTGTGTGATCTCTCTTTTCTCTATTCTAATCCGATATGTGATGCTGATGAAGAACACTACTTCATTATCTTTTGGGCCATCTCTAAACATGTCCTTGTCAGTGACATCAGTCAGACTACACGCTTTTTCAACAGCTATCACTGTCCTCCATGGTCTACCCTCAACATCCGTTACTTCAAGCATTGACAGTTCCCCTCGTACTAAGGCTGCATCTAATTCTATTGGGATGGTCTGTCCCCCCTCTTTGTCCATGGGTATGTTTGTCTCAACAACAATTAATCAGGTATTCTTATAGACTTTCTCACTAAGCCAGGTAGCCATGTCAACGGAATGCTCACCATATAAAGAAAAACCTTGGCTCCATTGGAACTCCTCGCAGAGCCATTTGAACTGTAAATGCTGATATAAATTTGCCCACGTTTGTGTATTGTATTCCAGGAGTGGAACACACTATCCCTTCATCAGTAAAAGAAATCATCATGTTGAGTTTTGTCATCAAATGTCTTCCCAAAATGTTAACTGGTGCCTGTCATGAATACAATATTGGAACAGATATGTCACACTCTCCTATAGAGACTGGCAATTCAGCAGTAAAAGGAACTCACCTCGTAGCTCCAGAGAACCCTTGAACATTCATGGCGATTCCCAACATTGGATATTTTCCCTCTTGTACACATGAACGAGCAGCACCAGTGTCTACTAAAAATGAAAAAGGTTTGCCTACTATAGCCACCTCAACCCTTGGTTCCTCTTGGGGGTCTGGTATCACCGGTAGTACTGAACACATCAAGTCACCCTGTGAGCTGTCCTATTGCAGATACATACATAACCCTGTACCCGTGAAAGGATTTCCTCCAACCACAGTGACACCCCCTACACTAGGTGTCAATAACGGTCCTGTGTTTACATTCTGCTGTATTTGCATTGGGGCATGCTGCAATTGCCCGTGCACTGGATTCATCTGTGCTTGCTATAATTGCTGTAACTGCAGTGCCTGTTGCATTTGTGATGACTGTATCTGATGCATCGCCTGATCTTGGGCAAAGCCTTCCCCAGCTTGTGAGCTATATACTGGAAGATAAGCTGTCCCCCTCTTGAGAATTGACCATTCTGTACATACCCTTGGCTCCCACATACACGCACAATGTGCTCTGTCATCCCACAACTCCAACATACAGGAGGAGCCCTTCTAACTAGTCCCCCTTGGTTGAACCTTCCTTACGCATTCTGATTCTCATTCTGTACATTCTGAAAAACATCTTGGTTGTTTTGGAATCTACCCCTTCCTTTACACCCAATGCCTCTACCTCGTGGTACAAACCCATTCCCTCCTTGGTCCATCGGGTGCTGATTATTCGCCTGTGATGTACCCATTGTTTGCTGTACTCCCAACCCTTCTCTGCTTGTCATTACCACCCCTTATATGGCATATTTTGATGATTTCTTCTGAACTAGTTTAGGTTCCTCGAGCTTCCTAATCTCTTCTCTCTTCTTGTTTTTCTCCTGCAACAGCTAACAGTGATGCACTATTGTCAACAATATTTCTGCCTATGGTTTTTCTTCCATTCCCACTTGCTTTTTCATTTGCCTCTGTATTTGCTCGGCAACCCTTGACATAGAATGTGGTAAACTAATGCCACTGTTTTTTCTGACGGTGCCCTTGTTTCAAGAGTCCAACGCTCTTAAATGTCCTGAATGTAAGCAAGAGGATCCTCGTCTTCTTTCATCTTATGTGTCATGATTGCACCCATGTCTGATGTGTCAGGATATTGTACCCTGAGAACTGTCCAAACATCTGCTCTGCAATTATTAAATGACACTCCATCATGTTTCGTGTGATGTGCTGTCACACTCAAATAGCCTGCTCTCTACCATATGTCATCGGCTCTTTCCCCAGGAACGGCTGCTAGGAGATCGTTAATGTCCCCTAATGCCCTGGTATTTCCTACAGTCATTTTTTCTAATTCATAAATCCATTTTCCCATTTTCCTGCCCCTGCTGTTAAACTTGGGAGTTTACAATTGTCTGTGTCTATCTGAGGCCATGGAATATATTGCTCCTCCTTTTTCCAATAAGGGAAACCGCGTAAACCCTAACCCACAATTGGCTCCCATCATCTGCCTATCCATAGTAGGGACAATGGTTCCTGACTACCTTCATCCAGGAAACAATCTTAACCTTCTCACAAATGGCAGTGATCCTCTTTTCTCAATATATGATTGTCCTTTAGGACGCTCTGGATATGCTACGGGATATGGCATCCTATCCTTTGGTTGCTCTAGAACAGACCATCTTACTTCCTTGTCCTCTTGCAGGCTTCCCTTCGGGGCACATGCACCTCCTCCTGTCATGATTCCTGCCCCTCATGTCCCCAGCCCTCCAAGATGTCAGGCTGGAGCCAGGCCATAATCACCTTCATGGCCCTCAAGGGCCTCTCCATCCCTCCAAAGACCCACTTGGAGTCAGACTTGGCGCTTGTGGCACCAGACTCACTCACTCTCATAGGATAGCATTGGGGATTGGACTTGTAGTGCATTGATGGGGACAAGATGGATGCCCCCACATATTTCGGTTCCCAGAACTACATGTGCCGTCTAGTTTTTTGGGTGTGGTTCAGCCCAGAGACACCTGGGATACGCAGAGACTATTTAAGCCATACCCAGGCTGAGAAACATGCTTTGCGTTTTCTGCACCTGCAGCATGACACTCACAGTGCTCGGATCGGTCTCCAGTAGGCCTGCATCTTTCTTCTGCGCTCAGCTCCTGCAAGAACAAGAACACCTTTAGGAACAGCCTTACCTTGCGGCACTTCTGCCCATCATTCATCGCTCCTTCTGTTCTGCGGGCATCTTTGGCGGTGTCATTCCCATCCCGGCACGCCGCTTCCAAAGGAAAAGTGAAAAGAACAGAAAAAAGGCATTAGTAAGCATTCTGCAAATCTTCGCTTATTTTTAAATACTGTACGAGTTTCAAACGCTTACCTGAATCCCAGCCGCTCTGGGAGAACTCTCTCTCCGGAACTTCTCATCCATCTGCAAGAGGGAAAAGACACTCCAGGTTAGTGTGGAAACATCTAGAGGCCCTGCATACCGCGCTTACCCACCGCATTTGTTCTTCATAACTGGCATCCACGCTGAAAACGTTGCGGTACCTAAAAGACACAGAAAAATAACTCAGTTCAATGCAAATACGAAAGGGGTGCATTACGCATCGCGCGCTCACTCACCTTCAATGCTACTTATCTCAGCAGCATGCCGCCATCCCCGGACGCCGGCCATCATCTAAGGAAGGAAAGGAACGAAGTTAGAGAACTGTTCAAAAGACTCATACTTACCTGTCAGACTCTTGCCAGTGAAGCAACTAGGCAGCACTGAGCCCGTATCAATCAACGCGCTCCTGTGCTGAAAGCAAGGCGGAGAGCACACTATCCAAGAAAACAAGGTGAGCTGTGGATCAAAGGGAAGGGTTGGACCCCGAGGAAGAAGGGGTTCAAGCACACAGAGACAATAGGGAGTTAAACTCTACTAATCCTGTGTTTCAGGCCCAGTCTCCAGTCGAATAGCCTCCAGGGAAGGGTTTGAGGTCGTAAGAGGTCAGAACAGTCTGAGGAGCGTCCCTGTGGATACCAGGTGAGCGTTACACCTCCCTCTTCTACACAGACAGATTGTTTTTTCTCGTCTGACATATCTAGTCACCAACTAGTGTTACTCTCATCCCCTTCACCCTTATCCAAAGTCAGTGTGCTTAAGAAAAAGGCTGTATGCTCCAGGCTAAACAAATTGTCCTCTTCGCTTTGTGATTGGAAGACCAACGTGTGATATCCTTTCCCTCGGCTTCCTGATTTACTAACTTCCCTTAATTCTTGATAGCCTTTATCGATGCTATCTCTGATACTTCATATATCCAAGTTCTCTTCAATGGCTACTCTAGATGGCCCTGACATTGCTCACTGTAACCGGAGGAACTACTTTATACTTCCCCATTGTATTGCTGAACTTAGTTCCATTTGCTCCTTATGAATGCGATCAATATCGCGCTCCCGCTGTCTTCTCTTTTGTTCTAATTCTTCTTCTAATTCCCTTTGCTTTCTTGCTTCCCATCCAATTCTTTCCTCTTCCTGTCTTATCTCCTCTCTTTTTGCCCCTGGTCCCCTGTCTTCCTCTTGTTTTCATCTTTGTATTTGTTTATCCTTTAATTATTCTGTTTCCTTCTCTGCTTTTTTCCACTCTTGTTGATCCTGTTCTTCTAATGCTCTCTGCCCGTGTTCATGCTTCCTTTGCTCCTCTGCCCTTTCTTCTTTCTTTTCTTGCTCCTCCTGAGACATGGGTTCTTGCTGCTGTCTGCTTTTTCTTTGATGCTCATCTTCCTTCAATCTTTTTTCTCGTTCCTTGTCTTTTCTATCCTGTTCGTTCTGATCTTCTCTTTGCCTTACTTCTTCGATGCTCTTCCCATCTAGCTTGAGCAATATCTGGCCTCCCATAAATTCATTCTATACGAGTGTTATTTTGTCAGCTTTATCCTTCTCTCCCTTCAATCCCTTGATCTCTCATTCTATCTCTGTCGATATATTCAATCGTTTGCTTTTCTACCCTCTTAAAGATCTCTTCTCTCTTACTCTCTTCTGGACTATTGTCACTGCTATAAGTGGGCGGTACGTACATTGGATTATTATACCCAAGCACCACTTTCAGTTCCTCTAAAGGATACAATCCTATGCCTTCCTTACTATCGGCGTTTATTTCTGGCGAGCTATGGGCAGCAGAAAGCTTGACACATTCCTCCTCACACTGATTAAGCATCCACATTTTAGGTGGTGGATCCTCCCTCTCTTCTTGGTACATCTTACAAAGCTCTAGAATAGCTAATACTTTTTCTAAGTTCTTTCCCGTGTATGCAACATGCAAGTATGTGGTCATGTGTTTCAATACTGCTCTGGCATGAACGTCATATCTGCCGTGCCTTTCACTGATTTTGCACTATACTGTTTGAGTTTTGGCATGTGTTTTGGCAATGCCTACCATAAATGCATCAGAGGAGTAATGTCTCCCATTGTGACAAGTCTCAATTGACTGTCAATGCTTAACTGTGTTTTCAAAAAACCTTTATAAAAACAACAAACATGAGCACGCTACAACAATCGCCCCTCAAAACCTTTATCTCTCCAATTTTTTCTGTCTACCTCTGAATTGGCACCGATTGCTTCCTTAGATAGATAACCTAACTTTTTAACCTTGTCTCAATTATCATACAACATTTTGTATTTTGTATCACTCATTGACACCTTCATTTCGACACAAATACATAAACAGACAGACATGTCGACTCTTTAAATAAACCTTAGTGATCACTCTTAATCTCTGTTCCTAATAGTACCCTGATCACAGAGTTTAGATATTCTTCTTATGCGAACCTGTCCTGCATGTAGCCTAAATTACTCTGAATGGAATGTAAGACAATCTCTTCTAAAACCCCTTGGGTTAGGACACTCAGGCCTTCTCTTCTATCTCTCTCTTCATATACAAAAAAAAATCTCCTGTTAACCCTGTTCCTTTTTCCGTTCCTTGGGTTACTTTCTAAACTATCACATCCCCATCCCCTCAGTTTGCCATTCCCCTTAGTCTACTCACAATTTGCTTGTTGGACTTAAAGCCTTTGGTATCAACTTCTTCCTCAAATCGACCACTTTCGCCTTCCATCCGCAAAACACCTGTGGAAACCAGGCAGGGATTTCATCAAAGAGGGACCCTGCCCACCGCCTCAATTCTACTTGCAAGTTTTCTATTCAGCCACTCTCCACAGGATCTTCTGGCTAGATGATGATGGATGTACGATCGTCTGAATCTCTGGAGTCTGCAGGTCGATGGGTCTTCCATTTAACTATCCGACAATGCTACCATGTGAACCCACAAATGGGTCCTTTAAATCAGTAAAACATCATACAAGAATGGGAATGCAGAATAACTCTTAAACCAAATAATAAGACCGACTGAGGAAGTTTGACAAAATGTCTCCTCCAACTGTTTTATTTTCAATGATCTAAAACAGGGAGTTACAACAGACATCAACGGACATTCAATCGTAATCTCAATCATTTTGCATGAAAAACTCACTTAGGTACGAAAGATTTGTCATAAGTGACGTCATACTACATGGCAAACTAAGAAAACCTATGTGGTATTGTGATAGGTTCAAGGGGAACATCTAAGTATACTTTCTCTAAGGGTTACGAGATACACAGTACACCATTGGCTCTCAAACTATAAGGCCCTTCATTATATGGCCTTCTACAATTGGTTGGCATGCTGGTGCTCTTCTGGAATGTTCGGCTCACTAGCAGCATGTAAGCTGGGACCCCAGTTGCTGGTGGGTGGACTTGACGGTGTCTCCCACCCAAATAGCCCTACATCTCTCATGCCTTCTGCCATTCAGATTATCTTTGAACTTGGCCTTGCAAAGTATCACTGCTCCTGAGAATAAAAGGGAGTGTAGGCACATCATTACCGTAGCTCAGGTCTACACATCCACTCCTATTTTCATCCTTGGCTCACATGACGGGCCACTACATCCTTTAACACCAGGCCAGAGAGCTATTCCAGGCCTTTCCTTGATCTTCAGCTGTTTTCTTACTGTGACACACATCCCTCTGATCCCTTTTTCTTCACCGGTTTGAACTTATTATTATTAAATATGTGACACCGATGTCTGGAATTCTACATAATGGCGGTACCGCCTGCTGTCTATTCACTAGGCATAGTCAGCCTTTATGATGACTTAATCTAATTGTGTTACAGCATCTGTACAGTTATAAAACGGCTTGCATTTTCTGCAGTGCTCTTCACACATGCAATTTTCATCTCGTATATGAAAGTCACCAGCCTCTTTTCTTCTCATCTTCATATTCCTTTGGGAACCTCCACCAAGAGATTGTCATCTCTGCAAGATAGGGTCATCTTAACGGATACCTTGTCTCAAAGGGTCTTTGTGAAATAGGCACCATCACTAGCATTGCGCATGTCGCAATTTCCAGCTTCCAAGATATAGGCAGAATGGGGCGGGACTTCCTGCAGAGGCATTCAGCTGCTACTGTACAGATGACTTAAGCCAATAGAAGATAATGAGTTGGCAAGTGAAGCGGCTGGTAAGTCAGTATGGTCGTTAAGGCCTAAGTTCAAGTCCCCCAAGTGGAGTACTTGGGAGGGTGGTTTGTGTTCTCTTGTAGGATTTGAAGAATGTCTTCTTCAAATGTGAGGATGGGACCGAGAGGGCGATAGACTGATTGGGTAGTGTAAAGAAGGCATGGTACCTGAAGTATGACAGTCACAATAAGTACAGTTCAAGGGTGTTAATTGCATTTTACCAGGGTGAGATACACGTCTATCTATCCCTAACTTCTAACGATGAGAGCAAGCTACATCCATTAAATAAAAGAAAACGCTGTCCTGGTCGTGTCTTGTCAAAACAAAGATGGCCTATACTAAAAAAATCCTATTTCCATGCCTTACTCTAAAGAACAAAAGCGTGTGGGATGATGACTTGTGTAACGAAACAGTGAGTAACAAATGAAAGGTCCATGGGGCTTAGTAGTTCAGGACTGCTGAACTGTAACTCTTCTTGCCCACTTTTTCCACACAGGACAAGGCGGAACAGTGTAGCACCTGCAGCACACCCTGACTTCTTATTATTTGGAGGCAGTCTCTAAAGCACACCAGGATATGATATGATATGATATGATATGATATTTTATTTATATTGCGCCCATACACAAGTTTTTCAGGGTGCGATGAGGCAAGGGCGGGGTGCAAGGGAGGGCAAACAACGATCTTACTGGTCCCTGTGACATTGAGAATGTGCAGGTACAGCGGAGCGGGAAGGGCGAAAGTGCAAGGTGCAGGGGAGGAGTGGAAAGTGCTGATCATGTGATCAAAACAACAACATGTAGTGCGGCCAGCAGGTGGCAAGTACATGAATAAGATACAGACAATGGGTGTCTAATAAGTGCAGGAAGGGGACTGTAGAGTTGCAGATACAGACACAAGTGCAAAGGATGCCAGGAGGTAGTGCGGGTATGCGGCTGAGTGGGCAGGGATCAGCGCCCAAAATCAGAGGGTAGCCAAGTGCCCAGTGCCGAAACAGACAGAGATCAGCAGGGGAGAGGTTGAGACAAGGCAGAAGAAAAGAGGAAGGTCTTAAATTGCTTCCAGAACCAAAGATGGTTCTCCTCAAGTTTCAGGGAGGCGGGGAGGCTGTTCCAGAGGGAGGCCCCAGCTGAAGAAAGAGATCTACTACCAACTCGTTGCTTGGAGAAGTGACTGACCTTGAACGATTTGGAGGTGAAGGAGCGAAGAGCTCGAGTAGGAAGGTATTTCCGAAGGAAGAGTTGAGGTATTGCGGACCCAGGCCCCCGAAGGCCAATTGGACAATGCAAAGGGTCTTGAACTTAATCCTTGCAGCCACTGGGAGCCATTGTAGAGATTTCAGGGCTGGAGAGATACGATCCCTGGGCTTGAAGCCAAGGACAAGTCTCACAGTCCTGTTCCGGATGAGTTGCAGATGGCAGAGAGTAGTAGCAGGCATATTTAGAAAGAGGCCATTGCAGTATTCCAGCCTAGAGAGAATCAGAGCTCTAGAGACAGTGAAATTCTGGGGGAAGGAGAGGAAAGGAAGAATACCTCTGAGGAGGAGCAATTGGTAGTTTGACTTCTTAGAGACGTCAGAGATGTGTGGAGAAAAGGAAAGCGGGGAATCAAAGATAACACCGAGGGTCTTAGCCTCACAGGTGGGAGCAGGGAGAGGGCCAAGGGAGGCCTGCTAGAGAGTGACAGGAAAGGAAGGTGCAGGAGTGCCAATGGTATGTCTTACTGGCATTAAGGCAGAGGTTGTTGGCCGCACATTACTCCTGGATTGCAGACAGACAGTCCGAGATGAGAGAGGGAGAAGAGGTGGCAGAGATGAGTCGGAAAGCAAGCTGAGTGTCATCCGCAAAGCACTGGAAACTGGTGCAGAGAGAAGCAATGCAGTGGGTGAGTGGTGCCAGGTATTGGTTGAAAAGCCAGGGAGAGAGGTTAGACACCTGGGAACACCACAGGTGGAGAGTGAGATAGAAGTAAGGAAGGACCCAAGTTGGACCTGGGAGGGTCAGCTGGAGAGGAAGGAGGCCAACCAGGCCAGAGCCTGATCAGTGATAACCAGGTTAATACAGAGGAGGTTGAGCAGGATGGCATGTTTGACTGTGTCAAAGGCAGAAGAGAGATCGAGTAGGATAAGGTCAGAAGGGAGATTAGAATCAGGATTGGAGAGCAGGTCTTCACAGATGTTCAGGAGAGCAGTTTCTATGCTTCTGGATGCTCTGAAACCAGACTGATGGCCATGGAGACAACCAACAGTATTAGTGTGAAGTATAAGCTGGGAGATGGCAAGCTTTTCCAGACATTTGCCTAGGAAAGAAGTGATAGAGATCGTGCGATAGTTAGACGGGCAGAAGAGGTCTGCTGTGGTTTTCTTGAGAAGAGGGTAAACAAGAGTGTGCTTCAGAGGGGAGGGGACGGCTCCAGAGGCAAAGGAGTGGTTGCAGAAGTCGGCTAGGGCAGGAGTGAGGGTGTCAATATGGTCCCTGATGGTTTTGGATGAATAGGGAAGAACCTGTTTTGATGAGACTTTCATAGATTCGACTTGTCTGGAAATCTTGTTAGGGGAGAGCAGAGGAAAGGAAGAGAAAGAGGGAGGAGAGGCAGCTGCAGGGAGGCCTGAGGTATCAGAGAGAGAGAATAGGGAAGAGGAGGAGAGGACGAGAGGGTGAACAGGATGTCCTGGGTTTTAGAGATGAAATGAGAGGCCAGGGCCAAACAGAGGGCCTGGGAGGGAATATGAGAGGTAGTGACAGTGGCAGGATTGGCCTGAAGCTTGCAGATTTTAAAGAGTTCAGCCAAGTTGTTAGATGCCACAGAGATGCAGGCTTGGATGTGGTCTCTCTTGTTATTGCAGACAGAGAGCCGGTATTGCCTTTGGGGCAGGCAGCAGGCCAATTTGTCAGAGGATGCACAGGATTCCCGCCATTTCCTCTCAGCCACCCTACACTTGCGTTTAAGGGTGACTATGTCAGAGTCGTACCAAGAGTTGCACTTGGCTTTGGGCTTCAAGCAGATCCTCATGACAGGGGCAAGAACATCGATGGTATCCGAGATAGCAGAGTGGAGCTTGGAAAGGGCAGAGTCAGGATGAGAATCAGCCAGGGGTTGGGGAGGGGGAGAGAAAGTGGCAGCGAAAGCCTCAACTGACACACGTTTCATGGGCCGGATGACCGAGAAGGTGGGTGGCAGTGCTGGAGCAGTCTTGGCCTGCGGGATGGAGAGGGAGAGATGGGAGAAAAGAAGAAAGTGATCGCTCCAGTAGAGAGGAGTGGTGAGAGGGTAATAGAGGGGGGAGTCGGAGGAGATGAGAACATCCAGAATGTGCCCTGCAGAGTGAGTCGGGCCAAATAGAAGAATGGAAAGAGAGAGAGAGTCACAGAGGTCGCGAAAGAGTACAGAAGAGGAACAGGAAGCATCCAGGTGGATATTGAGGTCCCCAAGAAGAAGGAGTTGAGTGGTTGAGGCCAGGAGGGAGAAGGAGAGGTTGGCCCACTCGGAGAGGAAAGAGGTAGTCTGGCCAGGTTGCCGATAGATAGTAGCAATGGCGAGAGAGTGGCCAGTAGAGTGAGAAAGCCTACAGACAAGGCATTCAAAGGAGGAGTAGGTCTGCATAGGAATTACAGAGGAAGGAATCCACTCAGGGAACATCAAGGCTACACCTCCCCCTATGGAAGGGTTGGATCTGGGTGTCGAGAGGATCTTGTAGCCATCAGGGAGGAGAGTTCAAAGCTTGTGACAGAGCTGGCTGTGAACCATGACTCAATGAGACCGAGGACATCAAGGTTGAGTTCTTTCAGGAGATGCAGATGTCAGAGAAGTGTTTGATAGCCGAGTGAGAGTTGAGAGTGGCAATGTGGAGAAGGTTGACAGCCTTGAAAGACTTCCATGAAGGGGTACAAATCAAAGGTACACCCTACGGAGGTGTAGAGGAAGTGTGAGGTGGGCAGAGGAAGGAGGAGACGGCAAGGTAACCAAGGAGAAGGCAGAGGTGGGAGGCAAGGAAGCCAGAGAGGAGAGAGAGAGGGCACAGCAGGAGAAGGAAGGAAGTTGATGAGGCGTGGGAAGTGTCTATCAAAGAGGAGAAGGTTGGCCTGAGGGTCTTGGACGAGGATGGTGCCATTCATGTAGACATTAATGATCCCACCGAGTGCCACCATTAATGGGTGAAGAGAAAGGAGAGAGCACAGAGACCATCTGAGGAGTCCAAAGGTCTGGTGAAGGAAGAACAAAGGGTATGTCGGTGAGGGGCTGTCTAGAGGATGCGCTGGTGTAGGTATCACCGATAGGGAGGCCAGGGTTAGAGACCAAGATATCCTTTTTGATCTTCTTCCTACCAGACTTAGTGAGAAGGGTAGGATAGTCAATGGAGAAACAGTTAGAGAAGATAGGAGACACAGAGAGCGCCATAAGTGATGTGGAGGAGGGTGAAGAGGAGAGAGGGGGGTGAGAGAAGAACGGAGGGGGGCAGGAGAGGCAGAGCAAGACAGGAACAGCACGATTGACACCTGAAAGAATAAAACACATTTCTGGCATGTCTGTTCCAAATACGCAGAAGGAAGTCAGAGCCTTAATAGGTATGGCTTCTTACTGTAGGTTGTGGATCCCGAACTTTTCACTAGTGATAAAACCGATGTTGGCTTTGACGAAGAAGGGCATTTCTTTGCCGCTGCCATGGAAATCGGAACATCAACGATCATTTGAGCTTCTCAAAACCGCGTTATGCTGTGCACCGGTTCTGGGTACTCCAAATTATGACAAGGCCTTTGTGTTGTTTGTGCATGCATGTGATGGATGTGCTTTGGCTGTGTTAACACAGGAACATGGAGGGAAGAATAGGCCGTGCGGCTACTACTCTTCCGCCCTTGACCCTGTCGCATGCGCTCTGACAAGATGTTTGCGAGCTGTCGCTGCTGCTGCTGCATCTGTAAAACAGAGTGAGGGAATGGTCTCAGGCCACAACTTAATTTTGATGGTACCTCACTCTGTATATGTCTTATTGAATAAGACCCAAACGCAACACCTCACCTCTGCACGACTGACGAGGTATGAATTAATTATGTTTGCCCCTCACATTCAAATTAAGAGGTGTTGTGTTCTTAATCCGGCTGAACTTCTACCTTTCCCGCAAAATACTGTTTGCGGTGACAAAGAATTACATGACTGCCTGTATACCACTGAACAGGAAACGAAGGGCAGGATAGACCTTATAGATACTCCTTTGGGTAATGCTGAAGGGGAGCTGTTTTGTGATGGCTCCTGCTTCAAACTCCCCGATGGTACATCTACAGTTGCTTACGCAGTTACTACGTTGAGTATGGTTGTTGAAACTAAGAGAATAACTCCGTGCAGGCCGCAGAGATTATAGCGTTGACCCAAGCTTGTGAACTCTCCAAAGGGCATATACTAAACATATATACTGATAGCCAGTACGCCATTGGGGTGGTTCACAACTTCAGGAGGCTCTGGTCGGAAAGAGGGTTCCTAACCTCACATGGGACCAAGATTCAGCACTGTCTCCTGATAGTGCAATTGCTCTCGGCACTCTCACTCCCTAGACAGTTAGCGATCATGAAATGTGCAGCACATCGTAAGGTCGTAGATGATGTGGGAAAAGGGAACGCTTTTGCTGACCAGATAGCCAGGCAAACGGCTACAGACCTTAGCGCAGACATGTATGCTCTAAGGGAAACAAAAGATGCCTATGTAATGGATGAGGGTATCGGGTCTGTGCGAGATATCCAAACTGATGCCACAATAGAAGAGTCTAAAAAGTAGGCCGAAGGAATGGGGAAACTAGATGACTATGGGTGTTGGGTGGATACATCTGAAGGGAAATGGTTGCTTCCTGATTCATATGTGCTGGCAATGGTTACGATGGCACACGGTCCTGCGCATGTGTGTGCTCAGCAGATCACGAAAATGTTAGAACAAGTGTGGGGAATGATAACATTTTGAAGATTGCACAGCGACATGTTCAGAATTGTATGATTTGTTTACAGCACAATGTGGGGAAGTGGAAAGTAACTCTAAGGGGAAGCTATGGGCCCCCTTCTGTTCCCTTCGAGGTCATCCACTTTGATTTTATTGAGATGGAACGGTGTAACAATCTAAAATATGTTCTTGTGATTATTTGTGCTTTTAGTAAATGGGTCGAGGCTTTCCCCGTTAAGGATGCTACTGCCATGACCACTGCAAAGACTATGGTAAAATAATTCTTTCCACGATTTGGGCTTCCAAGGGTAATTTGGTCGGACAATGGTCCCCATTTTGTTGCAGCAGTAATTTTGCAGATATGCACAGCGTTACACATTGAAAAACGATTTCACTCAGGGAGGCATCCTCAAAGTGCAGGGTTGTTAGAGAGACATAACGGCATCCTGAAGAATAAGCTTGCAAAAATATGTGCCGGCACCAAACTGAAATGGGCAGATGCCTTATCTATTGTATTGTTAGCCATGCGCACCACTCCTCAAACTAAGACTGGGCTCTCCCCATTTCAGGTAGTGATGGGGAGACCTGCTAACATTTGGGGCCTTCCGAAGCCCAAAACCTTGAGGGAGGTCGAGAATGTATTGCTTGTAGACTACTGTAACCAGTTGACTAAAAATCTGTATCTCATTTATCATCAGGTCCAATCAGCTTTACTTTTACGGTTTACGGGCCCAGGACACGATATTCAGCCTGGAAGTTGGGTCCTAGTGAAGGCCTACGAAAGGTCTTCCTGTCTCGCTCCTCGCTGGCGGGGTCCCTATCAGGTACTGTTGGTCACCCAAACAGCAGTGCGGGTGGCTGGAAAGAAGCATTGGATCCACGCGACGCATGTCTAGAAACTTCCTCACCCGACGCCACATGTTACAGAAGAAGCAGAACCCCTCGCTGGTGCTACAATCTCTGATTCTGGAGTAGCAAACAACGCTGTGAGTGTGTCGGAGAACGTCTCTGAGCCTGTGGAGCTTGGGGAACAGTCCATTTCGTCTCCACACTCTTTGAAAAAGTCACTTCCGGAAAACGTTCTTTCAAGTTCTGCGACTTCCGTCGCCGCCAATACGTTGCTTCCCTCAGGAAGTGACGTTACCTTATTTCCGGATCAAACAGTACCGGGTACCACCAGGTACGACCTTCGACGAAGAAAATAGAACTACGGCACGGGTCTTTTCTGTGCATCTGAAAAGAAGAAGTGATTGAAAGTTTTCTCTTTTAAAAGAAAGTTCCTTTTGAACAAAAGGAAAAAAAAAAGGGGATTCTGCTGGCTAGGGTTTGGAAGGACTAAGAAGTCGCGCGACCGTAGTGTCGTCAGCAACGAACATTGGGGTCGTCGATTGAGAAACTACGATGCCTGCCACCTTCACCGCTGCTGCTCGCATTGGACTTGTAAATAAGGGGGTGAACGAACAATGTGCCTGGGCCCCGAAAACATATTGCTGTGTTGTGTTAATAATAATTGGAATTTGTATAGTTACTGCTGTGGGACTTTGGTACTTTGAAGAAATGTACCCTCTAAAACCTTTACTGCCAATTGAGATTGTACCGACTGCTTTGACTCCCTCTGTACACCTTCACACTTTGTCACCTAGAGACTCCCAGCATAGACGAAAGTACCATAATAACACTCTAATAATAATAATGAATTCAACACATGCCATTTTTATTAAGAGTAGTTGCTGGATTTGCACCCATTTACCGCAACATGGGAACAAGGGGCTAGGATGCTATATTCACCCTTTACCTTTAATGACTGCTTGCTATGCTTCTCTTAGAGCACTATTCTTTGGCCGTTGGAATGATAGCATCTCAGTGAACTTTGATGGAACTAATTTAAATGATTTTGAAAAACGTGAATTGACTCCCCTGGGATGCTCGCTTTTTGCAAATAGAAGTAGACCTAATGTTGCTTCTATTAGACCATCTGATAAACTATCTCTTCCTTTTCAAACTCTAATCTCCTTTAAAATGGCTCCGATAAGCAATAAGGACGCGGTGCCTCCTTCCTACTCTATTAATCATAGCCCCGATTCAGTCCCCTTTGGTGTACAAAGAAATGGCACTCGGTCAATGGGAGATTTTGAAGGTTGTGTGAACATTGTAAATTTGACCGGGGAGAACAGGCCTCTGTATTTAGGGGGGCCTGTCTGTTTCGTTTGTGGTAGTCCAGCATTTCCCTGGTTGCCCAAGGATTGGCAGGCAACCTGTTATTTAGGAATCCTTTTACCTGGGGTATTCATAGCTAGTACCTTGGAGGTTTCTAAAGCTCGCCTACGGCGGGACGAGAACCGAGATACCCCTGGGCAAGTATTGGGAGATATAGTGAAATCAGTTGTGCCATTTTGGGGACAGATAACAAACTCTGAAAACATTAGGGGGCTAGCAAGAGTACTGGAGAGAACCATCAACGGACCACGGATATACTCTACAATATGACACTAAACAAAAAGCAATAAGATTGGTAGCGCTCCAAAATCGGATGGCTTTAGATGTCATCCTGGCAGAACGTGGTGGAGTATGCAAATTAGTGGGGTCCGTTTGCTGTGTTTTCGTACCAGATTCCTCACCAACAATTTTCAAAGCAATACAGAACTTGCACATCCTTAGTTCTGAAGTGCATGTTCCTGTGGGAGATTGGAATATTAGCGCCTGGTTCTGGGATTCTCTACGATCCTGGGGTTGGAAGGTGCTTTCTGTTATCCTGGTTATTTTGGGAATCCTGCTATTCCTTTGTTGCTGTTTCCAATGTCTACCTAGTATATGTGCAATGCTAGCGGGATGTTGTGCTCAGGCAGTGAGCACAATAGGGCACAAAATGTATGCCCCAGATACAGCATCTAAAGAGTTTGTGTTACAAGAGGTTCTGATAAACGACCTAGTGGCTATAGACATTACAGATAATGATTCAGGATGCATGGACGACAATACATAGAGTTATTTACAGAAATATTAGAAATGATATTAGCACTTGGCATAGGCCAAAAGGAGGGTTTGTCGGAATTGAAACAATATTATGCCTCCTATCGCAACAATTGTATGTGTATTGGCCTACGCCAAGTTGTCTAAACATCATATGCGAACAAACTCCACGGCAAGCCTTGACCTTAGAGAAAGTAATGTAAGTCGCCATCTTGGATTAAGCCGCCATTTTAGGTTCTCTTGTTATATGGAAGTCACCCTGAATATCAAAATGGAGGCCGAATGACATTCTGAGTAAGATTCTGGCCGTTGTGACCTCCGTACACACAAATAATTAATATGCCTGCTGGCCACTTGTCAGGGTCGCGAACTGAGACCTTGTCCTACTGTTGACCTATGTGTAAATGTACAACTATATCAGCCAAACTAATCAAAATGCATATATTATGGGATTGACCTGGCAAGGAACCCATAGGCCCGGCTCATGGAATGGTTAACCCGCGAGAGGGTTTGCCAAGGGCTGGACAAATAGTATAAAAGACCCAAGTATTCCAATGTGCGGTCTCTCTCACTAACGCATTGAACTCTCGTTGAAGTTCGTTATGTTACTCTGAGAGCCGAATAGCTATCTGTTTGTCAATTGACTTTGGTAACTGTTGTAGCTTTTAAATAAAGCACTTGTAAGTTCTTTGTAACCTGTGTTGGTGTGTTTCCTTTTGGGCTTCCCGGCCTCATATTATTTTTCTGTTTCCACAAGGTCTCTGCCGCCCAGTTGCACACCCGTACTGCCTCCCAGCAACACTTGCACTTCGGTCTGTATCTGTATCCCTACAGTCCCCCTACCTGCACTTTTGGACACCTGCTGTCTACACTTACCCTTGCACCTGCCACCTGCTGGCCACACTTCTTGTTATTGTTTTGATCCCGTGTACAGCACTGACTCCTCCCCTTTCCTCTGTCACTTTTCCCCTCCCCCTCCCCTGTACTTTCGCAATCTCAATGTCACTTGGCCTAGTAAGAACATTGTCTCTGTCCTCCCTCTGTTCCCCCTTCCTTGCCTCGTCGTGCCTTGAAACGCTTGTGTATCAGCGCATTACAAATGCCATTTCATATCATACACACTGGCATAACGGGGACCCCCGCAGTGCAGGGGGCCCACTAGCACATGTCCTGGGAGAGGGCCCCACTTGGAGAAAAACATTTAAAAAATATTTTTTTTTGTTTTTGAAAAATGTTTTTTTATTCACTCTGCATTCATAAAGAAATAATTTCTCCAACAGAAATAATTTCTTTATGAACGCAGAGTGTCTAGAAAAGGAAACTTTCTTTTTGAAGTCCGAAGGCTCCACCCACCCCATGACATGGAAGACCCCAGGCTGGTTTCCTCCATGTCATGGGGATCGGGGGGTGCCATATGACTTCAAAAAGAAATCGTTTATTTTTGAAATCACTCTGCCTTCATAAAGAAATTATTTCCGTTATGGTTCGGTCCTTAACAGAAATAATTTCTTTATTAAGTCGAGTGACTTCAAAAAGAAATAATTTAGTTTTGAAGTAACATGGCTTTCCTCAACCCCTTGATGTGTGTGTGTGTGAGTGTATTTTGAAAGGGTGTACACTTAAATGTGTAGGTGGCTGTCTTTGTGAGTGTATGGTGAAAGGGTGCACACAAATATATGGGTGGCTGTGTGTGCGTGAGTGCATGTACAGTGAAAGGGTGCACACTTAAATGTATAGGTGGCTGCCTGTGTGAGTGTATGGTGAAAGGGTGCACATTTAAATGTATAGTTGGGTGTCTGGGTGTGTGAGGGAAGACAGGGGAGGACAAGACAATCTTACTTGGCCTTGTGTCATTCAGATCGTGCAAGTGCGAGAACGAGAAATGCAATGGGAAAAGGAGGGGGGAAGTGCAAGGAAGATGGTAAGGTAAAACAGGGCAGTAATGCTCTGACTAAGTGCATTGTGGCTCTGGTTAGTGTTAGGAGAACAAGGGGCCGTAGGGTTACAGTTACAGCCCCTAAGTGCCTGGTAAGCCCAGAGGCAGTGCAAGGGTGACTGATCAAGAAAGATCCTGGACTCAGTGAGACTCTGAGGGTAGCCAAGGGGTAGCCAAGCAAACAGTCAGTACATCAGACAGGTAGGTCAGCAGGGGAGGGAGAGGGAGAAAGCAGAGGAGAAGATGAACATTTCTAGCTGTTTCTGGAACTTCAGGTGGTCTGCTGAAGTTTGAGAGGGGCAGGGAGGCCTTTCCAGAGGTAGGAAACTGCAGATGAGATAGATCTACCCCCCACTCTCTGCCTGGAGAAACGTCTAACCTTTAGAAAGTTGGAGTTAGCTGGGGGAAGGCTAGAGAAGGAAGGTATTTTGCAAGAGAGCGTTTGATGTAGTGGGGGCCCTTACCCCATAAAGCCTTGTGGACAATGCAAAGGGTCTTGAACTTGATCCTTGCAGCTACTGGGAGCCAGTGGAGAGATTTCAGAGCTGGAGAGATAAGATCCTTGGGCTTGAGGCCAAGGATAAGTCTTGCAGTCCTGTTCTGGATCAGTTGCAGAGGGCAGAGAGTAAAGGAAGGCAGATTGAGAAAGAGGTTGTTGCAGTAGTCCAGCCTAGCAAGAAACAGGGCTCTGGAGACAGTGAGCTTCTGTGGGAAAGTGAGAAAGGGAAGGGTCCCTTTGAGGAGGAGCTGCTGGTAGTGGGACTTTTTGGCGACATCTAAGATGTGAGGAGAGAAAGTGAAAGTGGAGTCAAAGATGACACCAAGGTTGTTTGCCTTGCAGGAAGTCGAAGGAAGAGGGCCCAAAGTGGGCAGACAGAGTGAGAGAGGGAATGCACAGGCAGGGGTCCCATTCAGAAGGATCTCATTCTTACTGGCATTAAGGCATAGAGTGTTGGAGGTACACTAATCCTGAATCGTGGCTAGACAGTCAGGAATGAGCGAGGGAGAAGAACCTGAAGGAACGCTGAGTGTCATCTGCAGAACACTGAAAGTTAGAGGAGAAGGTAGAGATCAGGTGGCCAAAGGTGCCAAGTAGAGGTTGAAAATCTAGGGTGAGAGGATAGAGCCCTGGTTAAGGCCACAGGTGTAGAGAGAGGTGGCGGAGAGAAAGGGACCAAGTTGGACCTGGGAGGGGCAGTCAAAGAGGAAGGAGGTCCGCCACTCCAGGGCCTGATCCGTGATGCCCAGTTTCTCATGTATTTCAAAAAAGATAGCTGGCGCGCCTCTCCAGAAAGAACATGGCATGATAACCTGTTCTGAGGTGAGAGTTTGCAGCACATGCTTTTTGCTCACTGTGCCTTTCACAGATGGGAAATATCTATTTGCACATCAGTCTTTGTCCCGCCCACATGGGCAGTCCAGCACCGAAATGCTATGGCAATTCCTCTCTGAACAAGAGTACCAAAAGCAACCCCATACACGTATTTCAGCCTTGTTGGGTCTCATCAGTGAGGTGAAGCTATTGAGTAAATCACAGCTCCAAGGAACACTGCAGGAAGCCTGTCAGCTCAGACTGTGCCAGAAGTGCTAATGGTGTCATTGGAGGCTCCGCCCACTCCAGAAGGTTTAAAACCCCCTGGCCACTACTACTATGTCCCTGGCTTCTGAGTCTTAAAAATAATTCAGACTGCCATCCCAAGGCAAAGGTAAACTACGGATTTAATATTTGTTAACCGGACAACGCTCTTAAAAAAAAAAACAGCCAATCCTGAGTAAATCGGGGCGGGAGGTACTGTAATTTATAGGGGGACTTAATAAAGAATTCCGGTAGACAACATCATAGAGGCCTGCCGAGGAGAGTGTGCAAGCAAACAATAAGAGGTTCACCTCGTACATTCGATCCATGCATTGAAATCAAGCTGCAGTCTTATCTTGGAAGGATAGCTCAGGGGCAAGTGCTTGCCTTGGAAGCAAGATGACACATAGCAACACAGGTTCAATCCCTGAGTCCACGCCTAGAATAGAAACCTCTGGGTATTAATCGCGTTATAAATAACCTATCATATGTGTCGGAATGCAAGGGAATTGCTGCTGGGAAGTGAAAAAGAATAAAGTTGGAGAGGACATGAAAAAGAAGAGAATAGATTGAAACACACCATGAGACTGAACATCATGCATGACGCTTGGATAGTTAGTTTCATGTCATTGCTTTTCTCGCTCTACCCACTCGGCACCACAGAAAAGGCCTTTTTAGACACATAAATGGAGTGCAAAAAAGAAGGTGGGTGAGGCGCGCACTCCCGGTCCTGGTCAATTAAACCTGTTGCACAAAATAAGTAGCTGGGTCACATCCCAAAATGGACAAATATTCACAGGGTTAGATCCCTTCTGCTTCAAATCAGGTACTCAGTATTAACAGGGTTAGATCCCTCAGCTGCAGTTCTGTGGTCTGTAGTTGTTCTCCTCCTAGCGCTTTCTTATCTCAAATAATCATCAGGGAGGCTGTTAAGCAGGTGTGTCTAATTAGACTCAAAGGATTCTGGTAGCTGTGGAGTGGGTTTGCAAAAATAAAAGAGAACTGTAAATGCAAATCACTTTGACTTACATGCCGGAGCAATTTCCCCTGCAATCAATGTTACAATCAGTAAAGGTTATTCAAACAGGGCGTAATGTTGGGAAACAAGTAAAGACAAGTCTGTGAAGCAGTCAAGTAGGCATTAAAGTATCTAAGACATTTAGAACCTACTTTTCCTGCCATGTGTAATTATCCGAATGTTGATGCTGCAGGGCTGCTACTTACTGTGAATTGTGGGTTGTTCTTCAGAAGAGCTGCACAGAGTTAAACAATGAGCCCTATTGTGCAGGTCCTACTCCCAGGTGTCGTGGTTTATTGTACGGTCACAGGCAAGTCAGGGATCTTCTTCCCCTACATTGAATGTGGCGCACAATAAAAACACATTTATTTTTATCATTTAGGTCCTTTTTGATAAGCCCTCGAACCCGTCTTGCAGAAAACCTCAACAAATGCCCAGTGCCTCAATGGATTAGGAACCAGGCTGGTATGTATTAATAAGGTATTTATTACAATATTTATTAAAGTCAAATTAGAACAGATTACATCAGCCACCAATGTTGTGGTAACACAAAGAGAAAATATCCTTTTTAGTAAAGTACCCCCAATATAAGCAAAGAACAGTTCAAAGCACACCAGGAAAATGAATGCAAACAGAATTATACTTTGGTCCCAGCAACCCTCACCCCACAAACATACACTAGGCTTAACGCTTTTGAATGGAAGGCAGTCGCAAGAAGTGGGAACACAAGGGACAAATAGTATTTGGTATATGATTCACAGAAACAATATGACAGTAAGAAAGGTAAGGGGAAAATTAATTTTCCTGAGCATAATGGTAAAATCGGTTGTTAATTATTTAGCACCACTTATATGGGAAAGAATGGAAAAAAATGGGGAATTCTTATTTCTATACCTGACAGGAACAAATAGGGCTTTAGGATTGTGGTCAGAATAAAATTGGAAAATCGATGTTGGTATGTTTTGAGAAAGAAATGCAAATGGGAATTCATTTTTTTAGCTCACAATGGGAACACATGGACACTTTCATTTTGGACCTTACAGTGGGAACACAGGGACAATTTTGTTTTGCATCTTACACTGGGAACACACATGGAAACAGGGCTTTTTGAAGTTAATTCTTTTGGCAAATCGTTATGACTATAGCGGCTCAGAACCCACTGGGAAAAAGATTGGTAGTTTCGAATACCAACAATACAGATCCCGTGAATTAAATGGAGAAATTAATTGATTTACTTTGATAAATATGCTAAAGATCTACACCGGCAAATGGGATTTTTCAATGGGGAAATATCTAAGAAAATGCTCAAAGAATATAGGGCTTATGCAAACTATGGCTTGGGGTAATTCTACTTACAGGAGAGGTCTGGACTGGGCATCAGAGAGTGTCAGGGCACACTGATGGGACAGCCAAACGGGATCAGTCAAAGGTCTCTTCTCCTTCCTCCAAGGATCCCAATCAGTCTCTATCTCTCTCCACTGCACGGTTAGGCCTCTCTCTCTGCTGGGATGTTCACGCCAGATTTCGGCAGCAGGTCACCTCATGGAATTAGCGGGAAAAGTCCAGCTCTCAGGCAAGCTGACTTAATTATAGAGCAAATGACATCGCAATCTTGTCATCATTCCTGCAGAAGGGATTGGTTAATGCTCACTACCCCACTCCCCTCTGTGTGCTGATAGGACAAGCAAAGGATGTGGGGGTGCTTTGGGACACTGAGGGAGGAGAGACCTCCATCATCTCACTTCAACAGGTGGGCTCGGTCTACTTCAGGGACTTCAAAATAATGTCACAACATGATAAATACCTTTAATCTCCACGTTTTGACATACATGAATACATTTTCAAAAACTACATTTTACAGTGAATCACATGAGACTAGTCAGGTGTCTGTAAGCCATTCCTGTGCAAAGATACTGTTTTTCTCTGTTTATTCTGAAACTATATTGGTGCAAATCATGGCACTTTATGGGCGTCAAATGAATCATACTTGGCATGCTTTATCAATTTTTTGCAATGCTGGTAAACACAAGGAGAGCCACATGACATTTTCATGAATATCTTTAGTTGTGTTTATCCCACCAAAATTGTTTTGGCCTGGTCATAAGGGGTTCGTTTTGGCATGGTCATAAGGCGAAAGGACAGTGTCGGAAGCGTTCCCCCCTTGCGTGTCTCTGCGTGTCTCTGCGTTGCTGAGCTGCGTTACGTTGCTGCTATTGTGGGTGGAGGTGCGGTTTGACACGTCCACAGCTTTGCTGTTCGAGCTTCGACTATCGTGCCCCTTTGGAAGCAGGCGTTTTGGCGAGCTGCCGCCCCTCGCTGCCTGCAGTTTGCAGCCTACGGTCCGCGGCTCCTAAACGAAGGGTTTCCCTCTGTTTATACTGAAACCAGGAGCCTCGGAATCCAAGAGCATTGACGGCCGCCACCCAGCATCTTGACCATTAACATAGCCCCGGAGTGGATTGACGGTGCTAGTACGCCCACCGCCGCCGCCGCCTGCTGCCTCAAGATCCTCAGATCACAGTTGGTGAGAGGGGAGGCCGAGTTGGGAGGCATGTGCCATGAGTAGCTGCCAGAGAGCGGTGCACAAACTGTGCTTGAACTGCGCTGAACCGCAACTGCTGAGTGGGACTGCATGGCTGCTGATATCAATATTAACTTGACAGCAGCCTGCAGGGCCCTGGAGTCGAGCTGTGGGGCACTTCACGGATTGTCTTGCTGTGGGCAATTATTGCGAGGTATCAAACAACGCCTCTGTGTTGGCCATTGGGTACCAATACGTGCTATTGACGCCCATTAGCTTCTATCCTGCTGTTTGCCCCCCTTTTTTTATCTTTGGTTGTGAGTGACTGTATGTGTGGGCTCATGCACTTTTTGAGGACTATTGAAGATAGTGATTTGATTGTATAAAGTGGCAGAGTGCCATTTGGAGCAGCGGTCAACTAAATCCCTTCCCTTAATAAAGAGCAGACACGCAGTGAGCAGTTTGGGCCAGGAGACTTTTGGGACTTGTTCCCTTTGATCCTGACCACTGACATATTGAGGAGCTGGTGGGGATTTGTTCCTTTTTGATCTCACATCCTGCCATAGACAGGTGATTGTGGAACTTACTCCCATTGATACTGACCTGTGACACAATCAAGGTGCGGAGGACCAGAGTTGGTGAAAACCCAAATGCCTCCAATGAAGAGATCCACACAGTTTAAGCATAACCTCAGAAGAACTAAGGGAACTGAGAAAGTAAAGAGCCCTCCGAGTAATGATACAGAACGGGCAAAACCCAGGAAGAAAGCCAAGAACGCTATACCGGCTGACCAGGGTATGATTACTGAGTTTTTCCCACAAAACCCTCTCCCTGAAACCAACTCCACTACTATCGAGGAGGATATTGCTCCAGTGCCTCATAACGCTAGTTCTCTATGTTCCTCAAATTATGACGACATAGATAACAATTTGTTACTGGAACTATGCCTAAACATACAAAGAAATATGACACCTGTACCCGGATCACTGCTTATTATCATTGATAGTACCCAAGCAAATAAGCATGGTAATACTTCACATGCAACTCCTACCCCAGTGGAATCAATGGGCAGATTATCAGTATCTCCAAACCTGGCGATGGCTGCTATGGAAGAAAGCCCTGAAGTCGAAAATGAGTGTTTAGCTAATACCTATCCAGGGGCGGCTGAGATTGCAGAGATTCAGTTTTCAGTTGCATCCCTGCAATTCGCCCTTAAAATCCTACTGAAAATGTCTGGGCAAATACTGGACAATTCCAATGCTTTACCCTAGATATGGTCAAAAGGGAGAAAGCTGATGGAATTGCTGACATTGACTGTTCAGCAGATTCAAACCTTTCGGAAGCTATACAACTGGTCAAAGAAATTGAAGAACAGCAAACTGAGGAACAACAAATTCCAGGGCCAGAGGATGATAATGAAATCAATGAACCTTTCTTCTCACGTAAGCAACGAAGAATGGTGAGGAGGGCGGCTGAGAATAAAAGAGCCAAAGCAATGGCTCCTTCCAGGCCCGGTAAGGAATCCACTTGGCATCCCTCAAAGAAAGCCAAAAAAAGAGCGGCCCAAGCAAGGAAAAGGAGGAACTGTGGAGAGGGTAGCCTGACTAGCTGGCTAATACCTGAATGGAAAAAAAAATGAATGAGCTTGATGAGGAGGATGGTAAACTGGAGGGAAACAACGTGAGCGACGAGGATGAGGCTTCGGAGGAGGAGTGCCTCGACAGAATATCTGAGCCACTGGCTTCAACAACTAATATAACTCTACCGACTGAAACTAAAGCTGCCAGGGAAGGAAATCGAATATGTTTGATAAAGAACTTATACTTAAGTAAAGAGCCAAAATGTCTCTCTCGCTCAGAACTGTTATCTAGACTGAGCTATGTACCGCACTTGAGGGTCCTTAAGTCAGATGACTTCCAATTCGTGGAACCATTAAAAGGCCCAAATCTCGAGGTCACAGCGCTCCATTGCAAGTTTCTATCAACCGCACAATTGCTAAGGAACTATAAGATTGAATTGAAAGCTGTTGATGTGGAGGTTGATGCTGACTTGAATGACGTTGACATAAGCTATCTGCCCAAAAAGGTAGATCTACCAGTTGAGACCAGTGCCTGTCCTAACCTCCCTCAAGGGAAGAATGTGGAAGTTTCGGACATCCAACAAGTATTAAAATGGCTGGCCGATTCGCTACCTGGAGTGTTGCTAAAACAATGAGATATTACAATTTTGTCATGGAACTGCAGTGGCTTTGCTCATTTTCTGTCAACAGAGGGCTCTACCAAAATCCTGGAAAAAACATAGTTGCTTTTGCCTTCAAGAAGCCTGGGCGAAGGATCCATTGATTTTGGATTGTTTTGTCACTTACCAAATGGCAGCAAAAAAAGGCGTAAAGGGCAGACCTTATGGTGGCCTTATCACAGGGTAGCCAACACCTTTGGTTCAAAACTAGTAGAAACCCAATGTGCTAGTAACATGGTAGTGGTTGAAGTCTACTACGACAATGAGGCAGGAAAGGATCACTTCCAATTAGTCAGCCTTTATAACCTCTCTGGTGCATTACTAAGAGAACAACTGCAGGAGGCTCTTCATGACCTATTGGCTACCTGGTTGCTAAAACTCGGAAACACTGGGGTAATAGTGATTCGCAATTTTAACTGCCACATGACCGGGATTAAAGGGAAGTCCCATAACCCGAAATTAAAATCTAATAGCTGCATGCAACATACTAAATATAGTAATTCTGAAGGCCGAGGGTGGGAACATTTATTTCACTTATGGGACTTTGAAATGGTCAATGGTAAACCATTAGTGATTATCCAGGACGCAATACTTTGTCTAATGGAACCTCCTGCAGTACTTTAGATTACATCTTTGTTTGCCCAAGATTACATGAGATGGTGGATGATATGCAAGTAATCCCTAACGAGTGGAGTGACCATGCCACACTTATATGCAAACTGACTACCAGGGTAATAGACCCCCCTGCCATCAATATGGGTAACATTAAGCTAAACAAAGCTGGTTCACGGATTAATTGGTCGGATAATAATGTAGCCCATGCCGTGGCAGCTTTGACTAATGATAACTTACTACTTCTACCGAATTTTGAGGAGATGTCGATCAATTCCATCGAAAATTGGATTTACTCTTTTGTTGAGACTCATGCAGTTTGTCGTATAGGAGCTATGACCATTTGGGGGGAAAAAAGCCTCCTTTTGATAGAATGATCAGAGATGCCAAGAGAGAGTGTAGAGCAGAACTTCGGGTTGCTAAGAGACAAATATGTGATCCCGACCAGTATTATATTAAGGTAAGGAGTGTTAAAAATAGATACAGAGCCATCATCAAGGCCAAAAAGGAAATCTGCTAAAATCTTGTCTTGGCAAAGGCTAGTAAATACGATCTGTACCAGTAACACCCGTAATATATGGTCTTTACTGGGCGAAGCGCGGAGCACTGTACAAGGCCCATTAGTTAACCCTATTAAGGTCGAAACTGGTTAGCATTCCTTGAAAATCGCAATTTCAAGGAAGCTATGGAGGAATCTTGTCCATTGACCAGTATTCCGTTAATTCCGCCCATTAACCCTTCTTATGAAAAGGTGATAAATATGATTACGGAATTAAAATCCTCACGTGCCCCAGGCCCTAATGGACTAGCAAACATTGTGATGAAGTCTCAACCTGAATTTGGCCATCATTACTAGTTATTATGTTTAAAAATATCCTAAATGTGGGGAAAATACCTAGGACCTGGCAAACGGCGGTTCTTATACCTGGTCTTTAAAAAGGGAAATCGAGCGGACCCCAGCAACTATAGACTCCTTTCAATGTTAGATGCCACAGGAAAGATATTTGCCTCACTCTTATTAAATGAGCTACAGCTCTGGGTAGAGCAAGCTGATATACTTTGCAAATTTCAGAGTGGATTTAGGCAGGGCTATTCCACGGCACATAACTTCATGGTTATGGACTTCCTAAGAACACGAGCTAGATCAGGGGGACAGCCCCCATTATATGCCCTCTATATAGACTTCTCTGCGGCATTCGATTCTATTCCCAGAGATTGTCTTTGGCAGAAGTTAAAGTCAATGGGCTGCCTTGAGGGCCTGATCTATTATCTCAGATTGCTCCATCAGAATACCTCTGTAAAATTAAAACTGGACCAGGAAGGTCAACCACCAGAAGTGTGCTCCAAAATAGAGGGGTCAAACAAGGTTGTGTTACTTCTCCCTTAATATATAATCTATACGTACATTACATCCCCGTGGCCATTAGGGCTGCGACTAACTGCCCACCGAAAATAGGAGATTCCATCTGTCCTGTTCTTGCCTACGCAGACGACCTAGTAATACTTGACCACAACATCAGTGGGCTGCGTAGGTCGGCCCTTGCCCTGTGGGAATATGCTGTGGGAACAGCCTTAAAATTAACCTGGAAAAAACTAAGGCCATGAGATTCACCCAAAAGAATACCTCCCGTGTCCAGCTGAGAGTGGGCCTCGATATCATCACCTACATTCCTTATTATCGTTATTTAGGGGTCGAATTTGAGACCATCGGGGATTATGGAACATGCAAACAGTCATGTATCTCAAGAGCGGCACAATTAACCACCCTGTTCCATAGATTCACAGTGAATCAGGGAGGTTTCACTATCTGGGGCACACGTCAACTTTATGTTAAAGTATTGTCCCCTATGATCATTTATGGTCTGAAAGCTCTCCTTAATACTGACTTGAAATGGTTACAGGTGATAGAAGGAAAATGTTGGCGCTCTATCCTGAGTCTACCACCAGGAATTCCCATGGAAATAATAAGATTAGAACTGGGATTGAACTCACTGAAAGCTCTAGTCTTAAAAAGCGCTACTGAGAATGAGTGGTGAAACAAATAACAGGCTGCTAAAGGCCGTCCACCAAGAGATCTCTAAGGAGAATCCCCTGTGTCCCGCGAAGGAGCAAATGTCCAAACTGCTGACGGCCATTGGGTGGCAAACCCGGGTGGGTAGTGTTACAGAGGAAGTACAGAGGGCCCTGGGTAAACGTATAGATCTCTGGGATTGGCTAAAGAACTATGCCCATCTCCGGAAAGTAAAAAGCTATCAGTTTGTCCAGTATAGATTATACAACTTTAAAAAACCTCAGAGCTACCTCAATCTGTGCCCTGATGTGAGACTTAGACACTTCATCTTACTTTAAAGGCTCGAACAACTACCCACATTAATGATCACCGGGAGAAGAGACAGGATTGCTCCTGAACTACGACTTTGCCGTTTATGTAAGGAAATGAATCAGCCAGAGACGGCCAGGCATTTGTTGACTGAATGCCACCAGATGCTAAGTGCCATAATCCTCGGCTTGGGTAATTTTGTGCATAATCATGGATACATCAAAGAGGAACTATTCTGGTATCATTGCATTCATTCTAACAGCATGAGACTCCCGATGGTATTGTATAATATTTGGCTGAAGGTGGAAACAAGCCTTAATATAACCATATAGGAGGACACAAAGATGAACTACTGAACAGTTACTGTCTAAGGCTAATTGACCCCGCCATTTATCACGGGTGTGCATCTAAGCAAAACTATTACAATGGTAAACCTTTAGTGCCATGTTAACTATATGTTGGAAGTTCGCCCTGAAGATTAGCCACTATTAAGAGGCATTGTATGCTTTTTTGCTAAAACCAAACTATTGTTTTCAAAAAGTTATGAGATGAAGACATGATGGTTTGATTGTTTAGGGAATTTGATGTTTTTATTCTCGTTATTTATAACTTTGTAGCTAAATTGTTATGTATTCCCTTTTTATCACAATTTTTACTCTATATATGTTTTCTTTTTCTTCTTATGTAAAAGCTATACCAATGTAAACTAAATCACAATAAATATTATTATTATTATAAGGGGTTCAAAAATCCTAGTATGACTTTTGTGCGATGTATATTGTCAATGTTACACAATAACATGCATTTCCCACATTTTAAACAATGGCCAGTCCCCCCCACTCATTAGCTCAGGCCCCTGCTTTTTTTAAGTACCAGTTCTGCTCTGTTCAGGCATGATGTCACTAGAGGGATCTGTGTTTAGATTAACCTGCCCCTTTCAAGAGATAATGACTAAGCTAATGCATTTTATGGTGGTTGCAACCCGGAGGTCACCAGGGCTGTAGATCAGACCCAATCTTATCTGGTCCACCCTGCATTTACCATCTAAGAGCCTCCTATTTTTTGTATTTTTAAGGAGTAGCACTGACAATGAATGCAGCCAGGGCTAAATCTCCAGGGCATCCAAGGGAGACCCTGAAGTTGAATTGCACATCTGAAGAAATAGCCAGCAGGGCAAAGCCTTTGAAGCTCACAGCCTGTAATTCGTACATCAATGCATTTTAAATTACCTTAAGGCACACAATTTTCAAAGTATGCATGTGAGTTTCTTAAACATTGTTCATGAAGATGAGCTTATAATAGGCAGGAAAAGTCTAGCAAGCATTTTGTTGAACATATTATTAGTTTAGAGGGAAAAATGAAATGACATGCATTTGTTTATTTCACAGAAAAAGGCTTTGCTTCACTACCACGGCTTGCAAAACAATCTTGGCATTTTCATTTCTTTCCTAGAAATCTCAGTGCAGCTCTCCATAGATGTATTAACACAATATGTCCATGTGTGTTTTTGTTCATTCATGAAAGGCAGTTCACATATGTTTTCATCTGGATGTTTTTAGGCCCTCTTTTTCTCCTTTTTTGTTTTGGTTCCATAGGCCTTATGTTGGACATCATTTCTGCCAAGGCCTTTCATTTCGGGGCATGCGCACCAATGACTCTGGACTTTTTATTCATGGCATCCGGGGCTATTTCACCCCACACGGAATGTGTTCTGTTCCCAATCTGCATCTAAGACAAATTCTTGATGCAGTCAGGTATCCCTATACAACAGATAGTGGGTGGGTACCTCTTGAAAGGGTTATTTAGTGGAGCTACCATTATGTGTAAATTATACATGGGTTATCCAAGGCAATGACTACATCTGCACCCCCCATACTCCTCAAAATATAAAACTTAGAAAGCTTATATTCAAATCTTTGTGTGTGCATATAAAATTATTATTTGAAGATGCCTATATCACGTTCCCACACAAGCTACAGAGGTCATTATTTCCCTAGTTACCCATAGTGCTGTGATTGAAGCAAGCTTTGGCAAAGCCAATACGACTGAGCTTTGTTAGTAATAGATTGAGTTCATGTGTTTCTTGTATAGTGTCAGCACGATAACAGAGAATGAGAATGGCATTGTGTGTTGAGTACAAATGTATAAGAATTGTTGCAAGATGGACTCCTTGCTTAGTAAGTGGTAAGTGGGTCAGTCTGCTTGCTGAAGCCGTGATGGTTTGGTTAGCACTTGTGGACATAACCTCCTTGGTGAAGAGGGGGGAGTATTGTTGTGTTGATAGTGCCCTTGATACGAGTTCAAATATTATTTGTGATAAGGGTAGTATACTTGCTATGAGTGTGACATGTGCTTGTTAAATGGTGTTAGTGCAGATTGTGCGAGTACTGAGGGTTGGACTAGCAAGGGCTCAGGCCAGACAATCACCAAATATTGCCCTTGTGCCAGGGCTCTGCAGGGCTGTCTAAAGTGACTTTCCCGAATAGATCTCTTCATTACAGCAATGCAAATACAAAGTTTTATGACAATACTGTGCACATATACATAAACAGTTAATTTAAACATATATATATATATATGTATATATATATATATATATATATATATATATATATATATATATATATATATATATATATATTACAATATATATATCACATGGACGCATTAGCGTCCATGTAGTTATGGTTAAGTTGGTGTTTCCATAGGAAGAGCATTTTTTGGGCGGCTTATAACTTCGCTCCCTCTGGACGAATCCTCACCAAACTATGAAAAAGAAGTATATGACCCACTCTGAATTTTTCTGCAAAGTTTGGTCCAGGGGGGGCAAAGTTATATGGGGGTCCCAAAACTTTGCGCACACCTACAGCCCAAACCGCTGGACAGATTTACACCAAATTCGCAGCAGGAGCGGGGCTTGGTCCCGAAAGCGTGCTTTTGCAAATTTGGTGTAAGTCCGTCCAGTAGTTTTTTTTAAAATGAAGAAAATGTAAGCCAAAAAAATTAGTGATATCTCCGTTCGCTCCGCGGACGAACTTCCCAGTTTGCTCCGCGGACAGCACCCTGATTGGCCGAGCGGCTTGCGTGATGTCCGCGGACATGTGACGTGTTCGCTGATTGGACGGCGTGGGGCATGGAGCGCATCAGATTTTCTGTGGCGCCCGCCATCTTGCATTCACCGTCTTGCATTCACCGTCGACCGCGAACAGCGCAGTGAAACTTGGATTAAACATTGTATTTAGTGGAGTGTGTTGGTGTGTAAGAGTGTTTGGGGAGGGTGGGGGAGTATGAGATAGGTTCAATGTTCTGTTTTTTTTATCTGCTAGATGCTTTTGTTGTGTTCGATTTGTCTGCGGACAACACGGCTGTTCTGAAATTTTGTAAATAAACTAAATGGTGGGGTGTTCTGAGGACGGAGTATGTGTCCGTTTTGTTAGCAAGCAAGCTAAAATTGAGCTAAGAACACTCGCGGTGTCCTTAAATGTTCGTACATAAACAAAATGGGAGTGTCCTGGGGACGCTGTCCGTATTGTACTCTGGCAAATTGAATGTGTTCTAAGAACACTTGCGGTGTCCCGAAATGTTTGCAATTAAACAAAATGGGGGTGTTCTGAGAACGCTGTTCGTATTGTTTGTTGAAAGTGTTCTAAGAACCCTCCTTATGTCCGCTGATAGTACAATTTCCTATGGGCCTTACCCGACTTTTTGTCCACTAAAGAAACGATAAATCAGGCTGCTGTGCGCCGATATTATGTGATAATCCTATCACTTGCGCCATTGACCTGGCTGACCTGCTTTTGCAACACTAAATCATATGTGCCGCCCCTAAGCCTGACATTATCAAAGCATTCATATTCCCTGCCTCTCTCTGTGACGTTACAGGGTGCGTAGCCAAACGCACTCAGTCGTTTCCAGTCCTACGCAACTTTACACAGTACCCGGAAAACAACACACATCATCTCACAACACAGCGTGCCACAATTCGGAATATGAAACTGTGATTTAAAAGCAAACAGCAAGATTGTACAGTTCGTAAAGTACATTTATTTGACATCAAATGTTTAAAGAATATTCAGCGATTTGCATTTGTCTTTGTTGTCGATCCGCAAAAGTTCATCTTGAGCCACGCGCTGTTCCTTTGCTGTACAGAGGGTGTTAGATCAGCTTACAACACAGTGCGCCACAATTCGGAATATGAAACTGTGGTTTAAAAGTAAACAGCAAGATTGCACATTTGGTAAAGTACATTTATTTCACATCAAATGTTTAGAGAATATTCAGCGATTTGCATTTGTCTTTGCTGTTGATCAGCAAAAGTTCATCTTGAGCCAAGCGCTGTTCCTTTGCGGTACAAAGGCTGTTGGTTTATGATAAAAGAAGCAAATAGTCACACTAATAATCGGAAGGCTGCTCCAACAACGAGGCATTAGGGTACACAGGCTGTTGGTTTATGATAAAAGAAGCAAATGGTTGCACTGATAATCGGAAGGCTGCTCCAACAATGAGGCATTAGACCACCATAATGGTTGGTATGTTGCTTCTAGCCACTAGTACTGCATAAGGGCATATTGGTCCTTAGCGATTGTCCCATAAAATGGTGAGGGTCATGAAGTTGCTTACATGGAGCTGCACCTGGCAGTTAAAGAAACCATCGGCTGGGGTCTGAAAATCGTGGCATTGACAATACGGAAGGACGTACCTGTTTTAAAAAACATAAATTAGTCTCACCAGCCGATCTTCATTAAAAATATTAATTTTATTCATTAGGGCTTGAAACTATTTGCTAGCGAGGATAGTGCAACAGAGTATGTGAACTTATTCCCATTAACCCACCCTCTGTCCTCTGCCTTTTTCAGAGCCCTCTAAGCGACATGGGACCAATTCGGCAGTGATAGTGCGTGGTAGAAAACACTACGCCACATTGAAAGAACAAGTACAACTTAACCGGGCTTTAACACCACGCTATTGTTATTATATTCCGGTATAAAATAAGGGTTACTTACATTATATTGGCATTTTCCATTGTCTAAGCGTAGTGCAGTCCCAAAATACGACTCCGTCTGTGCCAACGATCTTTCTCATAGAGATATAATATATAAAAGTGGTTTCGTTTCAGAAATGTGATCCTTATCGTGTCTTACGTTTTTGCAACACTCCTTCAAAAGAAGTCTTTTAGCACGATCCCTGTCTGTCAAGGTAAAAAAACAATAGAACCTTATAGTGCGAGTCGTGGGCCTCTCCGGCACGCAAGCAAAAAATGGAAGCAGCTTCACTGTAAACGACCATAAATTCTTAGTTTGCAACATTCTGTGTACAGCCATCTCTGAGAAATTGCATTTTACACTCCATCTTTGTATATTGTTTGCGTGCTAATAAAAAAACTTTGTTAACTGGACGTTATGGTTCCAAGTAAAACCAAACAACCCCTAAAATTCGCCAGTTATGGTAAGCTAAGCAACCATAACTCGCTCCACCACCGTGCACTGCTAAGACTAACACCCACAACATCAAAGATGACATCACAAATGTCATTGATGACATCACTGATGACATCACATGTGTATGTACTTTTCATGAAATATGTGTACAAGGGATTCTTATTATAATGTTGCGAAAAAAGTGTCAAGGATCATTGCCATAAATATCTACCCTAATTAGTGCTTTGAACGATGCATTGATATAAATAGCCTTCTATTATGGGGTTCTATCTAGTATACTAACCTACTAATGCAGAAACATAGCATTGTGTGCAGCGTACAAGATGAAGGTATAATATTTGTAATGTTAATATGTTGAATAATTAAATGATAATTGTTTTCTTAATAGATTTTTGTGTACTTTGAAATATGTAATAAGTAGCTAATAAAACCCATGTATTACATAATTGCATGACTATAGAGAAAACACAAAGAGACAAGAACACATACCAATATACATATACATAGGGTAAATAGCAGCTTTGAAACAGAGTAATCATCATTTATTTGCATGAAATTAATGCTGTCTTTAAAGCTTGTGTCTTCCCCTATGTATATGTTTCATATGATGTGACTGGACTCTAAGGGAATTACTATAAGAACCTACTTGTAGGATACGTCTACAAATAAAATAGAATTTTTAGTTTCTGACTGTTACTGAAGAAAACCATGTGGCCTAGAAAAAAGAGTGAACATGAAGAACACTTGCGGTGTCCTGAAATGTTCATACATAAAGAAAATGGCGGTGTTCTGAAGACGTTGTCTGCATTCTTCGCTGGCAAGTTGCATGTGTTATAAGAACACTCACTGTGTCCTGAAATGTTCGAAAATAAACGTTATCCATATTGTGTGACTGCTTAGTGTATGCAATGAGGGAATGGCACAGAGAGTGAAGTGAAAATGGTAGAAGGGCTGTCCAAGAGTTACGCGGTCCGCGGACACCGCGGCTGTCCGTGGACTGGGCGTGCTACATCCGGGGTTTTCCAGCAAATCCAGCATGGAAAGAAGACTGTAGGGATCAGCCAATCAGATGTTGAGGTTGTGGATTTGTGTTGAAAGGGACTGTGTGTAGTTAAGATGGCAGAAGTGGGGAACGTCAGGGTGTTGGTGCTTGGAGATATGTTTGTGCATGGTTTACAACAGTATGCTCAATGCAGGCATGTTGCAAAGAATTTTGTTGTTAAAGGAGTGGAGGTGGTGTGGAGCACTGTGCCTGATTGCAATGTACAGGGAATTGTACAAGTTTGTGAAGATATGGGCAGGATGAACAGTCCCCATGTGGTAGTTTTGCACTATGGTGCTTTCCATTTGGGCTATGTCAGTGCCCCTACTTTGTTGTCAGATTTGGAACACTTGGTTCAAGCAGTAATGAACATCCTTCCAAATGCCAAAGTAATTTCTTCTGGATTACTACCTAGGGCAATATGGGACAATAGTTCAGTTTTTTGACCTCAGCAAAACAACTCTAGGTGTGTAATCAACCGAGGCAGGTCTGCCTTCATGCTTAGAGCTGGTATGTTCTTCTGTAATAATGAGAATATTGATTCCAGTAATGCTGTTTATTTTAAAGAAGATGGCATTTCCTTATCTTTTATGGGAAATGCCATGCTGTTTTGGAATGTAAGGGTTGCTTTGGAGAAGGTTATGTGACGATTTTAGGAGTAAAGTAAGAAAAGAAAAATACAAAATAACAGGTGTCTGTCAAGCATCTGCAAAAAAACCAAAAAAATGGCTCTTTTCAGAGCCAACCTCAAAGGGGAAATGGGGCACACTATTTAAATTTACATTCACCACGCTCACATTTTCGATATGTCCGCGGACATTGCGGTAGTCCGCTGGACATCGAAATCACTAGCTAGGGGTTCAGTATGTTCTATGTTACATGTATTTAAAGTCAGGGATGTCATCTTTGATGTCCTGGGTGTTAGTGTTAGCAGTGCACGGTGGCGTGAGTTATGGTTGCTTATCTTACCATAACTGCTGAATTTCAGGGGTTTTTCGGTTTTACTTTGAACCATAACCTCCCTTTAACAACGTTTTTTCACTGAATTTCATAGGTTTTTAGTTGCGCAACTTAACCATAACGTCCCTTTAACAAAGTTTTTTACTGAATTTCATAGGTTTTTAGTAGCAAAACTTAACCATAACGCCCCTTTAACAAAGTTTTTTTTACTGAATATATATATATATATATATATATATATACACACACATATTTAAAACAAAATGAAACACTTACCTCAGCAAACCAAACCCTAAATTTAGTGGTCCTCTGGGCTGCTAAATTAAGGCTTTTGGGCTGGCACATGCAACATTTTCACCCACTTATTCACCCACCAGTTACACAACTCCTTTCACTCATAAATAAAAACAAATACACCGTTAATATCAACACATGCACCCAACATACACATAAACATTTACAGTTAATTTAAATACATTACACAGCCTGCGAGGTGGCCGTGTAGTTATGGTTAAGTTGGACAACTCACAGGAAGCTTATAACTTTGGTGCCATTAGACAACTCCTCACCCAACTTTGCAAAAAAAGTATATGTCCACTCCTGAATGATTTTGCAAAGGTTAATGCTGTCTGGGGGTGTGGGAGGAGGGTGATTATAGGGGCAGTCCCAAAACCTTTGAAATCTTCATAAACACAATGGGAAAATATGTTTGCTCACACCTACAGTCCAAACCGCTTTATGGATTTGCACCAAACTTACGCAAGGAGAGGCAGTTCAGTCCCAAAAGCGTGCTTTTGCAAATTCCGGTAGTTGTTTCTAAAATGGCCAAAAAAGTAGGTCGAAGAAAATGAATGATATCTGTGTCCGTACCGCAGACTCAGTTCCTGATTTGGTGTCAGCTGACACCTCTGGACCAATCAAAGAACTGTGTGACATTCACGGACATTGTACATCATACACGCCCACTGCTTGGTCATTTAAAAACATGAGGTGCATCAAAACCTTTGAAACGGATGTCATGTTGGATTCGCAAACTGCACCCGTTGTCAACAAACATTGCAGTAAAAACATATTAAAACACAATATTGCACTTGTCAAACTAACGAAATAGTCTATGGGTAGGTGAGGGGAGAAGAGGATGGGATGGAATATGGCCATATAAAGCACAAAATTGGGTGTTTTTTCTTCTATGAAGTCCACAAACATCCCAGATGTTCCGGGCATTTACTGGGATGTTCGCAAACTTAACAAAAGTTTGAGGATATCCATGCATATTTGTGCATTATAGGGTCGTTGAAACATTTTTTTTGAATGGATTATAAGCTTGGAGGCATTCAATACAACTACATGGAATTTTGATATATCATGTAAGACCCAACTTTGAATGCTTCTGCAAGGTCTGGTGCTGTTTGACCAAGAAGGGGCAAAATTAGAGGGGGCTGGCAACATTTGTGAACGGCTTATATATTTGGTGTTGTTTGATGAATCTGCGGGCAAGGTTGGAAAATGATTGTAGACCCAACTTTGAATGTTTTTGAAAGGTTTGTTGGGATTTTGTCAAAAGGGGGCAAAATTAGAGGGGCGCAATCAACATTTTTGGGTGGCTTATAACTTTGTTGCCGTTGGGCAAGTCTGCACAGAAGATTAGAGACCCAACCTTCAATGTTTGTGCAACGTTTGAATGGATTGTGTTAGTGGGGGCTATGTTATAGCACATATTGTTGTACGTACATTTTGACACTTATTCATAAAATATGGATGGATTTGCAGCAACATTGTGCGAGAAGCATTGGTAAAGACCCGAAAGCATAGTTTCGCAAACATGTCAGTGTTTTATTTTTTGAAATATGTCATAATGTAGGGACAACAAATAGTATTGATAGAGCTTTGGTGACTGAGGTATGTAACCAGTGGCCATGGCAGTGGCCAGATTGTCCGGATCATGGCAAATCGGCATGGCCACCATGGGACCGGCTATGTGGTAAAGTTTTTCGAAATCTGGATAGGTTTGAATGGGAAAGAAAAGTCTGCTCATGTATACAGCCCAAAGTGATGGACAGGATTGCAACAAACATGCACGAGGATAGTCAGCAAGGACCTAAAAGCATGCTTTTGAAAATCTGTCATCTGTTTAATTTTTCCAAAGTGTCAAAATGTAAGTACAAAAAACTTTTGATATAGCTTTGAAGTCTGGGCAGTGGGCCTGGTCCTCGGCAAGGATAAATATCTACTCTGCTTTGCTTATTGGCACATAAAGCATGGCCGAAACCCATGCCCAATGAATGTTGAGGACTGGCCATGCTGTAAGCCATGAGCACTGGCTATTGGTCACTTTATGAGAGTATAATGGACACTGAACGAGGATGCAGGGTAGGTGCAGTGGATAACAGGGGTGGTTTGGTGGGGTGGGGGTCATAGTCGAGCCTCATGCCCTTGGCAATTCAACTATGATTTGCAACCCCAGCATGCACTGCTGATAAGGACGCATATCAGTGTGCATTGCAAAAAATATATTTGTTAAAGGAGGTTTATAGTTCTTTCATATATGTTAAAGGAGACATTATTAATGACTTATATACAGTGATTACTCGGATTCGAGTTAAATTGATTCTGTTATTGCTTCTCTTTAGGGTTTGTACTCCATTGTTACAGATTCCTGGGTGTTGCCTTCAGGGTTCCACACAATTTTAGGGGTTTCTTTTCAATGTTGTTTTCCAAATAAACAATAACTTTTTTATTCGCGTTCTTTGGATTTTGCAACTGATTAAAATTAGAGTAAAATTAGAGTATTAGACCTCGATTGTAGCTAGTCAAAGATGGCTGGTAGACAGAGGTAAACTCCTATTTGTTTAGGGGGAGAATTTTGGAGTGGGCTACGTGTATAACTGTTGTTCGCGTGAATTTTCACACGCGATTGGCCTGGGTACGTGTATTTCAGGGGTGTGTGGGAAGTTTCACACGCGATTGGGCCTGGGGGAGTGGGGTACGTGTATTTCAGGGGTACGCGGGAAGTTTCACACGCCATTGGGCCTGGGGGAGCGGGGTACATGTATTTCAGGGGTGCACGGGTAGTTTCACATGCGATTGGCCTGGGTACGTGTGTTTCAGGGGTGCACGGGAAGTTTCACACGCGATTGGCCTGGGTACATATATTTCAGGGGTGCGCAGGAAGTTTCACACACGATTGGGCCTAGGGGAGCGGGGTACATGTATTTCAGGGGTGCGCGGGTAGTTTCACATGCGATTGGCCTGGGCACGTCTATTCCAGGGGTTCACGGGTAGTTTCACACGCGATTGGCCTGGGTAAGTGTATTTCAGGGGTGCGCGGGAAGTTTCACATGCGATAGGGCCTGGGGGAGCGGGGTTCGTGTATTTCAGGGGTGCGCAGGTAGTTTCACACGTGATTGGCCTGGGCACATGTATTCCAGGGGCTCGCGGGTAGTTTCACACGCGATTGGCCTGGGCACGTATATTCCAGGGGCTCGCGGGTAGTTTCACACGCGATTGGCCTGGGTATGTGTATTTCAGGGGTGCACGGAAAGTTTCACACACGATTGGCCCTGGGGGAGCGGGGTACGTGTATTTCAGGGGTGCACGGGTAGTTTCACACGCGATTGGCCTGGGCACGTGTATTCCAGGGGCTTGCGGGTAGTTTCACACGCGATTGGCCTGGGCACGTGTATTCCATGGGCTCGCGGGTAGTTTCACACGCGATTGGCCTGGGTACGTGTATTTCAGGGGTGCATGGGAAGTTTCACACGTGATTGGGCCTGGGTACGTGTATTTCAGGGGTGCATGGGAAGATCAACACGTGAATTGGCAGTGTGGGTTCTCCCAGGTGTCCCCTCTGCCCCCTCCACGTCTACTGCAGGCAGCCCACACCACAGGGGACTACCCTGCACACCTGGTCATGTCCCGCAGGCAGCCCATGCACCATGGGCATGCCCCCCAGCCAAGCCACATGTCACGTTGCAATATGATAACCAACTCATGTCTCCCAGCACACCCAGCCCCCAGCAGTGAGGGGCACCTGCCAGCAGGCCCCCACTCATGTCCCACTCATGTCCCCCTGCACCCCCAGCCCCCAGCAGTGAGGGGCACCTGCCAGCAGGCCCCCACTCATGTCCCACTCATGTGCCCCTGCACCCCCACCCCCCAGCATTGAGGGGCACCTGCCAGCAGGCCCCACTCATGTCCCACTCATGTCCCCCTGCCCCAGCTCGTGACGATCCTCAATCATGGCCCTTACGGGCAGTCTACCCAGCACAAAGACCCAACCAAGTATTGCATCCAGCCACATAGAAAAGCCAATTACATGATACAACCCCAATGGCAAGTATGTAAATGAACACATGTCCGTCACACACACACAATGGTTGCAAGTGAATGTGAAAACCCATATCCTTACATGCATGAAACCAATGAGAGAATACCATACATCGAAGTATAAAGAAAAATATGTATTAAACACAACATGAATGGAATTAAAATCAAACAAACAACAATGGGAATTTAAAAAGAAAAGCTGCATGTCCTTAAAAGAATGAAACACACAAAATCATAATCCAAAGAAATCCAAAAGAAATGGTGTCCAAAGTCACAGTCCAACAAAGCAAATCCAAGGTGAAAAAGAAAGTGTAAACCATTGCTCCATGGTGAAATCATAAAAAAAAGAGACGCTTCCAATGTTGAACTATATACAGATGAACAATCCAGGGTCTATGAGCCCAACTGAAGAAACTAAACCTATCAAAAAAGTCTACAGAATAAACTATATACATAAATGTGGGACATAGTCCATGCGCCCCAAAGGGAAGAAAAAAAGAAAGGAAACATAACACTAATGAACTATAAAATGGCAGCGGGCAAGTCCAACGGCTCACTGGTTGATGTCATGGGCCAGGGCATCATCGAACTCCTGTTCAATGGCTTGGAGGCGGGCATGTTCACTGGCCCTGAGGTCTCGCAGGGATAATGCGGTGTCCACCTCCAACTCCCTGCAAATACCCTCGAGGCACTCAGGCCGCCTCAGCGCCCTGCGCATGGAGTTCTCGGCCCTGACCATTGTGAGACGCTCCTCCTCTGCCCGCCGCCGCTCCGCACCTATCGGCTGGCCCAACCGCTGCCACACGGAAGACACTGCCATTCCAGGGTTCTCCTGCCCTCCAACCGATGCCTGCCCCTCTGATGCCTCCTACGTCGAGCCTGCTGCTGCCTCCGACGCAACTGCCTCTGCCAGCATGACGGCATCCAGGCTGATGGAATCCACTGATGCCGTTGTGCACATGCCCTGCCCGATGATGCCGGCACATCCTCCATCTGCTGGGGTCCAGTTGCTGGTGTGTCCACCCCTGCTGGACCTCCGACTCCCGACTGTGGCAGGGATGGGAGCCCCACCGAGCAGGCTGCGTTGGTCGGGGCAGGTCCACAGGGGGCCCTGGTGTCATCTGGGCTGGAAGACGGCATGGAGAATGACTGGTGCATAGCCTCCACAGAGGAGGAGAGGGTCGGCAGAGTAGCCGACACATGTACGAGACCCCCGACCATGGTCGCTCCCAACTGGGCCACGTTGGCGCGCTGCTCTTCGTGATGACGTGCATGCTCCCCCCGGAAAGCACGCACATCATCACAAATGACACCCGTGCGTAACGCAACACCAATCAGGACCTTCTCCATACGGCCAGGGGTCCCCTCGTCCGCAGGTAGAGCAGTGTCAGATGACATGGACCTTTCCCCCCTACCTGCGGACGGGCCTGGGATGGGGCATCCCTACTGGTGCATGGTGGTGCAGTCACAGTGTCAGGGACAGTGACATACACAGGCCCCTCCACGGTGACCTGTGCTGCCTCCTGCCCCTGCCCCTGGACTGCACCACTTGCACCAGTGGTACCATGCCCACCAGGCCCCATGTGCAGCTCAGTAGCGGCCTCCTCCTCCTCTGTGGAAACCACCAACCTGGATGGCTCCACACCATCTTCCGCCATTGCAAGCCCCTGTGGGGGCTCACCCACCCCTTCCACTGTAGCCGTGGGGGCATCCCCGCCACTTTGCTCCACAGTGCCGTCCCCGCCCTCTTCTTCACATGCCGCTGTGTAGAGGCAGACATAGAACACAAGCATCAGGGTACTGTACAAGGGTCCCCTAGAGAGGAAGCAATGGCAGATGAGTGGCACTGTCAAACATCACTTCCATCATGTCCCTCCACAACACATGGGTCAGTGCAGGCAAAACACATTCAGTAACAGGCATGGCGCATGCTATGGACATTAGCATACGTGTCCAAGGGACTCTTGAAACATACAATGTTGGTTTGAAACTCACATGCATCATGGGTCATGCCTATCACATGCACACACTTCACCGTAGTTTCATCATCTGGCTTCGTACACCCCAGACACAATGGATACAAAGATGACTAGACTGGATCAGTGAATCTGAACATTGTCACAGACATGTGTCATGCATCCATGGCATACACAAGTCACAGACACGCAGGTCATGTACATGGCATCAGCACCCATCCCTCACCCCCACCCATGTCCAGGAACAGAGACTGGCATGCTCTCATGTGTCCATTCCGCATAGAGCTCCCCATGTTGCATTTAAACACATGCACCAACCATGTGGTTCACACATTACTGGTCTCACATGCATGACCATGATGTCCCTGCACACACACACATATGTACATGGCCTATGTTACACATACAGGCAAGTATCAGACAAGCAGCACACTGCAACATGCCCTGTCTCACACAGCAATGCTTGGCCACTTACCGCTCAACTCCAGACGGGTCTGCCTCTCAAGGATCTGGGCATGGAGCGCTGGGCGCATGCGTTCCCGGACCCTCAGCTGGATGGTACTCATGCGACCCCGGCCCCCCTCCATGAGGCACCGGGCCTTTAAGAGGGTCCTGGACCTCAAGTCCTCCCAACGCTTGTTGACTTGCTTGATGTTGCGGGTTGCCACCCCCTCCGCGTTGATGGCAACCACAAAGTCGTCCCAGATCCTGTCCCGTCCTTCCTTGTTGGCGCGTGATGATCCGAAGAGGGCATCATAATGCCCCAGGACAAGCTCCACCAGGACACCGACTTCCTTCTGACTGAAGCAGGTGGCCCTCTGCCCCTCTGGCTGGGGTTCGCCAGTGGTCTCAGATGGTGTTTGCTCCGACATGGCGACCCCTGAGGCAGGCGTGGGTCGGCAACTGGGTCCTGGGGCTGGGCTGTGGAGCGATGGTATACCAGTCGGGAGTCTTCTGTTCCAGCAGGGGTGGACACAGCAACTGGACCCCTGCAGATGGCAGATGTGCAGGCACAAAATGGCAGGACACGATGGCAGCAGGCAGGCAGGCAGCAGCAGATGGCTCGTGGGAGGCTGGTCGGGGCTCTAGGGGGCCGTAAATTGGCCTTTTGGGCAGGAGTGTGGTCTTCCGTGTGTTTTCGCGTGGCCAGCTTGATAAGGAGTGATTTGGCACGTGAAATTCTTGCACGTCAGCGTGTAATTCGAGGAAAGTCCCTTAGCGTGTAGGCGCGTCAGCACGCATACGTGATTTCATTGGACCAAAGGCCCTCAGCGCGTAAGCGCATCTGTGATGTATCGCTCACGGGCCTGTACGTGCTTTTCGTGGGGTGCGGTGCGTGTGTGTTCCAGGTGTTGGGGTTCACACGCTATTACTTCACAGCGGGTGGGTGTTGGTCACGCATTCTTCTAAACGCAAGGCAGACGGTGAGTGGTACCCCGCTCGCCCAGGTCGAATCGCGTGCAAAACTTCCTGCGCACCCCTGAAATGCACGTACCCAGGCCAATCGCGTGTGAAACTTCACGCGCACACCTGAAATACACGTACCCAGGCCAATCGCGTGTGAAACTTCACGCGCACCCCTGAAATACACGTACCCAGGCCAATCGCGTGTGAAACGTCACGCATACCCCTGAAATACACGCACCCAGGCCTATCACGTGTGAAACTTCCCGCGCACCCCTGAAATACACGTACCTAGGCCAATCGCATGTGAAAATTCCCGCGCACCCCTGAAATACACATACCTAGGCCAATCGCGTGTGAACCTTCCCGCGCACCCCTGAAATACACGTACCCAGGCCAATTGCATGTGTAACTTCCCGCGCACCCCAGAAATACACGTACCCAGGCCAATTACGTGTGAAACTTCCTGCGCACCCCCGAAATGCACGCACACGCTATTTTTCACACAGCAAGTGTCCGTGTTTGTTGCGTACCCCTTTGCACATCATTTGTCCTAGAGGCCCACAGTATGGGACATTCTACATAGCTGTATATACCTACCTGCTTTTTGTGGGCGCACATTTTGGCGCACATTTTTTTCATGCGCAGGGACGCGACCGCCTGCCTTCGTGTGGCGGATGTGTTTGGGCCTATGCGCGTCTTTGCCCGTGCGCTGTTTTGCCCTATTCGATTCCATGAATACATGTTGTAGGCGAGCGTGTGGGCGTTCCGTGCACTTGCCTCCTGTACTTCCCCCGTGACGCCCACATTTTCACGAGTTGTTCCCCATTCCGCGTGTCATGCCCCTTGTTCTGCCTACTTTTGTTATGTGCGCCGCGCTATGTGCGCTTTCGCTGTGGCCTTAGCGCACGCCGTTAGATGACCTGTGCACCGGCGTGCGCCACGCACTTTTTCAGCGCACATCCCAGATTTTACTCGCAACGGACTTCCATGAATAGATGTGCGCTGGTTTCCCTGCGATATTCGCACTTGCACTGTGATTTTTGCTCTTTCACTGCGAATCGCACGTTTTCGCATGCTTGCGCCGATATTTTCAGCGCACATTAATTCCATGAATCGGCCTGTGAGTGTTATCTGGGGGAGCCCTACGATACATCCTCTAGGAGTCCCTCTTGCCTCCGGGTCCCCCAGTAACCCTTAATGACTGCCTTACAGGTGACATCATCCAAGGGGCCAAAACAGGCAGTGTGGGATGATTTGGTCTGAGATGAGAGTTAGATGTGTTTTCTATAAGTCATTTGTGGGTTTTGTGCATGATGGCCAGAGAAGTGTTCACTTGTAATTTGTGTGTTTTGCTGAGGGGTGTGCATGCTGGCCTTGCATGACAAAGTTAGTCCATGGCCCCTTGTGTTTTGTAAGAAAGGCATGGTATCAAACAGTGAAGACAGACACAATTGATCACAGTTCAAGGGTGTTTCTTGAACTTCAAAGGGTTGGAAAAACACCTATATAAACCTAAATCTAAGGATATAAGCAAGTTACGACCATCAAATCATAGTAACACAGTCCTATTGGAGTCTGTAACAATAAAAGGGCCTATACTAATAAACCTATTGCCAATCTTTACTTCTAAATACAAAATGGTGTGGGATAGCAATGAATGCAAAAGAAAAGTGTTCAAGAAATGAAATGTCACAATAGTTGAGCATTTAGCTTCCCTTCCACACATTTTCAGCATGGGGCAAGGTGGCATGTGTGGACTTCGCACATATTATATTTTCTTGGCCACTAGTTTGCAGTTCAAAACATGGGCATCAGGACCTTCCGCCAAAATCTGTCTTGCATTGACAGTCTCTTAATGCAGAGGACCTGATGCAGCAAACAAAACACAAAGGTTCAGTTCCTTTGTCATGGTTTCACTTTCACAAATTCAAGACTGGCCTCCCTTCTTCAGGTTTGGAGCATGGTTCCCACCTCCTCTGGGCTCAGATCCCTTTCCTACAATGTTCACAGTTTGATCTCCCTCGTTCGGACTCGGAACATGGATCCCCCTCATTTGGGCTCAGACCTCTTTTTCCACAATATTCACAACTTGGTCTCCCTCATTCGGGCTCATACCACGGATTCCCCTCGTCCAGGCGCAGATCCCCTTTTCATACCAGAATTGAAGACTTTCAAATGTTTGATGGGTTTTGCGTAAACGGTTGCAGGACCACTTTGATTCACATCACAGTTTACACTTCACATGTATCTTCTGTTTTCATTTCCCTTTGGCAAAATACCATACAGAAACCTTTGATTGAGCACATTCACAGACCCAGACCACTCTGTCAATGGTATCATATCGTTTCTTCTAATGCCCAAATATTCACCAGCAATTTAACTTCACTTGCATTTTTCATCACACGCAATTAACTGTGTTCCATCCAGCGCTCACTGTGCAATGTTACCACTTGAAACCTTGCCTTCAACACAGATCGGTATCCCCAACTCACTCGGTGTGTTGTTCTCTGTCATTTCTTTGTTCTTGGAGCCAAGGACAATACCACAGCGCCTGCTGCTCCTCCCCACCTTGGCCAGTTACACAGGAGGACCCTCGCTATCTCCACCACACAATACAGGATTCTTTAGCCTTGTTTCCTTTTCTTACATTTTCTGCCTTGAAGGTTTCTTGAAAGTAACGGCTTCCTGTCATCGAGTTTAAGGGTGTTGTCCCTCTCAGTAACCTCTCGTGCTTGGCCGTCTTTTTCCTCTCGTTCAATTGCCAACTCAAAACTGCTGTACCTTTGTGTGTTTTGCCTCACTCAGTGTGCTCTCATACCCCACCTTTTATCCGTGTAGGGAAGTGTAATTGAAGTCAGGTGTGAATGATTGTGGATAATTGCCTGACCTCGCCTGACCATATTATTGGGACATGTCATGTAAACGGCTTGGGTGTGAGTCTGTTTTCTCCCAGAATGGGCTGTCTGTGAGAAAGTGTTTGTGCAACAAAGGGAGGGTGGGGGGGCTGAGTTTCTAAATATACCATTGGGTAGGATGGGATAAAGGTGTTACAGTGAAGAGAGGGCTACCACGTCTTACCATAATGTGCCCCACCCCTACTCCCTGAGGATCCCTAACCCAGATGTTCCTGCCACACTGGAACTAGATCCAAAAGTGATGGCCATGTCCTGACCACCTGTATGACTAGTCCCTGGGGACTAGCGGGTGAGACACCTTCAGTTTTCTCACATACGCTTGGTCTTTTCCAAGGTCCTCTAAGTTTAGGACCGTGGAGAAAGCAAGGAAAAGATGTATCCAGGTGCTCTCTCATATTTCTTGAGTTTTATTTCCTCTGGTCTAGTAGAGGTTTGGTCTTCGGGTTTGTCCCCTGAAGGTATCCTACACATGGAGACTGAGGTGGTGATTTTGTTATTAGATACTGTTGATGTTCAAAAGGTACCTATTGGCTAATGGTAGGTTCTTGAAATTTTGTTTCCATCCACTCCCACACCAGAGAGGTTTTGTAGCAACCGTCAGGTTGCCCACAAGCCTGGGGGGTTCCATGTGTTAAAATTGCGGCAAAGATGGCCGTTTACACAAAAAATTGCATCAAAAAGGCTGTGGTTTTGCCACCGCAAACCTTGTAAAGGATGCGGTGGACACCCCTGCATCCCCCAGACCCATTATACCATTTAAGGGGAGCGGTGGACACCCCCGCAATCCCCGGTCCCCTTAAATGGGATAATGGGGTACAACTTTACCAGGTCAAACCACAGCATTTTTGTCGCAATTTTTTGCACATGCAACATTTTTGCTGTGATTGCATTACTGCATTCCGTCTGGGGTACGAACTCTGTAGGGGAAATCTTGTAAGAGAGTAGAAAATGTAGGAAAGTCTCTTCCCACTATGACATGTTCTGTTTTCTCATAGTATGCAGAGGTTGTTCATGCTTACTGGTCATTTGTGCTGGTAGACTTTGAAGCAGGTGTGTCTTGTCTTTATAGGGTGAGTAGTTAGCTAAGTTGTCTGATGACACTGATAATAGTCGGCAGTGGAAGTTCATAGCTATTACAGTACACCTCCCCATCCCGATCTATCACTTCCTTACGCATCCTCATCCCTGTCCGACATTACTGTCATCATTCACTTTCTCACCCAAATCCCTCATTATCACATTCATCCTCATCGCAGTCCCTCATTACTGCATGCATCCTTTCTTCAGTTGCACTTTACAATTACTGCATATATCCTGGTCCTGGCCCATATTACCATTACTGTGTGCACTCTCATCCCAGTCACCTTGATCAATGGCAATCACATCCTTATCCTTCTTCCTTATTATGGTGCACATCCTCATCCTCGTCCCTCATTACTGCACAGAGCCTCATCCCAATCCCTCATCACTTCATGCATCCACATACCATTTACTCAATACCACACACATCCTCATTCCAGTCCTTCCTAACAGTGTGCATCCTCATCCTGTTCCTTGATTACCACTCTAACCCATATCCTCAACCCGGGTTTTCATTAGCATTTTCCTTCTCGTCCTTGTCCCCTATCATTATTACCATGCACATTCTTATCCCAGTCCATCATTAAAATGAGCACCCTCATCCAGGTCCCTTATTTTTGCCAAATCATTGTTCCAGTCCTTCATTATCACACACATCCTTGACCCAGTTATTACTGTGCAATCCTTGTACCTGCCCCTCATTTCCACATTTTTCTGCATCCACTCACTACCGTGAGCATCACCATTCTGGTTTTCTATACCCATGCACTGCAGAAGGTGAGCTCTGGGGTGAAGGGCTCAAGGTTCATGGTTGATGGCCAAACCGTTATGTCTGGATGTTTGTTGTTGTTGGTGAGGAGCAGGAATTCGGTCTTGGAGGGGTTAAGCTTCAGGTATGCACTGGACATCCCAGACTGGATCAGTGAGAGAAAGGTTTGAGGCTGTGGATGTCCTTGGTGTACCCAATATTGAGGTATAACTGTGTGTCATCGGCGTGTTCGTGGATGTTGTATGTGGCTATGAGGGCTCCCAGCAGCTCCATGTACGGATTAAAGATTGCTGGGGAGACGATGCAACCCTGCAGGACTCCACAGTTGAAGGGTAGCATTGCAGATCTACAGGAGTTCATCTGAACGAACTGTAGGCAGTTGGAGCGAAAAGACTTGAACTAGCATAGGACAAAGTTGCTGATCCCCATGCACAGATGTAGGTTGAGTAGAACCGGGAGACAGAGGTGTGTAAAGACCGAAGGGGGGTGTCTGTACTTTTGCTCTCTATATGGTAGAGGAGAGGCACAGAGGACCCCAGGCAAGATTCTCTATTATTGGTAGGTGGTCGAGCAATCAAGGCCTAGCTTCTCAGGAGGTGATGCAGGCTGGTTCTTAGGTACAGTGTAGTCCCCAATAACCCACAAAGGAATGTCCGCACACTGCAGTAGGTAATACACAGTCTTTATATAATTAATATTCAAGGTTATGTACAATATCATTATAACTCACTTTGTACTCGGTTATCTACAATGGCAAATATACAGTTCTACCTGGTACCACTCCTACTATTAGATCTCATTAAAGTGCATCAACTGTACGGTTAAATGTCACACAAATCAGTTTGTAAAGGAAACCAACAATAGATATAAGAGGAAAGCAGTTGGTTAGAACAATAGGCACAATACTGGACCTGCTACCTAGACACAGCTCTGTGTGGAGATCCCCCCCTCCACCTGGGCAACCTGTAAAGATATATCACAAGCCCAGTCCATATATTGTTCAGAAGAGTCTTTCCAATAGTTCATCAGCCCTAAAGGACCTGGTGGTGTAGAGTTCCTCATTGGGAAATCGATGGCCCTTCTTGAGTGCCCTCCCTTTAAGGCAGGATTCACGGGTCGTTGAACGTCTGACGTAGAACAGGGTGAGCTACGATGGTGAAGTGGCAGCTTCTTTCCTAGAGGTGCTCATCGACGGAGGAGCGTAAACGTCCTGCAAAGAAGAGGCATGCGGGACACCTCGATGTCGATAGTTCAGGACCGCAAAGAGTTTGAAGAACTGTGGCCCAGCAAGGGCGTTGAGTCATCAGCATCTCTCTGGTCTTTGGGTGGCGGGAAACCCACGGGTGGATGCTCCTCGGTGGTTTGACGGCCTGGCCTTCTCCGGTGGGAAAATGCGGGCGACGGTGCGGACGAGAGAATCCTTGGATCAAATGAAGTTCTTAGGCAACCCGAGCACGGCGGCTCTGGTCAGCGATGGTGGTCGTCGACAGTGGCAGACAACAGTCCTGGCGCTTCTCTTTGGGATTCCGCAGAAGTCCCCATCTCCGGTCGGCATCTTGTCGTAGGTCTGTCTACCAGGGAGCTTTGGCAAAGATCAGCTGGTGCACAATGGTCCCTCATAGCTTGGGAAGAGGGCACCTTACCAGGTCCTCTCTGGGTCAGTCCTTGGTGACACAGCAACTTTCAGATTGATGAAGAAGGGCAACACCCATCACCAATTCTTCTCTTCCAGCAGGGCTTCAAGGTTAAGCTTCAGGTTTACTCCGTTTACTCGTCGCAGTGGACTTTAGCTTCTGAACACGATTCCTAGCAGTGAGAGGCCCCCAGATATACTGTTGATTTCCCATTCATTCCGCTGGGTCATACTCAAGCACTGCGAAGGGCATTCATGCAGGCAGGCAGACAATCAGGTGCATAGTGCATTCAGGCCATTCACTTCTCTCCAGACACTCACAACAAGTTATGTGTGTTGGGACAAGTACCTAGCCATTCAACACTCCACACTGCATTCATACCAGTTTCGGGTAGGGCTGTCTCAGTCATTTGGGGTCATTACGAGGTTGGAGGTAATTGAAAAACGATGCTGGTAAAGGATTACCGGCATCGCATACCGCTCTGGGCTATTCTGACCTAAGACCCCGATATTAACGGCACCGTTAATAACGGTGCCTCTAATAGTGACCAGTATGCGGGCACGCGGCCCATCATACCGGCAATACCGGTATGCCGCAAATGGGTGGACATCATAAGTCAGGAGGACATGCAAATGCTAGCATCATGAAGGCACTAATTGGGGATACCGGCATGCCGGTAATACCAGCATCGCAAACCAACCGTTAAATGCTATGTGCAGTATCCCCCACTACCACAGGTGCACACAATCAGCACAGCTGGAGGCAATGGAGTCTGAGCCAGCACAAAAGGAGAACACCCAAACACCACACTCTTTCCCGCACCAAAATGATTCCACTAGCAGTAGCCTTACTGGGGCTTGGGGACATGCTTGCATTGGAACACCAGCTACAACAACAACAGCAGGCACCACAGAGGAGATGCAGGAGGAAAAGGAGGGTGAGACAGGCCCAGCATGCCCCACCAGTGCAGCCAGTGGTACCAAGCAGGCATCCCCCAGTCCCTCACATCAGAGCCAGTCCATTCACCCTAACCCCTAGCAGATCCACATCCTGTACCGTCTTCACCGGGACACCATCACCACCATCGTGGACATGTTACACAACGACATTGTCAGCCTCATCAAAATATGCACCACCATACCCCCTCTACTCAAGGTAGTGTCGGTGCTCCACTTCCTTGACACAGGCATTTACCAGCACACATTGGGCACATGCATGACATTTCACAACCCTTATTTTCTCGCACCCTTAACCAAGTGCTGGATGCCCTCCTCAAGCACACAAGGGACTACATACCCCTACCACAGAATCCCCAAGGATGCCCTCGACTGCACCCACATAGAGCTGGTGGTCCCGCATGCCATGGAGGTGGTGTACTGCAACCGCAAGCAATACCAATCTATCAATGTGCAGATTGTATGTGACGCCAGCCAGATCATCACACATTGTTGTGCCCGTTATCCCGGATCAACTCATGACTCAATGGTCCTGTGGAACTCCACGCTACCATGCTACATGGAGCGACATGCAGGACAACGTGCCTGGCTGCTTGGTAAGTAGCATGACAGGAACATGGCAGTGAAATGAGGGGTGAGATGCAGGCACCACCATGGTGTCAATGTTGGTGTGACAGCACAATGTGAACATCTGTAAACACTGTGCCCCAAAGCATCCCAAACAGAACATGACAATCTAAACCCATAGGACTGAATTAAGTCATCACCTATCACAACATGCTCAAAAAATATCTTGAATGGACATTCCTCATTGCACATGTGTCATTATTCATATGCAGTGCATAGTGTACATGTAGTCCCACACCCAGTGCCCTCTGTCCAACCATCATGACAGCTTCTGCAGCCATGTGTGTCATAAATATGATAATGGGCGGATGTATGCTATGTGAAAGCATATCTGTTGTGGCCTACATGCAGTGTGACTCTTGCCATTGGCATCTTAGTGTGGTTTGTGTTAGGTATGGCATTGCCTTGCTGCAGGCATCTGCATTTGTTGTGTTGCGGACTACAAGTAGGCTTGGATTGTGTGTGTATTAGCGCATGGCTTGCCTCTTCAGACAGACACATTGGTGGACTATCAACAGACTATGCATCATAGTGTTTTCTTAGGACACTCACCTCCTTCCGCCGATGATGATGCACCACACTCCATATCACCCACGCCTTCAATGGCCTCTATGCCGATCAGGCTGGCACATATCTCCTCCCACCGGGATAGCTTTATCGGAGAGCTTGCTCCTCCGCCAGTTGCAATGGCCTGGCTCCTGTTCGCCAAGAAGATGTTGCGGACTCGCAGGCGCAGGTCATCCCATCTCTTCCTGCAATCCTTAGTAGTGCAGGGGGTGTTTCCAACTGCGCTGACTTTTTGTGCCACTAGTGTCCAGATCTCCTTCTTCCTGATGACAGCCTCCCTCTTGAGGCTCTGGGCAAATACTATATCTGCATTCTCTGCCAGGGTCTCCTCAAGCATGGTTAACTCATCTTCATTAAAGCTCTCCTTGCGCTGGCGGGAGGCGCCTTTTTTCACTACCTTTGGCATTGTAGAGTTGTTGTTGGTTGATTTTGGCACACAGCAATATATTCCAGGTCCTGGGTGCTGAGGATAGCAATGGATTGTGTTTTTAAAGATGGCCGCCATGCTCTTTCCCGTTCCTGTGCGATGACGCTACTTCCGGTTGCGCTTATTACGGTGACCATTATTAGCAGTGGCTGCTAATAGCGGTCACCGCTAATGTCGTCTTGATTCATGCCGGTAGTGCTATATACACTTTACATGATGCCGCTAAAGGCCATTTTCGGCATGCCTCTAAAGTTCCTTCTGTGGAGAAGCCCACCAAAAAGTGGAACAAAGGGCCCGACCTTGGTTGGAGTTACAGAGATGGACACAAACGCCATTTTAGAAAAGAGTTCTGGCAAAAAGACCCAACCGCTGATTTAATATTAAATAAATAAACCAGCAGTATCTTTAACATTGCACCAAAAAGTGGTGCGTTTAAAATCAATGGGAAAATCCCATAGGAAATATTCCGGTGGAATATTTTGCGTGGTAACCACTGCCACCAGCCAGAAACTCGACAGGGGGGACTGGACAGTGCCCCCTTGAAAACAGACCCAGGGGCAATCGAATTAACCCCTTCCAGTACTTACACAATATGATGGTTTGTACAGGTTCAGTTCACAATTTTGGACTAGTAAAGTCAATGGTGACTTTACATGCCCTGGGAGACAGTAGTCAGTCCCAGGGTATGGAGTGTATGTTTGGGGGTCACTATGACACCCCTGTGTTACTGCACTGAGGGTGCTGTGTAACACACATGAAAAACAGATGATACCCTATGTAGTAAAAGACCCCATAGCCCATAAGCACATACAAAGTCAAAGATATACCTCAAATCATGCCTAAGAGTGGGAGGAAAAGAGTCTCACTCTTAGCAGAAGAAAAAAACAAACCCCAAAAATCCAGCAAAGCTGCTGGGGGACTCACTAGGTTTGGGAAATTAGCCTTATAAGAGAATTCTGCCTAACACTCGCCACACCCCCCCCCCACCAGACTAAGGGACAGGAGGATTGAATCCACTCCTGGATGAATCTCATACCTCTAGTCGGTTATAAACATCCTAGAGAGACGAGACCATCAGCATTTTGGTGGTGACACCTTGACCTGTGTTCAATGGATAAATCAAAGGTTTTCCTTTGTAAGCTTTATGACCTACAAACCCTTTGAGGAACAACTTCCTTGTTAAATCTATAGGGGATCTGTTGACCAGTCCCTCAGAAGTGGGTACAACTTCTGAACCTGTGTTAGGCTTTTTCAAGGGGTCCTTACAAAGGATTCCCTTAGATCCAGAGGGGCCTCCAAGGTTCCTCACCACCTCTTTGTTGGGAGCAGGTTGGATCTCAGGCCTCTTGGTTGGAGGGGTTGGGGTTAGGCAATGTACCTGCTTCCCATTCCTCTTAGATCTTACCTCACCTTCTTTACGAGCTTCACTCCCAATACTAGGATTTCAGTTGGAGTCTTCAATAGAAGGTCCAACAGTCTGAAGGTATTTGGCCTTAGACTTTTCTTTTCTTGTTTTCCACCAGCACTGAGAATGGCCAGTTCTCTTAGGCTTATGTAGGGGTCCAGTTGGTCTATCCATCTCTTCCTCAGAAGCAGGGGGAGTCAAAGACTCTAAAACTGGGGGAACAATGATGGAACTTGGTACGGGCTCCCATTTCCCTAACATTTTAGCCTGAAATGTCCTGGGTTAGAGGTCAATTTACTAACACCAGGGCTTGTAGTCGGGTTCTCTGTAGAGGTGTCATGATGCCTACTCCCGAGGAGCCAGTTCAGGCCCAGCGTCCCCGAAAGCAGACATCATATACCCGGGGCAGGATCCAGCAACCACGTGTAGGGGCTCTTTGAACACTGTCCTGGCGCCTTTGGCGCCAGGCTCATAGAAGACATCGGTCCTGGCGCCATAGGCGCCAGGCTCATAGTGGGAGTAATTTGGTGAACTTACCTGATGCAGACCATGCTGCAGGATCCAGACCTCCTTGAGGTCTGCAAGGCTCATAGTGGGAGTGTTTTGGTGAACTTACCTGATGCAGACCATGCTGCAGGATCCAGGCCTCTTTGAGGTCTGCAAGGGACTATTTTACCTATGGGACTATTTTATCACTCGGGCGTGGCTGAGGAAGAATACTTACCTGGAACTACTTTAGGGGCTATTTAAGCCACGCCCAGACAGCAGCTCATGGTTCGTGTTGTTCTGCATCTAGCAGCTGGACGCTCACTGTGTCTGCTCCTGCATCCTGACTCCAGCCACGCCCGTCTTCATCCTGGAACACCTGAAAAGGAAGGAAAGGAGAGAAAAGGTGAATAAATGAACATTACCTGCTGCTATCCGGATTCCGGAACCATCACGCCGACGACCCTAAGGGAAGATATTTATTTTTAAAAGCGCATCGCATTCCCACCCAGGCGCAATGGAGACTTCTGAAACAGATCAGCTGGCCCAACTATTGGGGTAATTATGGGCTGAAGTACATTCCGCTCGTCAGGAGACCAATGCTCTCAGAAGAGAGTTAATTGTATTTAAGGAACTAACCGATGATCTTGCCAGGCAGCTATTACAAGGTCAGGCTGGTCAAACCCCTCTACCAGGTTCTGGGGGTAAATCCGCCCCGTGGTTTCAAATAACCCTGTGCAAATTAATTTACCTGGAAATATGCCACTGGCCCCACCGGAACGTTTTGCTGAGGACCCCAAAAAATTTGGCGTATTCATGAATCAATGCCGATTGCATTTCCTCTGCAGACCTGGGGCCTTTCCTACCGACCAAACCAAGGTAGGTTTTGTACTATCATATCTCAGCGGCTGTGCTGCCGATTGGTCAGTTCCACTGGTTACTCAAGATGACCCACTTCTTCGGAATTTTCAAGCCTTCCAGACAAGCATGGAGAGACTTTTTGCTCGGCATTCTCAGGGACAGGCCCTGGACAATGAGCTTCTATCCCTACGACAGGGTAACCTGGATCTCTTGGCCTATATCGCAACCTTCAATAGGTTGATTGTGGAGACTGGATGGCCAGAGAATAAAAGAATCACGCTATTTCACTGAGGTCTACGTGGAGAACTTAAAGATTGCCGGGCCCAAGTCATGAATCCACCCCAAGACTGCTCTGAATATATAGACTTGGTGGTCCAATTAGATCACAGGCTTCAAAACAGAAAAGCAGATTGGTCTAAGTTTAAGACCCGGGTTTTGGTCAAAACCCATGTTAACCCCAAGGGTGCTGATGTTTCTGAGCCCATGCAAATCGGAGTGGTTAAAGGACCTTTGACTCAAAAAGAGCGTGAAAGAAGATGGCAAATGCAATTATGCCTTTATTGTCGGGCTTCTGGACACTTTTTACGAGATTGCCCTATAAAACCGCCTAAGAAGGCGGTAGGAGCCGCTGATAAGAACCTTATGGAACCTGAGTCGGGAAAAGGACCACGCCCGACAAGCATAGGGGTCCGCTTGCCGAGCTTGAAAACTAACTCTCAGACCTCTCATTTCATCATGCCAATGGTCCTCGTAGATCTAAAGCAGCCTGGGCGGTTTCATGCAATTAAGGCATACATCGATAGTGGGGGTATAGGAAACTATGTGGATCGTGAATTGGCTTCCAGGATCAACCTCCCTCTTCGCCCCAAATCCAGTAAGGATGTCATCACCACAGTGGATGGAACCGAAATCGCCTCTGGGCCAGTAACACACTCCACTGCGGAAGTGACATTGTTGGGTCAAGACGGGCATCGGGAGGCAGTAGTGTTTGATGTAATCAAGGCTCCGGAGTTTCAAGTAATTCTAGGAATCCCTTGGTTGGAAACACATAATCCTTGAATTGACTGGCGAGCGAAGAGAATAACCTTTCCAGATTGTGCACAAACCTGTTACTCAAGAAACCCAAATATTGGCCTGGCTACAGTAACCCCTGCCACTATGCAAATACTGCCAGAATACCAAGACTTTCAAGACTTCTTCCAAAAGGAACAGGGCAACACGTTACCCCCTCACAGGTCATACGATTGCCAGGTCGATCTATTGCCTGGTGCACAACCCCCTTGCAGCAGGATCTATGCTCTTACCGAACCCGAGAATCTTCATTTACGACAATATCTAGATCAGTACCTAGCCAATGGTTTTATTCGCCCGTCAAAGTCTCCTGCATCCTCGGCTTTGTTCTTCGTGCCTAAAAAAGAAGGCGACCTCAGAACTTGTATCGACTACCGCGCGCTGAACCAGATAACTGTTAAAAACCGTTACCCTCTGCCTCTGATTCCTGAACTCCTTGACCAGGTGAAGGATGCCCGCATAGACACCAAGTTAGATCTCCGGGGGGCTTACCATCTGGTACGAGTTAAAGAAGGCGACGAATGGAAAACTGCCTTCCGTACCAAATATGGATTATTCGAGTACCAGGTGATGCCTTTCGGATTGTGCAACGCGCCGGCTGCCTTCCAATACCTCATGAACGATATCCTTCGGGAACTCATCGATGTTTGTTTTGTCGTATATATCGATAACATTCTAGTGTACTCTTCTTCGGAATCTGATCACAGGAAGCACGTCAGGGCAGTTCTTGAGAAATTGCGCAACCACAAACTATTTGCTAAACTGGAAATATGTGTTTTCCATGCCACAGAAGTCGAGTTTCTTGGTTTCATCCTGACACCTAAAGGAGTCCGAATGGACTCGCGAAAAGTGGATGCCATCCTCAAATGGCCTTCGCCTAGCTCCGTGAAAGGGGTTCAAAGCATGCTTGGCTTTGCCAATTTCTATCGCAGGTTTATCCCAGAATTTTCACGTGTGGTACAACCCATCACTGAGCTCTTGAGGAAAAATAAACGTTTTGAATGGTCTGAAGAAGCCGAGCAGGCCTTTCAGGAATTAAAAGCTAAGTTTACCTCTGCATCTGTATTGAAACACCCGTGCCCAGATCTCCCTTATGTCGTCGAAACGGACGCATCCAGCTTAGCCATGGGAGCTGTCCTGTCTCAAAGAGATCCCGAAACTAACCAACTGCATCCCGTAGCATTTTGGTAGAGAAAATTCTTGACACCCGAGGTCAACTATGCGATCACTGACAAAGAACTGTTAGCCATTAAGTCCGCTTTTAAAGCCTGGAGACATTATTTGCTTGGCTCTAGACATACCATCACGGTGATCACTGACAACCGGAACTTACAGTATTTGAAGACCGCCAAGGCTCAGTCATCACGACAGCTCCGATGGGCTTTGTTTTTTGCTGAATTTGATTTTGTAATTACCTACCGACCTGGCTGCAAGAATGGCAAAGCAGACGCCCTATCCCGAATTGGAATGGGAGAAACTGATACAAACTCAGAACCTGTACCGATAATTCCCGAACAGAGGATTCTGGGCATGACTTCGTTACAAACACTTGAAGACATTCAAGCCATAGTTAAACAACTCCTGGACCCTACAGACTTACATGATTGGATACAAAAGGGATCTGACTTTACTATTGATAATGGTTTACCTTATTTCCAAGGGCGCTTACTTCTGCCACATAAAGAATTACAAGAACTAGTTATTTCCCGTTATCATGATACACTAATAGAGGGACACCCTGGTATTGCCAAGACGGAGGAAAAGGTGAAACGACAATTCTGGGGGCCCTCTTGGCGAAAAGATGTTAAACCTTTTGTGATGTCCTGTGGTGTTTGCGCCCAAAATAAAGGCCAAAAGAAAAGACCAGCCGGTCTCCTTCAACCTTTAGACATTCCGCCAGCACCTTGGCACACCCTGTCATTGGATTTTATTACGGACTTGCCTCCTTGTTCAGGATACAACACTTTTCTTGTTATTGTGGATTTATTTTCCAAAATGGCCCACTTTATTACATTGAAAGGTTTACCATCAGCTTCTGTCCTAGCCAAAGAATTCCTTGAAAATATTGTTCGTCTACATGGGTTCCCGTCTATACTAATCTCAGACCGGGGAAGCCAATTCATTTCCCATTTTTGGCAAAGATGTTGTCAATTGGCACAAATCGAGGTAAGATTATCGACCAGTCACCAACCCCAGACCGATGGTCAAACGGAGAGAACGAACCAGACCCTTGAGCAATATTTACGATGTATGTTGCAGCAATCTGAAAGTAACTGGAAAGACATTCTTTGGATAGCCGAATATGCATATAATAATTCAGTACACTCTGGAACTGGGCAAAGTCCTTTTTATACCTTATATGGGCATCACCCCCGAACCTCAGACCTCGACTCGCCTCAAAGCCTCGGAATGCCCGCAGTGGACCATCTGCATTCTACTATTACTCAAGCCTTCAAAGAAGCAACTACACATTTACAACAAGCCAAGAGAAAATACAAGAAGAATGCTGACCTGCATCGGTATGAGGCACCTCTGTACCAGATTGGGGACCAAGTATGGCTGGCTACCAGACACTTATCGCTCAAGGGACCTCGAACTTTTAATCCAAAATATCTGGGGCCTTACTCCATTACGGCCATAATCAACCCAGTGGCCGTTAAACTTGATTTACCAGCTAATATGCGAATTCAACCTGTTTTTCATGTATCACTTTCAAACCAGTGCAACCGGGAACCAGATTAATCAAACCTCCAGAACCCATCCAAATAAATGGAGAACCTGAATTCAAGGTGAAGAACATTTTAGATTCCAAGATGTCAAAGTCAAAACTTTTCTATCTAATCGATTGGAAAGGATACTGGCCTCAGGAGAGGTCGTGGGAACCCAGTGACCATGTACATGCACCTAGATTAATAAAAAAATTCCACCGGATCTTCCCAAACAAACCAAAACCCCCAGAGGGGACAATCCTGGGAGGGGCCTTGGGGGAGAGTGCTGTCATGATGCCTACTCTCGAGGAGCCAGTTCAGGCCTAGCGTCCCTGAAAGCAGACATCATATCCCCGGAGAAGGACCCAGCAACCACTTGTATGGGCTCTTTGGACACTGTCCTGGCGCCTTTGGCGCCAGGCTCATAGAAGACATCGGTCTTGGCGCCATAGGCGCCAGGCTCATAGTGGGAGTGTTTTGGTGAAATTACCTGATGCAGACCATGCTGCAGGATCCAGACCTCCTTGAGGTCTGCAAGGCTCATAGTGGGAGTGTTTTGGTGAACTTACCTGATGCAAACCATTCTGTAGGATCCAGGCCTCTTTGAGGTCTGCAAGGGACTATTTTACCTATGGGACTATTTTATCACTCGGGCGTGGCTGAGGAAGAATACTTACCTTGAACTACTTTGGGGGTTATTTAAGCCTCGCCCAGACAGCAGCTCACGCTTCGCGCTGTTCTGCATCTAGCAGCTGGACGCTCACCGTATCTGCTCCTGCATCCTGACTCCAGCCACGCCCGCCTTCATCCTGGAACACCTGAAAAGGAAGGAAAGGAGAGAAAAGGTGAATAAATGAACATTACCTGCTTCTATCCGGATTCCGGAACCATCACGCCGATGACCTTAAGGGAAGACATTTATTTTTAAAAGCGCATCGCATTGCTCGCTGCAGCGCCGCGTTCCACTCAGCTTCACAAGGCACCTTCAGGCTCTTCAGCGACCATAGGCACCATCCGTCGCATTTCTGCGCCTAAGGGCGAAAAGAGAAGAACAAAGGTGAGCGAAGGAACAGATTGAGGAAGGCCTGATTTTCCACCTTAAGACTTACCTGATTATTGCTGGAACAATTCTTCCTCATCTCGGTTCGGCGCCGCTTCTGGGCACTTCCGTACCCCGGCCCCTAATGGGAAAAAAGACACAAGCATTAGTGGACTAATGCAAGGACACTAGAGGAACCATCCATAAAAACTCTCCGGAGTTTACCCCTCGGCGAATCCATTCTTCTACGCAGAATCATCACTCTGCACCTGAAAAAGAGAAAAGACAACGGTCAATAAGGCTTGAACTTTTACAACTGCATACTTACGGCAGCATACCAGAAAAGTCAAGTCAACTTGAATGCTCACCAAATCCGAGATCCAGTGAAGTAACTGTATATCAATGCGCCCCTGCATCAGAAGCAGGATGGAGAGCTCGCCTTTCAGACTCTCAGGTGAGATTCTACGGGGAATCGCAGAAGGGGTTCAAGGAGTGTGAGAAGGGGAAGTGGGAGGCCGACGCATTACCCTGCAGACAGTTAATTCCCTTTTCCATCTACAGAAGGATTCTCTTGCGAGCCAGACAAGCAAGATTTGGGGGTCCGGTCCAGTCCGTCTTCTGAGTCCTGCGCATCACCTTAGAAGAGGACACAGCAGTCCAGAACAGGTCAGCGCCTCCGTGGGAGTCAGGTGAGCGTTACAAGAGGTTCCCACAGGCTTAGAGTGGTTCCTTAAGGTGGCCTCTCTAGCCAATTTGGTTAGGTTCTGTGTCTCCATACTGGGAGGCCTGGGGGTACTGGATACTACTCCTAGAGTTTTTAGTTCATTGCCCAATAGGACTCTCCCAGGCACCTCAGTCTGAACACTGACAGGAATCCTCACTGTCAGGTTATTACACTGAATGAGGGCTGGTAGAATAGGAACCATCTGGAATGGGCATACAGAATGTCTAGTGGGACCTTTGGGTGCCTTAGCCACATCCTCAGGTTTGAAAAAGCTTTCATCCACTACTGTTCTGCTAGCCCCATTGTCTCTCCTGGCAGGAGTATCCTGGCCATTGACAAGAACACTGTCCATATAATATATTTTAAAGTTTTCTGGTAGGGAGTCATAGATTTCCCTATTCTGGCTGCTAACCAGACCCATAGGCTCTAAGAATACAGTGGGCCTCATTCCGAGTACGGCGCTAACCAATGGCGCAATTAACGCCTTGGTTGACGCCGTACCCGGACCGGCAGCGCCTTGGTGGTTGGCGGAATTACCGCCCCATTCCAAGGTTGGCGGGGCGGTAATTCCCCAATCCCCATTTACCCTTCCCCATTCCCATTCTTGCCCCATAGGGCATAATGGGAGTGGGGAAGGCGTCAATTACGCCACCGTAAATTACGGTGGCGTAATTAACATCAAGGTCCCTTAGCGCCATGGTATTTAACGCCTGCTAAAAGCAGGTGTTAAAAGCACCATGGCGCTAAGGGAACTCGGAGTATGGCGGTAAGGGATTACCGCCACCGCTCTCGTTAGCGGTGGCCGCTATCCCTTACCGCCATACTCGGAATGAGGCCCAGTTTCTTGAAGACTCAAAGTGTCTTCAGCAAAGACTTTAATGTGAGCACTAGCCACTTGTACTTCCTCCTCAGGAGTGAAGGCTAAGGAGACTATGCTGATCCCTGCAGGTTTACCCTTACATCTGGGATGTCCTTTGATGTGGTCAGTTGCCCCACAGAGATAGCATGTTCCAAATGCTCTCTGGAATGGTGGCTTGTTCTGACCTCCTTCTGGTTTGTGACCAGAGGGTACACTAGCCTGATGGGGTTTCCCTGATGACTTACCCTGGTTATGTTGTTGTTTGTGGCCCTCTTTGGTATGGGAGGTATTAGAATTCTCTGGATTCACTTTTGGTGGCTGCTTTCCCTCATCCGTTTTCTGAGTGACCCCTGAATCCTTTTGAGTAGCCCTGTTGGCCACCCACAAGTCAGGAGCCTTAGCTAGCTTTCTAGGATCTATTTCCTTTGAATCAGCTAAGTGCTGTCTGAGCTCAGGAGAGCAGGCATCATTAATTGACTCCAACATAACAGATTTCTCATTCCCTAATAAGTGTTCACTCTGTAACCCGTAATCCATCCCTCTAAGTTCTTCAAACTTTCATTCACCCAGGTAGCCCAAGGGGTACCATCATTCTTTTTGAGGGTCCGGAACCTCTTAAGGTACTGGGAAGGGGTCTTCCCAAATCTACCTATCAAAGCTAGCTTCACACATTCATATTCCATCCTATCCACCTCCCCCAACTCCATGACCACATCAGATGCAACAGGGGGGAGTCTAGAGAACAACCAGGGAAGCAACTGATTCCCTGTGATGTCCTGGAGCCCATGATTATACTCAGACATAGCCAACCAATCTAACACATTCAACTTAGGTTCATACATACCCACAATCTCTTTAGGCATCTGGGGTCTTTTCGGACTGGAACTCCTAGAGGATCCCGGGAGAGAAGTATTTTCAACAGACAATTTCTTCATCTCTAGCTCATGCTTGAGCTCCATTTCTCTGAGCCTTAGTTTTTGGTGCTTTTGTTCAGATTGGGCACTAATTCTTTTGAACTCTAATTCAAGTCTCATTTTTTCTAGTTCAATTAATGCAGGACTTAGTGTGGGACCTGACAAAGGTCCAGTAGCCACAGCTTGAGGGGCTAGAGCAGGCAGAGGGCCAGTGGGGACAGTTACATTGGCCTCACATTCCTCTCCCAACTCCATAACTTTACTATCAAAACTTTGATCCATGTTAACTCCATCACTGTTAGTTACATTTGCTGTGGAGGTAGTTTCATCTGAACCACTACCCAGACTTTGGTTTTCTAACAATCTTTCAATAAGTTCAATTTTCTTGCCTTTTACAGGGAGATCCTTACGTCGACAAAGAACTCGTAAACAATCAGCAGTTTTTGCAGAAAGGGACTCCTGGCTGTAACTTTCCATAGTTGACTTGTTAATAAATAGCTTTTATAGTGCTAAGCTTTGTGGTTAGTTGCACTAATGTATCAGAAGCTCTCTAAAATGTATACTCAATACAAATCCCACCGCTGTACACCAGTGTTAGGCAGAATCCTGTGCAGTTCTTTTGGGGAGCACTGCAAAAAAGATTAAGACTAAAGGAGTATGCAGTAAACCCTATTGGTAGCAGTCTGCACCACCCAGATTTAACTGGTAGCTGTGGCTGAGCAGTCAGACTTCTCTCAAGAAGAAAAGGGCAGTATATAGAGTATACACAATAGGGCTAAAAAAACACAGTAGAGCAAACAAACACTGACCAGAGCTTTGTATCAAAAGTATATAATTATTTATTTAAAACACACTTCAGGAAATACACTAGCACTCTAAATCAAAAGCAAGTTAAAACACAGTCAGGTAAAGTATAAACACCTCCCTTGATAACTATTAGACAAGTCAGGGTTAAAACACCACTATTTGTTAAAACAGATGTGAGCGCGTAACCTAGATGGCACTCCAATAGTTAAGTTAAAGGGAGAGAAAAAGGCAGGGCATATAAATAAAACAGCTCCCAACACTTTTAGAAGTTCAAAGCAAGGGAGTAAAGGCAGTATACAGTGTAGAACCAAAGTTCATAGGCCAGGCACACTTTAAATGGAGGAAAGCGAAATGTGCCCAAGATCACACAGTTTAAAATGCACTAAAAGTCTTTGAAGAATGTTCAAAAGAGGTTGGAGTGATTCAATAAGTAAAGTTAGAAGGTCTGGTGCCAACCCAGTTGTTAAGCCAAGGATGTAAGGGTCACCTTTAGCAATCCGTGGAAAGGGAGGCCAGGCAGAACACAGTGCCTTAAAGAGAGAGGAAGCTCCAGCCGTGGCAGTTGTTCCTGGCAGTGGTTGAATCCAGCCGCAGAGTTCCTCGGTTAAAAGGTGCGTTCCTTTTATTTGCGGTGAAAGTGGTGAAGCTTGGCTATCAGGCCGCCAGGGTGCTTGGCACGGGCAATTCGACCAAGAGACATCTTTAGAAGGGGAAAGGGGCAAACTGGTTGATCCCACTAGCTCAAAGGAAGAAGACTCATCCAGCAGAAGATCTTCTCTTGTTATTGGGAAAGTGGTGAATTATTTGCAGCAGGGCTCCACCGGTGGGGTCATCATTGCAGATGGCGCAGCTTCTTCCTTCTTCAGATTCTTAGGTCCTGTGGCAACTTCTGAAGTTCCAGTCCCAAAAGCCCTGCTTTTATGCACAAAACCCCCATTCAACAGCCTAGCTGTCAATCAAACATGCCGGGCAGCTCACCACTGGGCCAATCAGAATAGAGTGCGACTTGAGTTGCTAAGACAACGCAGTCCAGGTGGCCATTTCCAATCCCCACACATCCTGTGGAACCCAGACAGAGTGGCACCATTTGGAGGGCTTCTGTGGAGAATCCCGCCAAAAAGTGGAACAAAAGGCCCGACCTTGGTTGGAGTTACAGAGACGGACACAAACACCATTTTAGAAAAGACTTCTGGCAAAAAGACCCAACCGTTGATTTAATATCAAATAAATAAACCAGCGGTATCTTTAACATTGCACCAAAAAGTGGTGCGTTTAAAATCAATGGGAAAATCCCATAGGAAATATTCTGGTGGAATATTTTGCGTGGTAACCACTGCCACCAGCCAGAAACTCGACAAGGGGGGACTCGACAGTGCCCCCTTGAAAACAGACCCAGGGGCAATTGAATTAACGCCTTCCAGTACTTCCACAATATGATGGTTTGTCCTGGTTCTGTTCACAATTTTGGACTAGTAAAGTCAATGGTGACTTTACATGCCCTGGGAGACAGTAGTCAGTCCCAGGGTATGTAGTCTATGTTTGAGGGTCATTATGACACCCCTATGTTACTGCACTGAGGTGCAGTAACACATACACATACATTGTTGCCCACATGCAGGTGATGCAGGATATCCCCTGAAGAGGTGGCTCCTTACCCCAGTCCGGAACCACAGAACCAGCACGTGGAGGACTTCAATCGTGCACATACATGAACCCGTGTGGTGATTGAGTAAACATTTGGCCTATTGAAGGCACGGTTTCGCTGCCTCAGCAGGTCTGGTGGAGCATTCCTGTACCGCCATGAGAAGGTGGCAAAGATCGTCATGGCATGTGTCATGCTACACAATATGTGTATCAGACGGAATGTGCCCCTGCCCCCTGACGCTGAACTGCAACCACCTGACGATGAGGATGAGGAGGGTGGGGATGGGGTAGCACCTCAGGGAGGCAGTGATGCACAGGAGGGACATGACATGCGTCGGACTCTGATCAACCAATGTTTCTAGCACACACGGATGGGGGGTGTCACATGGAGATGGAAATTGGGGCACTGTGTGTGTCTGGGATATGCACACTGTGGACTGTTCACCAATAAAGCACATATACGCAATGAGCAATGTCCACACATGTGATTTGTGCTCAAGCAAAAATTGTATAGTAAATGTGAATTCAATTAACACACCCACTCTCCCCTCCCCCCTCAACTCCCCAACACACCCACTCCCCCCTGCCCCCTCCCCCCTCAACTCCCCAACACACCCACTCCCCCTCCCCTCACAACTCCCCAACACACCCACTCCCCCCTCAACTCCCCGCAAAAGTGCGTGGATGCCTGTGGTGAAGTGCCTAATGTGGGATTGTTCCACTGGGCGGCCTCTATTGGCAGCCCCCTCTGCCGGCCCCCGGGGCACCCCTGCCAGTACTCCGCAGGTTCCTGCCCGACCTGCGGACGGGGCTGCTTAGGACGCATGTCCCTCATTGTCTGTACAAACTCTGAGAGAACGTGCCGCACCGCGGCAAGTTCGGCACAGATATCCTTGGTGGAGGATTGTATGGCTGCCTTCACAGTCTCAGCACATTTTAGCATTTCCGCCTTTGCACCTCCACATTCGGCCACATGCTGCGTCAGGAGTGAGGACAGTTGGTGTTGGCGTGTTAAGATTTGGTCCAGCGACTCTTGGTTTTTTTGGGCATTGGATAATGCCAGTGGCGTGTTCATTGGGCTGCTCCCCTCCTCCACACCTTCCACTGGGCATGGAGTGGCTGGCCAGGAGTCATCAGGGGATTGCCCATGTGTGCCATCATCATGCAGGCTACATGGGGACTGGTAGGGGGAATGAGGGTGGGCAGTGGGGGGGGCATTCTACGACATCATCATCGTTCCTCACATCACTATCTGAGCAAGCTGCAAAGGCAGCAGTCTCCCCAATCGTGCTGCTTCCTGCAGACACAGTCCCTTCAGTGGCCACCAGTTGTTGGATGTCTGTTGCTGGTGGTACCGTGCTGCTTGCCTTGGTGCTTATCGGTGCCCTGGCCTGTGTTGTGGCCGTTGATTTTGGCTGCTGTGGGGGTTTGTTTTGTCCAGCAGAGGTGGAGGGTTGGTGTGGTGTTACTTCGGCCTGGCCTTCTTGGCAGGTGTGGTGCCAGTGTCTTCCTCGCCAAGGTCCGAATGGGAGCCTGTGGTGGAGCAAAGGAGGGATTGTGTTATTGATGGGTCTGCGGACATAGAGCAGGCATTGTGATGACTGCCATCATTTTGATAACTAGATGGCGCACATTAGAGGCACTGACATACAGGTTGTCTCCCTGTTGGGTGGGAGAAGCATGCAGGAATGTGGGTGCCTACAGTGAGAGTATGCATACTGCATGTGTACAGGGTGTAGGTCAATAATGCCTGTAGGCAGTCTTCTGCTGATGTGTCGCGTAAACCCTATTAGGCAACATTGTGCTTACCTGGACTTCAGAGAGTTTTGCATGGCTTGATTTGAGGCACCTACCTGCGTCACCTGATGTTGGGGCTCCTCTCTCCATTTCTCCGACCCCCTCGATGCTCTCGATGCTAATGGTTGTGGCACATATCTCCTCCCACGGCTGCAATTTTATCGGTGAGTCTGCTCCTCCACCATTTGCCATGCCCAGGTTTCTGTTGGCAGACAGTATACTCCTTACGCGGAGCCGGAGGTCGTCCCACCTTTTCCGGCACTGTCTTGTGGTGCGGGGTGTTGTTCCAACTGCACTGACCCGCTGTGCGACTAAGTCCCATATGGCCTTCTTCCGTGCTATTGCCGGTCTGGACATTTCTGTTGAGAATACAACGTCTGCGTTTTCCTGTAGGGTTTCCGCCAACATGCTGAGCTCTTCCCTAGTGAAGCGCTTCTGCTGCAGCCGATCGCAACTTTTTTAACAACTTTCGACATTCTGACGATGGGTGGATGTGGGTGAAGGTTTGTGGCGGGTCTCGGGGTCAGATGTGCACTGGTTGTGGAGGATGGCAATGGATTGTGTTTTTAAAGATGGCCGCTGTGCTCTTTCCCGTTCCGGTGCGATGGCGCAACTTCCGGATCCGCTTCTTTACGGTCACCGCTAATAGCGGTCACCGCTAGTTGCGGTGATCGCTAATATCGGTGGGTAGGGTGGCGGTGGTGCACCTTGCGCGGCATACGATGCCGGTAGGTGCCGTTTTTGGGACATTACCGGCATGGCGCGGATTACATTACCGGCATGGTGCAATGCTCGTGCCCGAGAGGTCATAATGTACCGCTTTTAACGGTTTCTGGCCAGCACGGACACATTAGTTGCGCCATGCCGGTAATGTCCATTACTTACCGCCTGGGTCGTAATGAGGCCCAGAGTGGGTTTCTTTAGTAGAGGGAGGATTTATCCTGTCATTAGGGTCAATGGGAAGGTGCCTTGAGTTATGGAGCTGTTGATGAACTCCAGGTAGGGAAGGAGAGGTTCTGAGGGGAGAATGGATGCATGGAGGATGCGGTCTGTGTACGATGTGGCTTTGAGGGCAGCCAGGGTTTCTACCAGGTCTTTTGTAGAGGGTGTCTTGAAGGTTGTCCAGGGTGTGGAGATTTCACAAGGAGGGATGTGAGGTGGGTCTGTGGATGCAGAGCTGTTGTCTATGTGCTGGCAAATCTTGCTGAAGAAGGTGTTGATAGCGGTGGAATATTTGATGGAGTGGGTTAGGCCCGGGTCGGGTTGAGGGGTGTCACAGTGCTGAACTGCCTTGAAGATGGCTCTGCTTTTATTGTTGGCTTCAACTATTGCATTCTGAATGGTGGAGGACTTGGCTATGTTGATTAGTTATCAGGGGGTTGCTCAGAGTTCCTTGAGATGCACCAGGTCAGATGTGGTCCTGGAGCAGTGCCAGGTTTTCTCAAGTTTCCTTATGACTCTTTTTCTGAGTTTCAGTTCTTGCGTGTACAAGGGTGCTGACGGTTTCAGTTTTCAGGTGTGTTGTTTCAGAGGCGTTTGGCACTATATGGAGGCTGAGAGGGTGGTGTTTAGTTCTTCCAGTAGAGAGTCACAGTTCGGTTGGGGGTGTTTGGTCCATGTGAGATGGAGGTTGGCAAGGTCTTCTGTGTGGGGAATTTGTTGAAGTACCTAAAGGTTTGTCTGATGTGTATCTGCTGGAAGTGCTTGACTGGGGTGGTGAGCAAGATGTTGAAAGGCACAGGCAGGTGGTCAGACCAGTCAGGTGGGAGAGAAGAGCTGTAGTGGAGGGAAATCAGGTAGAGGATGTTACCTTTCTTGTGCAATGGGTTTTTAATGTGATGTGAGAGACTGAGGGTGTCGAGAAGGCTTAGGAGAGCTTCCTTCAACAGTTTGGCGGTCTTGTTGTCTGGGCGGTTGAAGTCACCTAGGAAGATGTTGTTGGTGTACATGAGGGATATGGTGGTAACCATGTCAGTGAAGTCTTCAATGAAGGCAGTGTTGGGTTTGGGTGGTACATAGATGAGATGTAAGGTGACTGTGTCAGTCGGGGAGAGCAGGAAGTGGCAGGAGAGGACTTAGATGGAGCCAATGTGGTTTACGTCAAGTCTGGTGCAGGGCCACAAGGTCTTGTGGATGACTTGCAAGGCCTTCACCTGTCGTGTTCGGCTAGTCTCTGTGAAGGATGCTATAGTCGTCACGGACAAGGACGTCTAGGATGTGAGTGGAGGTGGGTGTCAGCCAGGTATCCTTAATGAAGATTGCATCAAAGTTATGTTTAGTGATGAGGTTGTGATGTCTGCTGCATGGGTGATAGCTTCGTGGATGTTGGCGAGCATCAACTTCCATGTTGTGGGTGGTGAGAGGTGATGATGGGCTTGAGGCTGATGTGGGTGAGGTTGCTGTATTGCGGAGTCCATGCCTCAGAGGAGGGGCAATGACGTTAGGTGTTGCAGGATGATGATGGGGACTGAGGGAACAAACACAAGTTGATGCCTGCTTATCTGTTGTCTGAGTAGGGGTTTGGTCCCTGGTCCTCCCTCTCCAAACAGGCCCAAACAGGAATTGCTCTTTCTTCGTCTGCCCTTCACTTCAGATACCCGGGCAAGAGACTCCCTTGACCTAAGAGTTAAGATCAGAAAGGAAAAGGCAGGGCTAAGAAGGTGGCTGGGCCTTAGTGATGACATCACTGGAAACGTTAAACACACTGATAACATAATTGATTACACTGTTGATGATATACCTTGCCATTTTCGATGGCTTGTCTAGTACAGGTGAAAGTGAGAATCGGGCAGTTCTTAAATAAAAACAATACTATATCCTTAAAAATAAGTATAGCGGCTGAAATGCTTTATGTGTCTTAACTTTACATCTACCTTTCTTAACTGTAAAATAATATCATTTTTTAGCCATCAGATTGTAACTCTAGCAGCCCTGAGTCAGATTCTAAAGATGAGCATCTCCTTATTGAATAAATTCTAGTTCAGTTATTTGATTTAAACCTCTGTCCTTGAAATACAATAGTGATTCTGCCACTTCTTCAACACTTTGCACCACACCACAGTACTTTAATGACTTCCAACTTGTCCACTCCCCTGCAAGGTCTACCACTACAATATCCTTTGCCGTGATGCACTCTCCTGCAAGGACAAATGCAACTACTAACTACCTCAAGCACTTCTGTGGTAAAGGTTTGTTTCCAACAATTTAGCAATGGCCCTCATTACGGGTCAGGCGGAAACTGTGCCGGTAAAACCGACAGGTAGCTGCCGGACCCATAATGATTTAATACCACCTGACTTGCCGGAATCCCTGGGGGATTATGACCCTGGCTTTAAATGTTAATCCCCATTCCCACTGAGTCCCATCGGACTCAATGGGAATGGGGATCACTATAGCACCGGCACTGGTGCTTCCGTGAAAGTCTGTGGGCAGGTGCCGTTTCACCTGCCAGGTCTGACCTTGGCAGCGGTACGGCACCCGCCTGCAGACCCGTAGTTTTCTGGTCCAGAAACAATGGTGGCAGTAACCTTGCCGGCACATTGTTTCCAGGCCGGCAAACTTGCAATGAGGGCCAATGTCTTTTGATTCACTACATCAACTTTGACTACTTCTTTTGGGAAGACAAGAAACACATTGATGCTGTTTGTTACAAACTTGTGATTGCCACACGCAATGCAGGTTATGCTCCACTCCGTCTGAATATCTCCTGTCAGAAGGGCAGCCTTCCTGACACTCTTGTTTCCCCACTTCCGCATTAACCAAATACTGACAATGATTTTCTCTCACTCTTACACTTATTTGGCAGGGATGTGGTCACTGTGTTGGGTTTATTCCTTTTCCTTGGCCTGAGGTGAGTAGGTCCAGCTCTCTGGGTGTGGAGGGAGACATGGAGATGGGAGTCTGGTGAGTCATTGCTTGCAGTTGTTGCATGGCACTCAGGGAGGTACATGATGGTGATCTTTTTTGCAAGGGTGCTGTCATTGTGTGTGGTGTTTTTCAGTGTGTTGGCCGGAGGTGAGTAGGTGCAGCTGTCTGGGTGCAGAGGGAGACATGGAGATGGGAGTCCAGTGAGTCATTGCTTGCAGTTGTTGCATGGAACTCAGGGGGGCTCAGGGTACAGTCCTTGGGTGCAGGGATGTGTTACCTGCTGCAACCTTGTGTTTTCCTTTCTTCTGAAGCATTCTGCAAGGGGAGACAGTTGTGGCCGTGCAGCAATACAGGGCTTTGGAATGCCTGCACACTACACCTCTGCAATCTAGGCTGGTTTCACCACCTACAGGGAAGTGCATTGCTACATGACTGAGGACAGTGGGAGGAGACTCTCAAGTGAAAAGAGATGCACATCTTTCTTGAACTGAGCATGTACTTTTCTCAATCTGTATGACCCTTGATATGGTGCTGTGTTTTATGAGCTGTATTGTTAATAGGGAATGGAGTAGCCACTCAACGTGTATATTAGGGTGAGACATGCTTAGGGTGGCCAGAGTAGTCCTGACGGGTGGTTGTTCCTGCTTAAATGGTATGCTGTGCCATTCTACTTGTGTTGTCATGTGTCTTGTTGGCTGCATGAGTGCACAATTATTTGTGGTGAGCATGTGAATGTGTTAACATATTTCATTGATTGTGGTGTGTGCTTTTGTGTGAGTGACAAGGATACCACTTGCTATAGATGTTTCATTGGTTTGTGTACTTGGTTTGATGGCTATGTACACACACACACTTTTCCTCTCCCAGACATACATTCTCAGGGTGTTGTTATGGGCAACATGGAATTAGCCCTGAATCATCACCAAAGGGCACCAGGATTGTGGCTTCACAGTGTGTGTGCTCTGCAGTGGCTGCTATTCAGATTAAGGTTTGCACAACCTGATTGCGTGCATCCTGTCCCTGTGCCCTAACACCTGCCAAGTGGATGGGTGATGCCTGTGGCTGAGGGCAATGTCCCTCCTGCAGATCAACCGTTATGCCACGCTGTGTAACAACAGTGTGTAGGACAGAAGATCCCACAATGACCTTGCATACTACTGACGGGGCATATAGCAAAACGCTAGCAAAGTGGTCACAGGAGTGGAAGTGTGACTTAATTACCCTGAACGTGCGCTCCACGAGGGCCTTAGTGGCCATGTGTGCTGAGTTATACCTTATCTTAGTTGGGGGTGGCAGGATTTCGGAATGGCGTGAGCAGGAATGGTGGGAACGTGTAGGCACTGTCCCCTGCAAATGTGGAAATGGTTGCTGCTAGCATTGATTGTCATGGGCTATTATTATTCATGTCATTTGACGGCTTGCATCTGTGTGATAGTTGATACTCATTGATGAACCACGTGTTACCAAAGGTTCCTGATGCCAGGGCCTGGTATATTGGAGAATGGCGGTAAATTATGCTATTATGTGTGTTTCCAGGGAAATTTGCATTTGCATGCTTGGGGGGCTATAGTGCAACACGCATACAATCAATGGCTCCCAGTGCGCATAGAAAGTGTCCTATGCCATAAAGCTCCTGCAATACTCTTTGTCTTTACTGTGGTGTGTGTGGCATGCATATGTGCCTAAGCACATGTGATGTAATGCACTGGGATTGCCTGGCCTGTGATATGAACCCAACAATGGTAGAAGTTTGTTGGACTGAGCCCGCAGCCAAAAAATGTGGAACTGTCAGCACCTTCTCCAGGGGGGGAGTGCATGGGAGCAGATTGTGGGTGATGCAAGGTCTTCCTCCCACTCCCTGACCAGGTCTAGGATGACATGGGGAGGGAATTTGTACCTTGCATACACCTCATCATATTGCATCCCAAAAAGAAATGAGTGAGGATGGAAATCCTGCCACTCACCACCCTCCTCCTCCTTCTACCATGAACATGTGTGATTGCTGCCACTACAGCGGGATTCAACCTGGAAGTGCAATTTTGTAATGGTGTGCATTGTGTGCTTTTATACGTGGCCTTTGTGCTTTGTACATTGCATCGCGTATCATGCAATCACGAGGTTTGCGTGTGCCATTTTTTGCTCCCGGAAGTTGCGGTTAGTAATCCGTTAATTGGGTTATGTTTGCACTTCAGTAGGAATGTTGGCTTTTTACGCGGCTCTTCCCTCAACACACCCACATTATTCCTCGTTCTTCCTCATTTTGCGCAAAGAATGGGGAATATGCATGGTCCGCCCCTATTTTTTTCTTTGCACTGGCCCTTCTCACCCTTTGCACCGTGTGTCACGCAAAGTACTCAGCACCACACCTATTAGGTAAGGACTCACGTAAAGTGAGTGCAGACCCACGCAAGGGCCTATCCTTGAATCGCCAACATGACATTTGTGCGCCACAAAGTAAATTCTTTCAGCACATAGTGCCTTGGTGGCATGCAAAACTTTCTATGAATCGGGCACAAGGTTCAAGGAAACAAACTTCCACAAATGTAAGTCTTGTATAGGGAGACAAATTGGGCCTCATTACACGGACGACGGTAAGGGTTAACGGTCACCGTTAATGGCAACGGTGACCGTTAACCCTTACCGCCGTACTACGAGGTCCCTTTGCGGGTTGGAGGATTTAACGCCTGCTTCTTGCAGGCGTTAAAATCCAACCCGCTAAGGGACCTCGGAGCTAATTACGGCACCGCAAAATTGCGGTGCCGTAATTAGCGCCTTCCCCATTCCCATAGAGCCTTATGGGGCAGAAATGGGAATGGGGAAGGGCAATGGCGGAAGGGGGATTTACCGCCCCTCCAACCTTGGAATGGGGCGGTAAATCCCCTTTCCGCCAAGGCGGTGCCGGTATTTTACCGGCATGAGCCATGGCGCTAATACCGCCTACCGTGTAATGAGGCCCATTGTGCTGCTTGAGTGTAATCTTATATAGTGAGAAACATCTGCTGACACACTCATAAAAACCGTAGAGGGTGGCAATCATCCTACAAAATGAACAGCAAAACAACTCACACTAGTCAATTAACTTACAAGTAAAGAAAAAATACGTTTTCCTCTTTAAAAATAAATGAGGAAATCATTGGAGAATTATTTCTTTTACACAAAAGTAAAATGTACCATCTTTAAAAAGTTAAAAACCGTAAATGTTGGCAATATCAATGTTAAGATTTAGTTTATTAGTAAACGCAAACTATAAAATAAAAACAGCATTTTTGTAATCTTAACTCACCCTCTTTACAACAAACACAACCAACAAACCAACAGACATTATAATCATGCAATATGGTTTAAAAATACAGTGATAAGAAACGCTTTAATTTAAATCACCTGAAAATGTTCACCCTCATTTACTAAAATCACTTCACCAAAACAAAAAATACTCTTAGCATCACCTTCATACGACATTCCACACCACAAAACTAACATTTACGTGTGAAGTACAAACAAGTACACAAACAATAGCAATGTACAAACAGAAGACAAAATAATATTCCCACATTAACACGTACACCCACATTAACAACTAAAAATAAAAGGGTGAATTAAGTGTCCAGCAAGGCTCGCTTTAATTGTATGTGCAGCTTTTAGTAATGTCACTTTGCTTCATGCAAATGGGTCCTCTGATTGTGCAATACCAACAGGGCTTTCACGCAAATATCCTGAAATTATTTTTAAATGCTCGAGGCGAGGGTCATGGTTCAATGACCTTTCAAAGAATCATATATCACAGTAGAAAAGTCTCTATTGTCAAAACACGCCCCCACATCACGCTCAAAGGATGGGTTCCAAAAGAGCCCAAACTGGAATTTCCTGCGTTTCGACAGGCCAGTTTTCTCCATAAAAGGCAGAGCTCTGGGTCTGAGGGTGAGCAGCGTCTGGTGGCACTTGAGTCCACTGCATCCTTGGGTGCAGCTGTGCCTGAACCGTGCTCCAGATCCACAGCTTCTTTGCAGCCAGTAGAAGCCTTGCTGAATGCAGAGGGTGATCCAGATGACCTGCTGCTGACGTGAGTATAGCTCAGGGGCACAGACAGGGCACCTCAGAGGGGCATGTGTGTACGATGGTCCAGAGAGGACACATTAGAAGGGCATTCGATGGGTGATAGACCAGAGAAAAAGGGTACTATTGAGAAGGAAAGTTAGATGAGTGGGGTCAAGAAGGAGAAGATCAAAGGGGTGTTCTATGGGTGAAGGCCCAGAGAGGCTATATCTGAAGGGTGCTGTATGTGAGATGATTCTGCTCCTATGTTGCCAGTCAGCGGTCTTATAATATGGCAATAAATTCATTTGTATATTCTTCTCGTTCTGGGGAGCTTTGGAGCGCTTGCTAAATGCCCACTGAAAAGCTGTACATTCTTCTTTGTCAGCAAGACACAGCAGTGTTAATCAGTAGGTATTTAGGACCTGATTCACAGAAGCATTTTTATAATGGCGCAATCCCATAGGAAAATGTTCTGTGGGTCAGGCCCTGGGTGTTTCAGCTGCTGGCTGACCATCTCGTGATGATCAGCGGAAATTTCACTCAATTATAATGTAAGCACTGCACGGGTGACCCAAACTGGTTTCCGCTGTAAGAAAGGGGTGGGGCGGGCAACCATCATGTTGAAATGGGCCCTTGCACGTCTTAAGGCAGCATTTCTAGCACTGGTGAGCCAGTGGGGGTAACAGTAGGTACAGTAGAGTGGCATTCAATGTGTGATGCTCAAGCGACTGAGAAGGCGCAACTAATGACATGCGTATGCATGATGATCCAGCTAGGAGGGGGCCAGTCTGCAAACCTGAGAGGGGGGGCATACAATATGTCATGGTCCAGCTGGAAAGATTGCTATGGGGTGGTCAGTGGGGGATGCTAGAAGGGAATCGAAATAACGGCACTATATGGGCGCTGCTCTAGAGGGGACCAGTCAAGGCACTTTGAGGGGGGGGGGGGGCTGCGCCGGTAGCAAAGCAATGCACTAATGCCAGTGTAGAAATAGAGGATGCCCACTTCAACTAATAAGGTAGCTAGCCAGGACTAGGATCTAAAAAAGCACCCCATTGTTTGGGACTCCAAACCGGAGGCGGGGGTTGGCATACATTGAAATTCAATCTGCGACGGAGGTGAAACCCGACGCGACAGGGCCCATTCTAACGCGCGGAGACTGAGCAATGGCTGAGCCCGAGGTTTTAGGGCCAGGGTCTCTACTGGGGCAGAACTGCTCCCCCAGGGTCATGGCTTGCATGTGACCCATCAATGCATTAATACAATGGGCCATATTCCTTCCAGGTGTAGAGATAAACTGCAGATGCGAGGAGAGTGTTTTCAATTGTGACTAGTCTAGCCTATCCCTCCTCCCTCATCGACTGACCCTCCCTCCCTCCCTCCCTTCCTCCCTCCCTCCCTCCCTCCCTCCCTCCCTCCCTCCCTCCCTCCCTTCCTTCCTTCCTTCCTTCCTTCCTTCCTTCCTTCCTTCCTTCCTTCCTTCCTTCCTTCCTTCCTTCCTTCCTTCCTTCCTTCCTTCCTTCCTTCCTTCCTTCCTTCCTTCCTTCCTTCCTTCCTTCCTTCCTTCCTTCTCCCTTCTCCTGCACCCACCCTGCCCCCCTTCATTTCTTCCACTCCCTTTCTTTTGTCTTTCTTACTTTTTTCTTCTTGCCCTTTTATTGCTTCTTTCCCTTTTTTCATCAGTCCTTTTTTTAGCACCTCTCGTCCGTTCTCTTGCACCCCCTTGAGTGCTCACCCTACCATTCCCCTCAGCTGTTATTGTTGTATATAACTGGCACATCCTTCACGCCCCCATTTCCTTTAAATCCAGCTCTACCTTAAATCTACCACTTTCCTTTTCAGACACCTCCTTACACGAATCAACTGATCACGATGGGGAGCGTCTCTGTGTTACTCCTGCTCGTCCTCTGTGTACTTCACAGCAGCCCCGCTGACGGCGCAGGTAAGGCACGCACTAGATGTTTCACTGATTACCCCTTACCTTTCCAAAACAAGCACTGGCAAAGCCAACCGTTTGGGTGTTTCTATTGAAAGAGGTTTTTCTTCCTGTTCCTCCAATTCAGGTAATTTTACCTGCACAGCTTTTTATGTATTACAATTGTCTGCAAATGATCCAAATAATGTAAAGAATTACTTTACAAAAAAGAATGTTAAAACTATTATTAACATTTGCCATGAAAAAAAAAACTGTTAATTGCGATGCTGTGTTGCTCGGGTATCCAGCCGCGAATCCGCCACTTTGTTAATAAGTGTTTTCTTTTTACACTAGAGCCTGCATGATAGCTTCAATCGACCCATCAGCTTTCAGAAATATGTGTTTGTAGGCAGAAAAGATTGTCTTTAATCACATTAATGCAGCAAGACTCCAGCTGTGAAGCTGCTAAATGGCTGCAATTAATCCATTACCATTCCTACCGCCGTTTTTCCAGAATGGAATGGATATTTAGTTCACCCAAATGTACCAAGAATTCAGATAACAGATAACGTGCTGTTCATGGTAGTGGAGTATGTGTGTGTGTATGTGTGGGTGTGTGTGTAGGTGTGAGTGTGTTCTTCCAACAAATGGCAGGAAAAACGTTTAAAGTCCAAATATATTTTCTATACCAATAGCTTTTTTTCTCATACATGTGTGTATTGACACACCCTTGAGACAAACCCAAACAAGAATGAGGAAAGCCAACATGTAGTTAGTGTATGTACTGAGTAGTATGTGGAAGCATGCTTTGATGGAGAGTGTCACAATGTGTGCTTTAGGGTGTGTAGTTGTGATGTTGTTTTATGTTTTCTAGTGTATGATTTGCAAATGTGTGGTTCTGTGAGTGGATGCACAGATGGTCAGTGCATTCACATTCCACTGTTATATTTCCACACTGCATCAGTTTCCATCTCCAACACTGCAACGCTTGCCACACTGACAGCCAATTTTAGCATTAAGATTGCAGAGGGCAGCTATGTTCACCCTGCGCATCTTTAGCTTATATGTGTCATACTTTGCTCTGCCCACTGCTATGTAACTATATTTTCAGATGTTTACTGCTTTATATTTTTAGAGCATGTTGCCAATTATCATTATTATAATGTCTTGTTTCATGCTTTAGCTCAAACTAATTACAGGTAAACTGTACACTGATTAAATATTTAGCTTTTTGGGTGTGTTGGGGTATGATAAACTATAACATTGCTATGAGTCTCCTACCATTCCAAGATGGAAGCTGTAGGAATGATGCTTTAGTGAAGATACAACAACTTTGCACCATGGATCAGATAGATGACACCAGTGCCCCTTTTTACCTGCCTCCATGAGCTCTAGCAGAGAGTATTGGACACTCAAGCCAGACTTACAAAGTGTACTTGAGGACACAAAGCAAAGGGCTGTAGGCCAATCAATTTCTGTTGGTATTATTGGCACCTGGGACACTTAGATTTGAGAAAATCCAGTGTCGATGCATAATTTATCCTTTTTGCACCGAAAGTCATACATTTCTCTGCGAGATAGTCTGGAAATTATTCATTTTCTTTGGAATTTTAAATATTTTTATGCATTCTATTTTGACAATAATAGGCATATCATTTTGAATATAAAAACATGAAGGAAGTCATTAGGTGGGAAGCCAGGCAAGTTTCTCTTTGCTAATGTTTGAGAATGGATCAGAGGGCAGCTAAACATGATATTGTATAAAAGTGAATTTTGCAAGCTATTTCTCCATGATATGAACACGTTTTATTTATCCTGACCCAGAATAGGAAAAACATGAGTAAGGATGATGAACTTAATCATCTACACATAAGAAATACACTGTTAGACTGATACATTCACAGAGCTGTGAGAAGAACCCTCCCACTTCATCAGCCCATGAGCTTCACACAAAATCTATTTAATGTGACACTGAACGAGATCAGAGAATGTGAACCTGAGCTGTGCAGCTTCCTTCATAGTGTGCACTTGCAAAGTTTGAATGACAGCATCCAATGACCCATAGCAGGAGCTTCACATCTACTCTTATTTTTTGTGGGTCAAACAATGATGCACAGCATGAGTATTGAAGGAAGGGACATGGCCAAAGCATCATGAAATTTGTGTGGCTTGTTAATTCAGTCTTATCTATTATAAATTACAACACAAGTGCACTTCTTTTGTCATGTGCCTCTGTAATTATGTGCCTCTACACGTGTTTCACCACTTTAAGTTGGTGGATCCTCATGAGGTCTTTGTGTTCTTGCTTACATTGAATCATTCAATAGAAATAGTTACTAGACTTTGTTGTCCTCAATGTTCTGTGGATAGCCAAAATATTTCATTACTGTCTTGAAATGAGTTTTGATTTAAAAAATGTGGAAATACTGTGCTTGTATTTGCTAGTCCTTAGCCAGAAAAGTGTTGTGGCTAGTGTGCACAGAACCATTTCTTTATACAAGCAATACTCCAGGGCAGCCAAAGAAGTAGTGGATGTAAGGAAGCGACAAGACCACAAATGTACATTTAAACTGGAATATCACCCAGTGAGAAGATTAAAAGGCTGCACATTATAAACAATAGGACATGGCCAAAAGCACTTTGTATGCTGTATATATGCATTAATGATTGCTATTCTTTCTTCTTTACACTCAGTGCATTGGTGTTTAGCTAAACTAGATGATATGTAAGTGGCATAGTGAGCCCAAACCTACTAAGTACTTGAGTAGATCAACCTTTTACAGTGTAAAGCTAAACAACTTGAAGAAAAGCTATACCACTTCAAGACAGTACTCTTAAGCAAAGACTTACATAAAATGCCACTTGAGTACAGTAGCGTTAAAGTGAAAAGGGCATGTCCACTAATGGTCCATGTTGAAAGGAATCTCTATTTTTAGGTTTCTTCGATAAGACGAGAATGGCTCATGGGTTCCCCTTTCTTCATTTGTTTTCCATTAGACACACTTTTCATATCACATTGTATATTTGATGTTTTCTGTTTTCGAAATTATAGATAAACTGATCTATGCCTACACCAAAGATTTTTCGCCAGTTTGGAAGGACGCAGGCAGTGGGGCAAAGGAGGATGTGTCTATCTGGAAACCAATTCCCTTTGCAGCAGGTAAGACATAAGCGATGTAAGGAGCGATACATTCTACCGAGTCAGAAGACATTAGTAGAGCAGCCCCAATGTTCTGGACTGTTCTTCCAATCATGCTGAAGTGGTCCTGAACCCTTTCAGGATTATCTTCTATACATACACAATTGAAAACATTAAAGTATTTACATTGACTTGATTCCACCTGCAAACAGAGAGAAAAATACAGGCTCCCGCACGGTCCTGGTGGCTTAGCCAATATCGTTTAGCGGAAGGACCTGGAATTATTGGTGGACATACTTATTACACTATTCAGTAAGGTAAATAGTGAAGGTCGAATTCCTCAATCATGGAACACATCCACAATAATTCCAGTTTACAAAAAAACACCCAGGACAACCAGGCATAGAGTATTATAAATCAAGGCAGTGAAGCACCTGTGCTGTCCTTTATTAAATGTCCTCGGTAGAAACATGGCACTTCCCAAGGCATCCTCCTTGTAGGATTTTGAAACCCTTAATCTAAGCATATTTCAAGTGATTGGTTGGACACCAAACTGGGACAGTGATTTTGTTACACTCAGGAAATGATTACTTAAAAAGCTGGATCTGTGGCACTGGAGTAGAAATCTGTGCAATATTGTTGAATTAACGTCCATGGCAGCATGTTCGAAAAATATTTGCACATATATGAAACCACAGAAATAGTGAATCCTGATTCCTCCGATTTGCAGGAGATCTGTATTATTGATGAGACTTAATCAGCTGTCCACCATGTAATTTATTGAACCACAAATAGGTATTGCACCAGGCATAAGGTTCAGCAGAATCTGCAAAGGTCAGCCAATGCTTGAACCGATCAGAAATGTTCTTACTTGCCGTCTAACACTTGGCAACAGATTTGTACATGATCCCGAGTGGATAAAAAGGGAAATCTTCTGGCCGGTGCCTCAGTGGGAAATCTCGCTCTTTGGCAGTTAATAGAATCCACACTAGCAGATGTCTCTAAACAGCAGTGAATTCCACCTGATTTATTGTAAAGTGACAATCAACTGACGGTGGACAAATGTGCGGGTAAAGGTGGGGTTGACTGTATAATAATTGTGAGCTTTCAAGGTTTATCTTCCCATGGGAATTGACAGAAACTACATGATGTGGCTAAGTCATGTTTTATTTTCAAAAATGTTTAAGGAAGAAATAATTCATATTGGAATGTTTTTACAATATTTATTTATGTGTTTGATATATTTTATATGTGAACATTTCAATTTGAACTCAAACAAATTGAAGCTAAATGAATAAATAATACAAAAAATGCCAATATCAACCATTATTAGTTGATTAATAGCCGGGAAGTGGTTCTACAAAAGTGCCCCTCATGATATGTGCATTGTAATGGATTTAGCAAATGTGGCAGCTATCCATGCTCCTGTATTGTGAAGGAAGTTGCATTTTCCTTGGGTGCATTAGCCTGCCGAGCTAACCATATTATATATTAGGTCCTTAGATGGCTGCATTAACAGCTAAGACTAACAGCTAATTCGAAGTGTGTACTAAATGCTGAAACAGACCTTTATAGATGGATTAGTAATGCTTAGTTGCACCTCCATATTAAGCATAGTGAGCTACATTGAACATGCAGGCATTAAAGGGGTGGAAGGTTACATTCATAATTTGCAAAGGCAGGGAAGAGGCCCAAGTTTAGTATTTGATAGAGACCTGTATTTGAGTGTTTAAAGCATTATAGCGCCTAAGATGGCCAGTCTTGTGGCATTATAAACACTAGCTAGCAGAGTGCCGGCCCAGTAAAGCTTGCTCACTAGGGGTTCATTGCAATGCATACTGTTTCAAGCTTCCCCTGGAATATTGCTTTTTTTGCAATCATGGCATTGCCAGCTTCCCTAAACAGGTCCTCTTTTGCATGAGAAATTGCTGCCTTGACCCGGGCATTACTGATAAGAGACATTCCTGCACTTTCGCAGATGGGCTCCGAGTGGGGAGGGGAAGGAAAGGGGATGCTTTTGGAAAATTACCAAGCTGTTTTTTTTCATCAGTAAACATGTTTTGCGCTGAAGAAATTCTAGAATATTGCGTCACGCTGACTGACAGCACAAAGGTACAAGAATGCATGCATACATGACCCGGGGAGGGTGGGGGATTCTTCCATGGACTGGCATTGAGCAAGTGCCCAGAGCTTGATGTGCCCCTGCGGCTCCTTGTGGCGCTCTCCCTCTTAAGAACTGGCTGAAAGATATGAGGGGAGGAACCTGGTGATGAGTAACAGTTCGTTTAAGATGAGCCTGGGTCCACAGCGTTAGATCCAAGGATCATGAGGCTGTGTTCTAATTATTTGTGATTTGCTTAACTTACATATTTGTTCCCAATTTCTGCTAAAATGACTGTCTTTTAAAGTTTGCCTTTCTGTCAAATAAATGATTAGTTTATGCTGAAAGTATCATTTCTCCAGTTGTGTGTTCATGGCTGTCGCGCAGAGTCGAACCTGTTAGTGGGAGGTGTGCTAAAGTGTGTGGGCTGGTCCCAAAATGGTGCTTCCACCCCTTTTCACTACAGCTCCAAGCACACATCCTTCCTTCTCTGCCTCCAGAAACAAACTCTAAAATATGATATTATGATGGTCTCGACTCCTACACAAGGATATCTTGGGAGTGGTCAAATAATCCCTTCTATGCCTGTATATTCCTATGGCAAATGCGATTATTGTGTATATGCCAGGTGATTTTGACCCTAGTCCATAAATGCACAGTCGCAGAGACCTAGCTATTGGGGGATTGATGTCATAGACCCTGCCCCATCTCGTTACACTGGAAATGTGATAATGTTGTGCTGGGGCAACACTCCATTGCAAACACTTCTTCATCTTGTGTCTTATTGTTACTGCCTTCGCTACAAACAGTGGTATGCTTGTTGAAAAAATAAAAGTTTATCAAGGTTTACAAACTTTCCAAGGTTTTCATTAGCGTTATCAACTATTCATCACATTTTGGCGTGTTAGAAAACTAAGCCTGAGTCCACTTTTCTTAGTTTGCAGGTGGGAGGAATTCAAGGACGCAGAGAGCTGCACTGACTGCACTGTAGGGGAGACCATTATGTGCACTGCACAGCACAGTGCTTTTGATGTGATCTAGGGTTAGACTGCTTCTGTCTGTAAAATCAATCTGGTATGTTATATTTTTATTTATGTTGTCTTCTCCCCGGGCATACGTCTTGCTAGGTTACTATCTACTTGGAGACACCGCTGTGCCTAACTATTCACCACCTCCTAATGCTGCAGTCATTGTGAAGGACATTGGAAATGGGCTCCTTAGTCCACCTCAGTCGTTCAGGTATTATTGATTTTACTACTGGGTTACTCCAATTATACTCTCGGTAAGGCCAACAAGTGCACAGTTTGGCAAGCATCCATGACAAAGGGTGACTTTCATGTATCATTAGCTTTATTTCCCCTTGAAAAAACAAGACCTACAGCACTCTAGCAGGCTAGGAGAGTAAGGCAGACCCCTTAGTGAAGGTGCATCTTCCACAGGCACCACAGACACCCCAATGCACCAGCTGAATGACCTCACTTTTCCCTAAAATTGCTCCTGTAACCCAATTGTATGCAATGTGTGCCCCCTAACCAGTATTCCAATTAACCCTTTGTTGTACCTCGGTGCGCTGCTTCTCAAAGCTGGGTCCCCACTCAATAACAAGCCAAATTAAACTAAATACTTAAGCATGACTTTAGGACACAGAACATTCAAGAACTCCTCTCTGATCTCCTCCACTAAGACCGAGGTCATAGGTCTAGGACCCTGATTTAAGAGGGGAAAAGCTTTTAGGATGCTTTACGAATCAGGTGTTAATGGATAATCAGGACATTAGAGCTACATTTGGAAACTGTTGTCTGCCAGGCCTGTTGTATCAAAAGATACCAGTTCTGTACCTCCCACTTCAATAGCTAGACTAATCATCCTAATGGCTATTGCCTTTCTTTTAGGAATTAATTCACGTTTATATGTGATTTATTGGGTAACACATCACATCATTCTAGCTAGGTAATGTAAACAGGGTCTAATAGATCAATTGGGCTTTAGAGTAGAAGAAATTCCCATAATTTTTCCCCATTTGTTTATGCTTAATTAAATCTTTTATAACGTTCGTATTACTGCAGATCAGTGTCTAGGCAGTCTCTAAGCGCAGGGCCGTGATTAAAACCTGTGTTTCTCTGCATTATATTGATTGCAAAACAAACGCATTCCCCCTCAGCTATCCCCTCCCGGCTTCCAAAGTTGCTTCCCATTAACATATTATGATATTATGGAGACTCTGCAGTAACCTCTTTACACAAATGAAAGTATCAATGTATCTGTAGGAGGTAATGCTTTATGATTAGTATTGTTTGTTTCTTTTCAGACCCATCTGGAAAGATACAGGAAGTGGAGCTAACCAAGATGTCACCATTTATCAAATGATACCGGCACCAGGATATGTGTGTTTGGGGAATGCAGCTGAGGGCAATTACAATAGTTATCCCGATGCAAGAAAGTATAGGTAAGAAAATTCTCTTCTCAGTGTTAGTGATCAGACACTCTGGAACCTTGCACCCCTCGGAAATGCAAAATGGTGCCTCTCAGTTCAAACAGCATATTTTTTTATCTACATTGTCCGTTTCATTTTGTGTGTTTGTGTGTGAAGCATAGGTTCTCGAAATCCTTCCAGGCCATGACGGTACTAAAAAACAATGTTTTACAGGTGTGTACAAGCAGATCTGGTACGAACCGGTTTCCTTTTTCCTATCTGGGATGACAGAGGTTCAGGTGCCAGCGCTGATGTTGGTTTATGGTCAGTAGACATTGACGCTGCCCAACCTGCAAGTGAGTATTTCTGTATTAAGGTCTTAAAAAGTGTAATAATGTTCCAGGGGGATTTCCTTAAACCCACATAGGGTGCACACCATCACCCGAAGGCTTCAGAGCAAAGTATTGTGTTCCTCACCATACCTCGCTTCCAAGACTTCTCAAGACAACCATTTAACATCCAACTATACTGTATTTTCAATTTGGTATGGCTAATTATAACATCAAGCAGCCTTGTCACAATCATATTCTTTTACCTGAGGGTAAGGTTAGGGGGCGCAACAGCATGTGCTAGAATAGGGATATACATTTGTCTAGATGAATATGAAGAGAACTTTTTTGATGTAATTACAATCTGATATGTTGATTTCAATTCACCAATCTAAATAAGTTATACTTTGTAGAACTGTTTGAATAACTATGAACAAGCATTGTATTCAATTAACCCATTTAATGTCTTTCCTTCCTTTCCTTCCGCAATATAATTATTTAGTGAACTAATTGAATTGCAGTTGTCTTTCTTTATATGCAAATTCTATGGGCTGGAAACCTGACTCACTCAATTTCATTTCTTTTGGTTCACAATTTATTTGATATCATACTATGTTTAGACAACTCATTTTCACAATTTTTCCGAATTTTAAACAATGCTTTGAAAAATTAATCTGCACTTTTGCAAATAGCGTTAAATATATACAATGCACCTTCAACACTTTCCTATAGTAAGTTGTACAGAAGATTTGCAAGAATGATGTGTACCCTAAAATACTCATTCTGATGATTTTCCCTTCGCCATGATCACACAATGTGTTCTGCCCTGTATCAGATTATAATGTTTTGAAAGTGATGTCCACACATTCCTGTCAGACACTTATTCAATCTTTCAAGGCACATCTTCTGTTATAAGATTGAAACAAACCTTTCTAGAAATGTCTACTTGTACTTCCACATTTACTCATAGTCCTGTTTCTCAGTTAATATGAATATTTTGTTTTATTTAAATATTAATGTAATAACCAGTTTCACCTTAGAGTACACCAACAGATCTATAAAATATCTTAATTATGTCATTTCATTTCCTTAATCTGTCACTCTTAAATATTATTCTAGTCACAGAATGCATTGTTTTCAATAGCCTGTTCAGAGCCGAAGAGATTCTTATACAATGGGCCTCATCACAAGTTGGGCAGTAACGCCGGCGCTAATAGCGCTGGTGCTATCTGCCCTACCGCCAAACCCACCGGCGCTATTAGCGTCGGATCACGGGTTTGGCGGATTTGGAAGCCCCCATTCCCCATTGAGCCCATTCGGGAATGCCCCATTCCCCATTGGGCTCATTGGGGAAATTTCACGCTCATACCGCTGGCGGATTTCCCGCCGGTAGTATGAGCGCAAATTTTTGGCGGATTTCCCCCGGCTCAGAGCTGGGGAGAAATCCGCCAGAGCCCTGATTTGGCGGACCTTTAAATCTGGTTGTAACAGCGCTACCGCCGGATTTAAGGGTTACCGCCAAACTCGTGATGAGGCCCAATGTAACATGTTGGGCTTGACTTAACTTGACTGAACTTCAGAGTTGTAGATTGTGCTTCATGCTCATCAAGACTATTGTGGATATGTAGTTTTCTGGATATCTATAGTCCCAAACCTTCTAGTGAAAAGAAAGCAGTCTGCCTGAAAGAAAACACGTGAAAGAACTTTGTAGAAAAGCAAACTTCAGATACTATTTCTGGGACTATTTAAAATATTTGAACAAGCCTATTTATGTACTCTAGGGCTCAACCGCCAATTACTTGAACATATTAAAATGTAAAATAAGCACTGGAGTGCCAATTTAATGTGATCATCAGATGACCTCACCACACGACAATGCTGATTCACGTTGTCACTGGCATGTGCTACACATTTAGAATTCCTTGATAAGAAAAACATGAAAGAATGCTTAGAGTCTGATATTAACCAGACAAGCAGTACAGGTCATTCTTTTTAAAAAGCAATAACAACAAAAAATAAGACAGAATCTCAAAGAGATAATTCCTTTATCATACTAACATTTTTCTCTACATGTTTCAAGACGTACCTACCTATCCTGTCCTCCCCATCCCACCATGTTGATCAGCACATAGTGATGCATTTTATTTTTATTTTATTTAGTTATTTATTTATTTGCATCTGATTAACAAAGTCATCTTTGCAAAAGGAATACTGAAAAACAATCTTAAAAATACATTTCATGTCATTCAAATTGATACATTACAAAAGTTCAAGCAAATAAAAGCAAACATCTCATGTTTCTACAAAATATAAAGCATTAATTTCAATTCATCAACTTTAAGAACTTTAAAACTAATATATTCAAAGATGGCTGACAACAATTTAGAATCATTGACCAAAACATTCGGTATTAAATACATGTTCATCTAAAGCAATTGCCCAAAGCAACATGTACGTGACTCATGTAATTTTGGGCACTCAATTAGAATATATAATTATATATATATATATATATATATATATATATATATATATATATATATATATATATATATATATATATATATATATATATATATATATATAAAATTGGTTATTTTTAACGTGCTTAATATCCAGAGATTTATAAGCGTTGGCCAGGAGATCGAACCTGTGTTGCTCCACTTCATCTTGCTTCAAAGGCGAGAGCCTTGCCCCTGAGCAATTTTCCCAATTTAAAAAATACGCAGTTCTCTGCGGGGAGTAGTAATGCTCTCAGAAGTTGAAACTGCCTCCAGTCTACGCGTGCCTGTAATGACATCAAACCCAGTTCATATATAATGACAGACATAGGTGTCCCTTTGGAGATAGAGAGGAGCCTTTTCCATATTAATGGCTCCACTCGCCCCCAATTTTTGATAGTAGACCAGTTTCAGCTCTGCATAGCAAGCAGGGAACAACATTTTGATGATAGAACCAGATCATAGAGATTGCCAAAAACCAGTCAAACCTTCTGTCAAACGTCAGGAATTCTGAGATATTCATTTTAGTTTTTTTAAGTAGCTGAACATTTCCTATTTGCTTAGAGTGAATTGATTTCAATTCCCAAAAATGTTAAATTCTGGACAACTTCCAAGCGCTTTTTAGATTTGCACCAATTAACATTTCGTTTGTTTTTTATCATAATTTATCATTACATTACATTGTATTTATTAACCTTGATTTGTAAACCCAAAGATGCAAAATAGGTGCTGGTCGCTGCCAAGGCTCTTTGAAGGCCAATAGGGGTCAGATCATATATGACTATGTCATCGGCGTATACCAGATAGCTGATTGGCAGGTTTCCTAATTTCGGTGGGAAAGTTTGAAGTTTCTTAAAGATGTTTCCATAGTAGATGATATATATACCAAATAAAAATGGTGCCAGGGCTCATCCCTGGCGCAGCACATAGCGACTGTTAATCCACCTTGTGTAGTTCCCTTTTTGATCAAGGCGTACCCTCACCTTGGTATCCTAATGCATAGCATTCAAAAAATCGACCAGTCCCAGAGAGCATCCTATTGCAAGTAGTTTTTCCCTTAGGCATTGATGATTTACCCAATCAAACGCCTGCGAGATGCATTTTATTTTTACATAAAAAGGAGGGTCTGCCTGTTATCGCGATCCCTTTGTCCAAAAGACACTTTCTTTTTCTTTTCCTTAAACGTTGCAATGTCACTCAGCTCTTGCAGTAATGCTGGGGACACTCCCTCCCCCCCAGCCTCACTGTCACTCCATAATCAGGTTCCACATTCCATGCAGAGGTAAGCGGCACAATACGAAGGACATCCGCACCCACCCCTCCTTTTCAGAATCCCTTGTTTTAGAAAATGACAGTAAGCAAATGACCACCTCTAACAGTTACATAAATGTATACTGATTTGCCCCATTTAATGTTAATGCAGCTAAAATGGTGCTTTCTATGTATTACTAACCAATAGTATGGCAACAACTCGATATTTACATTCTGATAGGCACCATTCCAAATTACTTGAATGTATTGCAAGATGAAATAGTACCTGTTTTGTCTGATGGACTACGCATAGTGTGTCTGAATAAGGGCATCATATAGCTCCTGGGTACATGGTACTCCAGGGTCACCGTGCATGCATAGGAAAGAAATGGATATGGTCATTCTACAGTAACTTGGCAAGATTCAGCTTTCTCCTAAAATAATAAAGATACATTAGATTGTGTGTGAGATGCAAATTTAACACCAAATGCTTAAGTGGTGGCAAATTACTTTGGATTTCTTTCCTCTTAAATGTCCATTATTTATCAAGTTATAACCAGAATGAAAGTAGCGTAAAATCTCATAGCAGGTGGAGTGCTAACACCACTGGACCCTGCATTAACTTATATATGCTCTCAGCCAACTTCTAGGGGTTCCCATATTGATAGACTAAGAGACTCTGCAGTGCAGAAGTACTTTCTGAGTATTGTGCAGCACCGGCCGCAGGATGCTATTTCATTAGTTTCCCCAAAATAAGTATACTTCATAACTGCGAGAAAATTGGGACAAGCATAGATGGTGTAATGACACTAAGGATGGAGATGTATATGCATGAATAGGTGTGTGGGTTTTTCTGTTGTGTGAAAATGGCACTGAAGTAGCTGCACACAGTACAATGTCAGCATTAAGATCGTGCTCCTTGCACTCAGCAGAATCTGGCTTTGACAAAACTGCACAGTGTTGCTAGAAATTGCACTACAACATATCCTCTATGTTTTCAATTTCAAGGTTTGGCATCCGGGACCTTCCTCTCCGTAAGCAATTATAACAGACCCTCGGAGACGGCGTATGTCCTGAATTACGACAAAATTACAATCCCTTCAGCTGGAGCTTCAGCAGATGTCGCCCTGGTTCTCTACGTGACGAATGAAGTGGTCAACATTTGGGATGACAAAGGTAAGGCCACATCCACCAAAGGTTACCATGAATGTCAGGCCATCGGGAGGGGGTATTCATGATGAACAGGACCAGAGAGGAGACTGTCATTCTTAGAAGCTCAAAACCGAAATGACGTTTTGGGGCTGATATACAATGCACATTTCTATGGAAAAACCCTTTGTAATCAGGCCTTTTGGTCACAAACCTAAAAGGACATGTTTTGATTTCCCCTGTTGGCAAATGGGCTTCTGGGTTCTGCTCTTCATTGGCTGCTTACGGTCGACTGTATTCTGTAGACAGAACATTTTGTGAAATTCTTGCCAATGTTCTGCGCATAAAGCGATATTTTTGTAACTCCCGTAAAACCACTTGAAAATGTGAACCCAATACATAGTTCTGGTAGATAATAACCTTAGGCCCTTGGGTAAAAGAGAGAATAATTTGAATGAGTCAAGAGATGACGTCCTAAACTGGAAAAAGCAGCATATCCTGGGGGCAGTGGCGAGGGTCTTTCCATAGACTCATTAGTGTTTTTAACCTAAAACCACTGTTTTGACACCCCAATGGCAAATAGCAATTTCTATATGACCTTAGTCTATTGGGGGGACATGTATACATGGATTGTATTTTCCACTGTCCTCTGTCTTGGTTGCCATTCTGCCAGTCTTGCTCACCAAAGATGGGGGTGTCGGATGCCTCTGGCCACATGCCAGAGCTTTAAAAAAAAAAAAGACTACATATCTACAAGAAACAGAATTTTGATCACAAGCAGAAAAAAAGACTATTGACTGCATTGGGAGTGATCTGTAATTATTGAACTTATTATGCATTTGCCTTTTTTTAGGAAGCGGAGCACACAGGGATGTCTCCTTCTGGAGGGCCGACCACTGCTGCAGTCTCGGACACGTCGCCGTTGATAATTATAATAGACCTAGTGGAATATTTGCAAAAGAAGTAAAACCAGGGGCATTGGCTAAGCCAACCTCCTTTGTTCAGGTTTGGACAGATAGGGGTTCTGGGGCTAGTAGAGATGGTGCTATTTGGCGTCCTGTGTGTCCCCCCTATTATGTATCTCTGGGTTATGCTGCTACAGGGAACTATGCACCCCCTTCTGTTGATCATTTCCGCTGTGTTAAATCCGACTATGTAACTCCAGGGCAGTGGGCCTGGGTTTGGAATGATGCTGGGAGTGGCGCAAGGGATGACGTCAGTATCTGGAAAGCGGTTGCAATCAATGCAGATGGTCAATTCCTCAATGCTATGTCAGGTGTTAAAAGGCATGGAGACATGGATATTCCTGCATATGTGCTGAAGAGCAAGTATGTGCAAGTTCAGAATAGCAAGCCTACCAAAAAGGTGATCCTGTATGATATTAGGTACAACTTTAATGATAAGAAAATCTTGAGATCCGAGCCACTGCAGCTAACTGCCAAAACAAAAGCCCAGAACTGTGCTGCTCCTGAGGGTAGCCCACCCCTTAATGTTGAGAGGCAACTGACCTTCACTGTGGAGACAGAATCTAGCTGGAGCTTTCAATCCTCTGTTGAAATTGGTGTTACTGTTGAGGTTAGTGCCGGCATCCCCGGTTTGGGAGATATGTCTGTGTCCTCATCGGTCACAACCAGCTTCACTGCGGGTACCGCGGGCAGGCGGATGGAGTCAAGGTCTGACTCTATTAATGCCAAAGTGGAAGTGCGGCCCAAGTATTCTCTGGATTACTGTGTCACTGGGATGCGCTACACTGCTGACATTCCCTGGACAGGAAAGATGAAGACAGTCTTTGAGGATGACACAACAAATATTGAAAATGTAAGTGGGGAGTACATCGGGGTTCAAGTGGCTGAGATTATTGTGACTGCAGATGCACCAATCCGCTGTGGGTAAAGCAACTGTGATGATTGAATCCATCGCAGACTGATGTGTCCTGTCTCCTTTCCTCAATTTTCAATGATTCATGGTCTTCTGAATTATGCTTAAGACATTTCAGAATGGAAAATGTATCAGAATAATCACAATGCACTGTTTATATTCTATCTTAAAAGTGATCAACATTTTGCAGAAAAGCGGCTCTTGAAACTACACCGCTTGATCGCATCCATGGAATCCTCTATAAGATTCTAGTAAATGATTCTCACAATGTCTGTAAAGCAGTCTGGAAGAAAGCGCAATGTACAATTTCAATAAAATGTTTGGTAAACAACTAAGTGTATTCTTGATTTTTTGGCGTTTTTTACATTGATTAGAATTAAATAATAGGCTTTCTTCAAAGAGAGAATATTAATTTGGAGCCATTTTGCGGTTTTCAGGTGAGCTTTACTGTTACATCATCTTAGTTGGTCACAATTCCTGAAATTACCTGAAAACAGCAGTGCCATCTGTGTTGAGTCTCATGAGCATTGCAGCCTATTCAACAAAATAACAGGAGCAGGAGTGAGTGACAAGATACACAGACCCTTTCATGACTTCTCAGGAAGTGACAAAAGATAACATTTGACCATGATGATTTCACAAAAATCCTATTAAACAACTTTTGATTCAATGAAAATTACAAAGAATGAGATAGGAAATAATGCTCCTGCTATCAGTTACCAGGGCCATGACTTCATCCCCGGGACAAACTTGCAGGTGTCTTTTGAGAGGAAGAGAGTCCCATAAAATGAAAAGTCAGACCTTCAGTTATTACTGTACTTTGAAGTGTGATGAATCCAGCAATATTATTATTACTATGAATAATATTATGATGAAGATGATGATGATGATTATATCCATATTTGCCCATGTGTGGATCCTCAAGACTTAGGAGATAATATGTGTTGGAGCAGACCATGTATGAAAGGTGTCTCTCACTGAGTTCAGGAAATTCTTCTAAAGACTGGACTACTGAACTGTAGGACTAAGCCTCAGATTGAGTCTAGATACACCAGTGCTTCAATCACTGAATGAAACAGCTCATTCCTCCTCATCGGGAGGAAGAATGTCCACCCTTTTCTTATTTGTGCTGCCCAATTGTAACACGTAAAACAGGGATCTGAGACATTCGCATACCCTGAGGTTTTGGGCTAGAATGCCAATCAGCCCGAGCCAGCCTAGTTAATAGTGAGGGATAATGGGACTTGCAGTCCAAAATGTGTAGCAAGCATGAGGTTGCTTATCCTTGGCTGAAAGCATGCTACTGTTAGGCCACACTGCTTTTAGGAAAAAAAATAACTTTCTTCAGGTTAGGCATACATATTTATTTAAAGAAATAAATCTGTCAAGTCGGCCTGAAAGTTGTATGTGAAAAATTGGATATGGTTTAAATAGTATTAATCAAACAAAAAATGTACTTTAAACGTATCTTATTTTTACTAAATTAACCTGACAAATTAAAATTAATGATACCTATTATTTTATAGGGAATTTATAATGTGTCTATAGACAAGTGTTTTGAGGCGCAAAACTGCTTTTTCACTTCTTTCAAATTTCTGAAATTATCTGTAAAGCTTTCCCCGTATCTTGGGTAAGCACACAGTGAAAATATCGTGTTCATGGCTAACCTCAACCTGCTTTGCCACTTGCCCTAGAAGACATTGTCTATCGACTTCATAATCGGAGTACATCACAGATTGTTTTAGAATCTGCATCTGGATATTGCGACAAAGTGCATGTACACGGGTTCCTCTAGTTGGTGGCCAAGGGGGACACATATGTCCTGAAGCTAGACAACAATGACCTCGGGGCAGGGGGTAGGAGGGGTGGAATGAGAGGATTCACGGTTTTCCCTACATAGCCCTCATCTTGAATCAGGTGACAATCAGATGGTGCCAACTAGGGAAGTGGTCTTTTTAAGGGGAACAGCCCCCTCACCTGGGAAGAATAGACCATATAGGAATAGAGAAATCAAGATCACTCTAAACCCAAAACTAAGTGCTTTAGCTTATGAAATTGCAATCCAAGAGATATGGCAGTGAATGCATAACCTGAGCGACTTGTGGAGGTGCAGGAATCCCTTATAAACCTACAGGGGGAACCAGTGTGACCTGAGTTAGTATGGAGAACTCAACAGTCAGACAGCTGTTCATGACTGAAGACCTCCACACCCATACAGCTAAGTACAGACAGGCTAAGGGAGTCAACACTGGGGGAAGGATTAGGGTGCAACAACCAGAGAGAGGATCACCCAGAGGGTGGATTAGCCATCCTCAAATCCTATCATAAATGAAAGCCATTCTGCGAAGTATGCAAAGTGTTCCGTAGACCATCTGCCTAAAGTTCCTTTAGCATAGAGAGAAGATGGAAGGCAGATCCAGGGTTTTACAGGCAGAGGGAATACTGACCGAGGGGAAGGTCAAGCTCGTCCCAACTCCCACAACAAGTCTGTAAGCCATTCCCAGGGAAAGAGTCCGACAGTCAATCCCTATCCTGGCTAACACCCTGAGTCCCCTTTCACCAGAGAGAGAATGAGGCTGTAAGATGTGATCAAAGACCTCTAAAAGCCCACCAGCTCAGTTTTACAGAGAGGTTGTTTGAGGTAGCAGCTGGAGACGTTAGAGTTAAGATAGAAGCCAATTTGAAGACATTTGTAGGAGAAAGCTAGATATGCTGAAAGGCCCACACGGTTTGAATGAGGGTCTAAAGGCTGGACCGCGTTGGACCTTAGAGTTGGAGAAGTGACTCAGGGGATCAGGGCACGAAGTTCAGAGAGAGGGAGCAGTGGCAACCAAAGAGGGTGAAAATACCCAGCAAGGGGAAAGAACAAGGTGAAAAAGGTGACCAGAGTGGTGAGTGAAAATCAAAGGGTGAAGGTTTTTTGGGGTAACCCAAAGCACTACTCCATAAACTTCAGATAATTGAAGATGTGTCCGCTGGGGCTTCATTTAGGACACAGAGCGCATGCCTCACCAGCCTTGAGTTCACTTCACTGGCTTCCATGTGAACAAAGGATCAATCAAGTTCATAGCCTTGTGCCTGTTACACAAAGCGTAATACAATGTCACACCCATTTTTTGGTTGATAGGGCAGTCAGGCATTTTCAGTCCAGCCTTAAGTCTTGGGAATACCTTGCCAAGTATTCTCTGCCTTACAGAGCACTTAATGCAATTCAGACAAAAATTGAAAACTTTCTTATTTCCTCAATAGGGCTGTTTTGGCATATGGTTTCTGGGTATTGTGTTTCTCTTTCTTGTCCAGCTTCAGGATGCCTTTTCAAGGTCATTGTATGCACTGTGTAAGTCTTCCACCATACCATACCAGATGAGTTTGGTGCTCAGAGGAGAAATGAAGGTGCCCAGAGGACTCACTGATCAGTCAGCTTCAGCACCTCAAGGCCAGTGAATGACACTTAACATAACATAACATCTCTCGTCCTCTTGAAGAAGGTACCTTGTTTGGTTATCAATTTCTAAACAGATAAAAAAAATCACAAATATTAAGGCAATTCTACCTGTGTTTATTAAGGGGTTGTGAAGTATTTCTAAGTGAATGTTCTGTCTAAATCATCATTTTCTTTGTTGCCGGCAGAGTGCCTGTCCTGGGAATGTATTTTTGAGCAGATTTGGTTTGAATTAAGGTGCAATATAAAACAGCACTAAAAAATGTAATTAATTTGTATATTTCAGGCTTTAATTAAATCACTCCTCGTTTTTAATGATTTAGTTTGTGAACACCCAAATCACCATTTCTTTGCTGTTAGCAAATGTGCCTAGGCTGAGTGTTTGTTTTGGCGCATATAACTTGTGCTTCAATCCAATTATCTCCCTTGTGTCCATGATGCCTGTCCTGCTTCTGCGACACAGTGTATGCACTTCTCAGTGATTCAGTACAACCCACTTGACCTCTTCCATGGATTCTGACTGTACTATCTAGGTTTTCAGGCCCGCACCTCATACATTTCCTTCCCTCTTACCCTTGTGGCAGAGGATCAATAGGACACACACACAAGTCTTAAAGTTCAAAATGTTTATAAACTTTCTCTGGAAGGATGTTTTTATTCCCTATCAGATCAAGTGAAATCCAACTAGAAATAAGCTGAGGGGCAATGCTAAAGGTGTACTCTGGGGTCTAGAGGTCTTCCCCAGGATTATCTAAGTAAATATGCTTATTGTTGTTTTCACTTCGTTTTTTTTTATTTGCTTGGGGAAGTGTTTAATTTTACAACTTAAGCAATAATCCCACATTCAGTGGGCTTCACCAGTCAAAACGGCTGAGGGCCCTTTGCTCGGGCCTTAACGCCAGGAATATTGCTATTAGCACCAGAGGCAAACCCTTGAGGTGCTAATATCATTCGAGAAAAGGAAATCCCCATCCGTGCTGGTTCCTTCGCAGCAGCGGCCAGGGAGAGTCAGGCTACATGGAAATGGAAAGCAGGGCTCCTCTTGGAGCCGGATTTCTATTTCCATGGCTTACAGGGAAAGCCAAGCTCACGGAGCATAGCAGGCTGAGGAATCATGCAGAGGAGTCAATTTAAGGTAAGTTGGGAGGGTAGGGTGAGGTTTTAAGAAGCTGTATTTGGGGAGCGGGAAGCAATGCAGAAGAGAAAATAGTTCTGCTCGGAGAGGGCGGGTGTAGAGAGCACTCGGTTGCTCTGAAACTGGGCTTGCATCAGTAGATTCAGCCCCGGTTTGTTGCAACCTGATTGGCTCCCGCACAGGCTGAGGGTGCTAATATGGAATATAGAAGGCACAGCGAGGTTGATTGGGGAAGAACCAATTAATAACTATGTGAATACAACTAATCTTCCCCTCATCAATAATAATCTAAATATAACACTTACTATTCCCAGTTAGAGTCATTAAGCAGCCTTCTTGATCTTGGCAGTCCCATGCATATAGTCCTCTGCTTTCCATACTTGTCGGGATATAGCTCCAGGGTCCAAGGTATAGAGCAAGATGCATGGCACTTGGCTGTCCGAGACATATAGCAAACAGGCTGCCTCTTGAATCTCCAAGGCATGCAGTGTTTTGCTTGCTTCTTGGAAATATGCCACCTTAAAAGTATTGCTTCACCCTTGCTGTGGGTAATTGGCATGGCTAGATATTCTCATTTACTAGCTATGGGTTGCCATCCAGGGCTAATATCAATACCTTTTAAGACATTCTTTCGTACAAGGATTCCTTCCACATAATATAGGCATTTTTGCCCGTCTATGATATTTTAAACTTTCAGCCAGAGGGTGTGACTAGCCAACTAATGGCCAGTACACAATTTAACGTTTTAGGGGGATTTTCGTTTTCTGCCACATCTGACACTGTTCAAATATTTTGTTGAAGAGGGTCTTACTCTCAGGCATGCCCGTGCAAAGAGGACCAAGTCTGCATCCTGTCCCTTCAATTTCGCACATGCTCCTAAAGAGGACGTGTCAGATTTGCTGATCTAAATTGGCATTTAATACACTCGGTGTAAGAATGTAATTTGTACAAAGCGATATTTGCAGTTAAATGTTATTTTTTTAACTTTTGTTTCATTTCGTTTCTACTGCTCCTTCGTTTCTACTGCTCCTCGATCGACTTTTTGCTTCTACAGAGTATATATTTCCATATTTTCTCTAGCTTTGCACTGTATTGTACATATTACATATGACTTATTAAGTCTTCAACATTTTAGTAAGATATATCATCAAAGGGTTTCAGTCGACATAGTGTCATGACATGTTGAGTTTATTTTCCCTCTCAGTCTGTAGTAGAGCAATGAGTAATGTGATGGTTGTAAGGGAGGCATGGTATCACAAGTTCGACACTGACACAAGAGATACAATTTCAAAACCTTTATTCAATTTTTGGGGTTGGGAAAAACTCCTGCTTTGCCCTATAGCTATGATAGGAGTAGTCTCTACCATCAAATAAAAAAGAAAACACAGTCCTAGTCAGTCTCTGTCAAATCAAAATGGCCTATACTAAAAAAGCCTAATGCCTGTCCTATCTTAGACAAAAAGTGTGTAATGGGGAATATGTAGGCAATGGAAAATCAGTGTTATAAGATAAAGGATCAAGATGGCTGAGTCAGCTCTCCTCCCCACGTTGGACGGCACAGAGTAAGCCGGCCCCCATAGACAGGATGACACACTCTGGCTCAGGTTCTCAAAAGAAAGGCAGTTCAAAATATGGATTGAGGCCCACTTGGCTTCCATGTTAAAGTCACATATTCTAGCATTCCAAAAGCTCTTATGCAATTCAACAAAAAGTTCACAGTTCAACAAAAAGTTCACGTAGGTCTACCTCCATCGGGCTTGGAACTCTCCAAGCAAAAAGTTCACGTTGGTCTCCCTTAGTCGTGCTCGGACCTTTCAACCAAAAAGTACCTGATTCAACATAGATCTCCATCAGCTGGGCTCAAACCTTGCAATCACAGCACTTGCGGGGGTTTCAAGCTTAATTCACATCCTTTAGGGGTTCCCTTCCCCAATTTATCACACTTCCGGTCTCCCTCAGTCGGGCTCAGATCTTTTACTGATGTCCCTGCCTTTCGAATGTGTGAGTCTTTTGCTCTAGACCTCCGCAGGATCACTTTGACTTTCTCTTCAACTCACACTCTTGTTATTTGCCCCAGTGTCTGATGCTCTTGGTAGATCAGCACCATAAGCACAAAAGTTCAAAAGAAATCTTTCTCTACAAGCATTCACCTTTTCACTTCCCCTTTTGCCAGGGTTAATCTTGACCATTACGCATTTCAGAGCTTGTTTACTTTTCTGCTTTATAACAAAACATTTCACATTTTGCCGAGACTTTTGAGTGGGCTACTCCCTTTCCCGGGACCTCTCCGCTTCTCTGCATCACTGGCTTCACGGTTACTAGCCACATACAAGTTCATCACTGTTTATCTTCCTTTTGTGTCCCATCAGCATGTGCACATCCTTCACTTGTGAGATACACTGTTATGGCTTCAATCTTTCCTTGACACAAACCGACCTTTCATGTCTTTCACTAATTCACTAGTTGTGCACGTCCCTTTCTTGTCTTTGCTGCTTTGATTCATGAGTCAAGGTTAATATCACAGGCTTGGCGTTGCTTCTCCACCTCTGTCGTTCACCCGAGAGGGTCGCTGGTGTCCTTGAAATTCAATGCAGGTTTCTTCTTGTCTGCAATTTGGCTTTCTCAATGTCTCCTTCACTGCTTCCCAGAGGCAACAACGCCCTGCAGGGAAGTTCAGGTTTTCATTACCCTCTGCTGTAGTCCCTTGATGTGTCACTCTGCTCCAGTAGGTTTGCCTTTGCCCCAGAAGTTCTGCTCCTTCTTGTGCTGCACCTTGCTCAGAGTGTGCCTCTATGTTCCGCCTTTTAACCATGTGGTGAGAGCTAATGGGTATCAGATGTATGTGATTAAGTGCCTGACTTTGCCTGACCCGATTAGCGGGACATATCCAATGAGATATGTAAGGGTTAGCCTCTTTACTCTCAGTCACCCCCTTCTTCTGCCCAGTGCTTGTACAGGAAGGGATGCGGGGGGTTGGGACGTCAGAGAATCCTATAAGATAGGATGAGATATGGGAACCGGAAATCGGGGAATATCGTGTCTCACCATCAGTTGCCTCACCTCTACTCCCCGAATATTCCACCTCATCCAGGTGATCCTCCAGCACTGGTCCACTCCCAGGAACTGGATCCAAAGCGATGGCTGTGTCCTGGTCACCTGGATGACAAGTCCCCAGGGATTAGCTAGTGAGACACCCTTTGGTTTCTCACAGGGTGCAGAAGTAAGACTCTGACACAGATTTGTCATTGTGGTGTCAGAATGGATTCATTCTCCTGGTATTCTCTGCAAATGCAGAAACTGAACTGTTACCAAAGCCTAACAGAAATACGTTCATAGGGCTGATCCAATTGAACCAGGAGCTGAGTCATTCCCCTGGAACTATTTATGTTAATGTCTTTTGTTAGTGATAGCACTAGAGTAGGCTAGTTTGGACAGATGACGGACACTTTGGGCCTCATTACGACCTTGGCGGTACGGAGTGAATGGTGCCGTAAAAGGTGCCGGCGCCGTTCACTGCATACCGCCGCATTACGAGTTCCCCTCGCAGGACACGGTAAGCACGCCTGGGAAAACCAGGCGTGCTTACCGGGTCCCGCGAGGGGAAGAGGGAGCAAACAACGGGCCATCTCGTAATGGCCCGTTGTTTGCAACCTCTCCCATTCCCATTCAGCCCTATGGGGGCTGAAATGGGGAAGGACCTGTCCCGGTCTTTGGAGGGAGGAATTACCGGGCCTTCAGAACTCGGAATGGCCCGGTAAGTCCTCATTCCGAGGACCCGGACCCCGACGCGATTTCGGCGGCAGCCATGCCGCCAATAGCGGCATGGTTACCGCCGAACTCGTAATGTGGGCCTCTGAGTTCGAAAACCAATCTGACGATGAGCACCCCAGTTATTCTTTAATTAGGTAGGTAAAACCCTTTAGGGATAGGGAAAGATAGGACTTTTTCATTATTATTTAAATAAAGATCCCAGTAGAAATGTCACCACTTTGTCTGACTCCTTACTCCAGCACATAACACATGGTGTCAGAAGTCAGATCTGGCCCACCTGATAAAAATCTGGGTACCATTCAGTTTAGTAAACCTACTCATAGAGCCTCAAATCCAGCAGTTTATACAACTGAGTATCTTGGTTTTGATCTTTGTAGTAGCAGTGAAGTTACAATTGAAGTGGGAGACCGACAATTGGTCCTTACCAGACTTATTCTGTTCCCATCAGTTGGTACTTATGTACGGCTGGTCTCTAAGTCAGGACTAACTTGAAAAAATGGCCTGGAAGTCATGGCTGCTGCAATAGATCACGACTATCGAGGTAAGGTCAAGATCTTAATCAATCCAGGAGCCTCCACCTCCAACAGATCGGAGTTTCAATGTCCGAATTACCCTGCTATCGAGAGTGAGATTCTGCGCCTACACCTTTCCTGTAATTTGAATGGCCCAATTTCCCCAGCTGCACCATATGGACCTCAACTCCAAATCTGCAACAGATTGCCGAACAGCCCGAACCCTCACCGACAACTCGGCGATCCCAGCCGACATCAGCACTCAGGTCTGCCATTGTCCGTAATAGGGTAATAGCCGCCAGCCTATTTGCGACCTGCAGCACTTGAGAGGCCTGAGCTACTGCTCAGCCTGTCTGTGCCTATCTGTGCCTGTCTTGGCGTGTCACGGCATCGCGTCACCCTGGAACTTCTAGACAACCAAGACTTGGTAAGGGACGCCTACAAAAATCTTAGTATTTGTATCCCTGTCTGAACAAAAATTACACCTAACGCTGATCATACTACAAGAGCTCCTCACATATGTGTACTTGGCCGAGAGCATTAACTTCATGTGCCGTCACAAACAACATTGTAACCTGTTAAGTTTTAGCTATACTAGTAAAATATGTAAGTGTTGCCCAGTACTATTCTTAGTGAACACCAGCATTACCCCCGGATATCTAGATTACGGTGCCTCTAACTATTTTTATAACTCGAAGCGTAAAGTGTAATTTACGCTAAACTAGGTCACTGCGCCCAACGCCCTACCAGCTCACAAGCCTTCAGGCAAGGCAAACACTATGATTACTGTATCCTACAGTTTTAATAGCCAGAAACATATGTATTTGCTAGATGTGCTACGTTGCCTATCGCATTACAAACTAATTTCAAACTAATGCCTGCTTAGCCAATAGCACCTGCTGAATGTGCTATTATATACGACTACTGCTAGTGTTAACTGGACAGATATATCTGCTAGACGAGCTGAAGTTGCCTATTATGCTACAAATCATTATGAGACTAGCCTACCAACCCTTTGGTAGGTGACCAGGGTGACTATCTGACTTGCTAACCTCTATACTTTTGTATTTGCCACCTGGTATGTTGAATGTGATTACCTTACCTATTATGACTACAGTTCCTATGAGCATTACACATGTATGTTCCAGACCGACTATACTGCCTACTATGCCCTAAATTAATGACAGACTAGTTTACCAGCTCCATTTAAGGTGACTATTGTGCCCACTGCAATCTGCTGCCCCTATCATCTTTAAATATCTGCATTTGCTAAAACCAACATCTTCAAATGAATGACGGCCTAGCTAACTGTACTTCTAAATGTAACATTGCGAAGGAGACCATGCCACTTATTGTGATTACTGTTCCCATTAGCTGAAGATAGATACCTGCCAGGCTAACCTACACGGCCTACTGTGCTACAAACATCTGGTAGACTAGACCATTGTTTCTAGTAAAGGCGTCCTATTAAGCCAACCTGTTTCCTCTCTGTGCTATCCTATAGGTAACTGATAACCTACATTAGCACCAACGAGCTAGTAACCCATTATGATTCTCCTCATGGTTGTCTTTGATATATTACTGAGTCTCCCTTTACGGAGACAACAACATCAGTGCCGCCTGCCTTCATACTCACCAAGAAAATGCTCCACCACAAGACCAAACCGACATCTTTCCTCCCTCCCTTACAAGTAAACTTGTCTTCGGGCTCTATCAAACCGACACCTTTCATTCCTAAATTAACCCCTGAATGGGAAAACAGCTGAACAAAGCTAAATAGTTCTGACAGCCTCTCCATTTTCACTCCTGCGCAATGGATTGAGCGGTTCACTACCAAGCTAACTCCCAATCAACCTTGCCGTGGCACCCACAGAAATGAAAGACTTACCTCCAGGTTCACCATCGTGCCACCGCTAGTCAGCCTGTATCAGGATCAGTCACTCATCACTCACCACAGCTCCACACAGAGCTTACCAAGCCTTCATAGCTTGTTCTAACCTGGCACTTAGACCACTGACCACCCTGTCCCTCAAATCATATGAACTCATCACAGTCAAAATAACAACCTCCCACTCCAGTACCCTTACCATTCACCTCATATACCAGCCACCCGGCCCCCTAGGATATTTCGAGGAGGACATTATTACTCTGCTTTTTGATAAGACTAAACCAACATCACAAATCTTAATACTTGGTGACTTTATCTTGGGCCTATCTGACCCTAACAACCAGGCTGCTAAATCCCTTATCTGTGGAGGTTGCAGCCGGTGCGTAGATTGAGAGGGAGAGCATTCCAGGATAAGGCTGCTTGCACTGGGAAGCTAGTGCCTCCCGCTCTTTTTAGGTTGTAGTGAGGCACAGTAATGCAGTAGGTGTTAGCTGATCTCATAGGTCTGGATGAAGTTTTAGGGACGATTTTGTCAATCAGGTATTTAGGGGCAGCGTTCTGAAGACATTTGTGGGAGATGGTGAAAAGTTTAAAGAAAATGTAACTAATACTACTACCAATAGCCTTCTCACTGTCAAATGTATTATTAATACTTAGTCTTTGCCAGAAACCTTATGCTACTACTATTTCTCTGATGCACTATACTGAATCCCATCTTCACGACAATCTGTATCAATGCCTCAGTTGGATGTATGTATACTAAGCTGTCTTGAAAGGCGCCCAGATACCTCAGGGTGTGGCATGCTATACAAAAATAAAAACAAACAAACAAACATAACCATGGGAAACAAGCTAACCAAGTTAAAAAAGGAGAAAATATTGCTAATTGGATCTTGGAGAGTGCAGTCTTTCCCATACCCCCAGAGATCAGGGACATGACATTACCGAAACAGGTAGTAAAGTTTTTGAGGAGGCAGATATAGTAACACCAGAAAAATCTAAACATCCCTCTGAAGAAAGAGAGCTCATTCCTAACTTAGCGTTTGCACAACATAATGATCCAGTCTTAGCGGAAACTATCTTAAAAGTTGTTCCAGAGGTTGCGGGCCGGGCACAAGGAGGTTCTTTCTCTTTTTAAAACATGAACTTCTATAAAGAGTGTATGTAACCCCTGAGGGTCTATCAAGAACACAGTTACAAGTCCCTCGCACTCACTGCCGAGTACTCTTAGACGTGGCACACCCCCATCATACACCATGACACATAGGGATTTTGAAAACTTATGGACAGGTCATTGGATGATTTTACTGGACGGTGTCCATGCAGACTTAACGAATGTTGTGATCACATGTGCTAAAGACTGCCCCCCTATTGTGTCTTCAGCCCCATTACAACCTCTTCCTATAATTGGGGTAACATTTTCTAAGGTCGGAATGGACATAATAGGAACACTACAGGCCTCTAAATTGTGAAATAAATATATCCTGGTTATACTTGATTATGCCACCCAATAACTGCTTGCTTTTCCCCTCAAAAACACATCCCAACATTTCCTAAAACATCTAAACCCCTTTTCATCTAGGGCGGGGTTTCCCCGTGAAATTCTTACAGACCAGCGTAGCACAGAACCTTTATGTCCAAACTGATTGCTGAGGCAAAGGAAATGCTGCAAATCAAGACCTTGTATACTCGAGTGTACCATCTGTAAATGGATGACGCAGTGGAGAATTATAACTAGACTATATAGACGGTCTGCCGTTCCTTTCGATAGGACAGAAGGTATTAGCACTATTGCCAACCTCTGACCAAAAGATGTTTTCTAAGTTATTTTGGCCATATGAGATACTGGTAAAAGGGGCCTTATAACTATCTAGTTTCACTACCTTATCAGAGATTAAAACCTAAATCTACCATGAAAATCCTTTTTTTAAAAAGGTAGTTCCAGTGGAAAAATGCTTTGTGACCATGGCCATATTAGTGACGGACGGAAGCCCAGAACCAAATTTGGTCTCCAATGATTTAACATCCGACAGGGGGAGACTCAAGATCTATTTTCCCTGTTTCCTGATGTCTTTAATGAAAAACTTGGGAGGGTTGTAAACTTCAAGCACCACATCAGGACCATATCAGGAAAGGTGGTCAATTTAAAGCCGTATCACATCTTAGAGGTTAAGAAAGAAACAATCCTCAGGGAGGCAGATAGCATTTTGGAGACAGATATCATTGAGCTGTCAGAGAACCCCTGGTCCTCACCCATAGTCCTAGTCGCTGAACCAGATCAGTCCTGCATGCTCTGTTTTGTTTTCTGAAGGCTAAACTCCATCTGCCAGATTGATAATTATCCTATGCCTAAGATTTACGAGTTAATTGACAAACTGGGACCAGCTAAATGCATCTCCACGACTGAATTGACATAGGGCTATTGGCAGGTTACTCTGGATACCTCTGACAAGGTTAATACAGCTTTTTCTACTCCCCGGGAGTTGTTTCAATTTAAAGTCCTTTCTTTTGGACTGCATGGGGCTCCGGGAACTTTCAAAGCCTTATGGACAAGGTATTATGACCCTTTTCCCATTTCTGCAGAGCATACCTAGAAGACATACTAATCCTCAGCCAGACTTATGTAGAGCATACATACCATCTTTACAAAAGAGTGAGGGCCCTAAGGAAGGCTGGTCTGACTGCTAACTCCAAGAATTGGTGGCTTGCAAAGTCAGCTGTCAAGTACCTTGGGTTCTTTGTGTGGATGGGGTTGGTGCATCCCCAATTGGAAAATGTCCAAGAAAAATCTCCTCCTAAAACCAAAAGGGATCTTCAGGCGTTTCTGGGGCTCACTGGATATTGCTCAGATTTACCCCTAGATACTCTACTATCACAACAGGATAAACTTAAAAATGCTCAGCCCAATAAACTTAGATGGGAGAAGTGAGATCAAGATAACTTTGACATGTTAAAACACAGACTCTGCAGTGAGCCTGTTCTTAAGGTACCCAATGTTAACAGGGAATGTATCCTGCAGACGGACAAATTTAAATTAGGTCTTGATGCATTTCTGTCCCATCAGCATGAGGGGGGTAGAACACCCCTTCCTGTATATCAGAAGGAAACTCTTTCCTTGTGACAATAACTATGCCACTACTGAGTTAGAGACTTTGGCAATCAAGTGGGCTATAACATGCTTAAAATACTAACTCACAGGTTGCAAGTTTCCATTGGTGCCTGACCAGTCCCCTTTTACTTGGCTTGATCTGAGGAAAGACATCAAACCTCATATTATGCTTTTGGTTCTTAGACCTCCAACCATATTCTTTTCTGTCGAGCATAGAAAAGTTGGGAAAGGCATTCTCATTAGGGGAAGTGTATGTGACGATTCATGGGATCATGTCATTTCTCCCCGGGGGAGTCCTTCCCCGTGAGGCTAGGAAGGGGAGCCCGCTATGCAACATTTCCCCTAGGGATGGTAGAAAGCTGGACCTCATAGGTAGAGACTCCCATCATGGGGATAAGGGCTACCGTTCTGTGTTTGGAATTCCTTATCCCTCTTGCCCTTCAGCCCATGAAACCCATAAGGTCTGCTGAGAAACTATCTGAAAGCACTACTGTATGTTATTGCAATACTCCTTCCTTTCATCCTGTAACAAATGATACCACCCAGTCAGTCAGTCAATAACTATATTTTGGCTTTGATTCATAAGAGTATTGCAAAACAAAATAGAACAATACCATTTTTTTTAAAGGAAGAAAGGAAGAAAAAAAGGGGACATTTGATCAGTTTATAACCAAATTATGCAAAGGACCGTAGCCCCAGTCTTTAAGTATTAAAACAATACGATTCTGGCAGAACAAACAGGAAGTTGGAAACATAGCACATGAAACAGTAACATTACTTTAACATTTATTATCTATGGGGGTTTCGGCTGGAGGGTATTAACTATAAGCCTTTGCCAAGAGGATTGATATTAGCTCCCGAAAGCACTGGCCTTCTTATCGAATTTGTCCAAATCATGCCACTGGGTATGGTTACACTGTTAACTGGTGGTTGGCATCTTGCCAGAAACCTCAATATACACTTCGAAATATTTTAGCTTTTAAAGACAATTTTAACGGAATCAAGGTTCTCGCGTACCCTTGTACAGGTCAGGATTTGTTCTCGTGTTGCAAATAGCCACCCTCTTTCAACATTTATCAACGAGTGCTTCCCTGGGTTCATGATCACTTGACGCCAGTTTAGGTACCCTGTGAAAATATACAGTCCCCTCGGATAGCTAAGGAGCTATTAGCCTTCCAGGGTTTGCATGGTGGATGTAGTGTGGGTGACCTATTCGGGTCTCCACCACGCCAGGTAACATTTTTTAACCTGTGTTCCTCGTCCACCTGTGAATTAGTCATCTGGGGCACTACACAGGGGTTGATTCTTGAGCCCTCCTATGGCAAATACGGCTAGTTGTGGTTGTTTCAAATGGCAACCCTTTGTCCACAATTGGAAGTCTGCGGCTAATACTTATTTTATTCCCGATTATCACCATCCCACCCACATTAGATTTGGTGGTTTTGGTGGCACAGATATTGCCAAGGAGAATTGTAGACAGGGTCGAGCCGGGTTACACCAGAGTGTTTGAAACCTTTTTTCCAACCTCTTGCTGATACAGTGACTTTCCTTTATTCAAGCATTTCCCAACAGCATCCACCAATAAAAGGACCAGTTTCGTTAGAAAGATTAGAAGTTTAGAAAGTTGGCAAGAGCAGAGCTGTATAAGTGAACATTCTGCCAATTGTTTGCAGGATAAAAGGGGCTTAAGCATGCCATTATCCAAACCAGGACAGCTGTCTGCTGCCCCTATCACACCCATAGTCGATCAGGCAAAAATCTCTGGCCAATGGTGACTCATTCTGAATGCCCCACGGACCCAGATCATGCTCGAAGAAATCGGAGAGCTTGTCAACGATGATCGGCTCTGGTGGCATGAGACCCTCCTCGCCATCTAGAGTTGCACTGGTGATGGGCAATGGATGGTGCCACTGAGGTCTGCACTGGATAGGGGGTATAACAGCGGGAAACCCGGCAGACACAAAAGCAGGCACTGAATCAGAGGTATTGGTGGAAAGCCTGATAGACTGGGCATGTGTGCAGGGATAATGGTAGCACTTCCCAATTGTCCAGGATCGCTGGGCTTACTCGTGTGAAAACACATGAGCTTGTCAGTTTTAAAAAGCGGATCATCATTTTGCATATGGTTGCCCCCCTCCCAAGGATCCCTTTTCATAAAAGCAGTTTCCATTCGCCTTGTTTCCTTATTGTTTACACAAGTAATTTAAAAAACAACAAAAAAGCCTAATATCATCCAGCTTTGCCTCTCACCTGTTCAGAAATGCTGCTTTGGTGCTTGGTGGATCCACTCATCACATATGGCGATTCTGAGGGCGACACAGTCATCGAAGGCCTGCCAGCCACTAACTCTGTGCAGAGGCCAACTCCCGTGCCCTTTGCCACCACGTGCCCCCATGGGCATCACCCTGTGGGTGGAGGCCGGGAGGAAAATGTAGGAAGGGGCATGGCCTCCATCAAAGGTGCCTGGAGGGCTTCCTGGTTCCTGGGCTGTGGCTGATGTTGGCACGGCAATTCCTGCATCCTATCCCCCTGTGGACTTTACCCAGCTAGGGGTGCCCGGGATGAAAAATATAGGAGGGGTCGTGGACTCAAACAAAGCTGCCTGGAGGGCTTCCTCGATCCTGGGCTGAAGCTGTTGGTGCAGCAACTCCTGAAAGTCTAAAAATTAACAAACAGCCTGATTGCAAGTTGTCTTCAAAGAACACTGTGAAGAAGAAGATTGGTGGAGTTATACAAACTACTCCTTTGACAAGTACAGAAGATACTGGGAAGAGGAGGCCCAGAGGAGGAATAAAGAATACACAATGGCCACAAACAAAGGACTATGACACTCCGCTGGGGAGGACCAAGCTGTCTGAGACAAAAATGGAGAAAGGACTCAATGAAGAGCGAAGCAGATGTGAAGTCTGGCAGACCAGGGAAGTTGGAAACTGCAACAAGAGGCTATGTTGGAGAAGCAAACCTCCAGTTGGGAGGACACCGATGGCAGGTTGTAGGAGTCCTTTGTAGGCCGACACTGAGGAGGCCTGACTGGAAGCTGGGAACTGAACGACAGTGGCGTGACTTTGAGGAGGTGGACCAAGCAGTCCCTTAATTGTGACACCACCTGGCCGGAGACCCCGTAGATGCAAAGCATGGCAGTGGGGAATGAGACGTGAAGCAAGAAAAGCATTCAGCGAGAATTCAGCAACCTAACACCCCAGGAAGATCTTGTAATGTGTCCCCACCATCGAAGCGGTAACAGGAGTCTAAGTAGGGGATTGGTGGAGGGTGCTGAATGTAACAAAGGCATCAGGATTGTTCTCCCTCATTCCAATCTTTGATCCAGAAATACTGAAGTAACAAGAGCGATTTTGCTCGTCTCAGTTTTTGTGCCAGAAGTACAGCTTCTCCGTTCCACCTCTGGCAAACTCTTGCTTCAATCCATTGCTTGCTGAAGCTTCTTCCATGTGTTTCTCGGGGCGCTAGGTGGTTACAAGGGCTTGCCTTTCACGATCCATTCTCATGAACCATGCAACTCCTCTCCCACCATTGACATTATCACTTTGCGTTGGTTGCTACGGGGAGAGGAGCACTGCATTCTACCACTGTTCACCATCCACGATGTTCTGGCCGCAACCCCATCTTAACAACACAATCGGCTCAGAGAGAGATTATGGTAGGAATTTTGCACAACTCACAAAGCTTTAAACTTAACTCGTTGCTCCACTGCAAGCAAGTGAGTGTAATATTTGCAGAGCTGGCAATACATGAGACCTGCAACGCAGATGAAAGATGAGTCTAGCAGTAGCATTAAAGACAATCACTAAGTGATGTAGAGCAGATTAGGCAGACCCAAATAAACTGAACTGCAAGAATCCAGGCGACTAAAAACAAAAGCGTTTGGGAGCTCAACTTCATGAGAAAAATGTCAAACACTCCATATATAATTTTCGAGACCATGAATGAAAGAAAATAGACCAGGAGATCATAGTGCTGGTCCAGGGAGAGCAAAGGGTCCAATCAGACCCACAGCAAACTAACTTTCTGCGTTGGAGCAGGACAGGTGAACATATTCCTGCCATAGGCATGTGAGATTTGGTTGGCTCTCTTCTGTCTAGGACCCCTTGTCTCAAAACAGCCAACATAAATGGGCTAATCAATTCCAGCAGTATGTGAGAAGGCAGACCGTTGCATGGAAGGTGGCAGAGTACGATACAGTGAGGTAAAATGATTTGTCCATGATCCCTGTATTGTCTGCTTGCAGAGCGAGGATGTGAGCCGTAACACTTTGGTTCCACAGTCTTGAATTTGACTACTGAATCACCTCTCCAACCTAACCCTTTCTTCTCTTTATTGCGGGTTGCTGCCAGTTTTTACAACCCTTTTTTTGACGAACCAAGCTCTAGACCTGTTTCAGACCAATGCCATGTTATCTTTTTTAGCTAGTGCTATCTGGTACAGAATTTTCTTTTGTAGCGTAGTAGGTGTTACTACCACAAAACTATATGGTATGTTATGTTACAACATTTGTAAAGCGCCAAATGCCTCAGGCATCTAAACGCTCCTTCACAAGCAGAAAAGGTTCAGTGAGGTTGAGCCGAAGATTAGATGAAAAGTGTTGTTTACCGAAGTTTTCGAAAAGACAGGAGGTTACTTTCTTCTCTAAGTACCAACGGTAGATTGTTCCATGCCTTGGACGCAAGCACTGGAAAAGAAAGTCCATTTCTGTGAGCTCTCTTAGTTCTTGCCACCTGAAAAAGCCATGTGGAAGTGGAGCGAAGATTTTTTGTGGGCTGATATGTAGTAATCTTGTCCCTTAGGTAGGTCGGGGCTGTCCCATAGTTGCATTTATGACACATGGTCAGCATTTTAAAAGAGATCCTGGCCGATATCCGTAACCAGTGTAGTTCCTTTCTGGCAAGAGAGGTGGGTTCATGCCATAGATTATATGCACAGAATTATTTTGTATTTTCTGCAATCTGAGGACGTCTTCTCTGCTGGCACCCCCCAATAGGGCATTGCAGTAGTCCAGGCGTGACAAAATAACTGCCCTTACTAACTTGGCTCAGTTTTCTTTGGAGATTAATGGGGCTCATGTTTAGTCTTTTTAGAGTTAGGAAGCAATATTTGGCTAGAGACAAGGAAATGGTCAGACCAAATACATGGTGTGGTAGTGATCCCTGATAATGTTATATTATGGCTCGCCATCCAATCCAAAATGTTCCCTTTGATATGTGTTGGGTCATTGTTATGCACCAGGATGTTGTTTTTTTTTAATAGCTTTTCCAATTCCTTGGCTTTTTTGTCTGCAGTATTTCCTTTCCATAAATTCAATTCACCTTATATACATTAAGGTTTGATAAAAGAAGCAGGCATCCAGGTGGCATGCACTCTACTCAAGCAATGTAGTATATGGTAATGTCTGTACAGCTTAAATTACTATATGACCTGTTTACTTCTCATGGGATCTTCCACCATATCAATAATAAGCACTATTTACTTATATACAGCCAATTTTGATTAAAGCATTCAAAATAGGCTTTCATCCTATTTTATATGCATTTTCTTTTAATATGATACATTATGTGAAACAACCAATGTCCATAGTCCACAGCCATCCCGCCCCAGACTTACACAGGGCTGTAAAACTACTGTGTGTTCTTGCATGTCTAAATCATAAATGCTCCATATATCATATTGCATCGTATATAAACAAACCGACAGTCAATCGAATTATTCCTCTGATTGACATCAATAAGTTGAAGAAAGTTTATTAACAATGTAGCTTCACAAATTTCAGAGAGTTGAACAAAAAAGTATATCTACGTTACGGTATATGGAGCTTAGTAATTTAAACTATACAGATATTACTGGTTGTATACGAATTGTTCGTTTTACAACTGCTCGAATGACAATTGACCTTTTCACAATTGACCGAATTGTGAAGGTCAATTGTACCATATATGTGGGGGGAAACCCCCCACAACCACCCACCCAACGGCAAACCCCCCAAAACCCATATATATATATATATATATATATATATATATATATATATATATATATATATATATATATATTCAATGAAAAAACTTTGTTAAAGGGATGTTATGGTTAAGTTGCGCTATTAAAAACCTATGAAATTCAGTGAAAAAACTTTGTTAAGGGATGTATGGTTCCAAGTAAAACCAAAAACCCCCTGAAATTCGCCAGTTATGGTAAGCTAAGCAACCATAACTCGCACCCCCACTGTATACTGCTAAAACTAACACCCAAGACATCAAAGATGACATCACAAATGTCATTGATGACATCACTGATGACATTACACGTGCATTTACCTTTTATGAAAAGTCTGTACAAGGGATTCTTATTGTAATGTTAATAAAAAAGTGTCAAGGATCATTGGAATAAATATCATGAGGTATGTAGTGCATTAAGTAATGCATTTATCCAAATAGCATTGTATTATGAAGTTTTTTCCAATATACTAAGGTACACATGGAGCAACATAGGCATAGTGTGCAGCAGACATGATGGAGATGCAATATTAATAACCTTGCTATGTTAAATACTAAAATTATAAATGCTTTCTTATTAGAGTCTTGCATACTGTGAAACATTTAATACGTACCTAATCAAACCCACTTACTACATTATTGCATTACTGCACTCAAAACACAGACAACAACACATACAAATAGAGCATATACAGGGAAAGTGAAATAAACTCAAAAACAGCAGTATTACCCTACAATCTTCATAACCTAACTGATTATCTTCATGAACAGATTTGATTGCTCTGCTTCAAAGCTACTACGTCCCTATGTATAGCTATCACATATTTTGACTAGACCCTAAGGGAAGTAGTGTAAGTGCAATGTGTACAAATATGAGCATATCCGGGGAAAGTACAGTAATAAAAAAAAAAACATAACTATAAGACAGTGTTGATAACCTTAATAATCATCTTCATACGTATAAGGCATTGCTGTCTTCCAAGTCTGTGTTTTCCCCTTTGTATATGCTTCATATGCTTTGAGTGGACCCTAAGTGAATTACTGTAAGAACATATTTGAAATATAAGTCTACAAATATAGTACTTTGCACTATAGTATAGTGAATTTTTAGTTCCTAACTGTTACTGGCCTAGATATATCAGTTAAGGAAAAAAGAGTGAGTCAGACATGTGATGCCATCAGTGATGTCATCAATGAGAGTTGTATTGTCATCTTTGATTTCCTGGGTGTTAGTCTTAGCAGTGCACGGTGGGGGCGCGAGTTATGGTTGCTTAGCTAACCATAACTGGCGAATTTCAGGGGGTTTTAGGTTTTACTTGGAACCATAACATCCCTTTAACAACCCTCTTACTTTACTCCTAAAATCTTCACATAACCTTCTCCAAAGCAACCCTTACATTCCAAAATAGAAAGGCATTTCCTGTAAAAGATGAAGAAATGCCATCTTCTTTAAAATTAACAGCATTACTGGCATCAATATTCTCATTATTACAAAAGAACATACCAGCTCTAAGCATGAAGGCACACATGCCTAGGTTGATGACACACCTAGCAATGTTTTGCTGAGGACAAAAAACTGAACTATTGTCCCATATTGCCCTAGGTAGTAATCCAGAAAAAATTACTTTCGCATTTGGAAGGATCTTCATTACGGCTTGAACCAAGCGTTCCAAATCTGCCAACAAAGTAGGGGCACTGACGTTGCCCAAATGGAAAGCACCGTAGTGCAAAACTACCACATGCGGACTGTTCATCGTGGCCATATCCTCAAAAACTTGTACAATTCCCTGTACATTGCAATCAGGCACAGTGCTCCACACCACCTCCACTCCTTTCATATCAAAGTTCTTTGCAACATGCCTGCATTGAGCGTACTGTTGTAAACCATACACAAACATATCTCCAAGCACCAAAACCCTGACTTTCTCTACTTCTGCCATCTTCACCACACACAGTCTCTTTCAACACAAATCCACAACCTCGACATCTGATTGGCTGATCCGTACAGTCTTCTTTCCATGTTGGATTTCCTTGAAAAACCTGGATGTAGCACGCCCTGTCCACGAACAGCTGCGGTGTCCGCGGACGGCGTCCACTTTACTCTCTGTGCTATTCTCTCATTGCATACAGATAAGCAATCACACAATACGAATAACGTCCTCAGAACACCCCCATTTTGTGAATTTTCGAACATTTCAGGACAATTATCATTTCATTATTCAACATATTAACATTACAAATATTATACTTTCATCTTGTACTCTGCACACAATGCTATGTTTCTCCATTAGTAGCTCAGTATACTAGATAGAATCCCATAATACAATGCTATTTATATCAATGCATCGTTCAAAGCACTAATAACGGTATGATATTTATTGCAATATCCTTCACACTTTTTTCGCAACATTATAATAAAAATCCCTAGTACACAAATTCCATGAAAAGTACATACACATGTGATGTCATCAGTGATTTCATCAATGACATTTGCAATGTAATCTTTGATGTCCTGTGTGTTAGTCTTAGCAGTGCACGGTGGTGGCGAGTTATTTTTCATAGCTTAACATAACTTGCGATTTTCAGGGGTCTTTCGGCTGTACTTAGAACCATAACGTCCCTTAAACAAACTTTTTTTAATATCACGCAAACAATATACAAACATGGCGTGCAAAAAACAACTTCTACAGATGGCTTTACACAGAATGTTGCAAAGTAAGAATTTATTCTCGTTCACAGTGAAGGTCAGCTGCTTCATTTTTTTTCTCGGGCCCCGGAGAGGCTCACGAAGCGGACTATAAGGTTGTATTGTGTTTTGACCTTGACAGAGATAGTGATGAAAGACTTCTCTTGAAGGAGTGTTTCTAAAACGTAAGAGAAGATACAGATGAAATTTCTGAAACAAACCCACTTTTATATATTATATCACTATGCGAAAGATCGTTCACACACGCGGAGTCGTATTTTGGGACTGCACCACTCGTAGACAATGGAAATTGCAATTGTACTGTAAGTAACCCTTTAGATTATTTTATACCAAATATAATTACAATAGCGTAGCATTAAAGACCGCTAAAGTTGAACTTGTTCCTTGAAAGTGGCATAATGTTTTCTACCGCGCACTATCACCGCCGAATTGATCCCCTGTCGTTTAGAGGGCTCTGAAAAAGGCAGACGACACAGGGTGGGTTAATAGAAATAATTTAACCGGTCTATAGGCGGTCAAGCGCTCTACTCGCTGTGCCACTTCACTGTAGCCTGTCAAGTGGCACAGCGAGTACAATGCTCGCTTTGACATCCGTGCACAGCTTGCTAACGCAAGTTCAAATCCCGGCAAGGCCAAAATCAGCCTTTCATCCTTCCGTGGTCGATAAATGAGCACCACACACCGTGGTTAATAATAATCACCGCTTAGATACCTCACGGTTCTTAGCGCTACATGAATGGGAAAATATTAATATTTTATTATTAACGTACTCCATTGCAATATCTTCGATTACAAATAGTTTCACGCCCTAATAAATAAAATGATGATTTTTAATGAAGATCGGCTGGTGAGACTAATTTATGTTTTTTGAAACAGGTATGTGGCCCCATTTTGCCTATGTCACGATTTACAGACTCCAGTGGATGGGGTCTTCAACTGCCAGGTTCAGGTCCAAATATGCAACTTCATGACCCTCACCATTTTATGGGACAATCACCAAGGACCAATATGCCCTTACGCAGTACTAGCGGCTACAAACAACATACCAACCAATAGGATGGTCTAATGGCTCGTTGTTGGAGCAACCTTCCGATTATCAGAGCGACCATTTACTGCTTTTATCATAAACCAACAGCCTATCTACCGCAAAGGAACAACGCATGGCTCCAAATAAACTTTTGCTGATCGACAGCAGAGACAATAGCAAATCGCTGAATATTCACTAAACATTTCATGTGAAATAAATGTACTTTACCAAATGTACAATCCTGCTGTTTACTTTTAAACCACAGTTTCATATTCCGAATTGTGGCGCACTGAGTTGTAAGCTGATCTAACACCCTCTGTACCGCAAAGGAACATCGCGTGCCTCAACATTAACTTTTGCGGATCGACAACAAAGACAAATGCAAATTGCTGAATATTCTCTAAACATTTGATGTCAAATAAATGTACTTTGCAAAATTTACAATCTTGATGTTTGCTTTTAAATCACTGTTTCATATTCCGAATTGTGGCGCGCTGTGTTGTAACATAATATGTGTTGTCTTCCGGGTTCTGTGTAAAGTCACTTAGGACTGCAGAGAACTGGGCGCGTTTGATGACGCACCCTGTAACGTCACGGAGAGAGGTGGGGAATATGAATGCTTTGATAATATCAGGCTTAGGGGCGGGAGATATGATTTAGTGTCGCAAAAGCAAGTCAGCCAGGTCAATAGCGCCAGTCATAGGATTATCACATAATGTTGGCGCACACCAGCCGGATTTATCGTTTCTTAAGTGGACAAAAGGTCGGTTGACGTCCATAGGAAATTGTACTATTAGTGGACAAAAGGAGTGGTCTTAAAACACTTTCACCCTGACAACGAACAATACAAACAATGTTCTCAGAACACCCCCATTTTGTGTAATTGCAACCATTTTGGGACACCGCAAGTGTTCTTAGAACACATTCAACTAGACAGATTACAATACGGACAGCGTCCTGAGGACACCCCCAGTTTGTTTATTTACGAACAATTAAGTACACCGCGAGTGTTCATAGCTCATTTTTACCTTCCTTGCGAACAAAAATGACACATACTCCGTCCTCTAAACACCCCACCATTTAGTTTATTTACAAAATGTCAGAACAGCCGTGTTCTCCGCGGACAAATCGAACGCAACAAAAACGTCTAGCACATAAAAAAACAAAACATTGAACCTATCTCATACTCCCCCACCGTCCCCAAACACTCTTACACACCAACACACGGCACTAAATACAATTTTTTATCCACGTTTCACTGCGCTGTACGTGGTCGACGGTGAATACAAGATGGCGGGCGCCACAGAAAATCTGACGTGCTCCACGCCCCTCGCCGTCCAATCAGCGAACACGTTGCATGTCTGCGGACATGACACAAGGCCATGGGCCAATCGGGGTGCTGTCCGCGGAGCGAACAGGGAAGTCCGTCCGCAAAGCGAACACAGATATCACTAATTTTTTTGCCTTACATTTTGGTCATTTTTTAAAAAACTACTGGACGGATTTACACCAAATTTGCAAAAGCACGCTGGTGTAAATCTGTCCAGCGGTTCGGGCTGTAGCCGTGCGCAAAGTTTTTTCCCATTCAGTCTATGGGAAAAAAAAAACGTTTTGGGACCCTCCCTATAACTTTTCCCCCCATGAACGAATCCGCACCAAACTTCGAAAAGAAATTCAGAGTGGGCCATATACTATTTTTGCAAAGTTTGGTGAGAATTCGTCCAGGGGGAGCGAAGTTATAAGCCGCTCAAAAAGTGCTCTTCCTATGGAAACAGCAACTTAACCATAACTACACAGCCACTACCGTGGCCGTGTAATATATTACCAAACCGATATATATATATATATATATATATATATATATATATATATATATATATATATATATATATATTCGGTCAAGTGTATAAAGATCAATTGTGACCCTTTAAATTCGGTCAGTTGTCCATTCGAACAATTGTAAACGAACAATGTGGGTAATACCATATTACTATGTACTAAATTGCTTGGATAGATATTGGCTCTCATTACAACCCAGGCGCAAAGCGATAAACGATGGCGGTAAAGGATTACCACCATCTTTTTCCGCTAGGTCCGATTAAGACCCGTGACCGTTAACTACGATGCCATTAGCGGCATCGTAGTTAACGCTGCCGCTAACTGCACCAAGGACGCGCGCACGCGACCCCCCACACCGTAATTACCGGCATGGCGGAAAGGTACGCGAATGCCGACCCAAGCGGACATGCACCTAACGCCATCACCCAGCCCGTTAAGTACCTTACCGCCATGCCGGTAATTACGCCATCGCGAACCAACCATAAAGGGCCTTGTGCAGTGAATCCAGCTGCCACAGGTGCACAGAATCAGCACAGGTGGAGGCAATACAGACTCAGGAAGTAGAAAACGAGCACACCCAACCCCTTCCCAGACCCAGTCACACTTCACAATGATACCAATAGGACTAGCAATGTTGGGGCTGGAGGACCTGATAGCAATGCAAGTGCTACAACTACAACTACAACAACAACAACAACAACAACAACAACAGGCTGCACAGAGAAGACGCAGGAGGAGAAGGAGGGCAAGGCAGGCCCAGCAAGGCCAACCAGCACAGCCAGTACCACCACGCAGGCAGCCCACAATCCCACGCATCAGAGCCAGTCCATTCAACCTCACTGCTGAGCAGATCCACACCATGTACCGTCTGGACCGGGACACCATCACCGCCATCGTGGACATGACGCACAACGACATTGTCAGCAAGATAGAAACACCAACTGCCATCCCACCCCTACTGAAGGTAGTGTCTGTACTCCACTTCCTGGCCACAGGCACCTACCAGCACACAGTGGGGCACTTGCATGGTATTTCACAACCATTATTCTCACGTACACTGATCCAAGTGCTCGATGCCCTCCTCAAGCACACAGACGACCACATCTCATTACCACGGTCTGCCCAGGAGATTGCAAACACCAAAGTGGGTTTCCATGCACTAGCCGGCATACCTGGTTGCATTGGTGCCATCGACTGCACCCATGTGGAATTGGTGGTCCCACATGCCATGGAGGTACCGTACCACAACCGTAAACAATTTCACTCAATCAACATGCAGATGGTCTGTGACTCCAACAGGATCCTCACACATTGTAGTGCCCGATTCCCCGGATCAACCCATGATTCAATGGTCCTGAGGAACTCCACAATACCACGCTACATGGAGCGACATGCAGGCCCAAGATCCTGGCTACTCGGTGAGTCTCAGGTCATGACCTTGGTATGGCAGAAAGGGGAGGGGGATGATGCATACTCCACCTGGCAAAAAGGGGGGGGGTGATGCATACTCCACCTGGCAGAAAGGGGGGGGATGATGCATACTCCACCTGGCAGAAAGGGGGGGGGTGATGCATACTCCACCTGGCAGAAAGGGAGGGGGATGATGCATACTCCACCTGGCTGTGACTAGCAGAGACGATCATACCCTAAAGCAGCACTAATGTAATCTCACACCTGTAGACATTATGCCTGACCGAACCAGCCCCACCATGTCAAAGAAGGTGTGTTCCAACCATGACACAACCATCTGCAAGTGCATTGTACCAATTTGGACCATTGACTCCAACGAAATGCACCTACATGCACGTCACTATACACCATCTACTGAAAGGCGTGTCCCACATGACAGCGCACAAAGGAGGCACATGACGGACAGAAACACCACAACGCCACAGCACAGACAGCAAGGCCCACTAAATGTCCCTATCAGCATCCGGATAGTTCACTGGGGTCATAATGATGCAGACAGCAATGTAGCAATCATCCGAGCATTGACATCACAGGACACGTGCCAGGTCACCTGAACATACGGCATGGACGGACACTCACAAGTCACTCGACCACCCTGCATACATGGTTTCTTGGCATGCAAATCTGTCCATGAGAGCCATGGACATATACCGTTTGCATAGCGTGAATCCATCAGCGCAACTGAAAGTGGTCCAAAGTAACAGTTCAATGTGCATGTTGGCACGTCATGTTGGGAATTAGATGTAATGACTGACACATACATTGTTTCCTACATACAGGTGATGCTAGCTATCCCCTGAAGAGGTGGCTCCTTACACCAGTCCGGAACCCACAGAACCAGCATGAGGCGGACTTCAACCGTGCCCATGCACGTACCCGTGTGGTGATTGAGCAGGCATTTGGCCTACTGAAGGCACGGTTTCGCTGCCTCAGCAAGTCTGGCGGGGCACTCCTGTACTGCCATGAGAAGGTTGCAAAGATTGTCATGGCATGTGTGCTGCTACACAATATGTGTGTCAGACGGAATGTTCCACTGCCCCCTGACGCAGAACTGCTACCACCTGACGATGAGGATGATGAGGGTGGGGATGGGGCAGCACCTCAAGGAGGCAGCGATGCACAGGAGGGCCGTGAAATGCGTCAGAATATCATTGACCAATGCTTCTAGCACACACGGCTGGTGTGTGTAACATGGAGACGGCACTTGGGGCACTGTGTGTGTCTGGGACATGCACACTGTGGACTGTACACCAATAAAGCACACATACGCAATGAGCAATGTCCACACATTTGATTTGTGCAAATCAAAAAAGTGTATTATCAATGTGCATAGGTCAGAAACACCCTATCCCCCCTCCCGCTCCCCCCTGAACTCCCCAACACACCCTATCCCCCCCCTCCACCTGAACTCCCCAACACACCCAATCCCCCCTCCCCCTCCCCCCTGAACTCCCTGCAAAGGTGTGACGGTGACTGTGGTGAAGGGCTGGGTAATGTTCCATTGGTGCACTGGAGGCCACTATTGGCAGCCCCCTCTCCCGGCACCTGGGGCCCCCCTGCCTTTGCTCCTCAGGTTCCTGGATGACCTGCGGACTGGGCTGGCTGGGGCAGAACTTGCTGCGGGGGAGGTACTGGCCTGCTCGCTACGCTCTGTGTCCATGATTGTCTGTATGAGTTCACTTATCATGTTCCGCACCGCGGCTAGTTCTGCACAAATGTCCTTGCTTGCTGATTGGATGGCTGCCTTGATGTTCTCAGCACATCTCTCCATGCCTGCACTTGCGCCTCCACAATCAGCAACATGCTGTGTCAGTAGTGAGGACAATTGTTGTTGCCTCGTTGATATTTCGTCCAGCGATTGCTGGAAATCAGGGGCAATAGAGGTTGCAATTGGCAGCCCAATTGGACTACTCCCCTCCTCCCCGACTCCCACTTTGCTGGGAGTGGCTGGCCATGTCTCTCCAAGGGCTAGCCCCTGTGTGTCGTCTCCGTGCAGGCTACATGGGGACAGGTGTGGGGAGTGAAGGTGGTCGTTGGGGGAACCTTCAGTGTCATCCTCCATATTCCCCACGTCGCTGTCGAAGCATGCAGCGACGGCAGCAGTCTCCCCAATGGTACTGCTCCCCGCAGACACATTGCCCTCAGTGGGCAGCAGTTGTTGTGTGTCTCCCGTGGGTGCTATCATGGCACTTTCGTCGGGGGTCATTGCTGCTCTGGGCTGTCTTTCGACAGGGATTTTGGCCTGGTGTAGTTTGGGCATGGGTCCAGCAGAGGTGGTGGGTTGTTGTGCTCTTCCCTCTGTCCTGGGCTTCTTGGCTGGGGTGGTGCCACTCTCATCCCTGCTGGTGTCTGATTGTGAGTCTGTGGTGGAGCAGAGGAGGGAATGTGTTATTGATGGGTCAGCGAACATTGAGCAGGCATGAAGATTGCCATGGTTTTGAAGGATAGATGGTGGACTTTGTAGGCTGTGACATACAGGTTGTCTCCTTTTTGGGTGGGTTGAGCATGCAGAAATGTGTGTGTCTGCTGTGGAGTGTGCATGCTGCATGTGTGCAGGCTGTGGGTCTCCTGCTGATGTGTTGTGTTTCCCATATGGGGCGACATTGTGATTCCCACGTAAGTGTAATTCAGGGTGTTTTGCATGGCTGAATTGGAGGCACCTACCTGTATCTCCTGATGTCGGGGCTCCTCTCTCCATTCCACCAACGCCCTCAATGCACTCTATGCCAATTGTCGAGGCACAAATCTCCTCCCATGGCTGCATCTTGATTGGGGGCCAGTTGCCAGGGCCAGGTTTCGATTGGCTGACAGTATGCTCCTTACTCGGAGCCGGAGGTCATCCCACCTTTTGCGGCACTGTTTGGAGGTGCGTGGGGTGGTACCTATGGCACTGACCCGTTGTGCCACAAGTTCCCATATTTCCTTTTTGCGGGCTATGGCTGCTCTTGTCATTTCTGGCGAGAAGACGATGTGCGCCTTTTCCTGCAGCGTTTCTGCCAACATCGTTAGTTCTTCCTGACTGAAGCGGTCCTGCCGCTGCCGATCGCAGGCTTTCTTCAGAACTTTGGGCATGTTTAGGTGGGGAAATGGGTGGGTGATGGGTTTTACAAGGTCTGTAGGTCAAATGTGGTGTGGTTGGGTAGGATGGCAATGGATTGTGTTTTCAAAGATGGCCGCCATGCTCTTTCCCGTTCCGCCGCGATGACGCTACTTCCGGTTCTGCTTATTTACGTTGACCGCTAATTACGGTGACCGCTAATTACGGTCACCGCTAATTACGGTCACCGCAATGATGGGTGGCGGTAGTGCACCTTGCGCAGCGTACGATGCCGGTAAGGGCCGTTTTGGGGTCATTTACGCCATGGTGTAGTTTACATTACCGGCATGGCGTAATGCTCGTGCACGATGGGTCGTAATGTGCCGCACTTTATGGCATCGGACCAAGGCGTTAACGCTAATTACGCCATGCCGGTATTGTTGGATACTTACCGCCTGGGTTGTAATGAGGGCCCTTGTCATTTGGGTTATTAGACATTTCCAAGTCCATTGCGAGACTCATACTCTAGACCTATAGGAGAAGCAGTGCAGTTTTACCCCAGGTTTTTTGGAGATAGTACTCACACATTTATTGACCTCAGACATAGGAAAAGCTGAGTCTGCCTTTGATAGAATTTGGTCATGTGATCTGACATTTGAACACGCATCTCTGTAATGAGTTCTTACAACACTGAGCTGTCTTCTGGGAAATCATGGCACTTCAATGTATCAATATGCATTTCATGATTACACATTATTAATATATTCCACACAGAGGGGGTGAGAATGCTACTGGAATTGTGCTATAGTGAACAAACTGGGGCTGATTCTCAAAATTGTGTGGAAATGAAAAAATCACGGAGGATGCGCCTTGGGAATGAGCACTTTTCCGACCGCCAACAGCAGGTTGCAGGGTGCCTCACTCAAGCTCTTTGGAGCCAAGGCTCCCTAGCCATGCTGAAATCCCTTTCACACAGTGGGTCAGCATCTCAGCACGTTGTTCTAATCCAGGCTTCAGGTCCTGCTGCTCCCTGCTTCTTGGCCTCTCTGGCCCACACAACATCCCAAGCTGGCTCATTCTTTGGAAAAAGACCACACATTTTATGGTTGTGAATACAGTCAGGTGTGAGTGATAATTAGTAAACGCATGACTCTATCAGTGGGACAGTTTGAGTTTTTTCTATAGCCAGTTTCTCTTACATTCCCCATGTTGTTCCTATGGGAAATCTACACTACTCCTCGTTGTTTCTTCCTCATCCCAGTATTGTTTGGAAATGGGGACTGAGAGATGGAATGGGTTTGGAAATACCCTATGAAAGCTGAGGGAGAGGGTTTTGTGGTGAAATGGGAAAAGAGGGAATACCATGTCTCAGCCTTGGGCATTCTCTTCCCATTCCCTGTGACCCTCTACCATGGTGATCCTCCCTTGCTTGACTACCCCCAGGGCCAGAATCCAAATGTTATGGCCCTTCCCTTGCCACATGAATAGAGGATCCCGGGGGAGTAGGTGGGAGAATGAAGTCAGGTTTCTCACAGCCTCCTTTCTGAGGTGGATTGATTTACAACAATCGGGCTAAGTACGCTCTACAGTGTGACTTGTATTTCAACATCAGAGGTGTTATGGTCTGCATTTATTTGCCTTTTGACCAGTTTACTAAATCTAATGTGCTTGGTCATTCACTCTGTGCACAGGCGACTGTCCTCTAGGTGGATGCATTATCGATATTCTTCCTGGAAATTTAACCATGACATTCTTCTGGTCACAAAAAAACATTTTCTGAAGTACTCCCTCTTGGTCAATTGGAATTGTTCCCTTTTTCTAGACCTAAAGGTTTTTTGAGGAAAACCTGTTCTGGTAGTGTAGAGGAAGAAGATACAGGTTTATGAAGGTCTGTAGTGGATCAGCTGTCTAGCTTAGTCATTCTGCACCCACCTCTGACACCATTTGTGGCAAACCAACCATAATAAGAATTGTATTGTCTGTTTACCAAATTTATTTTCAAAAGGGAGACAGAAACAAAAATGTATTAGTCTAAGGTGTATGAATATCCTTTTATGTACAATTGTAAAGTAATACATTGTCAGGATACTGAAATCACTCAAAGTATAAAATGTCAGAATTTCTGTGGCTTTACATGTAGAAAAATAGGGTCTATACATATCAGCGTGTGAAGTGAGAGAAGGAATCAGTTTCTGAACAAACCAAGATCTTTCATCTTTCTCCAAAGGATTCCTCAAAACAATAAACAGCCTCATCAGGTTTCCACAAGCTGTATGAAGTAATCCGAATCAAGTGAGGGAAAAAAGAAAATGTCCAAAGTTCCTATAAGTTTCAACACAAGATTGACAGATAAAACAAGATAAAAGTAAATTTCTCATGGAATCTTTATTTAATAGTTTATAACAAACATTTGCAATAACATTTAAAAATGACGAATTACAATACAGGCAAGTTATTCCAAAACAACATCATTGGAATATAACATTTATCAGCAAAAAGCCTTCCCACATACAATCAATAATCTATTTTAAAATCTTTTCCGAAACAATTAAAATTGCAACATTCAATGAAATGTCATTACGATTTAAAATTATTGACCAAAACTGCCATGTCTTTAAAAAACATTCATCATAAACAAACCTACCAAATAATTCATAACGTAGTTCAGACAGGACTTTGCAAACAATCACATGATGGAAAAGTGCCTCTACTTCATTATCAGTAAACCTACAAGTACGATCATTCCTCAAAATCTTTTCCCTAGCATCCATTACAGCAACCACTACCTCCCTAGTAGAGAGTAATTTAGTTTAAAATGCAACATATACTGTCTATATTTTCTAGATGGGTGTTTTTATTAATAAAAAGGTAAAACATTGTAAGCTTTAATTTCATATTTAAAATGATTAAAAAAAAGATGGCAATCCATAGCTAAGGCCTGATTTTTTATTCAATCAAAATCAAAGATTAAAAGAGGTAAGAAGTTCTTCCACCAAATGTCATAAGCACCCAACGATTTGGTTGTTAAAAGATTCCACTCAGTCAAGACCTTACACAATTTTTGAACCAATTCAAGTCTTAAAGCAGAGAATGCAGAGTTGTTTGAAGGCAATAAAAAAGATCTCAACAACTGGCATCTTTTCCAGTCTATACAAGCATCAAGTGAGATTAAACCCAGCTCGTGTCTTAACACTGCTATTAGTATCCCTTGTGGGAGACTTAAAACCATCAAAGTGCTTCAAATATTTCCCAAACATTTCTCAACAGTCCCGTTTCAGCACCATAAAACAAACAAGGTACTGTCTTTTGGTGGTAAAATTTGACCAAAGGGATTGCAGAAAAATGTCAAAATTCCCATCAAAGACCGCTATCTCTGAAGCATTTATCCTAATTTTCTTCTTCATGATGTCCAAATCATGTCGCTTTGTTCTGTTTGTGGTATTCACAACTACCAAATATTAAAAATGTTGGGCCACCTCCAGACGCACTTTATACAAAAACCAATTAAAATGTGTCTTCTTTATTTTATTATAATTTATCATTAAATCTTTGACTTATGTACATTTAGATGCTGGTCCAAAGATAGACAATAGGCATTTGTGGCTGTCAGTGCTCTTTCTAACCCTATGGGAGTAGGCGAGAGAACAAAACAACATCATCGGCGTAGGACACATGGTTTATTTGTAGCTTGCCCAATTTGAGTGGATTATTTAAAACATTTCTCAAAATATCACCAATGTCATTGACATATAAATTAAATAGAAACAGTGCTAAATCACAACCTTGGCATAAACCACAATAGGTTTTAAACCACCCAGTTGAGTTACCACTCTGGTCTAGGCGTACCTTAACTTCCATGTTTGAATGAAATGTGATCAGCATACTAATGATACCACGAGGACAGCCTAACTTATATAATTTTGCCCAGAGTTTCGCCCTGTTTACACGGTCAAAATCCTACATAATATCGAAAAAAGCACAATAAACAACTCTTTTATGCCGTTTGACCTGGGTCTGCAAAAGGTGAATAATAACACAATTGTGGACTGTACTCATGGTCAGTCTGAAGTCTGATTGAAATGTATCCAGGCTCCCTAACGCAGATGCCCACTGCTGCAATTCCGTCACAATTAATGCCCCAAAACATTTACTTGAGGCATCCAATAGCGATATTGGGTGGTAGTTTTTATGGAGCTGCCTTCCACCATTTTTAAAAATAACATGAATCAAGGTTTTTCTCCAAGATACAGCAGCAATCTTTCCCTCAAGATATCTTGAAACAGACCCCACAAAATAGCTGCCCATAAATTAACATTTGATTTTAGTTTTGCATTTGCTAGGCCATCTGGGCCTGGGGTGTTTGAGGCTTTGCTTTTTTTAATAGCATCTCAACCACGTCTAAATCAACAGTCATATAGTCAGACCAACATGAGTCTATGCTCAGCCCCACTTTCGTAAACTAAGGCACACTATATAATTTTGAGAAATTGGACTGCCAGTTATCTGCTTTTATGGGCCGCAGTTAGAGCAAGTTCAGAAATGTGGGTTCCCTCAACAACCCCCAAAAGGCATGCACATCTTTTCAGAGAATCGTGGCAAACATTACTTCAGCATCTGCCATATTCAGGCAGATGCAATGATTTTTGACCCACTTTTTATAATTTTGTCTAAATGTCTCATAAAGAGCCTGTAGTCCAAGTGGGTGTGGATGCGTAAAGACATAGGGCCTCATCAGGAGTTGGGTGGAGCGGGAAAATGCAGTGGTAACGCTATTACCGCTGCATTTACTGCTCTGCCCAATCCCATGTTTGGCCCTGACTCAACGCATTCACCTCCAGCTCTGAGCTGGAAGTGAATGCACTGACCATTGGCCTGTTTTTCTGCGCTATTACTGCCGGAGGTAATAGCTCCAGCGGTAATAGCACTGAAAGCCCCATAGAGTCCTATGGACTCAAAAGTAAATGGGGACTAACATCACCATCACTACTCATGATCCGGCACATATTGCGCCAGACCGAGTTGTGGTAACGCTACTAGTGCAGTGGCGCTCCCAGACATTTTTCATAGGGGTGGCCTGATGAGGCCACAGGGAATCTTGGGGTGGCACACCAAAACAAACACATAACTGAATTTCAGGAAATCTATGATGTCGATGTAGTATATAATCCAGTTGAAAACTATGTCTATATGAGAGTTAAGGAATTGCATATTTATATAGTTCCATTTATTATTTAACAGTTAACTAATTAATTCATCTGATGGGCATAGACTAATACCAGTACAATTACGATTTTGAGTTCCACAATCCTGTTTGTGCTATGTAAGGAATATGTAATGTGTATATGCATGTTAGGCAATGTAATGTTCTGCAAACAGAATAGTTGTTCGACTTTGACTTGAAAAGACAAATATACAGCTTTAATTTAAAGGAACGCATTGATTGTAAGGAACAAAACATTTTCTGAGAACACGCCTACTCAAGTAAAAAAAACAACAAAGAGGCCTAAACTTTTTTCAATACAGCTGTATTTGGTTTATGTTGCTGTATTTTCTTGTAAACTAAATAATATACTCACAAAAGGGAATGAAAAAGCATAATCATGGACAATATACATTTTAGTATAGCCTGCTCAACCTATTTGCATCCCTGCTTTAATTTGACTCTACACTTTGCTCAATTGCTCATCGCCCATTGTATTTCTCAAGGCAGTCTTGATTAACTTTAGCACAGAAAAACTACGCTCACATGCTGCAGTGCTCACAGGTAATTTAAGTGCAATTTTGCAAAGCTTAAACATCTCATGGAACACTTACTTATATGGCTCAAGGAAGACAGTGGGATCAATTAAACTGGTTGGTTTTTCAAAACCACTAGTTTGCCTCCCATCAAGAATTCTCGTGACATGAGGGATCTCATATTCTAGATCCTCAGTACTGAAGTTGTATTGTGAGGCAAATGGAAACACTACATTTTCCTCACAAAATGTGGGACTGGAGGAATTCAAGGCTTGGATCCCTTGCATAATGGCACAACTTCTTTAGAAAATCTTCTCTTCGTCTCGGAGAGAAGCACATCAACAATTGGAATAAAAGTACCTGCCCGAAAAGACTCCTTATCTGTATTGGCTTGTCTTTGAAATATAGGCGCAGAAATGTAATACCCTTCAAGCCTAGAGTTTGGTGTGACCTGAAGCCCTGGAGGTGCAACATCAATGTTGCATCGCTCAGCAAGGGCCATAGCATTGTACCAAATCTCATTAAAGACCGAGCCCTCTCTATATCTGTTTAATGCCTCAACAAGAGAATCAACAAGGGTAACTGCTGCGTCCAAAATGAGTTGTGGGGACTGTAAAATATTTCACAGATGTTTTATCTCACTAAAAACATTTGTTAATGTTAAAAGGAGGACAACAAACTCTAAATCTATTTGGGCTAATAGACCTCTTGCCTCTACAGCTCTGTCACCATTTCTCTCTTCAGATATTTCTTTTAGTAGACCTATGTGAGCTGGCAGTCTGTCCCTCACTGTCTTGCAAGCATTGTACCTACAGGCTCAGCGTGTCTCTGTCAACCTTTGAAGCTCTCTTGGAGCCCCCTGAAACATGTCCCTCTGTACCTCTAGCCATATTTGATGCACATATGACCCTGACACAAACACATACAGTTTCTGCAGAGGATAAAAGAAACAATAGGCTTCAGGGATGCATTTTACACTGTCAACTAATACTACATTCAAGCAATGTGCATTGCAGTGAACATAAAAGCTAATGGGGCCTCTGATTTAATGCGTGCCCGCCCTCCTGTGTTCCTTCCACTCATGAGAGAGGCACCATCATATGCTTGTCCTACTAGGTGGTTTCTGTAGTCAAGGTCATACTTCTGCAGTATTTGTATAATTTTCTGTGAAAGCGCTGCAGCATCTGGTCGCTCTGCTGCTTCAAATGCAAGGAAACTTTCACATATTGAGCAATTGTAATAATATCGAATTACCAAGGATATTTGTTCCTTCTTGGCAATGTCTTTGGTCTCGTCGACCATAATGCTGAAAGCCCCACTTTGTGCAACTTCATTAATTACTGAGGTGCGGACAATTTCAGCCAGGCAATCAATTATTTCATTTTGTGTACTATGCCCAAGGTAAGTTGCCATTTTTTGACTTGTCATTGTTCTTTTGACAGTGTGATCATGCTTGGCTAGCAGTTCCATAACAGAGAGTACATTTCCTTTTTCTGGCCTTCCGTTTCTTCATGTGCTCTCTGTGCAATGTTTTGCGGACCTTTGAGGAGCAGGGTTTCTCCAGCAGTTTTAATGTACTCTCTATTTTCCCTCACTATTTTATTATATTCTGCATTTAAGGAGGCTGAGAGAGAACATTTGCTTGCAATTGACTTTTCATATTCTGCCCATGCTAACATAGCAATAATATGTGATTCTGATTTGCCATCTTTGTAAGTTGCTTTTTTCCAATTTTTTAACCCTGCTTCAGATGTAAACACCAAATCACCTGAGGGGGGGAGACTGAAGTGCCGGCAGGCATAGAAGTAGGGAGAATCTTTACTTTGAGAGTACTCAGCCATTTATGTGGGAAGTACCATTGTTTCATGAAGCCCTGTCTTCTACCCCCCTGAATGGTTTGAGGGAAAAACTTCAGATGTGGCTGCTTGGGCCCCTCTCCTCTTGGCTGGGATATATCTAGAAGAATGAAACAAGAGTTACTCTTCGGGAACAGCTTGAATAGCTCTGGCTGAGTCCTGCCTTGCCCTCTCTTTGACTGTTGTTGCTGCTCCAAGTCCCTCACTTTCATGCCATGCTTCTTCTCCCCTGTTCTCTGTCCCTGGCGCTGACTCTGCCTGTTCATCGCTGTCATGTTCTGCTTCTGGCTCTGCCTGTTCATTGGATAGCTCGATTATGTTATCTTGCTCTTCCACTGAATCCTCACTAACATTCATCCTCTCTGCATCTCCACTACTACTTTTCCTAAAGAAGGAAGATATTTCTGTGGACTTCCTCTTCATAGTCTGCTAAATGACATAGGAACAGTTACTAATCGTAGGCGTAGCAATAACGTGGGTCATTTCCAAACTCAAAAATGCTGTTTAAACTTGCATTCACTAGTTTTCTTCGAACTTTTGACACGATTTTCATCACACCCTGCCATGCCAGAGCCTAACCTCAGAGCCAGAGGCAATTCAAAAGGCCTGCATTGGGCTATGGCAGGTTTTTGTGTCAGGGAGTAGTTCAAACCCTCTCCTCTCACTCTACTCTTGAGCACCCAGCAGACTTAGTATTAGGGGTTGCGGTGGTAGGCCCAGCAACGCATTACTCTTGTGTGAATGTTACGCTCACCTGATATCCCCGGGGGCGTCTGGAATGCTCTGAGATCTGGAACCCTGGATGTGTAGTTGCTCAGTGCTGAATAATGAATCTGCAATTCCAGAAGGAAGGATCTGTGATAAGTGTCTCTAATGGGTGAATCTCCCACCTCCCTCTGACCGATTCCCTTCCCACTGGGTTCTTTTCTCACCTTAGTTCTGTGTAGGGTGAGCTATCCATCCTGCGTTTCTTGCGCAGGGGCGCTTGACGTTTGTTGGCGAGCTGCCGGCGTTGCTTCACTGGTGCAGTACGCCTTCCTTGGGCCCAGACCTGCTGTGACCCCGAATCTGCTGGTAGACAGGTAGGTTTGTTAATTGTAAGTCTTTGTTCTGTTTATGGTGGGAATTTGTTAATGTCTTTATCTCCTTCTTTTCAGGTGCGTAGGTCTTGATGCTGGCGTGCCGGATGGAGAGGCACGTTCCTAGGTAAGAGAAAGCGCAAAGCACAGCGCCTTTATTGTCTTTTAAAGCTAACCTGTGTTTTCTTCTTCTTCTCTTCACAGGCCGCTGTGGTGCTGCGAGTGGATGAGAGCGCGATGAAAAACTGGCCCCCGGAATCAGTTAAGGTCAGTACAGCGCTGTGCTGTTGTTTAATATTGAAAGCGACCTGAATATGTCTCTTTTCCTTTGCAGATGTTGCTGTGGTGCTCTGGGTGGTAGCGTAGCGTATCGCGATGGAATTCAGGTAAGACTGATGGAATTCGATGTTTTGGAAGCACGCGTTCTAATATTTTTTTTCCCTTTCTCGTTATTGCAGGTCGCAATGTTCGAACAGCAGCTGTGGTAGCGGTTCACCGGAAGTCCTTAAGCTAGTACTCACAGGTGAGTGATGTTTCTTCTTCTCTCGGTTTACGCAGATTGCAGCCCAGTTGAGATGCTGAGTGCTGGATGGTGTTTTCTCAGGTAAGACTGAATAATCTTGTTCTTGTTCTTGCAGGATTACAGGAAGATGCTGAAGACCAGGAGCTGGACGCAAGCTGCTGGTTGCAGAATAACACGAAGCATGTTCTGCAGTCAGGGTGTGGTTTATATAGCCCAGGGAAAGTAGGACCAGGGGAAAGTAGTTCCAGGCCTGCCACACGCACAACACTAGACCGCATGGCTTGGTTCTGAGAACTAGACTGTATGGGTACTTCCATGTTGGATTTAAAGGCCCATGTACATAAATGGGACTTAGTTTGAACAGCCCTTCCTTCCTACATATGAGCCTGGTGCCAACGGCACAAGGACTGGCTCCAGGACCCCTTCTGCAGTGGTTTTAAGGCCCTCAGGGTTCTGGTGGGAGCCTGCTTGTGTCACAACTTGTGCCCCCTCACAGTGGTCATGACAGCACTCCCCCACCCAAGGCCCCTCTCATGGCATCCTTCCTGTCCGGTCCGGGTTTGGTGGGGTTATCCAGGTGAAACCTCTCAATCAGACGTGGTGCGTGAATATGTTCACTTGGTTCCCAAGTTCTGTCTTGATGCCCATACCCTTTCCAATCCACTAAATAGTATAGCTTAGATCTGGTATGTTTCGAATCGAGGATGTTTCTAACTTCAAATTCAGGCTCTCTATCAACTAGCACAGGTTTTGGTGGTGTTAAGACTCGGGTTCCTGGTTGTGCAGGTTTTACAAGTGACACATGGAACACCAGATGAATTTGCATGCTGGGTGGTAAGGCTAACTTGACGGCCACCAGATTTATCAACGATTCGATGGTATAGGGTCCTAGATATCTTGGACGAAAGGTCCGGGTACCTTTTATGGGCACATGTTTTGATGCCAACCAGACTTCGTGTCCAACTTGGTAATCGGGAGCTTTCTTTCGATGCCGGTCCGAGAGTTCTTTATTTTGTTTTTTTTGGCTTGCAGTAAATGTTCATTTGCCCTTTTGAAGGCTTGGGTTATGCTTGTTTTTAGAGTCTACCGCTGGCATTTCCAAGGTCATGGGGGAGTCTAGTTCAGAGGTACGTGGATGTCTTCCGTATATTGTGTAGAACGGGCTTTGTCCCGTGCTGGTGTTTATGGAGTTATTGTATGCGTATTCCGCTATCCATAACAGGCCTTTCCAATTCGCTTCCACTTGATGCTGCATGCAATGTAAATACTGTTCTAATGTCTGGTTTGTTCTTTCTGTTTGTCCATCCATTTAGGGTGATGGCTAGTGGATAATCGAACATCGATTTGTACCATGGTACAACATTTCCTCCAGAAGTTGGATACACATTGGCTTCCACGATCTGAGATTAGGACTGAGGGGAAACCATGCAGTTTTATAATCTGTTCAAGAAATGCTTTTGCCAGACCGGTACATTAGAAAGTCCTTTGAATGGAATGAAATGTGCCATTTTAGAGAACAGGTCTCCAACCACCAGAATGGTATTAAAACCTTGACAGGGATAAAATCAAGAGAAAGAGTATGCCAGGGAGCCGGTGGAATATCCAGTGGTTGTAGGAGGCCTGCTGGTTTCTGTTTTTGTGATTTATTCTGTGCACATATCCCACAGGATAGAACGAATCGAGTAATGTCCTTACGTCAGGTTGGCCACCAATAATTCTGTTTACCCTTGGCTAGAATCTTAGCAATTCCGGGATGGCCTTGGATCAGGGAATCTTGATAACCAGACATGACCAATTCTTGCAGATCTTTATTTGGTAGATATAATCGTTCTCTGAAGTAGGGTAATCCATCCAGAACTGTGTGATGTTAATTTTGGGTATTCCATTTCTGCAAGATCTCGGGGTTCATTAAGGTTCAAATCTTATCTTGAAGTTCACTCAGAGTCAATGTGGTGGTGAGTCTCAGTAGTTTATCACATGAAGTCCCGGTTGGTATGTTATTACGTAATCGTATTCTGCGAAGAATAGAGCCCACCACAACTGTTGTGACGATTGGGCTTTTGCTGATTTTAGGTATTGAAGGTTTCGCTGATCTGTGATTACTGTGATGATATGTCTGGCACCTAATAGATACTGCCGCCAGGCTTTGAAGGCTGATTTTATTGCCAACAATTCTTTGTAATTGCTTAGTTAAGTTCTGGTGGTGAGAATTTACCTGACCAAAATGCCACAGGGTGTAATTGGCCTGTCTATGGATCTCTTTGAGAGAGAACTGCTCCCATAGCTACGCTGGAAGCATCAGTTTCCACTACATAGGGGAGATCAGGGATGTCATAAAATTGGCGCAGAGGTGAATCTTTTTTTGAGTTCTTGAAAGGCCTGTTCTGCCTCTTCAGTCCATTGGAATTTTCTGTTGTTTTTTCTCAGTAATGATGGGATTGGGTGGACTATCCGTGAGAAATCTGGAATAAATCTGTGATAAAAATGTGCAAATCCGAGCATGGTTTGGGTTCCTTTAAGTGAAGAAGGTGACGGCCAATTAAGGATGGCATCTACTTTGTGTAAATCCATCTTGACTCCCTTTCGCGAGAGAACAAAACCGAGGAACTCAACTTCGGTGACATGGAAGGAACATTTCTCGAGTTTAGCGTACAGTTTGTGCTGGGGAAGTTTTGCAAGGACTGAGCGAACATGTTCCACATGATCTCTTTCAGAGAGGGAATACACCAGGATGTTGTCAATACAGACCAGGGCACAGACATTGATGAATTCCCGTAATACATCATTCATGAAGTATTGGAATGCTGCGTGAGCGTTGCACAGCCCGAAAGGCATTACGTGATATTCGTATAGGCCATACTTGGTGCGAAATGCGGTTTTCCATTCATCCCCTTTCTTAACACGTACAAGGCGGTATGCTCCTCTGAGGTCTAAGGTGGTGTAGATTCGGGCATCCTTGACTTGGTCCAACAGTTCCGGGATAAGGGGCAAAGGGTAGCATTTTTTTTACTGTGATTTGATTAAGTGCGCGGTAATCGATGCAAGTCCTCAAATCTCCTTCCTTCTTGGGTATGAAGAATAAGGGAGAGGCTGCTGGTGACTTTGATGGGCGGATAAACCCATTATCCAGGTATTGATCCAGATAGGACTTCAAGTGGAGATTTTCGGTTTCCGTACTTGCATAAATTTGACCACAAGGAACCTGTGTGCCAGGTATCAGGTCGATCTGACAGTCATAAGGCCTATGTGGTGGTAATGTGTTAGCCCGTTCCTTCTGAAAAACATCTTGATAATCCTGATATTCTTTTGGTAGCGTGTCCATTGGTTCCACGATCCCCGATGCTATTCCTTGAACAGATTTTAGGTTTGGCAGTGGTATAGATTTCGTGTAGCAAGCGTGGGCGTCGGAAAAGGTCAGTCTCTTTGCATGCCAGTCTATGTGGGGATTGTGAGTTACTAACCATGGCATCCCTAAGATCAATCGGAACTGAGGAGCTTTGATGAGGTCAAACGTGATTGCTTCTGATGTACATCCTGACACAGAAGGGTTAATTCTGTTGTGCATTGGGTTACTGGTCCTGAAGCAATTTCTGTACCGTCAACAGTAGTTACCTTTTCAGTTGTTGGTTTTGTGCATAAGGGAAGTCCCATTTCTATTGCCACATCTTGATCTATGTAATTACCAACTGCTCTGCTATCTATAGATGCCTCTATGGCATGCATCTGTGACGGTCATTGGTGATTGATCAAGGTTACTGGTGGGGTGAAATGTGAGGTCTGTGACTTAATCATTTCAAGCGCCTGGATGCCCCATCGCCAGGCGGCGCTATACAAATAATAAACTAAAGTAAACTAAACTAAATCCTTCTCACTTGACAAGCGGACCTCTACGCTTGCCAGGCCTGGTAGTATTCTGATTTCTTTCCATCATCTTCTTTCTCTGTAGCACCTACCACCTTCCTTGGAGGTTTCACTGGGCATTCGTTGAGGTAGTGACCCGATTTACCACAGTATAGGCATAACTGTAGCTGTCTCCTCTTGTCTCTTTCAACCTTGGTTAAAGGGGATCGTACTCCTCCAATCTGCATGGATTCTGTGGTATTTTCTGATGGACGTTGAACATTATCTTTTGAACGTACGTACATGGCACGATTTTCGAGTCTAATTCGGTCTGTTCTTCGATCCTGTAATCTGTGGTCCAACTGAACTACCAGGTTGATAAACTCTGCACAGTCTTTAGGTGGGTCTACCACTTGAGAAAGGACATCCCTCAGGTCTCCTCGTAGGCCCCGATGAAACAACGTGGTTCTTTTATCTTCTGGCCACCCCGCTCCCACAACCAGTCTATTAAAGGTGGCAATATAAGTCAGCAAATCTTGATTCCCTTGGCGGAGGGACAGGAATGTTGCGTACTATCTGGGGTCTCCATTAAACCATTCTGGTGGTGCCAGGGGTACTGCTCCCGGCAACGTTATCTGTACTGGATTGACTGATGATGGTGTAGCAACGGATGGGGCGAATCTGGGCAATGAAGCCTGCCCCGCCTGTGTTTGTAGTAGCTGTTTGCTTAGTTCATTAGTATGGTCTTTTGTGACTATTAACTCTCGTTTTAAGGCATTGGTTTCCTGCCGGGCTGCATGTACCTTGGCGCGTAATTGTCCCAAATGCTGGGCTAACTGATCAGTTTCAGATGTCTCCGTGACGCCCAGGTGGATAAGGTTTAAAGGCTTTGTGTTCTGTTACACTCACCTGATATCCCCGGGGGCATCTTGAAGGCTCTGAGATCTGGAACCCTGGATGCGTAGTTGCCCAGTGCTGAATAATGAATCTGCAATTACAGAAGGAAGGATTTGTGATAACTGTCTCTAATGGGTGAATCTCCCACCTCCCTCTGACCGATTCCCTTCCCACTGGGTTCTTTTCTCACCTTAGTTATTTGTAGGGTGAGCCTACCGTCCTGCGTTTCTTGTGCAGGGGCGCTTGATGTTTGTTGGCGAGCTGCCCTAGTTCCTTCATTAGTGCAGTACACCTTCCTTGGGCCCAGACCTGCTGTGACCCCGAACCTGCTGGTAGGCAGGTAGATTTGTTAATTGTAACTCTTTATTCTGTTTATGGTAGGAATTTGTTAATGTCTTTATCTCCTTCTTTTCAGGAGCGAAGGTCTTGATGCTGGTGTGCCGGATGGAGAGGCACGTTCCTAGGTAAGAGAAAGCTTGAAGCGCAGCGCCTTTATTGTCTTTTAAAGCTAACCTGTGTTTTCTTCTTCTTCACCTCACAGGCCGCTGTGGTGCTGTAAGTGGATGAGAGCGCAATGAAAAACGGCCCCCGGAATCCGTTAAGGTAAGTATAGCGCTGTGCAGTTGTTTAATATTGGTAGCGACCTGAATATGTTTCTTTTCCTTTGCAGATGTTGCTGTGGTGCTCCGGGTGGAAGCGTGGCGTAGCGCGATGGAATTCAGGTAAGACTGGTAGAATTCGATGTTTTCGAAGTGTGCGTTCTAATATTGTTTTTCCCTTTCTCGTTATTGCAGGTCGCTTTGTTCGAACAGCAGCTGTGGTAGCGGTTCACCAAAGTCCTTAAGCTAGTACTCACAGGTGAGTGATGTTTCTTCTTCTCTCAGTTTACGCATCTTGCAGCCCAGTTAAGATGCTGAGTGCTGGATGGTGTTTTCTCAGGTAAGACTGAATAATCTTGTTCTTGTTCTTGCAGGATTACAGGAAGATGCTGAAGACCAGGAGCTGGACATGGTGAGCGCCACGATGCGGGTTGCAGAATAACACGAAGCATGTTCTGCAGTCAGGGTGTGGTTTATATAGCCCAGGTAAAGTAGGACCAGGAAAAGTAGTTCCAGGCCTGCCACACCCAAAACACTAGACCGTATGGCTTGGTTCTTAGAATTAGACTGTGTGGGTGCTTCCATGTTGGATTTAAAGGCGCATGTACATAAATGGGACCTAGTTTGAACAGCCCTTCCTTCCTACATATGAGCCTGGTGCCAAAGGCGCCAGGTCTGGATCCAGGAGCCCGTTTGCAGTGGTTTTAAAGCCCTCAGGGTTCTGGTGGGAGCTTGCTTGTGGCACAACTTGTGCCCCCTCACAGTGGTCATGACAGTGAATGATGAACATTAAAAGTGATCAAATGTCCAACACTACACTTTTCTTACTAGAACAGCAAGCATTTACGCTTGCAGTGTTGTGCTTCTAGTGCTCGTAAAACACAAGAACACATAGAGGATTTCTTCTCACGCAAAGATAATACACGAGCATTGAAAATAGTAGTCAAACAATAAGCAGTTCCCAGTAGAAGCCAAAATATACTCCAGTAAACTCATGGCGGTGGTCAAGTGGGCAGCAGCTGTGGGTAGCAGTGCTTCTGTACTTTAAAAAAAAACATGTTTTACAGTTCATATACTTTTAGTTTAAAAAGAAATTGTTCTGGAATGGTTTTGTTTTAAAATAAAAGCATAGGAAGAAGTTGAATCTTGCACTTCATTGCACCACAATGAAGATTCCCTTAAACAGTAGGTGCATTTGTTTGGGCGTGGGAGGGGGCGTGGCAATGGGGTTTGCGGGCATTGGGCAGTAGGGGCAGGCCAGCAGGGAACATAGTTCCACTACATCTCTTGGTACACTTCGGCCACTGACCGCTACCATCTGTACTCTATTACGCAACTAACAGATAGTTGCAAAAAAGTCCCAAACTGTCGTTGACAAATGGGGCCACTTTTTTTAGGTTCCCTGGCCTTTTTTTGGGGTCACAGTTTCACCATGCTTCAAATACTAAGAATTGCAAATCTGTTCGAAAAGAGTAACAGGGTTGATGCTTTCTACCCCATCAGGTCTCCCAAGTAAGGGTCGTTAATATTTTTTAAATATTCATTCAAGAGGCACCTCGCCTGACAACCGTAAATTCAAAGATTCCCATTCTGCAGGCATTTAGCAGTGTAAAGAAGCATTACAATGACCTAGACACATTGTCATGCATACAATATTAAAAGGACTGCTCTAAGCTACTTCTTCAAAGCAGTTAACATTTCATCAATGTCAATTAGGCTGCAGAAGGCAAGACATAATAGCAGATTGCTTTTCTGTAAATCACGCGCCTGCCTCATTATGTCCAATATGTATTTTTCAGGAAATATAAACACCTTCAGTGAATTCTTTTTAACACCACTGATTAAATTCCTAAAATGTTGGTTGTGTTCAAATACTAGAAGAAAGCATCACTCCTGGGTCATCCTTACAGGTTGTTAACATTCTGTCCAGGGCCCATAATGAGAGTGGTGGTCCAGGGTGCCACGCACACTCTGCTTACCTCAGCTCCGAAGCGCTTGCCTGCCTGGTGGAACCACTTGATCCCTCAGCGCTGCAACCCATGTCCCCTTTTCAGTGCCACTGCCAATCCAAAAATATTGGTAGTGTGTGTACACACAGTATGTGCTGCACACAGCCTACATGCAGCCGAGGAAGGATGGAAACCCGGAAATATACACAACCTGGGAGCGCGAACCAATCGGGCTCTGTCTGGGGTCCACTGAGCATGTGCGATCAATAGGGGGGCTACCATCATACGTGGCTGAGTCCTGTTCACCGCGGGCCGCGGCCAAGAATATTATCCATGCACAGTCCAGTGCGAAATAAATAGTATTTTATTTTTGCTTTTTCGCGAGGTGGCCGATGGGGGGGCCAGCATTATTATAAGGGTGGCGTTGGCCGCCCTTGGCCACCCCTTGGTGGTGCCCCTTTAGCGTTGACCGGTATGCCGGCACTATTAGCGCTGCGATACCGCCCAACTCCTAATGAGGCCCTAACTCTTCTGGGAGGTTTGTGTGACATAGGGTTAGCAGCACCCTGACCAACGGTGCAATACTGCTGCGACGTGTCTTTGTTTTAAAAGTTCCTTGATTAATATGACTTTGTTTGAAATATTCCTTGATTAATGTTCGTAATGTTCCTTGATTAATGTTTGCTTGTTAGAAACGTTCCTTGATTAATGTTTCCAATATTCCTTGATTAATGTTCCTTGTGTACTCCCCCAGGTACCAGAGACAAAATGCAGAGCGTGTCAAAACTAACCTTGTCTTTTTCTTCCTCGTATTGCAGGTACCTAGAAGGCGACAGCCTGAAACAGCGACATCACAGTGAAGCGGGAACACAGAGAGTGGGCAGGCACAGGGTGGGCAGGTAACTCTCGTTCTGTTCCTTCCTCTTCTGCCTTCTTCCTTCTTGATTGATTCTGGTCATCTTCCTTGCCTCGTAGATGTTATCTTTCTGGTGCAGGCTGTCTTCTTTCTTCTTCAGTTGTTCTGGGTGGGGTTGGTGGATCAATCCAGGCAACCAAGACTGTACAGGCAGGCTTCCTGGAACATCTGGTACGGGGGGCTGGGCGTGGCAGCCTTTTATAGACCCATTCTATGTCACACATGATGCGCAAAGCATCCACCATCTTAAGTCTTGTATGTCCTGGTGGATGGTGCATCCTTGCCTGTCCTGTGCCTGACCCTTTCTGCCTCCATAGCACTACCAGATGAGGCCAGTGTATGCCATACTCCTCCCTCGGGGTTGTTACTCCCAGTGTCTACCATCCGCCAATGATGGCCATGACAATTATGGAGTAAACCATAAAAGCACATACATGTACAGAACAACTGAAAGTCAGAAAATGATAATACATTTTTCATTATTCATAAAAATGCAAACCCTTTTCTATGACAACATTAGGTAGATGGGGTAAGAGTCTCCATAACCTAGTTGCTCCCTTATTATATGAGCTTTATCTTCAACCAGTATGTTACAGGAAGTAAAGTTAAAAAACAAGGCTTATTTGTAATACATAGAATACACAATTCAATTAAAATACCATTCCTTTACATATAATTTAATTCCATAAATATCAAGGAGCTAGTTAAGGGCATTTGAAATTCAAAACGATGGCTTGCAAAGAGAATTAGTTGATGCAACTATTACAAATGGATATTTTTCAGATTTACAAAGATAATCTGCATGGCACAAATACTTCATACTAAAGGTATTAATAAGTGTCTTTAAATTACATTGGGAAATTAAATAAAAAGTGTTGAATTTTTTCTCCACTTCCCTACAATAGATACATTTGGAATTGTAGTTGTTCTGAGGGTGGATTCCATCCTTTGATCCCATCGTTTAGTGTTTGACACATGTTCGTTCACTGGCCTTTTCTTGTTTTTCCACTTCTCTGTCTTTGGATACCTCGCAGGAAGATTGTTGCCGACTGGGCAAACTCTCTGGACTGTCTTCCATATTCTGTTCTACAGTGTGTGCATATCTACGCACTGGAGCAGTCTGAGCAACGGTTGGCATCTCAGCGCTGTAACTGCCTTCCTGCCAGATACTGCTGTCTCCTGCATGATTCTCTGCTGTCTCCTTTCTCCACAGTCCTCTCTTCAACTACCACACATGTTCTCTGGCTGTATTCTGTTTCTTCAATCTTTTCCTCCTCACATGGGGACATGTGACTATGAGCAGTGAAGAAATGTCCCTCGTCTCACAGACTTCATGCAGCGAACAGGGCTACTTATAACACATCTTGGCCCTCATCACGAGTTGGGCTGTAGACCTTAAATGCGGTGGTAACGTGGTTACCGCTGCATTTAACGGTCCCCCCAATCCCAAGTATGGCGTTTTTACGTGTGAAAAATGCTGATTGTTGTCAAAATTACTGCGTGGTAATACTACTGGCGTAAATTGCGCTGAATATTTCCCGTTAGTCTATTGGACTCAATGGGGAATAATGTTTACCGCCCAACCCATGATCCGGCGGTATTACTGCCAGACGGGTGGGCGGAAATGCAAATAAAATTGGGCAGTATCCCAGTCGGGAAACCGCCCAACTTGTGATGCTTTGTATCATGGGGCCCTGCCCCGGATACAAAGCAAAGGTCAAAGAGAGAGGCACAACAAGGTACCTACTGCTATTGAATAACTCAAGGAAATTTGTGTTAAAGCTGCATGGTGTTATCATTATTACAAATATTCATAATCATTGCACCACAAATGGTTCATTCCAGCAGAGCAAATGCTTCCAACACCTTCTCTAAATAGAACTGCAATTACTCTATTCCAAATTAAATAAACATCCATTACTTTTCACCATTTTCAATGCCGGTAGGTTCTACCTCGTGTATCCTCCACCATCACTCATTGCCACTAAGGAGATGCAAGAGCCTGCAAAACATAACAGAGGACACAAGCACTGTGTTATGTGCTGTAATGTCATGTTATTTCATGCTATGATAATAGAGTTTGTGAAGTCCATTTACATGGTAGAGGCTCTACTGGTATCCTAAACACTGGATATTACTGGACAAAGAAAGATGTGAAACTACTACAGTTTTGGAGCATTTTTCTAATAGAAAGATGATTTTGGAGATACTTCGAAAATAGTAAGGAATTCCATAGGGGGGGGATTACTACTCAAGAGGATTGGCTGCCTATGAAGTTGTTTTGAATGTGGAACCATACGCTGGAATTGAGACCTGAACCAGGGAGCATGATTGGTCATTGATGAGAGAGGTCAAGAGCTTAAAGGTTGCAGCACATATTGATGAAGGCACGATGAAGCATACATCAAACCTCCATATTTAAATGGCTAAACAGCTGACAGTCAATGGAGAGATAGAAGGAATTCACTGAATGGGATCAAAGAAGATCCAGGCCACTGCGGTTTGAGCTGGCAGACTCTTTGCTGGGGTTAGATGGGTGTAGAGGATGTAACCATAGTAAAATCAGGAAGCAATAAAAGCTGTATTAGTGGAAACTTCATAATCATGTTGGCAGACTGGTACCATTTTCTTTAGTGCCCTAAGTGCAATAAGCAGGATGGTGCAAGAGTGTGAGACTGCAGGTCTAGTAACAGGCCCTTCTCATTGTTGAGGCCATGTTACTTCCCCCGTTTTACAGGGACAGGGCACAAACCCACTCTGGGGAGGAAGAAAACATGATTTTAGAGGTTGGCAGGACTCTCTAGACCGATAATCTCTATCCAATTCCTAAAGGCTTCCAGAAAATCTTTAAAAAGAATGTGGGTGATAGATTAATTTCCATCTGGTTTGAGAATAAGCTGTGTCGTCAGTGCAGATGTATTGGTATCCACAGTAAGTGAATGCAACAGGCAAGAGTTTGGGCATAAAGATTGAACAGTGTGGGGGGCAGTCACGAGACCTACAGACACCTCCAAAGCATTGGGAAAATCCTCAGTCACACACCCAAAGTCAATCTTACAGCCTGAAACCAGCAGTTTGTGAAGGAGTGTAATCACTCCAGGGCAGTGCCGTGAATGCCAGCCTATAATAAGGGGAATTTCAGGAAGAAATGGTTGACCATGCCGAAGGCGAGTGGTGACCGGCCGCATACTGTGACAGACAATGTTATCAAGTACTAAAGCAAGAATTGATTCAATCCCAATCAGGTGGCAGAGATACGACTCCACGTAGCCAGTAAAAGCAGAGTTTATAATGTTAGTCTAGAGTTTGGGGGCAAAAGCCTTTCATGTAAATAATTGAGACTGAAAAAGAGATGGACTCTGGGATCAAGCAATGGCTTCTTTAGAGGTGTGTTCTCGTAGCTTAATTTAGGGTGAATCGAAAGTGACCTAAAAAAGGTGAAGATTCATTTAATCAGAGAAGTGAAGAAACAAATAAAAATGAAAACGTTTCTGCCTGAGCAAGAAAGGATCTGTAGGATAGTTCTGGTGTTTCACGTTCCGTGTGGCATGAAGGGTGCCAACCACATTCAAATTGTCGGTGTTTAAGTTTAACCTCTTTCACGTCAGGTGTAACACAATGAGCTCAATATTTGTGGTATAAAGAAATAGTGCACTTTCAAGTGTTCAATGGGTGAAGGGAGGAGTTTTTCCAAGAAAAAAAGGATTTCCACAACACTAACATTTCTTCAGTGAGGGTCGAGCAAGAAATAGAACTATGACCCGGAGCCACAGTGGCAGAAAAGAGTATTTTGTTGGCATGCATGAGCGAGGGAGGGATACTAAGCGGGGCGAGGGTGGCGGCTGTGGGGCGGTGGGGGGATGCTTTGAATTGTGTAAAGCTCGAAGTCTATTTTATCATGTGATCGGAAGAAGCAGGTTAAGAGTGGCCATCTTGCGTGGCCAAAATGCTATCTTAAATGTACGGCCAGCGTGAAATGTAGCTCCAATAAGAAGCCAGCGTAGACCAGATTAAGCACCCACTTTGAGTTTAGATCAACCAAGGTGCCATCACCTGAGGACACCCATAGAAAGCAGAAAATGGTGTGAGTAGAAAAGGAATGTTGAATGTATGCTGAGCATTATAATTATAATTGTGCTTTTATAAATGTGCTTAATACCAATGAGTGGTTTCTAAGCACGGGATCGGAATTTGAACCTGTGTTGCGCTGCGTTGTTTTGCTTCCAAGACAAACGAATTGCCCCTGAGCTATCCTTCCTCCCCATTGTCGAAGTGAAGGGAAATAAATGGGTTGAGTGCCATGAATTTAAGAAAATGTTCCATTGATTAAAACAATTGTAATGATGCAACAGTATCTACACAGGAGAAAAAGAAACTTCACTCAATCTGTCTTGGCTGTGCACCATTACAGCTGTTCATGGGCCGGGTTATTCTCTCTCCTATACCATTTCAACCACACCACAGAACCTGGGTGGTCTACGGTAGTTGCAATCCCCGAACCCCAAAGCATGAACAGCATTCTGCTTGACACCTCAGGCTAACCTGCAGGACACCCTCAGGATGGCCTAACTTAGATAGGGTGCCACATAACAGCAAAGTTTGCTAGGTGTCTTGTGTACATGGTGGGACGCATTGCATCACAAGGCTAGCACAGAACTCATTTGGATAGGCCAGCTAGCATCCGACTCCCCTGAAGCACTGTGCATAGTCTTCCTACCAGACCACTCCTACTGAGTGACCCCACATTTAGAAGCCTAGGAAAATGACAGGGGAAGCAGCAGATGCAGTTCCAGGTCTCTGGCCACATGGTGGGGTTACCAGCAAGATTCCATGATGCAGCACTTTAGACAACCAAGGGTATGATATGATATGATATGGCATTTATAACGCACCGGTACACAGGTTTTTCTAGGCATGACTAGACAAGGAGGGGGAACAGAGGGAGGACAAAACAACGGTCTTACCAATTCTCATGTCATTCAGATCGCGCAAGTGCAGGGAAGTGGAAGGGGAGAAGTGCTGAGGGGGGTAGGGGAGGGAGAAGCACAGGTAACTCCAACATAGTGCAGTCAACGGGTGGCTCAGTGCAGGTACTTAAAAAAGTGTGGCCACCGGGTGGCTCATAAGTACAGAGAGACGGGATTGTAGGGTTGCAGATACAGACCAATAAGAGGCTGTACAAAGACGTGGCAAGAAAGGAATGCTTGAGGGTGTGGCTAGAGCATAGGGTGTGATAGCGGAAGTAGAAAATATAGAAATATTTAAAGACACAGAGAAGGAGTTTGCACCATGTACACAGGAACACCAGCCGGCAGGAAGGAGTTGAGTGGAGGTAGGAGAGGAGGGTGGAAAGTTGTGGTGAAATTAAGGATTTTATCAAATCACCCTGCCAGCAGTTTCCTCATCTTGCTTATGCACTCCCCCCTTCCCCTGGCACTTCCCCCTCTCCCTTTCCCTTCCCCTTGCATGATCTGAATGACACAATGCCTAGTAAGATTGCTTGTTTTTTCCTTCCTTTGTCTCCCCTCCCTTGTCTTGTCGAGCATTCTGTTTAATGTACTATTTTGTGAAGTGCCATTTTCACCTGTATCTGCTTCATACATCCGCAATTTAGAATTTTTGTAGCATCGTCAACGTTTTTTCAAAATAATGTTTATTTTGTTCAAACTGGAATTTAACGCAGTTCTCTCGTAGATCACACCTACATTCATCGTTAATGAATTAGTGTACATGGAGGGTCCAGGATCACGTGACATTTTGGATTAGCACTACATTTTTAAAATGCACAAAATCTTTTTGAGTTTTTTACAATTGGTATTAAACCAATTGCATTCATGGTGCACCCAAGCACCCTATGACACCTTACTCTCTCAACTGACCTGGACTATGGTCCCTGAGGGCGTTCAGCCTACCAGCGCTTTGAGGTCATACCAATGATATATAGAGTGCTATATGAATGCCAAATAACATAACATAACAGACTGTTTTTCAGCTATAAAACACATGCAGTAGACTAAGGTAGTAAGCCTTCAGCTCCACAGGGACATGAGACAAATTACCCAAAGCATGATGACTGCAGCATGTTCCCAGTGATGCCATGATGTAATCTTGCATACCGCACGCGATCGCGCCATCACACAGCTATAAGAAGCGGCCATTTTAGTTTCACCGTGGTACATACGCTGTGAGGTAACTCATACCAAGGGAATCCCTCTTTTCAAACTGGTAACTCTGTGCGAGCTAGCTCTACAAACCAGCTATCCTTTGCATTTTCAAGCTGTATTTAAACTGCTCGACACAAAACTGGTATAACAGCGACATTTGAATTGCAGGCATTACATAAAACTTTGAGAAAGGTCAGAAGAAATTTGAATACCTTCTCCTTAATGCAACCTTTTGCGTCCACATTTGGTGAATTAAATCAATTTGGAAAACAGCATTTACAGTGAGTAACCAATCGAAATAAGAATTGAGAATTGTGTTAAATGAAGTTTAACTTATTGAAATTAAGTGCACATGACCTATACTATGGTCAATTGAAAATTAATATTACTTTTGTTTCATATCTAGAGTTGTTACATCCTCCTGATGAAGCACAAATGACAAGGTGGGGCAACATGTGTTGAGGAAGCAATATTATTTATCTGTATGAGGAATTTATAAAGAAATCTTTTCATGCAGATTACACAAAAAATCTTCGAATTGGCGCAATTTACGGATTCCATCTTATTATTACTGGTGGGACTGTATTCTTGGGTATTGCAACACATGATTGTAAAAGACTCTGAGGGTCAATATCTAGAGGCAGTCAATATTGTCAAGGTAGATCAACCAAGAATGAAGAAAAAGCACTTTCCATGCAACCCATGAGATACAACCCGAATGAACCCACCCCGCTCAGGATCTCTGCTGATGATTAACATTTATATCTAACCCGCCCCTCCCTTTTTAGCATTGTAGCAGTTTAATATTCCCTGCTATATGTGAATGTCTGCTCATCACCTTTATCACTAGTGCTGGAGAAGTCATTGCAGCCGGGATAAACAGAAAACTAGAGCTGCTGCAGACACCCCCTCCATCCAGGAATTTGGGCCCTGACTTTAGTGATGTGATATCCCTCATGGAAGAACCTGTGAAGCACACACTACCTGAATATTCTATCATTGGGCCTCATTATAAGTTAACCGGTACGGTAACAACAGTACCGGTAAGCTACCGGTACTGTTGTTACCGGACCGGCAAACTATGTGTTCTGCTCCCGGGTGCCTTCCCGCCCACCAGGTCTGACCTGGTGGGCGTACTGGTCCCTGCGAGCAGAGCATTTTGGATGAACCGGCACCATTCATGAATGGTGCCGGTGTATCCAACCTCCCCATTCCCATTGAGCCCTATGGGGTTCAAATGGGAATCGGGAGCATTTTTTTACGGCGCCCGCGAATGACCAATTACCGGGTCCGGCAAGGCCGTAATGAGCCTGCAATTGCCCATTCACCGGTGCCGGGAAAAAAATGATACAGGCGGCAGCCGTGCCGGCGGCTATCGCCAGTATTGTAATGAGGCCCGTTGACTACATGCAGGTCGGAGACATTTTGGAGCATAAAGCCAGATCTTCTACCTTTGTACATGACAGCCAGTACTCTTCACTCAGAATAGCCCTGCTATTAAAACTTATGGAATCTGGCAGCTGAGATGGGAAACTCACCTGGACGAAGTCAGCCCTATGCGAGAGAAGAGAACTTGGAAAGGAAACTCGAGACCTCAAAGTAAGCCCCAGGACTCCCTCTGGATCATCCAACTAAGGCTGCACGTGCCCACTCTGTGTGGACGCAAAGTTAGAGTAAGAGATACAATCCATGGGAGACAGGGCGGAGCACCTCTGCTACTCCTGAACATGAAGTGCAGTCAGCCACAAAGGTCAGAGTGCAGATGCAGAGGGAATCTTGCATATAGGCACCAAAAATGTGGGACTTCTGCCAGGAATCAAGATGGTCACTGGACATATTGTAATCGTGGAGCATGTGAACTGGATGAAGGAGAGCCCATTCTACAACTTAATGAATAAAAGTATACTTAGGAAATGTTACATTTTCAACCAATCACTGAACAAATAGTAAAAGGATAAGGCCTATGAAGGGCCTCCTTACGAGCATGCCAGTCCAGAAAAAGGTGCCAATAACAACAGTAACCGCCATCTTTTCCAGACCGGCATACTCTGATTCTGCCGGTAGGGGCAGTGAACTACCGGCAGGTCAGGCCTGACCTGCCGGTAGTTTAGGCTCCTGCCGGCAGATTGTTCAGTGATGCCGGTGCTTCAGTGGTTCCCATTCCATGGAGTCCTATGAGACTCCATGGGAATGGGAACTTACTGCTCCGCCACCTGTAACATCCTGGTAATACCAGGATATTGGGCAGCGGAAACAGTAAGCCCAGGTTGCTGGTAATCTGCCGGTACCACCACAGGATTACCGGGAGCCTCGTCATGACCCCCATTGGGCAGAGTAGAGTAGTATAAGGAAGCAGTTGCAGAAGCCGGAGAGCTAGAAGGAGATCCAGGAATCTCTCTCTCTCTCTCTCTCTCTCTCTCTCTCTCTCTCTCTCTCTCTCTCTCTCTCTCTCTCTCTCTCTCTCTCTCTCTCTCTCTCATATTTTTGGAGGTAAAGTGGACAATTGACCTCCAGCACATGGTAATTCCACCAGTGGCAAATCTCCATGCTGTTCTATGGTCCCCAAAAATGGGGAATTACCACCACTTGTAATCCAATGTTAACCCCACAGGACCAAATGGCGGTAACAGTAATTGAGTTTTGTGGTAATTCAGAAGATATACCACCAAATTACTACGAAACTCATAATTAGGCCTTATTTGCCTCCTAAGGGGGAAGGGCACTGTGCCCTCTAGGAGAGAATGCCAGAGACAAGGGAAATGCATTCCAGGTGTGAAGCGCTCTTAATCTCTCAGCGTGAGGGTACATAACTCTTAGTGGCAGATGGGGCAAGGCAACTCTGATCGTGGGAAGGGCACTATATCTATTACATAGAGAGAGAGAATGAAACAACCTTCTTTGTGGATTGGCACGAGCTAGCAGGGCACTACAACCATGTGAAGAGGTTTGTAAATGGAGTAAAGATAGGGCTCGGTGGTAAATCGGGAATTGATGCAATGTTTTAAGCAGTGGTCCCCGTGTAACCCTCCAATGTAATGTATGCCTGTAACCCCTACTGATGAACAGAGCTATGTTGCTCCCCTCTTAGATACTGACGAAAGCAGTTAGAATGAATGAGTCAAACAAGAATGGAACAGGCATAGATTCTGCACTTCCCTTGTACATGGCACAAAATGCAATCAGAATGAAAGGAAAATACAGTCAAATGTTTCCTCTCCTGCTATGTTCACCTAGTTGACATTTCATGGTCTTGAACATGTTAGGCGGCTGTGCCTTATACATACATTATCTTTTGTATTTGTACTATAAAACCTGAGGAACCTATCTATTTTGGCCTTGAAACCTGGCAGCTAAAACTGTGTAAAACTTTCTTAGGTTAGACCGCCATCTAGAGGCTATTCTAGGTTGTAAAGTAACACATTACATTTGAGAAATCACATTTTGAGGTTTGAATTGTGGGATTTACACTAAAACAGAGAATTCACTAAACCAAGTACTTAAATCCGGAGGAACATACACCAGGCAAAACTCCTCATGTAAGTTCACAAAGAAAAGTCACGAATGACTCAGAACCACCATTCCAACCGCTAGAGCTACTCGGCCCAACTGCTCCCACCAACTCAGAAGAAAACGCGTCCAAATACAATAATGAACACAGCCACAAGTCAACACTTTTACAGGGCGATCATCCATCCACTCAGCACATCCAACTCGGTTACACAACCCATGATGCACTGAAACACCTCTCACGCCCCACGTGCAACATCGTAATTCAGGCGTAAGTGAAGACACAGGGGAAGCCCATGACAGCTCCCGAACGCACCATAACACCACTAACCAACGGGCTGTTCTCACGGAGAAGGTGACTGCACTGGCCCTCAAACAAAGGACATGTGAAGGAATCTAAAAGGAATGGGAGGAGAGCCACACCTCTCATCATGGAGAACATGTTGGGATAGTCTTGTACAATTAAGTATAGCAGTCCAGTGTATTATGGGTTACCTGCAGGTGCACTTACTACATAAATGGACCCAGTCTCAAACCCAAACCAGTCGTGCTGTTCTCACCAACTACTTGCCCTATGCCTGTGAGACCTGATCAGGACCCCGTCCCTCAATCTATATCAAGGATGCAGGGTTCTTCAATAGGCAACTTCAACCTGAAACACTGCAATGTGCGCTTGCACTTAACAGTGGTCAGGCAGAGACCGACATAGTGGACACATACGAGATAGTTCATTTGTCACCACAACCTCACAATGGTCATGACCTGCCCTTTCTCTAATTTCACATGCAGCTGCAGTCATCTGCAGGGCCAGAGACCCCTCTGAGCCACCACAATATTTGCCTGATGTACCCGATGAAAACTCTGTTGCAGGGCCCTGAGACAATGTCACCATGGACCTAAGACTAGCCTCTGGTGAATCTAAGCAACATCCTAAGGTGCTGGCAGTGGAAAGATGTCCCGAGGACCAGGAGGTGTACCACAACCAAGAGCCATGCTGTGTGGATGACGATGCACAAAGTAGATACTCAACATGCATTACACAGCTGTGCCCCCAACCACAGTCCATGCACGCGTAACGGTTTATTGAGAGGCCACACTCAACACAGGGAGTTCCTTCCTTTCCCAATCTAGGTGTCAAACAATAAACAGTTTAATGTCATTTATTTACTCAGCCCTATTACTGATACATATCATACCCCTTAGATCCCTCCACCCAAGCCACCAATGAGCCAAGAACCAGGCCCATGTACAGTAAATATATTTGTTTTTATTTGGATGATAGGTATTAGACGACCGCACTAGAATGTCTCACACCACTTTATCCATGGCACAACAAACTTCTCTCTACATAAATAACTCACAGTCGTGTGTTGTGAAAACTCAAAACACAATGATTTACTTCATACAAATTTCAATTCAAGGAATACTGTCCACTGGTCAATTAATACAATCACTTTACATTTGCAATGCTATACAGTTTAGTTTTTTCCTGCGCACATAAAAGGCTAACAGTCTGGTTTATAGATTTGAACAAATGCATATGGCAATTATTATTTCACCTACACCTTTGCAGGGTGATTTAGCATTGGATTCTTCAGACCCCCCTCTACTTTGGTCTCTGTTGGGGAAGTCAGACAGAAGAATTGCGATGATTTGAGAATTTCGGATTTCAGACCACACTACACTTAAAGGCCTGTGTTCGGGGAAGTGGATGGTTTAGGGAATTCTTTTACTTTTAGTTTATAGACAAAGACACCCTTCTTCCAAAAAGAAGCCAGAGTTAACAGGAAAAATAGGGTTACCCAATTACATTACAGTCTATAATTTTCTGTGCACAGTTGTACTGAACTGTGTTAATTTTGCATCTTAACAAAAATCACCCTGTAGTGTTTGGCCAATGGGAATTAATTAAATTAATATTTTTTTGTTAAATAGGCTAAGGATATACACAGTTTTGCCCCCCTCACCCACTATGAAGAGAAATGATTTAAGGCCAGCAGATACCCCCCATTTTTTGGTTGCAAAGGTTTCAATTCTACTTACACAGAAAAAACTTGGTTTAAAGTTTCAGAAAGCCAGCTGCATGTCAGGAACCTCTGGCCTTCCCAACAATGGACACCTGCACCCAGAGGCACTTTCAGCAAAATCTCCATTTGGTCTTTCCTTGTTGCCTTCATATGCTAGGATTTAGCAACTGTCTCTGATGGTAATTTTAGCAGCTCCCCATCTACGGATTGGTTTAAGAGTCTGGAACAGACATATGGCAACTTCCATTTGAAATCCCCTTTTGTTTTCATATCAACATTTTTGGCAAAATTTAGTTTTGCAGTAAAGTTTCATAATTTTCTAGTAACTGCTTGAACTACTCATGGGGAATTTAATAAAACGACTGCCAGGTCCACAATATGTTGCACAGTCGTGTGTCGATTTTCTGCCCCTTACACAAAAAGCATAATAATTATGAACATGTAATTTACTCTTTGCATTCCTAATTTTACCCACCACCAGTTCCCCAAATGTTTAATCTGGGAAAGGTTCAGAGCCGCCAGGAGCACCATTTAGCTCACCATTAAAATTTCCTAAGTCGCAGGTGGGTGTATTTTAGTTCAACAAAATTGCCTGGAAATTACCTACAAAATAACACATCAATCAAGGAAGTAGAACTATGGTCACTGAGAAAAATGCCATATTTGGTAATAGTCCTTTTAAATGAACATGTTATGCACATGTTCGCTTGTCCTCCAAGCCATTTGCCTCTCTTTGCCAGTGTTTTTATTAGTCTGTTTCTTGTTTGAAGGGTAGGTTGCAGATCGTAAATACCTGGGATGCACCGGCCAACACAGAGATCCCCCACTACAGACATCTGGCACCCTGTCCTCTTTCTGAAGGGGACCACCTTTTGATCTGAAAAGCTTATATTTTCCTGTACTTTTTCCGAATTATGCCTTGATTGCAGCCCCTGTTTTCACATCTCCCCCTAACTGACTTCAGGCTGAGTGACTTCTTTGCACTTTTGCTTTTGTTTTCTGACTCACCAGACTCTTTGCATTTGCCATTTACCTTGATGCACCGGGTGTTCTTTTCTGCCATATTTTTCGCACTCCCTTAGTGATCTTTGAGAGCCGCCACAGCGGCAGGAGCCCACTCCGGTGGTGATAGTGCGTGGTACAAATGTCCTTTAACATTAACATTAACTACACAGGATGAGGGGTCTTAAAACTCTTTGGGACTGCCCTGTGTTAACCCTCTCTGGCCATGATAACCTAGCTGCACTGATTTAAACAAATTGTACCGCTAATACAAACTATGATACCTGTATATCCTTCCAAAATATCCATTTGTTGTCATATTCTCTCTAGGGGCTGAACAGAGAAATCCTCTACCTGATGAAGGTGGTACACCCTTTCAATTCCACCGAAATGGCCACTGTGCCAAACTCCCGCTTGAGCACTGTCTTGTACTATTAGAACAATAGCGGTTGGCTATCCACGCTTTTTTCAACTCAACTTTTTTGGAATGATTTATTCATGCGTACAAAAATCTAATTAGAATTCTTTGTAATGATGTATTGATGTTCACAATAAGTTGAAATTGGTGTTTTCTGTATTAAACTGCACATGATGATGGCTCAACTTTACTTATTAGCCAGGGACAGTCAGCCAATTTAGCTGTACTTTCTGCTTTGGAAACAGACAGATCTCTTTCGGGACTAATATTGTTTAAAATCACATTGGATGTGTTCCTCCTTTTTATTTCATGCTGAATCTGTTTTTGTACTTACTGTTGTGTTTTTTTACAACACTATTTTCTCTGTTGCTAGCTATTCCCCATATTAATATGTTGAAACATACATTTAGATTTTTTACAAGCACTGTTTAATTGTTGAAATAACAGTAAACTGCTCTACTTATATATATTTTTTAATTATTTAGGTGATTCATCAGCACTTTATTAAGCCGGCATGTTTATTTCATGAGTCTCAGACAATTTTACTTTTTTTCCAAAAAATAAAAAACTACTTGTTTAACATTCTATTTACTTCTTCTTTTCTTTCTTCAATTTCTGCATAATTGGGACCCTTAATACTAACAGGGCTTATTTTACAACACAAACACATAGATCAGTAAAACATGTGATTAAATCACCTTAAGGTAACATGAAATAGTATAAGTTGTATTTACAAAGTTAAATAATTGTACACACGGGAAAACCTTTTTGTGTATTCTTCACAAATCCCCCCTACATTCCAGTCATGCACCAGCTAGGGCCATTTGTCCTGCACAGAGCCCAGTCTTCAGAGACAGCAAGTCTTGGGAAATATGGTTTTTAACACCCTTCAGGCAATCCACTTTTTATTGCAGTTGTAAACAGTTGGGATGCACAAACCAGGCTTTCAGTGGGGGCAGTCATTTGTGAGGTTTTTGGTCAGAGACCCACCATGTGTCCTTGGCAGGGAGGAACTCACCTATTGGATTTTCTAACATCAGCCTTTATTCTTTGACATATGGTGTTCAGGGTTCACTTTGCATTTGTGCAGTACAGGGTTGTTTCTTTCAGTCATTAATGAAATACATTTTAATTATCTGCTGTTCGTTTTTCTGCTGAAAAATTGCCCTAAATTTACACAGTGCACCCCCTTTTGACGGGTGACAGTTTGTGTGAAAATGCTGTATTCATGTGTCAGCCAGCAATGTGCTTTTCCAAAATGCACTTGGTTACATTTTTGTTTTGGCTTTCTATGGATTTCAACTGCAGGCATACACTCACATAGTCTGCCTAAATAGGCCCATTTTCTGCGTTCAGGTTTCTGAATACTGGCAGTTCCTTTTCCCAGGTTGGTCTTTAGTACTGTTGGTTGTGGCCTTTGATTACACCCCTCACACAGCCTTCAGCATCCAACAATGCCATGAATGCAAAGAGAGAGACATGCTGCATCAGCAACACAATGCCAACCAATGTCAGGCGAAACAGCACAAAGGTGGGTCACACCATCCCTCCAGCAACAGCTGAAGATTCAGACTACTTTGCTGAGCCAGCTCGAAGAGACTCAACAAACACATGGTACATAGCATTGCTCACTGAGGATGTGCAAAATGTAAGAGCCTCTGTGTCTGGCCATTAGCATGTTGTTGATCAGCATTTGAACAACCACAATGGCATGTTCAGTAAGCTTCTTCAATTCCTGACACAAATGTTTAATTCTTTCCAACTCATTGTACCACCTGCACACCAGTCAGAAGCAGCAGGGCCACAAAGGGCCAATGCCTCATAGCATGTGAACAGGCATAATCAGGTTCAGGGACCAAAACAAAAAAATGCTGACATGGTCATCCAAGAAAGCAACCTTCACAGATTCAAGAAAGATCAACATAAGTTCCCCCGTAATTAATAATCACCTCTCCTTCCTCAAAGTCCATCCACTTGGAGGACTGATTCATCAGTTTGCATATACCATGTACTGTACATGCACCGTCTAATAGCCAACACATAAAGGTGGCAAACTTCAGATCTCACCCTGAACCACAACTTTTGAAATGCATTAAATGTGCATCAACACAACATGCATGTACTGTTGGGTCACAATCAGTGGTGTGTGAGGATGTCATAACCATGTACTGTACTCCTCCATGTAATTGGTTTGCAATGAGTATAAAATACACAGCTGCATGCACCGCAGGTTCGTTCAGTCATATGGCGGAAAGGGCATGGACATGTGATGTCTCAGTATTTGGAAATCAGGCCCAGTTTGTCCCTCATTCCAACACATTACTTTTTTGCAATGCAGATACTAATGGTTGCAAGCCTGCCAGAGCAGTTACCAGTGCATGCACTGGCACTAGAAGCCAATGTCAGAGTAACACATGGAGAAACGGGAAGCACAGTGCCTCGTTGCTGTTCATGTGCAAATAAGTTAGCCTTTCAGCATTCCTTCAAAGTGGTAAAACATATGACACGAGGCCTGCTTTCCTAGGAGCTGTGCACAGAGGTAGGAGCATGAGAATGACCTTCAAGGAGCAGATGGACAAAAATGTTGACGCGCATACACACCTGAACAGGCTAATTACTAAACTTGCTTTCAGATCAATAAAACTCTGAATGCACACTGTGAGATGGCTGTAGGTTGATTTATCAAACCCCAGAAATTGAGTGTTAGCTGTCCTCCATGGACAACTTAAATAACAACCTGACGCCAGATACCGGTTAGACCTTCCAGATCATACCTCACTCAGTGTTGGAAATGGAAAGAAATTGCTGGGGGAACTGTCACCTCTTTGGAGGGTTGGGGCTGTGGGAATGAGGGGACGAGGCCTAGGGGTGTGGACCCTGGGCGGATTGCACAACAGTCTTCATAGAAGATTTGCATAACAGAAAAGAGCATTATGGGAACATCATAATGTCCACAATTGTAAATGTTGTCATGTCTTATAGTGATCCAGTAAAAAATCCTTTTAAGTGAATAATGGACTCTTGTGTTTTGATTGGTCACACTATTCACCCTAATAAAGAGATGTCTCCAAATTGCAGGACATATATACCAGTTTAGACAATGGCAGCACGGCGCGACACAACCTGAATGTGCCTTTCGCGGTTTATGTTCTCTGCTAATACCCTATCTATACAGGGGCAGCATCCTACCCATTGCAATTAGATGTTTGCTTTCATTTAAGCAAACTGCCTCCTGTTTTTGTCATGCGGAGTAAACACATAGGCTTTAGTATACAATGAACATTATTTGCAATATTTCGGAGCAAACAAACACTATTAACTATTTCTTAATGTTAGAGCATTTATTATTTTGCTGTTAAGAATTTTTTTATAGTTTTGCCTTACTTAAGGTCTTATTTTGCTTATTTTCATAATTTAAACGAGATACTTGACAGCAGGATCCATGTCCAAGTATTGGATGTTTGCCACAAGATGTATACACTCAGTGGTGTGTTCTGAAATGTGTGATGTACCTTCACCTCACCTCCAGTGACTTATGAATATAAACAATTGTACAAATGTCCATAACAGTCACATTTCAGCAATCTATGTGGATATATAGTTTCAATGCCGGACACACAAGGGTGGCCTAATAATAGGTCTACTTCGGGAGTCGAATCAGCAATTCAGATGTAGTTGCCAACCTATACAGGACATAGTCATAGGTTGCTAGACGTTTCGGCAATTTTAGTTGGTGAGCCTTCTTCTGTGGACTGGGAAAGGTCTCCCTCAATGTGTTCTCGGTAGGAACTCTTTCTGTGATGCACTCCAACTTGCTTCAGGGCTGAACCCTAAAGAGTCCCTTTCCACTGCATAAGTGCTGTAAGTAGGCACTTGCAGGTATGTAATGGCGTGTAGAGGTTCTAACCAAGGCGGAGGAGACTTGGCTCACCAATTTACACTGGCAGTGAGCGGTCCAAAGCGGTCCATAGGCGGTTTGTAATGATGCCTTTCGGTTGGTAGGTGCTGTATCACTATGGAACAGCGATCTTGAGGTCCCAGGCAGGCGGTTCTGTCGTCCTGTAAGGGGGGCTACTTTGGGCTGCTAATACCGTGATGAACGATCCGTCCCTCTCCCACACCAACATGGATGCGCCGTTCTGCGGTCCATGATCTCTTCCGCTCCTCGAAGGAACCTGCGGTGAGCCAGCAAAGGACTATCTTCAGACATCGCGTCACAGACCTTTTCACGGTCTTTGTCTCCCTCTAGTGGCAGCAAGCGGCACCCTTGGAGTCCACTTTGACCTGCATCGAGCAGCTGCTTTCTTTCTTGCCCTTTTTCAGGGCTCACAAAGTCCTTCGAAGGACTATTGGCTGTAGCCCAAGAAGGGCTACTGGAAGACGCTCTACGCCACAGCAAGAGCTTTTGCATACCTTGTGCACAACTCCAACTGAAAGAGCTACTAGTTTCATTGTTCTTCTAAGGACAGGCTACCAACCTCAGATAGCTCCAACAAGCAAGACCAATGGTGGAACATGCGGACAACGGGATGGAATTCAACGAGGTTCAGAAGCAGAAGCATGGACGCAAGGACTCAGGCAGCGCCTCCCCAATGGATTCCCCAGCAAAAGTTATGGTATTAAAGAACCTGGATTCCAGTGGCATCTCAACCCAAAATCAGTTTGTTTCGCTTGAGGATGAGGACGACAGTCCAGGTACCAATGAACAAGAGGAACGGGCTACACCACCACTGACGAAAAACAGGCATGCATCTTACCGGTAATCGTGAAAAATATGGAGACCCATAAGGACATTGTGGATACTCTAGAGGATCTAACCAGAGTGGAGGATTATCACAGCGTGACCGACTTCTTTATGAAACAACATATGGAATATTACACTTTGCCATTGACAAGACTAAGTCCCCAGAGGTTTGTAATCCAAAGATTGCCGGCAAATTCCCCAGTGGGGGACATCTCCCAGGACCTCGCGGCAGGGGAGTTGCTAGGTCTGGAAAAGACCCGGGGCTATGCTGGTGTCGGAACTGTTGGGACTGGGGGCTAGCTAGCCTTTTGGCTGCAGCTTCTGAGATTCTATCCGGGGCTACAACCAAAAGATCAGGGGCTATAGCCCCCTTAGCCCCCCCTAGCAACGCCCCTGCCTCGCGGAATACAGACTACCTACCAAGAGTGTTGTCCAGCTGACCTCGACAGTGGACAAAACCGGGATATACCCGCTGTTTGCTGCCACGCTGGTGGCAGCCGCTCCCCCCAAAGGACAGCCACGCAACCTCACTATGGTTACCAGGCTCTACAGCTGTGTAGTGACCACTGAAGCTCCAAATTGAAGAAAAGGACCCATCAAGTGCTTCAATTGCTAGCGTCTTGGACATCCCTCAGCCTTCTGCCACCAGAAGCCGCGCTGTGTGCTTTGGGGGTAGCCACACTTCAAGGGACTGCCCTTGTGATAAAAAGAACGACTCCGCAACCTGTGCAAACTGCAATGGCCCACACCCAGCAAGTTACCGTGGGTGTCCTTAGCTTGCTAAGGCTAAAAAGGAACAGCAGCAAAAGCGGACGCCCCAGCCTCAACAGGCGACACAAAGGCACCAGCTAGCCAATGCCAGGATCCCACGCAGATGCACGGCAAATGACTATGGATCAAACAAGGACCCCCAAGACAAAATTGCAGCTGGACAAACTTTTGCTGAAGTCCTTAGATCCCCAATCATGGGCACCCTACTGGCAGCCAACCCGGCAACCCTTGGTGAAGCGAAAAGCCCCATCAACTAGATGGACATTATCGTGAAGATTGAAAATGCAGTTGTAGAGATGGATATTCACCCCGCAATCACAGTGATGGCAAGGTTAATCCAGAACTTACTCCAGGGAGCAAACACCAACCAGCATGGCAAAGTCTAAACACGGTTGCTCCATCGTGATGTGGAATGCCAAAGGCATTCTAAGGAAAACAAATGGACTTCTTTTCCTCATAGAATCAAGTGTGTCCTTCTTTCTGAGACCCATTTGCAAGGATGCCATAAGCTGAAGCTGGCAAATCACATGGTGTACCAGACTGAACGATCCGCAGGGGCCTACAAAAGGGGCCTCCATGGTGAAATGTTCTAATAGCATCCTTGCATGGAGATTTCCTTTATGAACTGCTAGACCATGTTGGTTTTACACGGTGACACCAGCAACTTCAGCCTTGTTTTTGCTGTGATGGCTGGAGATACGAAGCGTTGGAAAGATGTCTAGAGCCATGCAGTAGTTATGAATGACAGTATTGCTTCCATCTATCACTTTCAATTTTTTTAGAGATAGTGGAGCAACATTAGAAAATGAGGCCTAGCCAGTCCAACGTCCACAGTTTGCCTATGTTGCCAATTCCTCTAGTGTCACTGCTGGTGATGTCAATTCACATGAGATCACCTGGATCAAAGTTGTGCCAGTGACCTCTACCCCCCAGTGATTGTAACACTTTGCACCCCTGGCTTAATGCTTGCTTTGTTTACGCTATGCAGGTGCTTTATACGCCATGCACAACCAGAGCAGTGTGTGCATGACCATCTGTACGCATGTGTTGCGGACCACCCTAGGACCCTCATGGTAATGTGTTCTTATCACCATCAGGATTGTATCTGTGGTGCATCCTCACAAAATTGCATGGCATGACTGTGGACATGCAATTTGATTTAGCAGATATCACCATGGCATGACACAAGCTACATGTGTGATGTTAGTGACACAAAAGAAACCTCAAACGTTTTCATTTTATTCCAGATTTAGGAGCATGTCACTTCATAGTGCACACACAAGGATCACGTGTGATCCTGTCCAGCCCATATGTCCAAACTCATAACCCTAAGCAGTCAATTCCTATCACCAGATAATTGCCTAAGTCTCGCTACAGCCAAGATAGGTAGCAAAGTAGACTACTGTAATGCTCTACTTAACGGCACGTCAACCAAGAACCTCTCCAAACTGCAACTATCACAAAACAGGGCACTCAGAGCAGCACTGGGCCTAGGACGCTCTGACCACATCTGAGCTGCCAGACGAGGCACCCATTGGCTCCCCATCAAAGCGAGCATTGAGTTCAGAATTCTGACAAACCCACCGCTGCATCTACAACGATGCCTCATCCTATGTTAACCGCTGTATCTCCATCAAATCCGCTGTGCGTGCACTCCGCTCCTCCTCCAACCTCGTGCTGCATGCTCCCAAATTAAAAAACAAGCAAGCTGGCGGCTCCAGCTTCTGCGTCACCACACCTCTACTCTGGAACTGCCCCCACACCCAACATCAAAAATGAACCCACCTACCGAGACTTCAGAAAACTGGTGAAAACCTGGTTGTTTGACAAATGTGACCAGTTTTTGCATCAGCAGCATCTGTTACAATGTCTTGCTCCTTGCCTGCGTCTGTATAAGAGCCCTATTACCTCCGGGTTTAGGCACTACATAAATGTAAAAAATAAGTAAAATAAATAAATATGTATCAGGTTTTATGTGCAGACTGATTCTCCAGCCCAGAGAGCTTCAATTGTGTCACCATTTGTCTTCGCCTGTCAGCCCTCGCATAGCACCCAACGTTGTATTGCCAGAGGCAGCATTTGAGAAAGGAAGACACACATCACACTGCTGATGTCACCCGTGAGACACTATGAACTTTTGATGACATAAGGTGCCATGATGAAGAGGATAGTGATTGTGTCTGTGATGATGTAGCTCAGAGTCAACCATGGGCAAAGGGATGGGGTTGTGGAGATTTGTAGAAATCTGGCAGTGCCACAGTATCACAAGTTTGGGGGTTAAATGTTTCCCCAGATGGATGTGGGGGTGAATTTGGGCAAATTTCCTATGATATATGTCTGGCAATAGCTGCATTTGAGAACAGCAGATCCTCATCACAAGTTTGAAGGTGTGGTAAAAAAAAGTGGCAGTAATTCAGTTACCGTTTTTAATGGTTACGGAATTAGCACCACATTTAGCAGCCCACCCCGAGCTTGGAGGCAAAATACTGGAGGTGAAACCTCCACTAGTCCTCCAGATATCGGGAGATTTACTGTGTGGTATTACAAATTATGGTAAATCTGCCAAAAATCCTCATGGAAGCCTATGGAATCCGAAAATGGGGACGAACACCACCACACTACCACTCGTAATCTCGTGGAAGGCCACACTATCGAGTAAACGATTTTGCCAGTACATTTGCATATTCACTGACGATTTACCGCCAAATTCGTTATGAGGCAAACGTTTTTTTTGTTCCAGCTACAGGATAGACTTTCTCCAACGCTCCAAAGTTGCAAGACACCAGCCTCACCATGATTCTGCACACGAGGCACCCGCTCGCAGCAGGGGGTGGAAAAAGATGCAGGTGGGTGCAGGAGGCAATTCCTCAGGTCTACCAGACCAGATGGCTACAGTAGGCGTCCCACAACAATTATCCACGCATGCACGCCTGACTACCGTCACGTCAGTTTATGCTGCAGATGGCACACAAGCAAATAGTTCTGCAATCGCAAGTCAGGCCTCCATTGTTTGAACGCCCAGCTCACACAGTAACTTGCATCAGGGATGAAAAGACATGGGTGCACTGTTCCCTGGGTCAGTGTCCTCACATAACTACTTTCATCGTTATGAAATGACATCATTTCCCTGCAGCTCTCTTGCCGGCCTCTCTTGGCCCACTTTCTGCTCCCACCGGCATGGCTAAAAACCTCAGGGTCATCTTTGACTCCACACTCTCCTTCTCTCCTCAAATCTCTGATGTCTCTAAGAAGTCACACTACCAGCTACACCTCCTCAGAGGTATTCTTCCTTTCCTCTCCTTTCCTCAGAAGCTCAACGTCACCGGAGCCCTGGTTCTCTCTAGGCTGGACTATTGTAACAACCTCTATCTAAATCTACCTGCCGCTACGCTCCGCCCTCTTCAACTTATCCAGAACCGGACTGCGAGACTTGTCCTTGGCCTCAAGCCCAGGGATCGTATCTCTCCAGGACTGAAATCTCTGCACTGGCTCCCAGTGGATGCGAGGAATAAGTTCAAAATCCCCTACATTGTCCACAAAGCCTTCTGGGGCATGGGGCCGCAATACCTTCAACTCTCTCTTCTGAAATATCTTCCTTCTCGAGCGCTTCGCTCATCCTCCTCCAACTCACTCAGGGTCAGTCGCTTCTCCAAGCAACGAGTTGCTGGTAGATCTCTCTCTTCGGCAGGGGCCTCCCTCTGGAACAGCCTTCCCGCCTCCCTGAAACTTGAGGAGAGCCATCTCTGGTCTGGAAGCACCTCAAAACCTTCCTCTTTGCTTCTGCCTATTCTCCCCCTCTCCCTTGTTGAATTCCTGGCTGAAACTGCACTGGCTACTTGGCCACCCTTTCTGATCCCGGGCCCAGGCCCCGTCAATTGCACACCTGCACTGCCTTCCTGGCAACCCCTGCACCTGGGGACTGTTATTCTGCATCCCTACAGTCGCCCTACAAGCAGTTATGTCTGCTCTTACCTTGCACTTGCCACCAACTGGCCGTTTTATTATCTTATTATTCTACTATCCCATGTACTGCACTTTTCCCCTTCCCTTCCCCCACGCACTTTTCCATTTCCCCCTTGCCATGAACTTGCGCGATCTGAATCACACCTGGCCAAGTAAGATCGCTGTCTGTCTACCCCCATATTTCTCCTCCCTTGCCTCGTCACACCTCGAAACACTTGTGTATAGGTGTGTTATAAACGCTATATCATATCATATCATATCATGGCTACCCATGTCACCTCCAGGAGGGGCAGTTCTAAAGGTAATGGCCCAAAATGTCGCCCTCACAATTGCGACAGCCGAAATGCCCGACTTCTTTTTTTTTCACGCCCCCTTTACCCCACATTTATATGTGGGGGGTAAGGGATATTATAGTACTATGTGGGTGGTGCGGGGGCCTCCCCCAGCAAATCTAAGTGGTGTAAAGGAGGTTTCATTAAAAAAAAAGAAAAAAAAAATCAGCATTTTCAGCCTTCGCAATTGTGTGTGGTTGCAGTGATCACATAGATCCATTCTCAATAGTCCTTTCATTTCTGTGCACAAACCTTCTCTAAGCAGTATCATGCCCCCATGCCACCATTCCAACCCCTGCCCAGGGATATGAGCCTGGAGCCTGTCACACACCATGGGAATGGCAAAGAATGTGATGCCAAATATTTCCCTTGTTGCTGAGGTGTCTACAGAGTGGCATGCATGAGTTGGTAAGTGAGGTTGCTTTGACATGTCAATGGCCTGTGGACTCGGTCAGGAAGACAGCAGGCAGACATGAAGTTCATAAGGGACATAGAACAAAAGACTGTTGGCGCCGTCAGAGGGATAGGGGATTTTTGTTCTATCAGTAGAGAATGGCTGTGGCATCAGAACACGAGGCGGTAGGGATGCATGGTGATTGGAATAAGTGAGGGGGCGTGGGTACAGTGAGTTTCACCCAGCGCAAATTGCATGTGCCGCCTCAGACCATCAGACAACTTACGCTGTGTCATTGCCAGTGACAGATGTTTCCCAGTCCAGAACAGCCTGGTTAAGGCCACGTGGCTGCACAGCAGTCTCCTCTCTATCTTGCTCCTCTTCATGCAACATGTATGACTGCACTGAGATGAATGAAGTAGTATTGGTGTTGATTGACAGCACATCAAAGGTCTCAGTGAAAGGACAACACACACTCATGGTTCATCCACCCCAGGGTGACACCAAGGGCTGATAGTGAAGTGATTTCCATATCTAGCACATGACAGCTGACCTCACCTAAGTATCCTGCATTCGACCAAAGGCATCTGCCCTTTCCCCGCCCAATCATACATGTTAATGTTGAATGACATTGTATGTTGCATCATGTTGTGTCCCTTTTTTTATATATAAATCCTTTCTCTGTTCCTGTGTTCTGCTTTTCCTTCCCTTCTTTTTCATCAATAAATATATATTACCTTCATATATTTGTGTGTTTGCAATAATGTCTAGGGTGAGTGGATGTGGAACAGCTTGGTTAAGAAATGTGCTATTGTTATTAGCTTAATGCAACACAGGCATGGGGGCATGACGTTGAAGATGTGCTCTAACAGGGCATCATGACATGCACCCTCTTGTCTGTAAGGAATGCATGTATTGATTGTGTAACCTGTGCCCACTGTCTCATGTTCCATCTATCTGCCATATCTCTGTGTGTGTGTATGTTGTGATGTATGTATCAGTGCAAATCACTATCGCAAGAGACGTGACAAATGCATTTATATAGGACGTCCTTTGCATGTGGCCAGTAGTGACAGGAATGCTTCCTCCATTGGAGTCTCAGAATGGGTGATGCAAGAGTCTGTGTGCACCCACTATTCACCATATCATCCTTGACATACAACTGCCAGATGTCATCTGAGGTACCTACAAATATGACATGTTGAGTTGATATATTTGTGCACCAGCTGATCCCTCAATCTCGAGGCCTTGTCTCCTGCTGGATGTTGTGGTTGTGGTTGTGGTTGTGGTTGTACAGGTGGCTATTGGCTCAGGTCAGGAACTGCACGGCTGTATAGGACCCTGCAACAGCAATATGTTAGGCAAGATTCAACAGGCCTTAATTATGTTACACACAAAGTCGGGGTTGCACAGCAGTACACCGCCCAAGTGATTCAGGTTGGAACTTTGCACATGAACGAGCCTCAAGACCCATTTGTCCTCAATTGCTGCCCACTCAGACTGCCATCCCATGCGAAAGGTAACATCCGGATTTAACGTTAATGTTTGTAAACCGGACAAAGCTCTTAAAAAACCAGCCCACCGGACTAAATCTGGGTGGGAGGTAACTCTCTTTTGTAGGGGAAATGAATAAAGAATTCCGGTAGATGACGTCACGGAGCCCTGCCTCGTTCCTTCATCCATGCATTGAAAGCAAGCAGCAGACAGAAAGGCGAAGGAAGGGGAGGGAATTGCTGGGAAGAGAGAGAGTAAGAATAAAGTGAATGAGGAGAGGAAACGGAAGAGAATACATTGAAACGTACCATGAGACTGAACATTAGACATGACGCTCGGATAGTTAGTTTCGTGTCATTGCTTTTCTCCCTCTACCCACTCAGCACCACAGAAAAGGCGTCTTAGACACATACATGGAGAGGGTTTGCAAAAAGAAAAGGGAGCTGTGAATGCAAATCACTTTGACATACAGGCCGCAGCATTTTTTCCAAACGCTGAAAAACTTCAGCACTTCAATCAGCCCCTGCAATCTACGCTACAATCAGAACAGGGGTTAAGGCAAGTAAAGGTTATTCAAACAGGGCTGTCATTTTGTGAAACAAGCAAAGAGAGGCCTGTGTACTGAAGCAGTCAAGTGGGCAGTAAAGTATCTAAGTGTTTTAGAACCTGCTTTTCCTGCCATGTGTAATTATCCGAATATTGACCCAGGAGGGCTGCTTCTTACTGTGAATTGTGGGCTGAGTTCGAGTTGTGCAGGTCCTACTCCCAGGAATGTGTTTTGTTCTCAAGATGCATCTAAGACACGTATTATAGCAGTCGGGTACCCCTATACAACAGACAGTGGGTGGGTACCTCTTGAAAGGGTTATTTAGGGGAGCTACCATTATGTGTACATTATACATGGGGTTATCCATGGCAATGACTGTGTCTCCGCCCCCGTATCCCCTAAATATAAAACTAATAAAGCATATATTCCAATGTTTGAGTGCTCGTATACAAGCATTATTGAAGACGCCAATATCAGGTTCCCACATAAGCTACAGAGAGGTAATTATTTACCTAGTTACCGTTAGCGGCGTGATTGAAGCAAGCATTGGCAAAGCCAATACAATTCAGCTTCTTGGATAGCGTCAGCACGATAACAGAGAGAATGAGAATGGCATTGTGTTTTGAGTATAAATTTATAAGAAGTGTTGCAAGATGGACTCCTTGCTTAGTAAGTGGCTCAGTCTGCTTGCTGAAGCTGTGATGGTTTGGGTAGCGCTTGGGGACCATAACCTCCCTGATTGAGGGAGGCAGTACTGTTGCGTTGATAGTGCCCTTGCTACGAGTGCAAATATTTTTTGCAATAAGGGTAGTATATTTGCTATGAGTGTGATATGTGCTTGTTAAAGGGTGTTAGTGCAGATTGTGCTTTAAGTGGGTTGGACTAGCAAGGGCTCATCCCCGCCAATCTCCAAATATTGCCCTGGAGCCGGGGCTCTTGCAGGGCTGTCTATACTGACTTTCCTGAATAGATCTCTTCATTACAGCAAAGCTATATGACAATACTGCTTTTCGCCGTAGATGCCACTCTCAGACATGATTATAATTGCAACATCAGTTAAACACATTTTGTAGTAGGCTGTTTTCAAACAGGCTTAATTATTGCAACCCATATACAAAAGTATTGTCATTACAATGATATTAAGTGTCCTATATTGATTCGAACTTCTATTTTATGCATGAATATATTTATTTTGGCCAATATTTTAGACAAATTTATATGATTTAATATATATTTTAAAGTAGATTTTGCTCCCTTTCCTTGTACGAATGAAAACTCGATTGGATCTGTTTAGTCACTCTTAATTAGGTAGGTCCGACCTCTTTTAAAGGCTTTGCTATTTTAGGGCGCAGTAGACCTTTTGTAAGCCCCACCCCCAAAAATGTGCATTAGGGGGCACTAGACCGGCATCAAATTCCTATCCCACTTTAAAGCACTGTGTACGAGTGTGAAATGGGTTCCATGTCTTTGCCACACTACAAGTGCAGCGCTGTCTTTACCATTCCGTGCTTGCAGCATGCCAAAGGACCGTTCAGTCAGGAGAGGTGAGGTTGGCATTAGGAGGTGTGTAGGGGCAGGGCGACGAAGGATGGCACTGGAGCAGGAGCGTACCCTCAGCAGGAGATGGAGTTAAGTGTGGGTGTGAAAGTTGGGGGTGGGGTATTGAAGAGGGCTACATTGGGATGAAACCCTCCTTGGAGGGAAATTGAGGCAGGGGATGGGACAAGAAGGCGACCCTGATTAGAGGAAGTGAGTCTGGGGGGGGACAACGCAGCAAGGAATCGAGCTTTGTTGTATTTACTCAGGGCTGTCACAAGGTTTGGTGAGGCCTGAGGCAAAAGATTTGGTGAGGCTTCCTTATGATTTTTTTGCACTGTGCCAGCGGCGCCACTGCCACAAACAGGAGACGTGAGAACTATCCCCTTGAGTTTGTGTGGCGGAACCCAGATATGGTCCATTATTATGACAGCAAACCAACTACAGCAAAGTTATGTTTCTCTTCTGAAGACAAGTTTATTCCAGGCTAAATTGTTTGTCATCTGCATAAATATATTGAGGATGGACGGACGGCGTGTGGTGCGTGACGCTAGCATTAGGGAGCGCCCTACCCTTGTGCGCATTAAAATGCACATGATGCACGGTGACAGGTAGATGATGTTCAGTGGCAGATGATGAATTTATGAACTGGAGAGGCTTAAATGTTTGTGCCAAATATGTGGGAATGACAGAGCACAGTGAGGGGGCCCAAACTAAACAAGGGGCGCATGAGAGGGATTCTTGCCCCATTTATTTTAAACAATGGATTAAAATTGCGTATTTTACAGCACTTTTTTGATAAATTGGGTAAAAAGCCATACAGTTTGCAATTGGTTTTGTATGGTAGCACATGGAAAAAGTCAATCGTTGCGAACCGTGCACAAGAGCATTTTCCAATGCATTTCTTTCTGCCTTTGCCCCCAACATATGCCAGTATAAAAACATTTCTGTGCTGACTGTTAGCAAACATGTGCATGCAGGTTACACCAATATATGCCAGTATTACTATATCAGGACTCACAGCCAGTATCAAATACCATGCCACAGAAAGTATATCCAGTATATATATGTCGGCCGGACTGGCATCTGGTCGGTGAAAAGCAGTTTTTTAATGGCTTATGACATTGGAGCTATTCAATGAAACTACACAGAATTTTGTTATATCATGTAAGATCCAACTTTGAATACTTCTGCAAGGTCTGGTGCTGTGTGGCCAAGAGGGGGAAAAATTAGAGGGGGTGGCAACATTTGTGAACGGCTTATATTTTTGGTGCTGTTTGATGAATCTGCGAGCAAGGTTGAAAAATGATTGTAGACCCAACTTTGAATGTTTTTGAAAAGTTTGTTGGGATTTTGTCAAGAGGGGGCAAAATTAGAGGGGCGTAATCAACATTTCTGGGTGGCTTATAACTTTGCTGCTGTTGGACGAGTCTGCACAGAAGATTATAGACCCAACCTTGAATGTTTGTGCAATGGAATATGTTAAGTGGGGGCTATGTTATAGCACATATTGTTGTACGTACATTTTGACACTTTTCAAAAAATAAAATATGGATGGATTTGCAGCAAAGTTGTGCGAGAACCATTGGTAAAGACCCAAAAGCATAGTTTCGCAAATATGTCAGTGTTTTCGTTTTTGAAATGTGTCATAATGTAGGTACAAAAAATAGTATTGATAGAGCTTTGGTGACTGAGGTATACAACATGTGGCCATGGCAGTGGCCAGATTGCCCGGATCATGGAAAATTGGCATGGCAACCAGGGACCGGCTATGTGGTAAAGATTTTCGAAATCTGGGTAGGTTTGAATGGGAAAGAAAAGTCTGCTCATGGATACAGCCCAAAGTGATGGATGGGATTGCAACAAACATGCACAAGGATTCTCAGCAAGGACCTAAAAGCATGCTTTTGCGAATCTGTCCGGTGTTTAATTTTTCCAAAGTGTCAAAATATAAGTACAAAAACAAGTGATATAACTTTGATGTCTGGGCAGTGGACCTGTCCCTCGGCAAGGATCAATGTCTACTCTGCTTTGCTTATTGGCACATACAGCATGTCCGAAGCCCATGCCCCATGAATGTTGAGGACTGGCCATGCTGCAAGCCATGAGCACTGGCTATTGGTCACTTTATGAGAGTATAATGGACACTGAACGAGGATTAATGGTAGGTGCAGTGGGTGACAGGGGTGGTTTGCTGGGGCTGGGGTCATGGTCGAACCTCATGCCCTTGGCAATTCAATTATGAGTTGCGTCCCCAGCATGCGCTGCTGATAACGACGCACATCAGTGTTCATTGCAAAAAATATGTTTGTTAAAGGAGGTTTATAGTTCTTTCATATATGTTAAAGGTGAAATTTCGAATGACTTATATACAGTGATGTAACATCATGAACATTTTTCACTAATAAAAATCAATCAAATTCAGTAAAAATACTTAGTTAAAGGGACTTTATGGTTACAAGTGAAATCGAAAAACCCAAGGAATTCGCCACTTATGGTAAGCTAAGCAACCATAGCTCAAGCCACCACCATCCACGGCTATCAGTAACACCCAGGACATCAAACATGACATCACAAATGGCATCATCGATGACATCACTTATAATATCACATAAGTGGAGTGGTTGCTTTTGTTCAGTGACAATATACATTTTAAGCAGAGGACTTGTGTGGTTATACTACACTGAAACGATGATACACATACTATAAATGTACTGTGCATGTAGTCAGCCCTACAGATAAGGGCTGTTTGGCCACTTTCACTCCCTAAAAATAGGTACATTCTCCCCAAAAATAAAAATAAGGAGTACATTTACTCCCAGCAAAAAACAGGAAACAGACCTGGAGACCCTGCTTTCACCCACACAGCTCCATGTACATGTTTGGACTAGTAATGCACGTAGTACCACAGGAAGAAGTAACTAATAACATAGTACCATAGGAAGAAACCACTGGTATAACTGCCTGATCAGAAGAAGTAAAGCTGTAGCTTTTAAGGTGCATGAATAAGTAGTGGCAAAGAAATAATTATTACCAAAGAAAATCAATTTTGCAATTAAAACATATTTTCCCCACTTATGAAATACTCTCTTTGGGAATGCCTCTTTCCCTTTCTGTAACTGCACTGCTTTGAGGGCTACGACTAAGATCTGGGCTATAACCCAGGTACGTTACACAACATTTGTCTGCTTCTCAAGGGTCTCAGGACCTTGTCAGCTTCATGGTTATTGACCCTGGTTCCTTGCACCAATTTATCCTTGATGTCTAATTTGTTGTAGGGACTGGACTAAAGGCCCCAACCACCTGCTTTTCTCACTTCCAGGTAACTCCTCAACTCTCTGTAAGGCCGTCCAAACTCTCACCTTGATGGATGCCCTTTTCCTCCTTTTATATATCTACCAAAACAATAGCCAAGATTGTCCAGGGCCCTTTGTGCCATGATATGGGCTAATGCTTTTTAAGCCCACGTCCCCCTCTGTTTTCTTCTGTTCTCTTTCTTGCTTTTTCAGGGTTGTGTATTCCTATCTGTCCAGGAAATCTGAAGGCTTGATTGAGGTAGCCTCCATTGACTTAGGGCTCAAACTACTAGCTGCCATCTTTGAACCAGGCAAGTTGATCATGGTGACTGGTTGGTCCCACATTCCGGCTCCCTTAGCCGCTGGCTATGGTATTTCTGCACTAACCTCACCCTCATTTCCAAGGATTCGTGAGAATCTGTGTTCCCCTGGGCTAATGTCTGTGCTCGTTGGGTAGTCTTTAAATGCACATTATAGAATGCTCCTGTTCTGTAAGTTGGCTTGTAGAGTGCACATGAGGTAAGTAATATGCTGAGTGATGTGCTCTGTGGATGTCCCGTGTTGCTTTACCAATCCCATCTGATGTGTTGTGTGCTTCCACTCCTTGATAGCACTGCACATCTGATGATTTCCCATGAGGGTTCTTTCTCCACCTCCCCTATAATATGTCTCATGCTGGGTTAAACATGTGGGCTTTTCTGATGTGTTGGGCTGTAGATTTGGAGAAGAGAGACTGAGTTTTATCTGGGGGATCCCTACAATACCTCCTCTAGGAGTCCCTCTTGCCTCCCGGGTCCCCCAGTAACCCTTAATGACTGCCTTACAGGTGACATCATCGAAGGGGCCAAAACAGGCAGTGTGGGATGACTTGGTCTGAGACAAGAGTTAGATGTGTTTTCTATAAGTCATTAGTGGGTCTTGTGCATGATGGCCAGATATGTGTTCACTTGTAATTCTTCATGTGTTTTGCTGAGGGGTGTGCATGCTGGACTTGCATGACAAAGTTAGTCCATGGCCCCTTGTGTATTGTAAGAAAGGCATGGTATCAAATAGTGAAGACAGACACAAGTGATCACAGTTCATGGGTATTTCTTGAACTTCAATGGGTTGGTAAAACACATATATGAACCTAAATCTAAGGATGTAAGCAAGCTACGACCATCAAATCATAATAACACAGTCCTAGTGGAGTCTATAACAATAAAAGGGCCTATACTAATAAACCTATTGCCAATCTTTAATTCTAAATACAAAATGGTATGGGATAGCAATGTATGCAAAAGAAATGTTTTCAAGAAATGAAATGTCACAATAGTTGGACATTTAGCTTCCCTTCCCCACATTTTCTGCATGGGGCAAGGTGGCATGTGTGGGCTTCGCATACACTATATTTTCTTGGCCACTAGGTTGCAGTTCAAGACATAGGCATCAGGTCCGCCAAAGTCTCTCTTGCAATGACAGTCTCTTAATGCAGAGGACCTGATGCAGCAAACAAAACACAAAAGTTCCTTTCCTTTGTCATGGTTTCACTTTCACAAATTCAAGACTGGCCTCCCTTCTTCAGGTTCGGACCACAGCCCCCCCCCCCCTCCTCTGGGCTCAGGTCCCTTTCCTACAATGTTCACAGTTTGATCTCCCTCGTTCGGGCTCAGACCATGGATCCCCCTCGTTCGGGCTCAGATCTGTTTTTCCACAATATTCACAACTTGGTCTCCCTCATTTGGGCTCATACCATGGATCCCCCTCGTCCAGATGCAGATCAACCTTTTGATACCCGAATCGAAGACTTTCAAATGTTTAATTGGTTTTGCGTAAATGGTAGCAGGACTACTTCGATTCACATCACACAGTTTTCACTTCACATGTATCTTCTTTTTCATTTCCCTTTGCCAAAATACCATACAGAGAACTTCGATTGAGCACATTCGCAGTCCCTGACCACTCTGTCAACGGTATCGTATCGTTTCTTCTAATGCTCAAATATTCACCAGCAATTTAGCTTCACTCGCATCTTTCATAACATGCAATTAACAGTGTTCCTTCCAGCGCTCACTGTACAATGTTACACTTGCAACCTTGACATCAACACAGATCGGTCTCCCCAACTCACTGGGTGTGTTGTTCTCTGTTGTTTCTTTGTTCTTGGAGCCAAGGACAATAAAACAGCGTCTGCTGCTCCTCTCCACCTTGGCCAGTTACGCCGGAGGACCCTCGATATCTCACCACACAATGCAGGATTATTTAGCCTTGTTTCCTGGTCTTACATTTTCTTCCTTGAAGGTTTCTTGAAAGTAACAGATTCCTGTCATCGAGGTCAAGGGTGTTGTCCCTCTCATAAATCCCTTGTGCTTGGCTGTCTTTTTCCTCTCGTTCAACTGCCAACTTGAAACTGCTGTACCTTTGCGTGTTTTGCCTCACTCAGTGTGCTCTTGTGCCCCCCTTTTATCCTTGTGGGAAGTGTAATTGAAGTCAGGTGTGGATGATTGTGGATAATTGCCTGACCTCGCCTGACCATAGTCACGGCTTGGGTGTGAGTCCGTTTTCTCCCAGAACGGGCTGTCTGTGACAAAGTGTTTGTGCAGGAAAGGGAGGCTGAGGGGCTCAGTTTCTAAATATACCATTGGGTAGGATGGGATAAAGGTGTTACAGTGAAGAGAGGGATACCACATCTCACCATCATGTGCCCCCTCCTACTCCCTGAGGACCCTCAACCAGGTGATCCTGCCGCACTGGAACTAGATCCAAAAGTGATGTCCATGTCCTGACCACCTGGTTGATAAGTACCTGGGGACTAGAGGGTGAGACACCTTCTGTTTTCTCACATACACTTTGTCTTTTCCAAGGTCCTCTAAGTTTAGGACCATGCAGAGAGCAAGGAAAAGGTGTATCCAGGTGCTCTCCCATATTTCGTGAGTTTTGTTTCCTTTGGTCTAGTAGAGGTATGGTCTTCAGGTCTGTTTCCTGAAGATATCCTACAAATTGAGATCAAGGTGGTGATTTGGTAATTAGATACATTTGATGTTCAAAAGCTACCTATTGGCTAATAGTAGGGTCTTGAAATTCAGTTTCCATCCACTCCCACACCAGAAAGGTTTTGGAGCAACCGTCAGGTTTCCAACAAGCATGGGGTACAAACTCTCTAGAGGAAATTGTGAGATCTTGTAAGAGAGTAGAACATGTAGGAAAGTCTCTTCCCACTAGGACACCTTCTGTTTTCTCATAGTATGCAGAAGTTGCTCATGCTTACTGATCATTTGTGCTGGTAGATTTTGAAGCAGGTGTGTCTTGTCTTTATAGGGTGAGTAGTTAGCTAAGTTGTCTGATGACACTGATAATAGCCTGCAGTGGAAGTTCATAGCTATTACAGTACACATCCCCATCCCGATCTATCATTTCCTTACGCATCCTCATCCCTGTCGCACATTACTATCATCATGCACATTCTCACCCAAGTCCCTCATTATCACATTCATCCTCATTGCAGTCCCTCATTACTGCATGCATCCTTTCTTCAGTCGCTCTTTACTTTTATTGCACATCTCCTGGTGCTGGCCCATATTGCCATTACTGCGTGCACCCTCATCCCAGTCACCTTGATCAATGCCAATCACATCCTTATCCTTGTTCCTTATTATGGTGCACATCCTCATCTTGGTCCCTCATTACTGCACAAAGCCTCATCCCAATCCCTCATTAATGCATGCATCCACATACCATTTACTCAATACTACACACATCCTCCTTCCAGTCCTTCCTAACAGTGTGCATCTGCATCCTTTTCCTTGATTACCACTCCAACCCATATCCTTAACCCGTTTTTTCATTAGCATTTTCCTTCTCGTCCTTGTCCATATCATTATTACCATGCACATTCTTATCCCAGTCCATCATTAAAATTAGCACCCTCATCCAGTTCCCTTATTTTTGCCAAATCATTGTTCCAGTCCCTCATTATCGCACACATCCTTCACCCACATATTACTGTGCAATCCTTGTACCTGCCCCTCATTTCCACATTTTTCTGCATCCACTCACTACTTTGAGCATCCCCATTCTGGACTTCTATAACCATGCACTGCAGAAGGTGAGCTCTGGGGTGAAGCGCTCAAGGTTCATGGTTGATGGCCAAATCTGTATGCCTGGATGTTCGTTGTTGTTGATGAGGAGCAGGAATCCGGTCTTGGAGGGGTTAAGCTTCAAGTATGCACTGGACATCCCAGACTGGATCAGCGAGAGAAAGGTTTGAGGCTGTGGATGTCCTTGGTGGAGCCAATCTTGAGGTACAGCTGTGTGTCATCGGCGTGTTCGTGGATGTTGTAATGGGCTATGAGGGCTCCCAGCAGCTCCATGTATAGATTAAAGATTGCTGGGCAGAGGATGCAACCCTGCAGGTCTCCACAGTTGAAGGGTAGCATTGGAGATCTAGAGGAGTTCATCTGAACAAGCTGCAGGCAGTTGGTGAAATAAGACTAGAACCAGCGTAGGACAAAGTCGCTGATCCCCATGCACAGATGTAGGGTTTGTGCCTGGTGGCCTACTGTGCCAAAAGTGGCTGAGAGGTTGAGTAGAACCGTGAGGCAGGGGTGGCCATCATCAAGGATGTTGAGTGTGTTGTTGGCCACCTCTAAGGTTGCCGTCTCTGTGCTGCATCTGGGTCTGAACCCAGATTGGAAGGTTTGGGGGAGATTGTTGGTCTCGAGGAGTTGATGCAGTTGCGTGGCTACTGCTCTCTCTATGATCTTACCTAGGAAGGGAAGATTGGTGATAGGGCAGTAGTTACCTCGGTTGTTGGGACACAGAGTTGGTTTCTTTAGTAGAGGGAGGATTTGCCCTGTCATTAGGGTCAATGGGAAGGTGCCTTGAGTTAGGGAGCTGTTGATGATCTCCAGGTAGGGAAGGTGAGCTTCTGAGGGGAGAATGGATGCTTGGAGGATGCAGTCTGTGCACGATGTGGCTTTGAGAGCAGCCAGGGTTTCTACCAGGTCCTTTGTAGAGAGTGTCTTGAAGGTTGTCCAGGGGATGGAGATTTCATGAGGAGGGATGTGAGGTGGGTCTGTGGATGCAGAGCTGTTGTCTATGTGCTGGCGAAATCTTGCTGATTTTGTCTATGAAAAAGGTGTTGACAGCGGTGTAATTTTTGATGGAGTGGGTTATGCCAGTGGTGCGTTGCGGGTTGTCACAGTGCTGAACTGCCTTATAGAGGGCTCTGATTTTGTTGTCAGCTTCTGCTATTGTATTCTGATAGTTGGTGGACTTGGCTATGTTGATTAGTTGTTAGCAGGTTGCTTGGAGCTCCTTGAAAAGCACCAGGTCAGATGTGGTCCTGGAGCTGTGCCAGGTTTTCTCAAGTTTCCTGATGACTCTTTTGCTGAGGTTCAGTTCTTGCGTTTACGAGGGTGCTGGCGGTTTCGGTTTGCAGGTGTGTTGTTTCAGAGGCTTGTGTCACCCGATAGAGGCTGAGAGGGTGGCGTTGAGTTCTTCCAGTAGAGGGTCATAGTTCGGTTGGGGGTGTTTGGTCCATGTGAGATGGAGGTTGGCAAGGTCTTCTGTTTGAAGAATTCTTGAAGAACCTAAAGATTTGTCTGATGTGTATCTGCTGGAAGTGCTTGACTGGGGTGGTGTGCAAGATTTTGAAAGGCACAGGCAGGTGGCGAGACCAGTCAGGTGGGAGAGAAGAGCTGTAGTGGAGGGAAATCAGGTAGAGGATGTTACCTCTCTCGTGCAATGGGTTTTTTGTGTGCTGTGTGAGAATGAGGGTTTTGAGAAGGCTTAGGAGAACTTCCTTCATCGGTTTGGTGATATTGTTGCCTGGGCGGTTGAAGTCACCTAGGAAGATGTTGGGGGATATGGTGGTGACCACGTCAGTGAAAACTCTAATGAAGGTGGCGTTGGGTTTGGGTGGTCTATAGATGAGATTTAAGTTAACTGTGTCAGTTTGGAGAGCAGGAAGTGGCAGAAGAGGACTTCAAAGGAGCCAATGCTGTCTGGTGCAGGGCCACAAGGTCTTGTGGATGACTATGAGGCTTTCATCTGTCCTGTTCGGCCAATCTCTGTGTAGGATGCTGTAGTCATTGGGGACAAGGATGTCTAGGATGTCAGTGGAGGTGGGAGCCAGCCAGACCTCGGTGATGAATATGGCATCAAATTTGTGTGTAGTGATGAGATTGGTGATATCTGCTGCATGGGTGATGGCTGAGTGGGCATTGGCGAGCGTCAACTTCCATGTTGTGGGCGGTGAGGGGGTGCTTATGGGCTTGAGGCTGATGTGGGTGAGGTTGCTGTATTGCAGAGTCCATAACTTAGAGGAGGGGCAATGACATTTGGTGTTGCAGGGTGATGGTGGGGACTGAGGGAACAAACACATGTCGAGGCATGCTTACCTATTGTCTGAGCAGGGTTTTGGTCCCTGGGTCAGCCCGCTCCAAACAGGTCCAAACAGGAATTGCCCTTTTCTTCATCTGCTCTACACTTCAGATGCCGGGGCGAGAGACACCCTTGACCTAAGAGTTAAGAGCAGAATGGAAGAGGAAGGGCTGAGAAGGTGGGTGGGGCTTAGTGATGATATCGCTGAAAACTGCAAACACACTGATGACATAATTGATGACACCATTGATGATATACCTTGCCATTTCTGATGGCTTGTCTAGTTCAAGTGAAAGTGAGAGTGATGCAGTTCTTAAATAAAAACAATACTACATCCCTAAAAAATAAGTATAGGGTCTCAAAAGCTTTATGTGCCTTAATTTTACATTTACCTTTCTTAACTTTAAATAATATCATTTTTAGCCATCATATTCTAACTCTAGCAGTCCTGATTCAGATTCTAAAAGATGTAAATCTCCTTAATGAAGAAATACGAGTGCAGTTACTTGATTTAAACCTCCGTCCTTACAATACAATAGTGGTTCTGTGACTTCTTCAACACTTTGCACTGCAACGCAGTACTTCAATGACTTCTACCTGGTCCACTCACCTGCATTGTCTACCACTACAATATCCTTTGGCATGGTGCACTCTCCTGCCAGGACAAATGCAACTACTAACTACTACAAGCATTTTTGTGGTAAAAGTTTGTTTCCAACAATTTAGCAATGTCTTTTGCTTTACAACATCAACGTTGACTACTTCTTTTGGGAACACACGAAACACATTGGTACTGTTTTTTACACACTTGTGATTGCCATACACAACACAGGCTATGCTCCACCCCTCCTGAACATCCCCTGTCAGAAGAGCAGCCTTCCTGCCACTCTCGTTTCCCCACTTCTGCATTAACCAAATACTGACAATGGTTTTCTCTCACTCTTACACTTCTTTTGCTTTGGCAGTGTAGTTTAAGCCAGTTCCTCTTATAGCCTCTTGTAAAAACTGGCAATAGGATTTACAAACACTTGTATTCTTAATTGCCCTCTTTTGGCTTTAGCAATATTGGTTCTTTTTATCTTGCCTTGATATTATTCTCTGTTGGCTTTCGCAATAGACGTTTTTATTGGTCTCTTGTAATATTGCCCTCTCCTCTTACTTGCAATTATTCTGACCCACAAATACAATCACACCTTTGTGGCCTGCTTCTCAAGTTATTTTTCTGTCACCTTCTCCTGTTTGTGTCAACTTGATTTTCAAAAGGATTGTCATTCTGCTTTACGTAAGTTGGGCATTCAAAATAATATTTGTTTTGCCACTTCACTCTCTTTATATTAGTTCTTTACTTAAGGCACCTAGACTTGGCCAGCAGGTGATCATGGAGTGCTCCGTTGTCACAATACACTAGTGAACTCACCAGGTCCGTTCTCCCCGCTGCCTCCAGGTCTTTTGCTTCTGTTGCTCTGTGAAGCCAGGCGAAAAACAGATTCTCTCGGTTTTCCGTAGCCCGCATCTGTCAGAAAATAACTCTCCTTGCTCCACAGTCTCTCCAGTGCTCGCCTGCCACCGGAGCTTGACATACTATGGGAAAGCTTTTAAATTTCCTGCTTCCCACCATACAACCTCTGCAGCTACGGTCTTCAGGGGGAAAGCTGTCAAACCCAATGATCCCTGCTGCGCAACTTCTGCAATCAAGGTCACAGGACCGGCATCAGTTCGACACACATGACGGTGGTCCGAGCGCCTCTGCTCACTCCAACATCTGCTTCCACTGCAACATGGAGGTACCAAGACTACTCCACCATCTGCTACTGCTCTCTATGGCCTGCACCCGAGGGGGCATTTTATGCCTCCCATTTTCCCTCAGGTGTGGGTCATTAACACTATTAGGCTGCAACTTGCAGTCTTGTGCCTTTGCAGAACTCGTATTCATCCAAAATGTTGTACATTGCAGCACTTAAAGTCCCCAATGTTTAAATCATATTTTCTAATGGGAATATAATTACCAAATTCATTTAATTATAGTCCCTAAAGTAGTATTATATGGATTCAATGAAGGGTTTGGCTTTACCGAGGAATTGGAGTTTTCAGAACCTAAATTGTTAATATTTAAAGATTCATCTTTAATATTCCCCTGGGGGTCATATGAGCTTTCACCTCTATAAATATCAGTGACTATAAAAGGGGCTTCTTACGCACAATGCCTAGCTGGTTAGGATTGGTTTCACCCACATTAAGATAACTTTGGGAAATAAAAGCTCTCTCTGACAGCAAGCCATTTCATTTTCCACTATCACTGACATTTCCTTCTTTGAGGAAGACAAATTGATATTGATATTGATATTGATATTTTATTTCTATCGCACTCGTACCCAAGTGTTTCAGAGCATGACAAGTCAAGGGAGGGGAACAGGGGAGAACAAAACAACATTCTTACTAGGCCCAGTGAAATTGAGAACACGCAAGTGCAAAGGAGTGGGGGAAGGGAAAAGTGCATGGAAGCGGGGAGAAGTGGAAAGTGTGGAGCAAAGGAGAAACAGATAAATAATAATAAATAAATAATAAAGGCAACAAACAGTGGTAGTGGTGCCAGCAAGTGGCAAGTGCTAGGTTTAGGGCAGCAGACAGGGTAGGTCTGATAAGTGCAGGAAGAAAAAGGGGGGACTGTATGGGTACAGATACAGACCCGAGTGCAAGGGGTGGCCAGAGGCAGTACGGGAGGGTGGCAGGGTGAGCCGGTACCTGTGGCCCGAGAACAGAGGGTAGCCAGGTTCACAGTGCCAAGAGAGAACAGATCAGCAGGGGAGAGGGGGAGCGAAGGCAGAAGCAAAGAGAAAGGTCTTGAGGTGCTTCCGGAACCAGTGATGGTTCTCCTTAAGTTACAGAGTGGCAGGGAGGCTGTTCGAGAGGGAGGCCACAGCCAACGACAGAGATCTACCCCCAGCTCGTTTCTTTGAAAAATGACTAACTCTGAGGGAGTTAGAAGTAGAGGTGCGAAGAGCTCCAGAAAGTCCTGTGGACAATGCAGAGGCAAATACTGCATCTCACCCAGTCCTCTTGTTTCTGGGGCCCTTCTCCTCCCCAGTGATCCTCCTGGATAATACTACACCCAGGCTCAGCAGTTGCCTTCTCCTGGTCACCTACAAGGTGACCTGAGGTAGGGTCTCTGTGAGGACTCTGCAGGATTCATCACAGCAGTTTGAGGGGGTTCGACCCAGACCTGCAACCTCTTCCACTGCCATGTGTGCGCTGGCCGGATCACCAAAAAAGAACCCCTGGGGAAGGTTGGCCATCGGACGCAGTCACCAGGGCTGCACTCCAGGGATGTCCCACTCAGGCAGACGTGAGACACCACAGGCATCAACATGTGGCATGGCCAGCTGCACCGGGTAGGATAAGGTGAATCAGATTGCTCAGCCACCACCACCGGGGCACACTGGGAACCTGGCCCTCTCTCCCCCGTGGTGAAACGGGGGGGACAGGATGCTCCAGCAAAAATATTCTGCGCTGGGTCCAGGGCTACAGCAACAGTGCTGATCGGAGGCTGACCTTAGGGGGATGGAGGGAAGAGGGTACCTGCAACAGCCGCATTCAAGCACCCAGGGAGTGTCCCCAGGGGTATTGCCATTAAAGTGACCCTCAGCCTGGCAGAGCCCCAGGGGGTATCCAGGGCCAGGATCACTGTGTACTGCAATTCACACTGATTTTCGCAGCAAGCTGCATTCTTCATCGATGCGCAAGCAGAACGATCCACCACCAAGAGTCACAGGCAACATTTTTGTCCAGACATCGCCCCAAACATGCAAGTGGAGTAGGGCTGGGGGTACACAGTGCCACCTCTCCTGCCCACCCACGCAGCAAGACTGGCTGGGGTAAAACAAAGACAATTGCATTTTTCTATGGAGCATGTTCCAGGTGCTCATTCTGGGAAGACCACCCACCATCATCTGAAGCAGTGCAACAGTTATCAGGGACAGGCAGCTTCACCGCCAACTCACCTGAACAATGCGCTCATGCTTCCACAACCATGTACTCCCACTCCCCTTTCAGTGAGGAGGAGAGGTGGGCCAGAAGCAGCCAGGGTGGAGGTCGGGTGGGACGAGGTCCAAGCTCCAGGTACCTAGTCACAAGGGTCTATTTCCCGCTGCACTGGTAAGCATGCTTATGGCTCACCCTCAGCGGTGGGCAGCCAGAACCTCAATGCCCACAAACGGAGTAGGCCTGGCTGTGCCATGGCTCTGAGTTCTGAGCTCCGCCAGCATGGTAGGCCCCGTCCACGTAGGGAGGCATCCTTTGAGAACAGCGAGGACTCCTTCGGCTCTCAGTTGCTCCCATTCAGGAATTACCTTCTTACTGTGGTGCCCCCACCAACAGCCACCCACTAGCAGGTTAGAGAGAGGAATGCATCTGGCAAAACCATATAAACTGTCCTTGTGTCCAAAACATACCAATCTGACCCTCACACTGAAAACTAGCAACCAAGGGTGCAAAGAAGTGTCTCCGATCTAGGCTTGGCAAAAAGGGTTCACAACTAAAGCAAGTGGATAAATCCAGAAGAAATAGCATTTTCCAAGGAGAAACCCTGGGATCCAGAGGGTGATTCCTTCCCCTGTATATTTCAGGTAGGATGGCAAAATGTATCTCTTTCAAACAACAGTTTCTTAAGAAGGTCAAAAGTGTCTCTTTCAAACTACATGTCCTTTGGGTACTTTATACCATACTCAGAAAATTCCTACACAAACAAAATGCCCTGTACCATTCAGCTCTTTCAAGGCTTTCTTTGTACTTAATTCACAATAAAGGATTTTGTTCAAATACGATATTCCATATACGATTCTCTTTAGCCTCAATTGTATCTTGGTGGAACACCTGATGCACTTCTCCATCAGGAGTCCTCCTATGAGCTCTTTGGGTGTCTAGGTATACCCCACTGGCAGGTATTTAGGTCTCAACATGAAAGAGGTATTTGCTTAATTTCACAACTTCAGATGCCTAGAGTCTCTGGTATACTTTCCTCCTGTGTGTTCTGCAAAGTAAGTATGTTTCTTTCTGTAACTTTGGTCGAGCTCCTTGTATACTCCCCTGCCAGGAATCCTTAGTAGGTTCTTAACATCCCCTAGTGTACTCTGCTACCAGGTATCCGCCTACAATTTTAATGTTCTTAATTATCTTCAAAGTGCCAGGTGTTCTGATATCCAGGTCTTCCTTTGATCAACTTCTTAGACTCCCTAGTTTACTCCCCTGCCAGGTATCTGGCCACACTGTCTTATACTTCCATATACTTTGAGAGGATTGCCTGTATACTCCCCTGACAGGAATTGAAATCTGGGATCTTTCTGATCCCCCGCTATACTTCTTTGCCAGGTATCTCTCCCATAATGATCAGTGCCTGATGTACTCCTTTCATCAGGTCTTCTTCTTCATTTGAATGTCCTGCAATACAGCATAGTTGAATTACTTCACTGTGCCTGTCTGAGGTCGTGCAGATCCTCCGGTATACTTCTCTGCCAGGTATCTCTCCCCAAATGTTCACTGCCTGATGTGCTTCTTTCACAAGGACCTCTTCTCGGTTTTACTGTGCTTCTTCTTCATTGGCTTGAAGTACCAACTTTCACCACATTGAAATCTCATAAAGGGAGACTTGTTCATGTTCTTCCTTTTAATAAGTTAATTCGTTTTTTTTGTGATAACACTTGCTCCAACATTCCCCACATTGAAATCTCATATACAGCGACTTGTGCAAGTTCTGTCTTTCTTTGTCAGCATTCTAATGTTCTTATCTGCCTACACGACTGTCAGTATGCCCCGGGATCCCAAATGGCTCTGGGCAGACTCAAAGGTGTCTTGTAGCATTCCCGACCTGTGGCATATTGCTGCAACAAAGCTTCCTCTCTGGGACGGCCTCCCTAACACTGCAGACCTTCTTCCAGCGTTCCTGGTTGCTCTGTGCTGCTCCGTGCCGGCAAGACTGCTGGTTCTCAGCACAACTGTGTCTCGATTAGCTCTGCTGCTGCTGTCAGTATACTGATGGTCCTTCCACAGTGCCAGCTGTGTCTCTCATGGCCTCCCCCCACTGCCGGTAAGTAATTGCGAGCAGCTGCCTGGAAATGCCTGCCTTCTCCAATACGGTCCTCTCCTCTACTGCTTCCTTCTTCGGTTCTGCCTTCCGCTTCTGCTCTCTCTTTCAGTGTGGACAGCATTTTTAAATGTCCCGCACATTTGTGCTGTATCATAACAACTAGTCCACACATTTAACCCTGTGTTTCTTTCAGTTTGCATTATCTCCTTCTTCCTCATCCTTGTCTCAGTACTTGAGGCTTTCTGGGAGTCCCAAAATGATGTTGTGTAGGATTTTTATTTACAAAAACATTAGAAACAGGAGGTGCTAGATGCTTGTGCAATAACGTAGGAATCGTTTTCAGGAAGGGGTTTCGGAATTTAACAACGTTAGGGATTTGTATAGTAATAACAAGACATCAAGAGCTTGGGAATATTGAGGTCCTCTTTACCAGAAAGGGAGATACATGCGTCTCTCCTGATGGGTCACCACCTTCTCCCGACAGCCGTCTCCTCCAACATGATCTCCCGCATAGCACCACCCCAAGGGTCAGGAACAGGTAGCGGCTGCCATCCCCTGGCCATGTGGGAGGAGCACATCACCAGGGAATCAATGATGACTCAGCAGGATTCATCACAGTACCCAAAGACTTTGGTTTCCCAGAGGCTACTCAGCCAGTCATTGTGCTTCCCGGGGAGAGCCACCCACATTAAGAGGCCTTCCCGAAGGAGGCATGACATTAACACCGTCCCAAGGCAGGTGGAAGGTGATTGCTTTGAACAACAGCTGAGGCCAGCCAAGCAATCTAACCCTAGATGAACAACGTGCATCAATTCAGTCCCCTGGAGTGTAGGGATGCACATGGGCAGGCCATCATGATATCCACATGCAAGTCAGATGAGGTTCATTTATAAGCCACACACCGGGCTGGCCGGAAAATAGTTTTACTCTTGGAAAGGCACTACCGGCTTGTTTTTCCCCCCACCGTGAGGTGGCAGGACACCCCAGCGAGCCATGCTATGATGTGACATTACATGGGACTCGGCCCTTAGCCAGCTTGGAGGCCTATAGTGGTTTAAGCATGATGCCCACTGGCACAGTGGTTCCACCACAATGCCCAGGTCGGGAAGCGAGAAATAAATGGGACACAGGCAGATCTCTTGAAGACTGTCTACAGTAGTCCAGACGAAGGTGACTGGCCTTTTTTGTATTCTGTGTACCCTGGGTGACAGTGGGGGGGAGTTCTGGCCATCAGCGTCCAGCCTCCTTATGGACCCAACTGGAAATAGAATTTTTGATTTTATGGCCATCCGGACTACCAGAATGGTAGTATAATGCATTCCAATGGTCCTGGGCAGGAAGGTCCTTGGGCAGGGGTCGCAGCGCGCACGTATGCGAGCCAGGTGCATAAGGGTCAGGGTGAGAGAGGGCAGCAGTGGGCCTCTGGCCAGGGCCCATTAGTGCTTGCCCCGTACCCCAGTAGGTTGCCTCGGGTCCACTGCTGGCCAGGCAACCGGTCAATCCACATTCGAGGCAGGTGCTCAGAGGAAGGGGCAGCACCCCACGTACATTATGGAGCTCAGTCCAGGGCTTGAGATTGCTCTTCCAATGAGCCTGGTAAGCAGGCACACACCCTGGCCTCCTGGCACAGAACCACTCCTTCTGCATGGCACCAGGAGTGAAAGCCCAGGGGGTTTTGTGATGTAGGCAGGGATGTTGCAGGGACCTTGGCAGGGCAGGCTGCTGCTAAATGCATTGGAGCCTTGTAGGGCATGGGGCACAGCATGGGCACCAGAGGGCACTGCTCAGTAAACCATAGTTCTCAGGGTTCACAGTTCCATGCTAGATTTATCGAACACGTCCTTGTTTTATTCCACAATTCATGCCTATGGGAGCAGGTGAGGCGATTTGACAACCCCTGCCCAGGTCTCTCCAGAGGGCATAGCTCTGACGGGTCCCAGTCAGTGCCCTGGCAATCCAGGTTTGAAAATCCTGCCATTGTGCATCAGCCACTGATGCAGTGAGACAGCCACGTTACTCAGCAGAGTTCCTCAAGGGGACCCAGCCCACTCTGGAGGGCAAAGCTCAAAGGCATTGAGGGCAGGGGCCTGGATGGTCAGTGGTACTACGCCACCCGTTGGTGCTACTGTGCAAACCATAGCTGTCAAGTTAACTTGTTCCATACGGGACACCTCAAGCCTGCCAAGGTTTTTTCGTTCACATACAGCATATCTGTGCAAGCTGAGAAATTGATTTTGGGTAAAATGATATGGATGGCATCAAGGTGTGTACCTTGTGCAGGTTGGTTGATGGCACTCAGTGGAGCACAGTGTATGGTGTCGTTGTTGGCAGGGTTGCGTTCACTGTCTTTGGTTTATTCATGTGCCTTGGCCTGAGGTGAGTAGGTCCAGCTGCTTGGGTGCAGCGGGAGGCATGCAGATGGGAGTCTGGTGAGTCATTGCTTGCAATTGCTGCATGGCACTCAGGAAGGTACACAATGGTGCTTTTGTGGGCAGGGATGCAGTCACTGTGTGTGGTGCTTTTCAGTGTGTTGGCCTGAGGTGAGCAGGTCCATCTGCCTGATAGTGGAGGGAGACATGGAGAGGGGAGTTATTGTTTGCAGTTGTTGCATGGCACTTAGTGGGGGGAAAGGGTTCAGTGGCTTTGGGTGCAGGGATGTGTTACCTGCTGCAACCTTGTGTTTTCCTTTCTTCTGAAGCATTCTGCAAGGGGAGACAGTTGTGGCTGTGCAGCAATACATGGTTTTGGAATGCCTGCACACTACACCTCGGCAGTCTAGGCTGGTTTCACCACCTACAGGAACGTGCATTGCCACATGACTGAGGATAGCAGGAGGAGACTCTCAAGGGAAAAGAGATGGACATCTTTCTTGAACTGAACATGTACTTTTCTCAGTCTGTATGACTATTTATATGGTGATGTGTTTTTTGAGCTGTATTGTTGGCAGGGAATGGAGTAGCCATTCAACCTGTATATTAGGGTGAGACATGCCTAGGGTGGCCAGAGCAGTCCTCACAGGTGTTTGTTCCTGCTTAAATGGTATGCTCTGCCGTTCTACCTGTGTTGTCCTGTGTGTTGTTGGCTGTATGAGTGCACAATTATTTGTGGTGAGCATGTGAAAGTGTTAACATATTTAAATGATTGTGTTGTGTGCTTTTGTTTGAGTGACAAGCATACCACTTGTTATAGTGTGTCATTGGTTTGTGTACTTGATTTGATGGCTATGTACACACACAGTTTTCCTCTCCCAGGCTCACATTCTCAGGGTGTTGTTATGGGCAAGGTGGATTATCCCTGAATCATCAAAGAAGGGCACCAGGGATGTGGCTTCACTGTCTGTATGCTCCACAGTGGCTGCTATTCAGGTGAAGGTTTGCACAACCTGATTGCGTGCATCCTGTCCCTGTGCCCTTTCACCTGCCAAGTGGATGGGTGATGACTATGGCTGAGAGCGATGTCTCTCCTGCAGATCAACTGTTATGCCACGCTGTGTAGCAACAGTGTGTAGGACACAAGATCCCACAATGATCTTGCATACTACTGGTGGGGCATATAGCAAAGCTCTGCCAAAGTGGTCACAGGAGTGGAAGTGTGACTTAATTACCTTGAACATGCGCTCCACAAGGGGCCTAGTGGCTATGTGTGCTGAGTTATACCTTATCTTAGCTAGGGGGTGGCAGGATTTCGGAATGGCATGAGCAGGAATGGTGAGAGCGCGTAGGCACTGTCCCCGGCAAATGTGGAAATGGTTGCTGTTTGCATTGATTGTCATGGGCTGTTATTATGTGTTTCATGTGACTGCTTGCATGTGTGTGTGATAGTTGATAATCATTGATGAACCATGTGTTGCCAAAGGTTCCCAATGCCAGGGCCTGGTATAGTGGAGAATGGCGGTAAATGATGCTATTATGCGTGTTTCCAGGGAAATTTGCATTCACAGACATGATAACTCCCTTCACATCACAGATGACCTGTGCATTGATTGAATGCCAATGCTTCTGTTTGTGGTACATGTGCTCAGTAGCTCGGGGGGCTACAGTGCAACATGCGTACAATCAATGGCTCCCAGTACCCATGGCAAGTGTGCTATGCCATAAGGCTCCTGCCATACTCTCTGTCTTTACTGTGGTGTGTGTGGCATGTATATGTGACTACGCACATGTGTAGGCACTGGGATTGCGTGGCCTGCGATATGCACCCAACAATGGTAGAAGTGTGTTGGATTGACCCCGCAGCCAAAAAATGTGAGACTGTCAGCACCTTATCCTGGGGGGTGAGTGCATGGGAGCAGATTGTGGGTGATGCAAGGTCTTCCTCCCAATACCTGACCAGGTCTAGGATGACATGGGGAGGGAATTTGTACCTTGCATACACCTCATCATCTTGCATCCCAAAAAGCATTGAGCAAGGATGGAAAATCCTGTCACTCACCAACCTCCTCCTCCTCCTTCTACCATGAACATGTGTGATTGCTGCCACTACAGCGGGATTCAACCTGGAAGTGCAATATTGTAATGGTGTGCATTGTGTGCTTTTATACGTGGCCTTTGTGCTTTGTACATTGCATCGCGTATCATGAGATCACAAGGTTTGCGTGTGCCATTTTTTTCTCCCGGAAATTGTGGTTAGTAATCCGTTAATTGGGTTATGTATGCACTTGACTAGGCACGTTGGCTTTTTACGCTGCTCTTCCCTCAACAGGCCCACATTATTCCTCGTTCTTCCTCATTTTGCGCAAAGAATGGGGAATATGCATGTTCTGCCCCTATTTTTTTTCTTTGCACTGGTCCTTCTCACCCTTTGCACCGCGTGTCACGCAAAGTACTCAGCACCACACGTATTAGGTAAGGACTCACGTAAAGTGAGTGCAGACCCACGCAAGGACCGATCCTTGAATCGCCGACATGACATCTTTGTGCCACAAAGTGCACTTTATCAGCACATAGTGCCTTTGTGGCATGAAAAACGTTCTATGAATCGGGCACAAGGTTTGAAGAAACAAACTTCCACAAATGTAAGTCTTGTATTGTGAGACACATTGTGCTGCTTGAGTGTAATCTTTTATAATGAGACACAACTGCTGACACACTCATGAAAACCGTAGTGTTGCAATCATCCCACAAACTGAACAGCAAATCAATTTACACTAGTCAATTAACTTACAAGTAAAGATATGTATGTACCGACATTTAAAAAAAAAAAAAAAACGTTTCCCTCTTTAAAAATAAATGAGGAAATCACTGGAGAATGTATTTCTTTTACAAAAAAGTAAAATGTACCATCTTTAAAAAGTTAAAAACGGTAAATGCTGTCAATATCAATGTTAAGATTTAGTTTATTATTAAACATAAACTATCAAATATAACCAGCATTTTTGTAACCTTAACACACCCTCTTTACAACATTCACAACCAACAAACCAACAGACATTACAAGCATGCAACATGGTTTAGAAATACTGACATTGATAAGAAACACTTTAAACTAAATCACCTGAAAATCTACACCCTCATTTACTGAAATCACTTCTCCAAAACAAAAAATACTCTTATCATCACCTTCATACAAAATTCCACACCACAAAACTAACATTTACGTGTGAAGTACAAATTAGCACACAAACAATAGCAATGTAAAACAGAAGACATAATAGTATTCCCACATTAACACATTCACCTACATTAACAACATTCTAAAACAAAAGGGTGAATTAAGTGTCCATTAAGGCTAGTTTTAATTTCATGTGCAGCTTTTAGTAATTTTAGTTTGCTTCATACAAATGGGACCTCATTTCATCTGATTGTGCAAGGGCCTTCACGCAAATATCCTGAAATTCTTTTCAAATGCTCAAGGCGAGGTTCATGGTTCAATGATATTTCAAAGAATCATATATCACAGTAGAAAAGTCTCTACTGTCAAAATACGTCCCCTCCCCCCTCCAATTATGGGTCCCAAAAGAGCCCAAACTGGAATTTCCTGCGTTTCGACAGGCCAGTTTTCTCTATAAAAGGCAGAGCTCTGGGTTTGAGGGTGAGCAGCGTCTGGTGGCACTTGAGTCCACTGCATCCTTGGGTGCAGCTGTGTCTGAACCGTGCTCCAGTGCTCCAGATCCACAGCTTCTTTGCAGCCAGGAGAAGCCTTGCTGAATGCAGAGGGTGGTCCAGATGACCTGCTGCTGATGTGAGTATGGCTCAGGGGCTCAGACAGGGCACCTCAGAGGGGCATGTATGTACGATGGTCCAGAGAGGACACATTAGAAGGGCATTCGATGGGTGATAGACCAGAGACAAAGGGTACAATTGAGAAGGACAGAGTCAGATGAGTGGGGTCAAGAGGGAGAAGATGAAAGGGGTGTTCTATGGGTGAAGGCCCAGAGAGAATATTTAAGAAGGGTGCTGTATGTGAGATGATTCTGCTCCTATGTTGCCAGTCAGCGGTCTTATAATATGGCAATAGATGCATTTGTATATTACTTTCTTTCTCGGGCGCTTTGGAGCACTCGCTAAATGCCCCCTGAAAAGCTATACATTCTTTGTCAGCAAGACACAGCGGTATTAATCAGTAGGTATTTAGGACCTGATTCACAGAAGCATTTTTATAATGGCGCAATCCCTTAGAAAAATGTTCTGTGGATCAGGCCCTGGGTGTTTCAGCTGCTGGCTGACCATCTCGTGTTGATCAGCGGAAATTAACCCCTGGCAGTATTTGACTCAATTATAATGTAAGCACTGCACGGGTGACCTAAACTGGTTTCCGCTGTAAGCAAGGGGGGTGGGGTCAACCATCATGTTGAAATGGGCCCCCTCACATCCTAAGGCTGGCCTTTCTAGGACTGGTGAGCCAGTGGGGGTAACAGTAGGTACAGTAGAGTGGCATTCACTGTGCGATTCTCCAGAGTCTGAGAAGGCGCAACTAAAGACATGCGTATGCATGATGATCCAGGTAGGAGGGGGTCAGACTGCACAACTAAGAGGGGGGGGCATACAATATGTCATGACCCAGCTGGAAAGATGGCTAGGGGTGGTCAGTGGGCGATGGTAGAAGGTAACCGAAAAAATTGTACTATATGGGCACCGCTCCAGATGGGACCAATCAGGGCACTTTAGAGGGGCACTCAATCGGTGGCACAAGACGGGACCTGAAATTATACCTTCATCTCACCCTCTCTCGCTGTATGCCCCCTCTCTCGCCCTCGCCCACTCTTTCTCTCCCTGACACTCTGTTTTGCTCCTTCTCTAATTGGCTGGCACCCTCCTCCTCCCTCTGTGAGTACCTTTCTCCCGTGCCCTCCTTCTCTGCCTCAGTCTCTCTGCCACGCGCCGGTGAATAGATCCCTGCGCCGGTAGCAAAGCGATACACTAAGTTTAGTGAAGAATTAGAGGCTGCACGCTTCACCTGTTAATGTAGCTAGTCAGGACTAGGAGCTCAAAAAGCACCCCATGCCATGGTTTGGGACTCCAAACGGTGGGGGGGGGGGTCGGTGGAGGGGGAAAGGGGGGCATGCATTGAAAGCCAATCTGCCAACTGGGTCTCTACTGGGGTAGAACTGCTCACCCAGGAGTATGGACTGCATGCGACCTATCAATGCATTAATACAATGGGACATATTCCTTCCAGGGCTGTAGAGATAAACTGCAGATGCGAGGAGCGTGTTTTCAATTGTGACTAGTCTATAGCAGTGGCGTTGCCAGGAATCAAATTTAGGAGGGGCACAGAGGGGGTCAAAGACAAAAGTTGGAGGCACAGACAAAAGTGGTGGTGCACCTATGAAAGATAATGTGTGACGTCACACGCACTCCTGCAGAGAAGTTTTTGTGCACACCAACTACCCACTCCCCACTGTACCTCCTCTCCCATCAGAATGCAGGCATGTTACCATTCAGTGACTAATGGTCCATCATTAGCACTTTCGTTGACTACATTCTAATGGGAGGGGCTGCAAGCTGCTCTATCACTGCTCTCTTTGAGACAAAAGGAGTATTGCCGTGTGATCTACAGACATTTGCCTCAGTGAGTGTCACAAATAACACCACGAACAGGGAACAGAGTCACTGCTCGCCTTAGGTAGGGGGGCACAGGATCTCAGAGGGGGGGCATGCCCCCCTAGCGATGCCACTGGTCTACAGACTGCTGTACCCGCAATTGGCATGGCTCTGCTAGTCTATGAAAAGACGAAACCTATCCCTCCTCCCTCATCCACCCTTCCTCCGTCCCTCCCCCACTCCCTTTCTTCCTTCTTTGTCCATATCCCTCCCTCTCTCTTCTTCCTTCCTTGCTTCCTCCCTCCCTCCACACCTCCCTCCATCCTTCCTTGCTCACTCCCTCCCCCTCTTCCTGCCTCCCTCCCTACCTTCCTTTCACCCTCCCTCCCCTCCTTCTCCTGCACCCACCATGCCCTCTTTCCTTTCTTCCTCCTTCTTTCCACCCTCCCTCCCCTCCTTCTCCTGCACCCACCATGCCCCCCTTCATTTCTTCCACTCCCTTTCTTTTGTCTTTCTTACTTTTTTGTTCTTGCCCTTTTATTGCTTCTTTCCCTTTTTTCATCAGTCCTTTTTTTAGCACCTCTCGTCCGTTCTCTTGCACCCCCTTGAGTGCTCACCCTTCCATTCCCCTCAGCTGTTATTGTTGTGTATAACTGGCACATCCTTCACGCCCCCATTTCCTTTAAATCCACCTCTACCTTAAATCTACCACTTTGCTTTTCAGACACCCCCTTACACTAATCGACTGATCACGATGGGGAGCGTCTCTGTGTTACTTCTGCTCGTCCTCTGTGTACTTCACAGCAGCCCCGCTGACGGCGCAGGTAAGACACGCTCTAGATGTTTCACTGATTACCCCTTACCTTTCCAAAACAAGCACTGGCAAAGCCAACCATTTGGGTGTTTTCTATTGAAAGAGGTTTTTCTTCCTGTTCCTCCAATTCAGATATTTTTACCTTCACAGCTTTTTACAGAATGTTACTACTATTATTTACATTTTGCAGGAAAAAGCTGTTAAGTGCGATGCCCTGTTGCTCAGGCATCCAGCCGCGAATCGCCACTTGGTTAAGTGTTTTCTTTTTACACTAGAGCCTGCACAGAAATATGTGTTTGTAGGAATAAAGGCTTGTCTTTAATCACATTAATGCAGCAAGACTCTAGCTATGCAGCTGCTAAATAGCTGCAATTAACCATTACCATTCCTACCGCCGTTTTTCCAGAATGGAATGGCTATTTAGCTCACCCAAATGCAACAAGAATTCAGATAACAGATAACGTGCACATGTTCATGGTAGTGGGGGGTGTTTGTGTGTGGGTGTGTAGGTGTGATTTTGTATGTGTTCCTCCGACAAATGGCAGGAAAAACGTTTAAAGTCCAAATATACTTTCTATACAAATAGCTTTTTTTCTCATACGAGTGTGTATTGACACTCCCTTGAAACAAAACAAATCAAGCATGAGGAAAGCCAACATGCCTAGTTAGTGTATGTACTGAGTAGTATGTGGAAGCATGCTTTGATGGAGCGTGTCACAATGTGTGCTTTAGGGTGTGTACTTGTGTCTTTGTTGTATGCTTTCTAGTGTATGATCTACACATGTGTGGTTCTTTGAGTGGATGCACAGATGGTCAGTGCATTCACATTCCACTGTTATATTTCCACACTGCATCAGTTTCCCTCTCCAACACTGCAGCACTTGCCACACTGCAGCCAATGTTAGCATTCAGATTGCAGAGTGCAGCTATGTTCACCCTGCGCATCTTTGGCTAATATGTGTCATGCTGTGCTCTGCCGACTGCTATGTAACTATATTTTTAGGTGTGTACGGCTTTATATTTTTACAGAGTATGCTGCCAATTGTTATTATTATAATGTGTTGTTGCATGCTTTAGCTCAAAATAATTACAAGTAAAATGAAACCATTACATATTTACCTTTTTGGGTGGGTTGGGTTATGATAAAATATAACAGTGCAATGAGTCTCCTACCATTCCAAGATGGAAGCTGTAGGAATGTTGCTTTAGTCAAGATGCAATAACCCTGAACCATGGATCAGATAGGGGACACCAGTGTCCCTTTTTACCTGCCTCCAAGAGCTGTTGCAGAGAGTATTGCACACTCTAGCCAGACATAGAAAGTGTATTTGTGGGCACAAAGCAAAGTGCTGTAGGCCAATCTATTGCTGATTGTCACATTGGCACCTGGGACATTTAGATTTGAGAAAGTCCAGCCCCAGTGCATAATGTATCCTTCTTGCAGCGAAAGCCATAGATTTCTCTGCAGATAGTCTGGAAATTATTCATTTTCTTTGGAATTTTAAATATTTTTAGGATTTCTATTTTGACAATAATAGGAATATCATTTTGAATATAAAAACATGAAGGAAGTCATTAGGTGGGAAGCCAGGCAAGTCTCTCTTTGCTAATGTTTGAGAATGGACCAGAGGGCAGCTAAACATGATATTGTATAAAAGTGCATTTTGCAAGCTATTTTTCCATGATATGAACACGTTTTATTTATCTTGACCCAGAATGGGAAGCTAAGTGGCCTAAAAACACGAGTAAGGATGATGAAGTTAATCATCTACACAGAAGAAATACAATGTTAGACTGATACATTCACAGAGCTGTGAGAAGAACCCTCCCACTTCATCAGCCCATGAGCTTCACACAAAATCTATTTAATGCAACACTGAATGAGATCTGAGAATGTTGTACCTGAGCTGTACAGCTTCCTTCATAGCGTGCATGTGCAAAGTCTGAGTGAGAGCATCAAATGACCAATAGCAGGAGCTTCATGTCTACTGTTATTTTGTGGGTCAAACAATTATGCACAGCATGAGTACTGAAGGAAGGGACATGGGGATATCATCATGCAATTTTTGTGCCTTGTTCATTCAGTCTTATTTATTGTAAATTACAACACAAGTGCACTTCTTTTGTCCTGTGCCTCTGTAATTAGGTGCCTCTACATATGTTTCACCACTTTAAGTTGGTGGATCCTCAGGAGGTCTTTGTGTTCTTGCTTACATTGAATCATTAAATAGAAATAGTTACTAGACTTTGTTGTCCTGAATGTTCTGTGGATAGCCAAAATAGTTCATTACTGTCTTGCAATGTCTTTTGATTCAAACATTTGGAAATACTGTGCTTGTGTATGCTAGTCCTTAGTCAGAAAAAACGCAGTTTCTAGGGCGCGCAGAACAATTTCTTCATACAAGCATTACTTCAGGGCAGCCAAAGAAGTAGTGCATATAAGGAAGCAACAAGACCACAAATTTACATTGAAACCGGAACAACATCCAATGAGAAGATTAAAAGGCGGCACATTATAAACAATAGGAAATGGCCAAGGCACTTTGTATGCTGTATATATGCATTGTTGATCGCTATTCTTTCTTCTTCACACTACTGAGTAGATAAACCTTTTACAGTGTAAAGCTAAACAACTTGAAGAAAAGCTATACCATTTCAAGACAGTACTCTTAAGCAAAGACTTACATAAAGTGACACTTGAGTACAGTTGCGTTAAAGAGAAAAGGGCATGTTCACTAGTGGTACATGTTGAAAGGAAACTCTATTTTTAGGATTCTTCGATAAGATGAGAATTGCCTATATGTTCCCCTTCTTCATTTGTTTTCCATTCGACAGACTTTTCATATCACATTGTATATTTGATGTTTTCTCTGTTTTCGAAATTATAGATAAACTGATCTATGCCTACACCAAAGATTTTTCACCAGTTTGGAAGGACACAGGCAGTGGGGCAAAGGAGGACGTGTCCATCTGGAAACCAATTCCCTTTGCAGCAGGTAAGACATAAGCGATGTAAGGAGCGATCCATTCTACCGAGTCAGAGGACATTAGTAGAGCAGCCCCAATGTTCAGGACTGTTCTTCCAATCATGCTGAAGTGGTCCTGAACCCTTTCAGGATTATCTTCAATACATACAAAATTGGAAACATGAAAGTATTTACATTGACTTAATTCCAGCCGCTAATAGAGAGAAACATACAGGCGCCCGGTCCTTGCGGCTTAACCAATATCGTTTAGCGGAAGGACCTGGAATTATGGGTGGACATACTTATTACACTATTCAGTAAGGTAAATAGTGAAGATCGAATTCCTCAATCATGGAACAAATCCACAATAATTCCAGTTTACAAAAAAAACACCCAGGACAACCAGGCATAGAGTGTTATAAATCAAGGCAGTGAAGCACCTGTGCCGTCCTTTATTAAATGTCCTCGGTCGAAACATGGAACTTCCCAAGGCATCCTCCTTGAAGGATTTTGAAACCCTTAATCTAAGCATATTTGAAGTGATTGATTGGCCACCAAACTGGGATGGTGATTTAGTTACACTCAGGAAATGATTGCTTAAAAAGCTGGAGATGTGGGATTGGAATAGAAATCCCTGCAATATTGTTGAATTAACGTCCATGGCAGCATGTTCAAAAAATATTTGCACATATATGAAACCACAAAAATATTGAATGCTGACTCCTCCGATTTGCAGGAGATTTGTATTATTGATGAGACTTAATCAGCTGTCCACCATGTAATTTATTGAACCACAAATGGGTATTGCACGAGACATAAGGTTCTGCAGACTCTGCAAAGTTCAGCCAATGCTTGAACTGATCAGACATGTTCTTACTTGCCGTCTAACACTTGGCAACAGATTTGTACATGATCCCGAGTGGGTATAAAGTGAAATCTTCTGGCCAGTGTCTCATTGGGAAATCTCCATCTTTGGCAGTTAATAAAATCCACACTAGCAGATGTCTCTAAACAGCAGTAATTTCCACCTGATTTATTGTAAAGTGACAATGGACTGAGAGTGAAGAAATGTGCATGTAAAGGAGGGGTTGACTGTATAATGACTGTGAGCTTTCAAGGAATATCATATTTCACCATGTGAATTGACAGAAACTACATGATGAGGCTAAGTCATGTTTTATTTTTCAAAATGTTTAAGGAAGAAATAATTCATATTGGAATTTTTTTACAATATTTATTTCTGTGTTTGATATATTTTATATGTGAACATTTTGATTTGAACTAAAACAAATTGAAGCTAAATAAATAAATAATACAGAAAAATAAGTAAAAAACAAATGCCAATATCAAACATTATTAGTTGACTAATAGCCTCTCATGATATGTGCATTGTAATGGATTTAGCAAATGTGGCAGCTATCCATGCTCCTGTAGTGTGAAGGAAGTTGCATTTTCCTTGGGTGCATTAGCCTGCTGAGCTAACTATATTACATATTAGGTCCTTAGATGGCTGCATTAACAGCTAAGGCTAACAGCTTATTCAAATGTTGTACTAAATGCTGAAACAGACCTTTATAGATGGATTAGTGATGCTTAGTAGCGCCTACATAACAAGCATAGTGAGCTACATTGAATGTGCAGGCATCAAAGGGGTGGAAGGTTACATTCATAGCTTGCAAAGGCAGGGCAGAGGCCCAAGCTTAGTAGCTGATTGAGGCCTGTATTTGAGTGTTTAAAGCATTATAGTGCCTACGATGGCCAGTCTTGTAGCATTGTAGACACTAGCTAGCAGAGTGCATCCCCGGTAAAGCTTGCTCACTAGGGGTTAATTGCAATGAATACTGTTTCAAGCTTCCACTGGAATATTCTTTCTTTGCACCCGTTGAACTGCCAGCTTCCCTAAAGAGGTCCTCTTTCCCATGAGTAATTGCTGCCTTGACCCGGCCATTACTTATAAGAGACATTCCTGCGCTTTCGCAGATGGGCTCCGAGTGGGGAGTGGAAGGAAAGGGAGCGTTTTTGCAAAATTACTGAGCTGTTTTTTTTTCCATCAGTAAACATGTTTTGCAATGAGAAAGTTCTAGAATATTGTGTTACGCTGAGTGACAGCACAAAGGTACAAGAATGCATGCATATATAACTCAGGGGGATTCTTCCGTGGACTGACATCGAGCAAGTGCTCGGAGCTTGATGTACCCATGCGGCTCCTTGTGGCGCTCTCTCTTTTAGGAACTGGCTGAAAGATATGAGGAGATGCCCCTGGTGATGAGTAGCAGTTTGTTTAAGATGAGCCTGGGTCCCCAGCATTAGATACAAGGAACGTGAGGCTGTGTTCTAATTATCTGTGATTTGCTTAACTTGCATTTTAATTCCCAATTGTTGCTCAAATGAATGTCTTTTATATTTTGCCTTTCTGTCAAACAAATGTTTAGTTCATGCTGAAAGTGTCATTTCTCCAGTTGTGTGTCCATGGCTGTTGCACAGAGTCGCACCTGTTAGTGGGAGTTGGGAGGAGTGCTAAAGTGTGTGGGCTGGTCCCAAAATGGTGCTTGCACCCCTTTTCACTACAGCTCCAAGCACACATCCTTCCTTCTCTGCCTCCAGAAACAAACCTTTAAAATATGATCTTATGATCGTCTCGTCTCCCACACAAGGATATCTGGGGAGGGGTCAAATAATCCCTTCTATGCCTGTATATTCCTGTGGCAAATGGGGTTATTGTGTAAATGCAGGTGATTTTGACCCTAGTCCACAAATGCACAGTCGCAGAGACCTAGCTATTGGGGGATTGATGTCACAGGCCCAGCCCCATCTTGTTACATTGGAAATGTGATAATGATGTGCGGGGGCAACACTCCATTGCAAACACTTCTTCCTCTTGTGTATTATTGTTACCGCCTTCGCTGCAAACAGTGGTATGCTTGTTGAAAAAATAAGTGATTACCTAGGTTTACAAACTTTCCAAGGTTTCCATTAGCTTTATCAACTATTCCTCGCATTTAGGCTTGTTAGAAAACTAAGGCTGAGTCAAATTTTCTTAGTTTGCAGGTGGGAGGAATTTAAGGACACAGAGAGCTGGACTGGCTGCACTGTAGGGGAGACCATTATGTGCACTGCACAGCACATTGTTTTTTATGTGATCTAGGGTTAGACTGCTTCTGTCTGTAAAATCAATCTGGCATGTTGTATTTTTGTTTATGTTGTCTTCTCCCCGGGCTTGCATCTTGCTAGGTTACTATCTACTTGGAGACACCGCTGTGCCTAACTATTCACTACCTCCTAATGCTGCGGTCATTGTGAAGGACGTTGGAAATGGGCTCCTTAGTCCACCTCAGTCGTTCAGGTACTATTTATTTTACTACTGGGTTACACCAATTATACTCTCGGCAAGGCCAACAAGTGAAGATTTGCCAAGTATCCATGACGAAGGATGACTTTCATGTCTCATTGGCTATTTTGCCTCTTGAAAAAACAAGACGTATAGCACTCCAGCAGGCTAGGAGAGTAAGGCATTCTGACTCCTACTGAACCGACATGTCCTCATCTCTTGGGGCTGATGTTGCACAAGAAGCCAGGACCTGTACAGTTTGAGCTCTAAACATGCACAAGCAAAAACAGGAAATAGGCATTCTCAACCTACGACTCAAGGATGGGGAATCTTATACCCATCACAATTAGACTTTCACCAACCCTCATGCAATTCACAATGGAGCTCTAGCATCCTAACACCCCTTAGTGAAGGTGCATCTTCCACAGACACCCCAATGCACCAGCTGAATGACCTCACTTCACCCTAAAATTGCTCCTGTTACTCAACTGTATGCAATGTGTGCCCCCTAACCAGTATTCCAATTAACCCTTTGTTGTACCTCGCTGTGCTGCTTCTCAAAGCTGGGTCCCCACTCAATAACAAGCCAAATTAAACTAAATATTTTAGCATGACATTAGGTCACAGAACATGCAAGACCTCCTCTCTGATCTCCTCCACTAAGACATAGGTCATAGGTCTAGGACCATGATTTAAGAGGGGAAAAGCTTTTAGGATGCTCTACAAATCAGGTGTTAATGGATAATCAGGACATCATAGCAACATTTGGAAACTGTTTCTGCCAGGCCTGTTATATCAAAAGAAAACAGTTCTTTACCTCCCACTTCAATAGCTAGGCTAATCATCCTAATGGCTATTGCCTTTCTTTTAGGAATTCATTCACGTTTATATGTGATTTATTGGGTAACACGTCACATCAGCTAGCTAATGTACACAGGGTCTACTAGATCAATTGGGCTTTAGAGTAGAAGAAATTCCCAGATTTTGTTTCCATATGTTTATGCTTAATTAAACTTTTGTAACGTGTGCAAAACTGCAGATCAGCCTCTAGGCAGTCTCTAAGAGCAGGACCGTGATTAAAACTGTGTTGCTCTGCATTATCTTCATTCCAAGACAAATGAATTCCCCCTGAACTTTCGGCCCAGCTTCCAAAGTTGCTTCCCAATAACATATATGGAGGCTCTGCAGTAAGTTCTTTACACAAATGAAAGTATCAATGTATCCGTATGAGGTAATGCTTTACGATTAATATTGTTTGTTTGTTTTCAGACCCATCTGGAAAGATACAGGAAGTGGAGCTAACCAAGATGTCACCATTTATCAAATGATACCGGCGCCAGGATATGTGTGTTTGGGGAATGCAGCTGAGGGCAATTACAATAGTTATCCCGATGCAGGAAAGTATAGGTAAGAAACTCTCTTGTCAGTTTTAGTGCTCAGACACTGTGGAACCTTGCACCCCTCGGAAATCCAAAATGGGGCCTCTCATTTCAAGTACTAGTCACCATCACATGTAAACAGCATATTTTTTTAATCTACATTGTCCAGTTCATTTTGTGTGTTTGTGTGTTTGTGTGTTTGTGTGTGAAGCATAGGTTCTAGAAATCCTTCCTGGCCATGATGTTACTAAAAAACAATGTTTTGCAGGTGTGTACAAGCAGATCTGGTACGAACCGGTTTCCTTTTTCCTATCTGGGATGACAGAGGTTCAGGTGCCAGTGCTGATGTTGGTTTATGGTCAGTAGACATTGACCCTGTCCAACCTGCAAGTGAGTATTTCCGTACAAAGTCTTAAAAAGTGTAATAATGTTCCAGGGGGATTTCCCTAAACCCACATAGGGTGCACACCATCACCCGAAGGCTTCAGAGCAAAGTATTGTGGTCCTCAGCATACTTCACTTCCAAGACTTCTCAAGACAACCATTTAACATCCAGCTGTACTGTATTTTCAATATGGTACGGCTAATTATAACATCAAGCAGCTTTGTCACAATCATATTCTTAATTCAACAAACTAAATAAGTTATACTTTGTATAAGTGTTTGAATAACTATGAACAAGCAACCCATGTAAGGTCTTTCCTTCGGCAATATCATTATTTAGTGAACTAATCGAATTGCAGTTGTCATTCTTTAAATGCAAATTCTATGGTCTGGAAACCCTACTCACTCAATTTCATTTCTTTTGGTTCACAATTTCTTTTGATATAATACTATGTTTAGACAACTAATTTTCACAATTTTTCCGAATTTTAAACAATGCTGGGAAAAATTAAACTGCACTTTTCCAAAAAATGTTAAATGTATAAAATACACCTTCAACAGTTCCTTATAGTAAGTTATACAGAAGATTTGCAAGAATTATTTTTGTCCTAAAGTACTCATCATGATGATTTTCCTTTCACCTTGATCAGTGGCAAAGTGTTCTGCCTTGTATCAGATTATAATATTTTGAAAGCGATGCCCACACATTCCTGTCACACACTTATTCCATCTTTCAAGGTACATCTTCTGTTATAAGATTGAAACAAATCTTTCTAGAAATGTCTACTTGTACTTCCACATTTACTTAGATTCCTGTTTCTCAGTTAATATGCATATTTTATTTTATTTAAATATTGATGTAACAACCAGTTTCACCTTCGAGTACACCAACAGATCTATAAAATATCTTAATTATGTCGTTTAATTTCCTCAATCTGTCACTCTTAAATATTATTCTAATCACAGAATGCATTGTTTTCAATAGACTGTTTAGAGCCGCAGAGATTCTTATACAATGTAACATGTTAAGCTTGACTTAACTTGACTGTAAACTTCAGAGTTGTAGATTGTGCTTCATGGTCATCAAGAATATTGTGGATAGGTAGTTTTCTGGATATCTATAGCTCCGAACCTTCTATTGAAAAGAAAGCAGTCTGCCTGAAAGATAACACATGAAAGGACTTCATAGAAAAGCAAACTTCAGATAATATTTCTGGGGCTATTTAACATTTTTGAACAAGCCTCTTGCTGTACTCTAGGGCTCAACTGTCGATTACATGAACAAATAACATTTAAAATATGCACTGGAGTAATGTGTTCATCAGATGACCTCACCTCACAACAATGCTGATTCACGTTGTCACTGGCATGTGCTACACAATTTGAATTCCTTTAACATGAAAGAATGCTTTGTGTCCGATTTTAACCAGACAAGCAGTACAGGTCATTCTTTTTGAAGAGCAACAATAACAAAAATAAGACAGAATCTTAGATAAAATTCCTTTATCAGACTAAAATGTTTCTCTACTTGTTTCAAGACCGTACCTACCTATCCTGTCCTCTCCATCCCATCATGTTCTTCAGCACATAGTGATGCATTTTATTTTTATTCGTTTTATTTATGTTTTGCATATGATTAACAAAGTCATCTTTGCAAGAGGAATACAGAAAAACAATCTTAAAAATCAACATTTCATGTCATTCGAATTGATACATTACGAAAGTTCAAGCAAGTAAAAGTAAACATCTCATGTTTCTACAGAATATAAAACATTAATTTCAATTCATTGGTACAGGACACATATAAGAACTTTAAAACTGATATATTCAAAGATGGCTCACAACAATTTAGAATCCTTGACCACAATATTCGGTATTAAATTAATTTAATCTAAAACAACTGCCCAAAGCAATATGTACGTGATTCATGCAATTTTGGGCACTCAATTAGAATATATATATATATATATATATATAATTGGTTATTTATAACGTGCTTAATACCCAGAGGGTTCTAAGCATGGACCCAGAGATCGAACCGTTGTTGCTCCACTTCGTTTTGCCTCAAAGGCGAGCGCGTTGCCCCTCAGCAATTCTCCCAATTCTAAAAATACACAGTTCTATGGGGGGAGCAATAATGCTCTCAGAAGTTGCAACTGCCTCCAGTGGACGTGTGCCTGTAATGAGACCAAACCCAGTTCAGGTCTAATGGCAGGCATAGGTGTCCCTTTGGAGATAGAGAGGAGATTTTCCCATATTAATGCCTCCACTCTGCCCCCAATATTTGGTAGTAGACCAGTTTCAGCTCCGTATAGCTAGCAGTGGACAACATTTTGATGATAGAACCTGATCATAGGGATTGAAAACCTGTCAAACCTTCTGTCAAATGTCATGAATTTTGAGATGTTCATTCTAGTTTTTTTAAGTAGCATTGTCACCCAGCTCTTGCAGTAATGTTGGGGACACCCCCTCAGCCTCACTGTCACTCCATAATCAGGTTCCACATTCCATGCTGAGGTAAGCGGCACAATACGAAGGTCATCCTCAACCACCCATCCTTTTTAGAATCCTTTGTTTTAGAAAGTGACAGTAAGCAAATGACCACCTCTAACAGTTACATAAATGTATACTGATTTGCCCCCTTTAATGTTAATGCAGCTAAAATGGTGCTTTCTACGCATTTGTAACTAGTAGCACGGCAACACCTGGATATTTACATTCTGAGAGGCACCATATAAAATTGCTTGAATGTATTGCAAGGAGAAATACTACCTGTCTTGTCTGATGGACTATGCATAGTGTGTCTGAATAAGGCCATCATATAGCTTCTGGGTACATGGTACTCCAGGGTCACTGTGCATGCATAGGAAAGAAATGTGCAGAAAAAGAAAGTCACGGATAGGGTAATTCTACAGGGAATTGGCAAGATGCAGCGGCCTCCTAAAATAATAAAGATACATTAGATTGTGTGTGAGATGCAAATGTAACACCAAATGCTCAAGTGGTGTCCAATTACTTCGTATTTCATTCCTCTTAAATTTCCATTATTTATCAAGTTATAAACAGAGTGATAGTAGCAATATATCTCAAAGCAGGTGGAGTGCTCATGCCACTGGACCCTGTATTAGTTTATATATGCCCTCAACCGACTTCTAGGGGTTCCCTTATTGACTTTAAATATAGACTAAGGGACTCTGCAGGGCAGAAGTACATTCTGAGCATCGAGCAGCACTGGCCGGAGGATCCCACGTCATTAGTTTCCCCAAAATAGATATCCTTCATAACTGCGAGAAAAGTGGAACAAGCATAGATGTTGTAATGACACTAAGGATGGATATGTATATGCATGAATGGGTGTGTGGGGTTTTCTGTTGTGTGAAAATGGAACTGAAGTAGCTGCACGCAGTACAAAGACACCATAAAGACCTTGCTTCTTGTACTCAGCAGAATGTGGCTTTGACAAAACTGCGCATTGCTGCTAGAAATTGCACTACAATATATCCTCTATGTTTTCAATTTCAAGGTTTGGCATCTGGGACCTTTCTCTCCGTAAGCAATTATAACCGACCCTCACAGACGGCGTATGTGCTGAATTACGACAAAATTACAATCCCTTCAGCTGGAGCTTCAGCAGATGTCGCCCTGGTTCTCTACGTGACCACTGAAGTGGTCAACGTTTGGGATGACAAAGGTAAGGCTACATCCACCAAAGGTTACCATGAATGTCAGGCCATCGGGGGGGGGGGGGGGGGTGTATTCATGGTAAACAGGACCAAAGAGGAGACAGTCATTCTTAGAAGCACAAAACTGAAATGATGTTTTCGGGCTGATTTACAATGCACGTTTCTATGGAAAAATCTTTTGTAATCAGGCCCTTTGGACACAACCCTAAAAGGACATGTTTTGATTTCCCCTGCTGGCAAATGGGCTTCTGGGTTTTGCTGCTTACAAGTAACTGTATTCTGTAGACAGAACATTTTGTGAAAATCATAGCAATGTTTTGCCCATAAAGCAAAATATTTGTAACTCCCATAATACCACCTGAAAATGGGAACCCAATACATAGTTCTGGTAGATAATAACCTTAGGCGCTTGGGTAAAAGCCAGAATAATGGGAATGAGCAAGAGAGAATGTCCTAAACTGGAAAAAGCAGCATATCCTGGGGGCAGTGGCGAGGGTCTTTCCATAGACTCATTAGTGTTTTTAACCTAAAACCACTGTTTTGACACCCCAATGGCAAATAGCAATTTCTATGTGATCTTCGTCTTTTGGGGGGACATGTATACAAGTGTCCTCTGTCTTGGTTGCCATTCTACCAGTCTTGCTCACCAAAGGTGGGGGTGAAGGATGCCTGTGGCCACATGCCAGAGCTTTTAAATCAAAAAAGACTAGTACCAGGATTGTGATAACAGGCAGAGAAAAATGTAATTGACTGCATTGGGAGGGATCTATAATTGTTGAACTTATTATGCATTTGCCTTTTTTTAGGGAGCGGAGCACACAGGGATGTCTCCTTCTGGAGGGCCGACCACTGCTGCAGTCTCGGACACGTCGCCGTTGATAATTATAATAGAGCTACTGGAATATTTGCAAAAGAAGTTAAGCCAGGGACATTGGCTAAGCCAACCTCGTTTGTTCAGGTTTGGACAGATAGGGGTTCTGGGGCTAGTAGAGATGGTGCTATTTGGCGTCCTGTGTGTCCCCCCTACTATGTATCTCTGGGTTATGCTGCTACAGGGAACTATGCACCTCCTTCTGTTGACGATTTCCGCTGTGTTAAATCCGACTATGTAACTCCAGGGCAGTGGGCCTGGGTTTGGAATGATGCTGGGAGTGGCGCAAGGGATGACGTCAGTATCTGGAAAGCGGTTGCAATCAATGCAGATGGCCAATTCCTCAATGCTATGTCAGGTGTTAAAAGGCATGGAGACATGGATATTCCTGCATATGTGCTGAAGAGCAAGTATGTGCAAGTTCACAATAGCAAGCCTACCAAAAAGGTGATCCTTTATGATATTAGGTACAACTTTAATGATAAGAAAATCTTGAGATCCGAGCCACTGCAGCTAACTGCCAAAACAAAAGCCCAGAACTGTGCTGCTCCTGAAGGTAGCCCGACCCTTAATGTTGAGAGGCAACTGACCTTCACTGTGGAGACAGAATCTAGCTGGAGCTTTGAATCCTCCGTTGAAATTGGTGTTACGGTTGAGGTTAGTGCCGGCATCCCTGGTTTGGGAGATATGTCTGTGTCCTCATCGGTCACCACCAGTTTCACTGTGGGTACCGCGGGCAGGAGGATGGAATCAAGGTCTGACTCTATTAATGCCAAAGTGGAAGTCCAGCCCAAGTACTCGTTGGATTACTGTGTCACTGGGATGCGCTACACTGCTGACATCCCCTGGACAGGAAAGATGAAGACAGTCTTTGAGGATGATACAACAAATATTGAAGATGTAAAAGGGGAGTACATCGGTGTTCAAGTGGCTGAGATTATTGTGACTGCAGATGCACCAATCCGCTGTGGGTAAAGCAACCGTGATGATCAAAATCATCGGAGGCTGATGCTTCCTGTCTCCTTTCCTCAATTTTCAATGATTCTTGGTCTTCTGAATTACGCTTAAGACATTTCAGAATGGAAAACGTATCAGAATAATCACATTACACTCTTTATATTCTGTCTTAAAAGTGATCAACATTTTGCAGCAAAGCGGCTATTGAAACCACACCGCTTAATCCCATCCATTGAAATCCTCTATAAGATTCTAGTAAATTATTCTCATAATGTCTGTAATGCAGTCTGGATGAAAGCACAATGTACAATTTCAATAAAATGTTCTGTAAACACCTAAGTGTATTCTTGATTTTTTTGCGTTTTTTTACATTGATTAGAATTAAATAATATGCATTGTTCAAAGAGAGAATATTAATTTAGAGCCATTTTGCGGTTTTCAGGTGAGCTTTACTGTTACATCATCTTAGTTGGTCACAATTCCTGAAATTACCTGAAAACAGCATTGCCATCTGTGTTGAGTCTCATGAGCATTGCAGCCTCTTCAACAAAATAACAGGAGCAGGAGTGAGTGACAAGACACATGCATGGGCCTCATTACGACTCAGGCGGTAAGGGTTTTACGGCGGCGTAAACAGCGCCGACCCTTACCGCCTGATTCCGAGGTCCCTTAGCGCCATGGAGGTTTTAACACCTGCTTTCAGCAGGTGTTAAAATCCATGGCGCTAAGGGACCTTGATGTTAATTACGCCACCGTAATTTACGGTGGCTTAATTAACGCCTTCCCCACTCCCATTATGCCCTATGGGGCAAAATGGGAATGGGGAAGGGAAAATGGGGATTTACCGCCCCGCCAAGGTTGGAATGGGGCGGTAAATCCGCCAACCACCATGGCGTAAACGTAGTTTACGCCATGGTGGTAAAGTCACGGCCCAGGCGGTAACTTACCGCCTGGGTCGTAATGACCCTTTCATGACTTCTCAGAAAGTGACACAAGATAACATTTGACCATGATGATTTCACAAAAATCCTATGAAACCACTTTTGATTCCATGAAAATCACAAAGAATGAGATAGAAAATAATGCTCCTGCTTTCAGTTACCAGGGCCCTGACTTCATCCCCAGGACATACTTTCAGGTGTCTTTTGGGAGGAAGAGAGTCCCATAAAATGAAAAGTCAGACCTTCATGGGTTTGAAACATTCGCCAACTCTGAGGTTTTGGGCTAGCAGGCCAATCAGCCCGAGCCGGCCTATTTAATAGTGAGGGATAATGGAACTTGCAGTCCAAAATGTGTAGCGAGCATCAGGTTGCTTATCCTTGGCTTAAAGCATGCTACATTTAGGCCACACTGCTTTTAGGAAAAAAATCAACTTTCTCCAGGTTAGACTTGGTACATATTTATTTAGAGAAATAAATGTGTCAAGACGGCCTAGAAGTTGTATGTGAAAAATTGGATATGGTTTAAATAGTGATAATGAAACAAAAAATGTACTTCAAAAGTATTCTTATTTTAACAAAATTAACCAGACAAATTACAATTAAAGATACCTATTATTTTATATGGAATTTATAATATGTCTATAGACAAGTGTTTTGAGGCACAAAGCTGCTTTTTCACTTCTTTCAAAGTTCTGAAATTATCTGTAAAGCTTTCCCCGTATCTTGGGTAAGCACACAGTGAAAATATTGTATTCATGGCTAACCTCAACCTGCTTTGCAACTTGCCTTAGAAGACATTGGCCCTCAATCGGACTCCGGCGCTAAACCATGGTGCTATTAGCAGCATGGTCCATGCCGGAGTCCGCCATGGAGAAAGGGGGAATTACCACCCCATTCCAAGGTTGGCGGGCGGTAATTCCCCCTTTCTCCATGGCCCTTCCCCATTCCCATTTTTGCACCATAGGGCTCAATGGGAATGGGGAAGGCGTCAATTACGGTACTGCAAATTGCGGTACCGTAATTGCCATCAAGGTCCCTTTGCGGGTCTCTACTTTAAACGGCTGGTCCAGACCAGCCGTTAAGGTCGGGAGCCGCAAAGGGACCTCGTAGTAAGGCGTTAAGGGGTTAACGATGCAGCAGCCTTTTACGGCGCCATTAACCCCTTAACGCCGGGGTCGTAATGACCCCCATTGTATATCGACTTCATAATCGGAGTACGTCACAGATTGTTTTAGAATCTGCATCTGGATATTGAGACAAAGTGCCCAACCTGTACATGGGTTCCTCTAGTTGATGGCCAAGGGGGTCACATATGTCCTGAAGCTAGGCAACAATGAACTTAGGGGTGGATAGGTGGGGTGGAATGAGAGGATTCACGGTTTTCCCTACTTGGCCCTCATCTTGAATTAGGTGACAATCAGATGGTGCCAACTGGGGAAGTGGTCTTTTTAAGGGGAACAACCCCATCACCTGGGAAGAATAGACCATATAGGAATAGAGAAATCAGGATCACTCTAAACCCAAAACAAAGTGCTTTAGCTTATTAAATTGCAATCCAACAGATAGAGCAGTGCATGCATAACGTGACCGACTTGTGGAGGTGCAGGAATCCCTTATAAACCTACAGGGGGAACCAGTGTGACCTGAATTAGTATGGAGAACTCAACAGTCAGACAGCTGTTCATGACAGAAGACCTCCACTCCCATACAGCTAAGTGCAGACAGGCTAAGGGAGTTCACCCTGGGGGAAGGATTAGGGTGCAACAACCAGAGAGAGCATCACCCAGAGGGGGGACTAGCCATCCTCACATCCTATCATAAATGAAAGCCATTCTGCAAAGTATGCGAAGTGTGCCCACAGGGCATTCCGTAGACCATCTGCCTAAATTTCCCTTAGAATAGAGAGAAGATGGAAGGCAGAGCCAGGGTGTGGCAGGCAGAGGGAATACTGACCAAGGGGGAGGTCAAGCTGGTCCCAACTCCCACAAGTCTGTAAGCAATTCCCAGGGAAAGAGTCTGACAGCCAATCCCTACCCTGGCTAACACACTGAGTCCCCTTTCACCAGAGAGAGAAAGAGGCTGGAAGATGCAATCAAAGACCTCTAAAAGCCCACCAGCTCAGTTTGGCAGAGAGGTTGTTTGAGGTAGCAGCTGGAGACCTTAGAGTTAGTATAGAAGCCAATTTGGAGAAATTTGTAGGAGAAAGCTAGACATGGTGAAAGGCCCACACGGTTTGAATGAGGGTCTAAAGGCTGGAGCGCGCTGGACCTGGGAGTTGGAGAAGTGACTCAGGGGATAAGGGCACAAAGTTCAGAGAGATGGAGCAGTGGCAACGAAAGAGGGTGAGAATACCCAGCAAGGTGAAAGAGCAAGGTGAAGAAGGTGACTAGAGTGTTGAGTGAAAATCAAAGGGTGAAGGTTTTTTGGGGTTACCCGAAGCACTACTCCATAAACTTCAGATAATTGAAGATTCATCCGGTGAGGCTTCATTTAGGGCACAGTGTGCATGCCTCACCAGCCTGGAGTTCACTTTACTGGCTTCCAAGTGAACAAAGGATCAATCAAGTTCATAGCCCTGTGCCTGTTAAACAAAGCGTATTACAATTTCACACCCATTCTTTTGTTGATGGGGCGGTCAGGCGTTTTCAGTCCAGCCCTTAAGTCTCAGGAATACCTTGCCAAGTAGTCTCTGCCTTACAGAACACTTAATGTAATTCAGACAAAAATTGAAAAATTTCCTCAATAGGGCTGTTTTGGTATATGGTTTCTGGGTATTGTGTTTCTCTTTCTTGTTCAGCTTCAGGATGCCTTTTCAAGGTATTGTATGTACTGTGTAAGTCTTCCACCATACCATATCAGATGAGTTTGGTGCTCAGAGGAGAAATGAAGGTGCCCAGAGGCGTGAGGAAACAGGGTGGATAAGTCACCACAGTAAGCAGATAGGACTCACTGATCAGTCAGCTTCAGCACTTCAAGGCCAGTGAATGACACTTAACATACCATAGCATCTCTCATCCTCTTGTAGAAGGTACCTTGTTTGGTTATCAATTTCTAAACAGATTTAAAAAATCACAAAAATTAAGGCAATTCTACTTGTGTTTTTTAAGGGTTTGTGAAGTGTCTCTAAGTGTATGTTCTGTCCAAATCATAATTTTCTTTGTTGCCGGCAGAGTGCCTTTGCTGGGAGTGTTTTTTTGAGCAAATTTGGTTTGAATTAAGGTGCAATATAAAACAATTCTAAAAAATGTAATTCATTTGTATATTTCAGGATTTAATGAAATCACTCCTGGTTTTTAATGAATTAGTTTGTGAACACCCAAATCACCACTTCTTTGCTGTTAGGAAATGAGCCCAGGATGAGTGTTTGTTTTGGCGCATATAACTTGTGTTTCAATCCAACGATCTCCCTTTTGTCCATGATGCCTGTCCTGCTTCTGCGACACAGTGCATGCACTTCTCGGTGATTCAGTGCGAACTACTAGACCACTCCCATGGATTCTGACTGTACTATCTAGCTTATCAGGCCCACGCATCATACATTTCCTTCCCTCTTACCCTCGTGGCATAGGATCAACAGGACACACACACCCAAGTCTTAAAGTTCAAAATGTTTATAAACTTTTTCTGGAAGGATGTATTTATTACCTATCAGATCAACTGAAATCCAACTAGAAATAAAGGAATTACCCAATCTGATCGTTTTCAATTGATCGTATATGGTACTTCTGGCCGAATTCGGCCAGTACCATTCCATCGATTGGAAATGATCAGATTGGGGATCACTACCAAACATGGAGAATAGCGGGTTGCAGGGGTGTCCCCCACTCCCCATGTTTGGTAATGATGGCCTTCATTGGGGGTTGTGGGGGTGCCACCCGCTTCCGGAGGTTTGGAGGTGTGCGACGGGAAGAAAAAAAAACGAAGAAAAGCAGACCCTGCAGCGTTGGATCCAACCCATGTAGGGTCAGAAGATAAGCAGAGACCAAAAAGGTAGTAGGGGGTGGGTGTGGGGCTTTATTGAGGGCTGTGGGTCGTTTAAGTTTAGCCGGATTTGGCCATTGCAAAATTATCTTTGCCGCAAAATTGACCGCAGTCAATTCAGCCGCAAAGAATTCTGCCACGGCCAAATAGTATGCATCAGAAATAAACTGAGCGACAATGCTAAAGGTGTACTTTTGGGTTTACAGGTATTCCCCAGGATATTCTACGTATGCTTATTGTTGTTTTCACATAGTTTTTGATATCCTTGAGGAAGTGTTCCATTTGACTAATTATGCAATAATCCCGCATTATGTGGGTTTCACCGGTCCATAACGAACCAGGGCCCTTTGCTCGGCCCTTAACGCCAGGAGTATTGCTATTAGCACCAGTGGCAAACCCACGAGGTGCTAGTAGCATTTGAATAAAGGAAACACCCCATCGGCGCTGCTTCCTTCGCAGCAGCGGCCAGGGAGAGTCAGGAGGAGCCCCTCTTCATTTCCATGGCTTACCAGGAAAGGAAAGCTGATGGAGCATAGCAGGCTGAGGAACAATGTGGAGGAGTCCATTTAAGGTAAGTTGGGAGCGAAGGGTGCAGTGTTAAGGGGCTGGATTTGAGGGGGAAGGAAGAAGCAGAGGAGAGGAAATAGTAGGGCTGGGAGAGGGTGGGTGTAGAGAACACTTGGTTGCTGCGAAACCAGGCTTGCAACAGTAGATTCAGCCCAGGTTAGGAGCAACCTGATTGGCTCCTGCACCGGATGAGGATGCTGATATGGAATATAGAAGGCACAGCGAGGATGATTGGGGAAGAACCAATTAATAACTATGTGAATAAAACAAATCTTCACCTCAACAATACTAATCTAAATAATATAACACTTAGCATTCCAGGTGATTAAGCAGCCTTCTTGATCTTGGCAGTCCTATGCATATAGTCCCCTGCTTTCATCTCCATACTGCTCAGGATATGTCTCCTCAGTCCAAGGTATATAGCAAGATGTATGACACTTGGCTGTCAAAGACATATAGCAAACTGGCTGGCTCTTGAACCTCCAAGGCACGGAGTGTTTTGCTTGCTTCTTGGAAATATGCCACCCTAAAAGTACTGCTGCACCCCTGCTGAGTGTAATTGGCATGGCTAGATATTCTCATTTACTAGCTATGGGTTGCCATTCAGGATAAATGTCAATACCTTTTAAGACATTCTTTCGTACACGTATTCCTTCCATATTTAATAGGATTTGTGCCAGTCTATGATATTTGAAAGTTTCAGCCACAGGGTGCCACTAGCCAACTAATGGCCAGTAAACAATTTAGGGGTCGATTCATGGAACAAAAGTGCGCCGAAAATCCCAGCGCAAGCAGGCGCAAGGAAGCGCAAGCTGGAGAAAGCAAGCGCACGCGTGCAAATCAATGAAGACGCTGCGCTACTTTGCCACTGGTTGTGCGCCAAATCCGTGCATGGCGCACGCTGGCGCAAACGTCTCCAAACAGCGTGCGCTAAGCGCACAGCGAAAGCGCACATAACGCAGCGCACACAACTAAAGTGGGAGGAACAATGGGCGTAACACGCGGAATGGGGAATAACGTGTGAAAAAGAAGGCGTAACTGGGGAAGTACTGCAGGGAACTACACGGAACGCCCACACGCACGCGAACAACCCGTATTCATGGATTCGAATACGGGAAACCCACGCACGGCAAAAGACATGCACAGGCGTCAACGCGTCCGCCACACGACGGCAGGCAGAAGCGTCCCTGCGCACAGCATAAAAGTGCACACAAACAACAAACACGTACATACAACTACGATGAAATGCCCCATTTGTCGCAGCACTGATCATGGGACACCGCAGGAGGAGGAGAATAGCCAGGGTATGCATTTTTTCACCACAGACAAGCCTTTTTGGGATGCCTGATGACCAGGTATATGGCAGGTATAGGTTTCCACCCCATATCATCCTAGACCTGGTCAGGGAGTGCGAAGATGACCTAACATCCCCCACCCTCTGCTCCCAAGCATTGAGTCCCTTGGAGAAGGTGCTCAATGGCCTGCATTTTTTGGCCACAGGGTCTTTTTAGCGGACTACTGCCATAGTGCGGGTGGTCTCACAGGCCACGCAGTCACGCTGCCTACACCAGGTCTTGGCATTCATGGAAGTGCGCCCCTCAGTCCGCAGGCACATATTCATGCCCAGAACACCCACAGAAAGGCAGGCCGTTGTCCAGGACTTTTACAGGGTGGCACACTTCCCCAAAGTGCTCGGTGCCATAGATTGCACCCATGTGGCCCTAAGTCCACCTAGGGCCACTGAGTACATCTACCGAAACCGCGAGCACTGGCATTCCATCAATGTACAGGTGGTATGCGATGCAAAGGGAATCTTCACCTCTGTCTATGCAAACTACCCTGGCTCCACCCATGACAGTTTCATATACAGAATGTCCGCCCTGAGCCGGGCCCTGGAAGCTGGGCAGCATGGCGACACATGGCTCCTAGGTGAGTACAAATGCCCGTGCACATGCATGTATGTCACACACGCACACACAACACGCACACACAAATAAACAAACCCAAATAATCACAACCATTATCACCTCTCCAGGGGACAGTGCCTACCCTCTGAGCAACCACATGATGACGCCAATCCGGAACCCCACCACACCACCCCAGGTAAGATACAATGCGGCCCATATTGCAACCAGGGCCATAGTGGAGCGCACATTTGGAGTGCTCAAGTCACGCTTCCGCTCCCTTGACCGCTCTGGCGGGCTGCTACTCCATGCACCCCCAGTAGTGTGCAGGATCATTGTGGCAGCATGTGTCCTGCACAATGTTGTAAAATGGCAGGGTGTACCGGTGGACATGGTGGTGCCCCCACATCCCCAACCACAGGCACAGGCGCTGCCCATGGGAGGGGATAGGGCACGTGGCAAGGAAGCCCGGACCCAGCTTGTGGCCAGATTTTTCACCTAAACTCCCAACCCTGCGGAGTGCACACAGGCCTGGCACATGCCAGGTGACAATCGATGATGACAAAGAGACAGTCAACTATCACAACCTTACCACCCTGAGATTGTTGCCATGGAATTGCCACATTGTGTGCATCCCTAGCTACTTAAACACAAGCAATCCTGTGTGACCAAAAGGCACACATGCAAGGTGTGAATCACACAGACCTGCAAAACAGGCCATGACTATCACTGGTATGTCACTCAAACCCTCCCAAACCACAACATGACATGGCAAGCAATTGTCATACACCAACACAGTACCAAAAAGGTACACATTGCCATGTGAAAAATGTAAATGGGCATCAGACAATGATGCCTGACATGGAATCAGATGAAATGACTGACCAACAACCTCCCACCAAAAATAAGTCATACCCAAATGCATTCCAAAAGTTGTATTTTAAACATAACAATGAATGCCTGTCCACATGCACAATGTGCATTGCAAATTCAACACTGCAGCTACTGTGTGCCGTGTCCACCTCCTGCAACACACTGCTCAGCGCACAGCACAGTGAACAGCCATTGTGTGTGATGCACACCCTGAGCATCACATCTAAGCGACACACTGAATAAAAAAACCAAAATAGGCATGTACAGGATCCACAAATGGTTATAGAACATGTGTTGCAGGGACACAGTGGGCACCAGAAGGCAAACAGGGTGTACATGTGGACATGTAAGGGTGGTTGTACATGTAGTGGATCATAGTGCAAGTGTGTGGGTCAGTAGGGACATGCACTCAACATATGCATGTGAAATCAAGTGACCATCAGTGTCCTCTACACATCACACGTGAACATTCACCATGTTTATACCCCAGCATGTAAAATCACAACTAACCACTCACACCTGAAAGGTAAACACAACACATGAACAGGTATTGATCAGCAGAATACATCATGTAAATAGGAAAGCACAATTACAATTTCAGGGTGCCCATCACACTGCAGGGCAAGGCAACTATCAACAACAAAACACCCCCCCTCCCTCACAAATCACTATGACCCACTGAACAACTGCATCTGGGTTATTCATCCGACATCCTTGAATTCTACCTGGCCACAGGATCACCCTTCCCCTTTGTCACCATCTCCCACCTTGTGTGTAAAAAGTTGCCAGCACCCTCAGAATTTGCAAAAGCACAAAATCCAACAGAACTCAAAGCAGGACAACACAGAAGCCAAGCAAATAGCATGCAGGCAGTAAAACAAACCAGAACAGCCTCCAGTAGATGACTTGAAGTAGCAGTACGCCACAAAGGCCAAGTACTACCACAATGATGTTAACAACCAAGGTAGCACAGTAAAACAATGTCACAACAGGATCTGAACCATGTGTGGCACATAACATAGAATGATGCACCACGAACGGATGTCTACTGTCACAGCTCCCGTGTACAGGCGCAGGAGTGGCACGAAACAACCACCCCCACTGTGGTCTGGGTGCCTGCAAGGTCTAACTCACACAGGCCTCTGAGACCCTGGTGGGGAAGGAGGGTCAGGGATATGCAGTCGGGACAGGCATTGTCATACTGGATAACCGGAATGAGGGGCAGGAGTGGGGAGTAGGATTGACACAGGAAAGTAGGGAATGCACCAAAATGTAGTACACACATTAACACATACACAATTAGATCAAACGTGTTCACATGCACATAGCACCAAATTACTCAAATGTAAGTCAAAGAGAAACTTATCTCTGGGGCTCTGGGGTGAGTGCTGGCCTCCTGCCTGCGCACTCTCAGGTCCGGTAACAGGAGCATTTCAATTCTGCAAAGAGAGCCACCGTTAATAATCTGTGCATGCCCAAAACACACAAACACACCACCAAATATGCCCCAAGGTAACAAAATACACTACAAACAGACAAACATGTGTGGATGCTTCATACCCATACATAACATTACCCCTCTGATGGTTCATACACAGTCAATGCAGTAAGTCAGGCACCGGTGGGTGCGTGGCAAATGGAACACCAATGTGTCACGATTCACACAACATGCAATGTTCCCTGTGTAAGCAGACAGACGCATATAGCAAGGTCTGACTTCAGAACAAGTCCTGTACCACCATGACCAAAATAAAGTAGCTAGTGCATGTATCAATTTCTACTTGGAAATTAAATGCACTGCACCCGAGTCTGTCCCTTGCTGTCTGCCCCTGTGAGCTGCTTCATTCCATGTCTCAGAATGCTACATGGCTAATACAACTGCCTCAATGGACCATGGTGGACCGGAGGGTATGTGCCACTGCCCCTGCAGGTGCCCCAGACAACTTTCACATCAACTAGCCATCAGTCCACTAACACATCTGAGCTGTATTGTGCGCTTCTACACCAATATTTGTCCAAGTTCACAGTCAGTGCTGCTACTAAGCATGCATGTTCAACTGGCCAGGTGGAAGGTTTGCTGTGTTGTGACCCCGCTGTGCTGCTCAACTTGCCTGGAGTCCCTTGAAACACGTCATCGATTTTCAGATGTATGATCGCAATCCCTGTGCCTCTGCTTGCGCACACATGCACATGTCGGCAGCACCAAACGTGTCCTGATTCCAGACATCCAATGGCCCATGTCTGCTGGAAAAAGTGGTCTTGAGGCTCAACCCCCTGCAGAAAGTGCATGAAACACATTATTAATGCTTAATATTCATCTGTGTGTGTCTCTTCAGGCATTACATGACTGGACTATGTCAGAGACGTACATCAGAAATCACACCATCAGTCCATCTTTCACAGCAACAGTGTGCAACACACTATCTACGGCATGATTTGCAACAAGCACATGTTCATTAAAGATAAGAAACATACTACACAATGCATAGCAATGAATGTACACATGAATCATTAAACACCCCATCTAGCAAAAGAAGAACAGTGGACAATTACACCCCAATCATCCCCACTAGGGGTGTTAACACAAATTCCACAGCAGCAGACATGCCACAGATATGACAGTCCATTGCCTTTGTGTAATAGGCTGTTACACCGAACCATCCTTGCGAGCCCATGGATAAGGGAAGCAGGAGTGGCATATGTGAGTCAAGGACCCCAAGCAACAAACACATACACAAGACACGCTTGAAGGGCCCAGCTGGAACAGACAGTGGATGCTTTCAAAAGCCACAAAGCACCACACCGTGCCATGAAAGCTCAATAGGCTAGCAATTTTAAACTATATTAACTAATTACACTAACTATGAAAAACCTACTTTACCTATTTAAACTATCAAACAGAAACTTAACTAACTAAACTAAAAGAAAAATCAAAAATGGCCACATATGACCCGGGGGGGGCACCCAGGAGGGGGGAGGTACAGGGTGCTGCTCAACACCCACATGCAATGATGCTGAGGAAAAAAAAACTCCATGGGATCAACGCCTGCACAGCCCGACCTATGTGGGAGATAGATTGTCGTCCGAGTCTGGCTCTTCCTGGAAAGGAGGCCGTGGCACAGGAGCATGACCACGCCTAGCCGCAGCTTGCCCCTCGTCGGCAGCAGGTCTGCCGGATGGGTGAGCCTGGTTCTGTGTGGTGATGACATGTAGGTCTGCATGCAGAACCTCCCGTGATACACGTGCTTCCTCTTGCAAGGTAGCACGTGTAACACGGAGTTCCTCTTGCAAGGCCTGGCTTGACAACCGCTGCACCTCCCGGCAAGCATGTAGCTCAGCCGAGATGGTACGCTCAAGCTGTGCAAACCTCTCCTCTGCCCGCTCCCTCTGGGACATCAAAAGGACACCCAGAGTGGATCCGAGGGAAGCATACTCCTCCCTCAGGGCCTCCATGTGTGCCTCTGCGTGAGCAGCAATTGCTTCACGCAGAGACAACATTTCAGTCTGGCGTGCCCTGTCTGAGGCTGCCATGCCCAGCCTGAGCGAGCGGGCCGTGGACCATGCCGCCTGCTGCTGGAGAAGCACCTGCCTAGCAGGGGGAGCACAGATCGGGCCACACGCTCCAAGCTCTCAGCAATGTTCTCCATTGCTGCCCCCTCGCATTCAGAATTGGCAGCCATGTCTTGCTCCCACTCAATATACAGTGGTTGCGCACTGCGACCGCGTTGCTGGGCTTGACCCCTGCGGGACCCAAGGACTGGGTGTCCTCGTTGTGTTGGCACCGCCAGCGGCTGCACGACTACATGCCCCCGTCGACGTGATGTCCCAGGCACATCAGTGACTGGTGTGGAGGGTGACCCTGCGTCCTGATCCACCACGGGTGGAGGTTCCAAGGCTGTCTGACACCTCAGTGCAGGTGTCGCGGACATAGGAGTGTCCACATAAGAATCACTCACCCCTGACATATGGACCTGATGCTCATCCAACTCGACATGGTTGTCCGAGTGTTCATCAGAGCTGGACTCATAGGCAGCCAGAGACAAGATGGACTGTAGCACTTGGTGGTTTTCGTGGCCTACCACCCCACGACCCCCACTTGTGCTAGGTTGACATAGTGATAACAACCCTGTGCCTGGCATGACAACACCATCCTCCGGCTCCATTGCGTCATCACCTGAAAAATAGAGAGGAAAAAGGTCACTACACATGTTAGAAGCACACTACACACACACACCGACACCAAACACATCAGGCAGACATGTGACACACAAAATAGAACCTGGCATGCATGCAGGGTAAACTTGAAATTGCTTCTGTGATTAGACCTGTGGAAAGGTGGCAGTGTGCACTGAAGTGGGTCTATGCAGTGCAGCAAATATGTATGTTACTCACTATCTACATGTACAAGGACTTCATGGTGTGTGTCAGAAAATGTGAAGGCAGTGCAAGGTCAACTTCAGGCATCACGTGCAATGTGTAGCATATCTACAAGCAAACCACCCCTCCCCCCAAGTGCAAAAGCAGGGATGCCTAGTATGGTATCAAAAGGCTGACCATAGACCTGTGTATTGACAGACAGTGTTGACTAGCATCAACAGCATCATGTGAGTCAAGTGCCAACACAGCAAATGATGATGGGACAGTAAGCAGGACACATGATGAAACCTCTGGAGTACACCCACGTGTGAAGAAGACACTACACCAGTTGGACAGAGTCATTGGCCATTAAACAGGCTGAGGCCTGTGACCCACACAGATTGTCAGACCCTAAACATGTGTGCAACGCAGTACTGAGCCACATGTGTGAAATGCACATGGAGCATGAATGGGCACTCATGTCCCTGCGGAGCATCTGACCTCTGCACAGTCCAAGTGAGACCCTGCATCAAGTACTAAGGATGTACCTCAATGGATATGTCTGGCAGATTGGCCGCTGGATCTTAGAATCCACAGGAGGCATGATCAGGGAAGTAACCAAGGGCAATATTGTAGCAGACCAGTGCTAAAATGGAATTGGGGTGCAGAGCAGGGGGTTGAGGGGCAAGGGAGCATGCCTACATTGGCTACCCCCTTGCAGGCAGAGGACACATGCACGTCAGTCATGCTATGCATAGTTCCTGGTCTGAGAGGAAGGTCACCCCATGCTACATGCAGAAGTGCCAGTGAGCTGGAACATGGACCGGAGGGGCATACTGGTAACCATCATGTGACTAGGGTGCAAAAGTGGTGATGTGGACAGTCCCCATCTGCTCCACATGTCCACCATCCAGCAGAGTGGACATGCATCAGGGAAGCATTGCATTACTCGCACATCATAACCATGTACACGTGACATGTAGTGGCAGTCATGCGCAACACATCACACAAGTAAAACACACATGTCCTCGGCAAACACGCATCAACACTCACTGGACTGCACATCAAAGTCCGGCATCTCTCCCACTCCTTCGACCAATTCAGATGGTATGAACTCCGCAACGAGTGACTCATGCAGAGTGAGGTCTTCCTCCTCCGGTGCAGGCCCACCAGCAGTTACCAGAGTCAAGTTGTAATTTGAGGCATGCTTAGCCTTAGCGCTGCATTTGAGGTCATTCCAACACTTTTTGCACTCTTGCGCTGTGCGCACCTCATGGCCGAATGCACTCACATGTTCTGCAACTTGCTTCCAGTGGGTATCACGGTGGGCAGCCGTAGTCTAACAATTAGCACCCACTAGTATGTCACGGCTGTGTTTCCGCACGTAGCCCACGAGGAAGTCTTCCTCGACGTGCAGGAGGTTGTGGCTGAGTGTGGGGTCCCAGCCTGTACTGCAGGTGCAACCTTCCTCCTCTTGGATTGTGGCACAGACCCTGGCTGGCTAATGCTGCCCTGATCAGTATGGCAGGTGGGTTCGGTGGATTGAGCCAAGGGAGTGGCAGGTGGAGGGACGACCAAAGGCCTGACTTGTGCCAGTGGCAGCTGGGTGCCCTCTAATGGACCCTGCGCAGCAACATCCGCTGTGGCAGGGTCATTGACCGCAACTGTTCTGGTTGGTAGACTCACAACCAGGGTGTTGGTGGGTGCATCAGCCCCTGCACTTGCCAACACCCGGCTGTTCGGGGCAGCAGATGACATAACTGCCCCAGGGACACGTGTCTTGGTCAGGGCAGCCCTGTGTGCCCCTACGGTTTCCCTCCTGGCCTGTTGGAAATCATTCAAGTGCCAATGCAGCCTGCACTGGCAGACCCTGAGCCTGGGTGGTGGTGTCCACTACCCTTGGGCCCGTGGAAGTCGATGAAACAGACTGCCGGGTCACACGGGCACCAGTGCCAGATGCAGAAGCTGCATCTCCCGGAACCACAGGGGGTGGTGGCATGACTGCACCGACACATGGCACAACATTGTGCTCAAGTGGCGCACCCCTGCCTCTTCCCCCTCAGCGGCCACCCTGGACACCCTGGAGTCCCCCTACTCCCTGGTCAACCTGGCCATGTCCCCGACCACGCCTGCTAAGAGGAGGAAGCCCAGCTGAGGCGCCCCTCACCTTTGGTGGCCTCCCAACCATGGCACGGATGTAGCAGTGCCGGCACAGATGGAGTAGTGCCAATGGGAGGTGTACACCACAATTGACCTGGGCAATTGGGGTGAAGAGGGTGGGATGCAAGATGTTAACAGCCCCCCTGCACCTGCAAGGCTGTATGTGACCCCGGTGATGTAGTGACGGGTCACGCAATGCTCAGGCACCCCAAAACTGCAGTAAAACCGTGCACGCAACCCTGCAGCCTACGTGCATGGAATCAATCTCCCGCAGTACGCGGTGGCACCCAGTAACACGAAAAACGCGTACGCGTGGGAAACGCAGGCTACTATGACCTCAAAAACGGGTGCGATACACAGGGGCACCCGCAGTGGGAAAAATAGCGTGCGTGACTCACCGTCTGACTAGCGCGATGCAGAAAAACACGTGTAGCCAATACCCCCGCCAAAAGTAGAGATACGTCCTTGAAAGCTGTGAAGTTTTGATGGTGCACGAAACAACACGAAGCAGGAACACACGTCGGTCTCCACGAAAGGCACGTACAGCGAACTGCTGGCTCTGCTCACCTTTAACCAGTGCTGAGGGAAACACCCGTGCGCGTCACGTCACTTACGCGCGTATGCCCTTTCCTCGGATTACATGCATTCACACGCGGACGTGCAGTTTTTTCACGTGCGCTGAACCGCTATGCCCACGTCAGGAGGGAAACGCCCACACGCGTAACGTCACAGAAGCGCTTACGCGCTAAGGGCCTTTGGTCCAATGAAATCGCGTACGTGTGCTGACGCGCTTACGTGCTAAGGGCCTTTCCTCCAATTACACGCTGACGCACAATTTTTTCACATGCCAAATCACTCCATATCAAGCTGGCCACGCAATAACACACGGAAGACCACGCTTCTGCCCAGAAGGCCAAATTACTGCCCCCCAGAGCCCCGAGCACGCTCCCACCTGCTGCTGCCTGCCTCCCTGCTGCCCACGTGCCCTGCTATTTGGTGCCTGCACGTCAGCCAGAGTTCCAGTTGCTGTGTCCACCCCTGCTGGAACAGAAGACTCCCGACTGGGATACCATCGCTCCACAGCCCAGCCCCAGGACCCAGTTGCCCACCCACGCCTGCCTCGGGGGTCGCCATGTTGGGGCAAACACCATCTGAGATCACTGGTGACCCCCAGCCAGAGAGACAAAGGGCCACCAGCTTCAGTGTGAAGGAAGTTGGTGTCCTGGTGGACCATGTCCTGGGGCATTTTGATGCCCTCTTTGGAACATCACGCGCCAACAAGGAAGTATGGGAGAGGATCTGGGACGAGGTAGTGGTTGCCATCAACGCGGAGGGGGGGGGCAACCCGTGACATCAAGCACGTCAAGAAGCGCAGGGAGGACTTGAGGTCCAGGACCCTCTACAAGGCCCAGCGCCTCGCGGAGGGGGGCCGGGTCAGCATGAGTGACATCCAGATGAGGGTCATGGAACGTGTAGGCCCAGCACTCCAAGCCCAGATCCTGCAGAGGAAGACCCGTCTGGAGTTGAGCGGTAAGTGGCCAAGCATTGGTGTGTGAGACAGGGCATGTTGCAATGTGCTGGTAGTCTGATACTTGCCTGTATGTGTGACATAGGCCATGTATGGATGTGTGTATGCAGGGACATCATGGTCATGCATGTGAGACCAGTAATGTGTGAACCACATGGTTGGTGCATGAGTTACAATGCAACATGGGTAACTGTATGGCAAATGCACACATGAAAGCATGCCAGTGTCTGTTCTTGCACATGGTGGGGGTGTGAGGGATGGGTGCTGCTGTCATGTACATGTATGGTGCACATGTGTGTGTGTCTGAGAAGTATGTGTGTGACTTTGGCACGCCATGGATTCATGACACATGTCTGTGATGATGTGTACATTCACTCATGCAGTGCAGTCACCGTTGTATGCACTGTGTCTATCCACTGTGTCTGTGGTGTGCAAGGCATGATACATGACCCTCCGGTGATGTGTGTGCATGGGATCAGTGTGAGCCATGATGCATGTGAGTTTGAATGCAAGATTTTGGTTAATAGAGGCCCTTGTACATGGATGCTGATGTTGATTGCATGCGTCGTGCCTGTTCATGCATGTGTGTTGCATGCATTCACCCATGTGTTGTGGAGGGACAGGATGGAAGTGACGTTAGACACTGCAACTCATGTGTTCTTGCTTCCTGTCTAGGGGAAAGTTGTACTGTACCCTGATGCTTGTGTTCTATGTCTCCCTCTACGCAGCGTCAAGTGAAGAAGAGGGCGGAGACGGCGCTGTGGAGCCAAGTGGCGGGGATGCCTCCACCGGGCGGCCACGCAAGGCCCAGCGACCATCCCAGGACTTGCCATCATCTGGGAGCAAGGGGGTTGGTGCCGCGTCTGCCACTACGGCTGTGGCGGAAGGGCCGGGTGAGCCCCCACAGGGGCTTGCAATGGCGGAAGACGGTAAGGAGACATCCAGGTTGGTGGTCTCCACAGATTAGGAGGAGCCCGCTACTGAGCCGCACATGGGGCCTGGTGGGGGTAGTACCACTGGTGCAAGTGGTGCAGTCCAGGGCCAGGGTCAGGAGGCAGCACAGGTCCCCGCGGAGGGGCCTGTGCATGTCCCTGTCCTTGACCCTGTGACTGCACCACCATGCACCAGCAGGGATGCCCCGTCTCAGGCCCGTCCGCAGGTAGGGGAGAGTGCCATGTCATCTGCCTCTCCACTACCTGTGGATGAGGGGTCCCATGAACGTATGGGCTCCGTCCTGATTGGTGTCGCGTTGCGCACGCGTGACATTCGTGATGACGTGCGTTCTTCCTGGGCAGAGAACGCATGCCTTCACGAAGAGCAGCGTTGCGACGTGGCACTGTTGGGAGGGGCCCTGGTTGGTGGGTTCCTACATGTGACGCGCACTCTGGCGGACCTCTCCTCCTCTGTGGAGACTATGCGCCAGTCGTTCTCCCTGCCATCTTCCGGCCCAGATTCCACCAGGGCCCCCTGTGGACCTGGCCTGACCAACACAGCCAGCTTGGTGGAGATCCCATCCCTGCAACAGTTGGGAGTCGGCGGTCCAGCAGGGGTGGACACCACAACTGGAGACCAGCTGATGGAGGATGTGCAGGCATCATCGGACAGGGTAGATGGACAGCAGCAGGAGCAGGCTCTAGGTGGGAGCAATGATGGCTCAGAGCCATCGACAATATGGGGGCAGGCATCGGCCAGAGGGCAGGAGGACCCTGGAATGGATGTGTCTTCCGTGTGGCTGCGGTTGGTCCAGCGTATAGGTGCGGAGCGGCGGCGGGCGGAAGAGGCGCAGCTCACCATGGTCAGGGCGGAGTTCTCCATGCGTCGGGCATTGAGGCGGGCAGAGTGCCTCGACGTGACTCGCAGTGAGTTGGAACAGGCCATGAGTGCCTCCCTGCGAGACCTCGGGGCCAGGACAGAAGCCCGCCTCCAGCAAATAGACATGGAGTTCGATGATGCCCTGGCCGAAAACATCAATGAGTGAGCCGCAGGACTTGCCAGTCGCCATTGTAAATAGTTTATAGTGTTAGGTTTCCTTTTTTTTTTTATTTTGGGGCTTTTGGACTATGCCCCACACTTTTGTAAATAGTTTTTTGTTAGGTAGGTTATTAGATAGGTTTCATTTGTTTCGTTGGGCTCATGGACCCTTGAAAATTGTATTGTACACAGTTGGACGTTGGATTTATTTGGACATTTTAATTTCATTTCATCATGGATCAATGGATTTACCTTTTTGCGTTTCATTTGGATTTGGTTTGGTGGACAGAGAGTTTTGGCCATTTTTCTTTTGGATTACTTGGATTTTTTTGAGGATTTTTTAAATTTTTATTTCGACATGCATTTCATTTCATGTTTGCCATTATTTTATGCTTTAAGTACTTTCAATTGGTTTTCATGTTAATACATTTTGATCTTTTACTTCAATGTGTGTGATTCATTCATTGGGTTCATACATGTTGACATGTGGGTTTACTCAATCAATGGCAACCTGTGTGTGACGGACATGTGTTGATGTACATAGTTGACTTTTGTTTTGTGTCATGAGATGGGCATGTCACTGCTGGATGGGTGAGTGGGTGGGGGGACATAAGTGGGACATGAGTGGGGGCCTGCTGGCAGGTGCCCCTCACTGCTGGGGGGTGGGGGTGCAGGGGGACATATGTGGGACATGAGTGGGGGCCTGCCGGCAGGTGCCCCTCACTGCTGGGGGGTGGGAGTGCAGGGGGACATGTGTGGGGGCCTGCTGGCAGGCGCCCCTCACTGCTGGGGGGTGGGGGTGCTGGGGGACATGTGTGAGACATGAGTGGGGGCCTGCTGGCAGGTGCCCCTCACTGCTGGGCGGTGGGGGTGCAGGGGGACATGTGTGTGGGACTGTTGGCAGGTGCCCCTCACTGCTGGGGGGTGGGGGTACAGGGGGACATGTGTGGGACATGAGTGGGGGTCTGCTGGCAGGTGCCCCTCACTGCTGGGGGATGGGGGTGCAGGGGGACATGTGTGGGGGCCTGCTGGCAGGTGCCCCTCACTGCTGGGGGGTGGGGGTGCAGGGGGACATGTGTGGGGCATGGGTGGGGGCCTGCTGGCAGGTGCCCCTCACTGCTGTGGGGTGGGGGTGCAGGTCGACATGTGTGGGGGCCTGCTGGCAGGTGCCCCTCACTGCTGGGGGCTGGGGGTGCAGGGGGACATGTGTGGGGGCCTGCTGGCAGGTGCCCCTCACTGCTGGGGGTTGGGGGTACAGGGGGACATGTGTGGGACATGAGTGGGGGCCTGCTGGCAGGTGCCCTCACTGCTGGGGGGTGGGGGTGCAGGGGGACATGTGTGGGACATGAGTGGGGGCCTGCTGGCAGGTGCCCCTCACTGCTGGGGGTGGGGGTGCAGGGGGACATGTGTGGGGGCCTGCTGGCAGGTGCCCCTCACTGCTGGGGGTTGGGGGTGCAGGGGGACATGTGTGGGACATGAGTGGGGGCCTGCTGGCAGGTGCCCCTCACTGCTGGGGGGTGGGGGTGCAGGGGGACATGTGTAGGACATGAGTGGGGGCCTGCTGGCAGGTGCCCCTCACTGCTGGGGGCTGGGGGTGCAGGGGGACATGTGTGGGGGCCTGCTGGCAGGTGCCCCTCACTGCTGGGGGTTGGGGGTACAGGGGGACATGTGTGGGACATGAGTGGGGGCCTACTGGCAGGTGCCCTCACTGCTGGGGGGTGGGGGTGCAGGGGGACATGTGTGGGACATGAGTGGGGGCCTGCTGGCAGGTGCCCCTCACTGCTGGGGGGTGGGGGTGCAGGGGGACATGTGTGGGGGCCTGCTGGCAGGTGCACCTCACTGCTGGGGGTTGGGGGTACAGGGGGACATGTGTGGGACATGAGTGGGGGCCTGCTGGCAGGTGCCCCTCACTGCTGGGGGGTGGGGGTGCAGGGGGACATGTGTGGGACATGAGTGGGGGCCTGCCGGCAGGTGCCCCTCACTGCTGGGGGGTGGGGGTGCTGGGGGACATGTGTGAGACATGAGTGGGGGCCTGCTGGCAGGTGCCCCTCACTGCTGGGGGGTGGGGGTACAGAGGGACATGTGTCGGGGCCTGCTGGAAGGTGCCCCTCACTGCTGGGGGGTGGGGGTGCAGGGGGACATGAGTTGGTGATCATATTGCAAGGTGACATGTGGCTTGGCTGTGGAGCATGCCCATGGTGGATGGACTGCCTGCGGAACATGACCAGGGGTGCAGGGTAGTCCCCTGTGGTGTGGGCTGCCTGCTGGGGCCATGGAGGGGGTAGAGGGGACACCTGGGAGGACCCACACTGCCAATTCATGTGTAGAACTCCCCGCACACCACACTGGATACAGTACCCCGCTCTGGCAGCAAAATCGCGTGTTAAACTTCCCGTGAACCCCAGTAATACACGTACCCCGCTCGCACAGGCCCTTTTGCATGTGAAACTTCCCGCGAACCCCAGTAATACACGTACCCCACTCGCACAGGGCCTATCCTGTGTGAAACTTCCCGCGAACCCCAGTAATACACGTACCCCACTCGCACAGGGCCAATGGCATGTGAAACTTCCCGCAAACCCCAGTAATACACGTACCCCGCTCGCACAGGCCTTTTCGCGTGTCAAACTTCCCACGAACCCCAGTAATACATGTACCCCACTCGCACAGGCCCTTTCACGTGTGAAACTTCCCACGAACCCCAGTAATACACGTACCCCACTCGCACAGGGCCAATCGCGTGTGAAACTTCCCGCGAATCCCAGTAATACACGTGCCCCACTCGCACAGGCCCTTTCGCATGTGAAACTTCCCGCGAACCCCAGTAATACATGTACCCCACTCGCACAGGGCCAATTGCGTGTGAAACTTCCCGCGAACCCCAGTAATACACGTACCCCGCTCGCACAGGGCCAATCGCGTGTGAAACTTCCCGCAAACCCCAGTAATACACGTACCCCACTCGCAGAGGCCCTTTCGGGTGTGAAACTTCCCGCGAACACCAGTAATACACGTACCCCACTCGCATAGGCCCTTTCGCGTGTGAAACTTCCCGCAAACCCCAGTAATACACGTACCCCACTCGCACAAGCCCTTTCGCGTGTGAAACTTCCCACGAACTCCAGTAATACACGTACCCCACTCGCACAGGCCCTTTCGCGTGTGAAACTTCCGGCAAACCCCAGTAATACACGTACCCTACTCGCACAGGCCCTTTTGTGTGTGAAACTTCCCGCGAACCCCAGTAATACACGTACCCCACTCGCACAGGCCCTTTCGCGTGTGAAACTTCCCGCAAACCCCAGTAATACACGTACCCCACTCGCACAAGCCCTTTCGCGTGTGAAACTTCCCACGAACCCCAGTAATACACGTACCCCACTCGCACAGGCCCTTTCACGTGTGAAACTTCCGGCAAACCCTAGTAATACACGTACCCTGCTCGCACAGGCCTTTTTGTGTGTGAAACTTCCCGCGAACCCCAGTAATACACGTACCCCAATCGCACCTGCCCTTTCGCGTGTGAAACTTCCACCGAACCCCAGTAATACACGTACCCCACTCGCACAGGCCCTTTCGCGTGTGAAACTTCCCGCGAACCCCAGTAATACACATACCCCACTCGCACAGGCCCTTTCGGGAGTGAAACTTCCCGCGAACCCCAGTAATACACATACCCCGCTTGCACAGGCCCTTTCGCGTGTGAAACTTCCCGCGAACCCCAGTAATACACATACCCCGCTTGCACAGGCCCTTTCGCGTGTGAAACTTCCCACGAACCCCAGTATTACACGTACCCCATTCGCACAGGCCCTTTCGCGTGTGAAACTTCCCACGAACCCCAGTAATACACGTACCCCATTCGCACAGTCCCTTTCGCGTGTGAAACTTCCAGCGAACCCCAGTAATACATGTACCCCACTCGCACAGGCCCTTTCGCGTTTGAAACTTCCCATGAACCCCAGTAATACACGTACCCCACTCACACAGGCCCTTTCGCGAGTGAAACTTCCTGCGAACCCCAGTAATATACATACCCCACTCGCACGGGGCCAATCGCGTGTGAAACTTCCCGCGAACCCCAGTAATACACGTTTCCCGCTTGCCGTGTGCTGTGTGGCCTGCCATGTATACTGGTACAGGGTTAGCGCAGCCCTGTGCGCTGGATTGGGGATTTTGATGGCTTTTCCCTGCGAGAGGGGCATTCTTGGGGGCGTAACTGGTGCTGCTGCAGGGTCGCTGCGCCACTGTGCGCCACGGCTGGTTTTGGTAGCTAAAATCCATGAATACGCTGTGCGCAGAAATGGATTTTAGCGCACGCGGCTGGCGCAGACAATTGCACGCGCACACTGTGCGCCAGCCGCATGTGCCACTTGTGCGCTAAATTCTATGAATTACCCCCTATATGTCTTAGGAGGAGTTTCGATGTCTACCACATCTGGTGCTGTTCAAATAACTTTGTTGCAGAGGGTCTTACTCTCAGGCATGCCTGTGCAAAATGGACAAAGGCCCTCATTACGACCCTGGCGGAATTCCAAAAACGAAGGCGGAAATGAAATACCGCCATCGAATACCGCTCGTTGCGATCATGACCCGTCACCGTAAAGTACGATGCCATTAGCGACACCGTAGTGAACGCCAACGCTAACTGCACCAAGCACGCGCACGCGCGCCTTGCAAAACCGTAATTTCCGCCATGGCGCAACGGTACGCGAATTCTGACCCTAGCGGACATGTACTCAACGCCCTCAAGCATGGCGGAAAGTACCTTTCCGCCATGGTGAGAATTACGGCATCGCGAACCAACCGTACATGGCCCTACTGAGTGCCTGTACTCCACTCCCTGCCCACATTGCACAACTCCTCGTAGGCAAACGCGGCCAGTACAGTACCACACAACTCCACTCAGAAGCCGGAACCCAATGCAGATCATCTCACAATACATCGCGCCACAAATCGGAATATGCTACATCACTAGTAAAGAATAAGGCTACACGGTCAATATCTGAACATAATTTTAATGCACATCCAAATCACCAAGCCCATACAGCTATTCGCAAACTAACTCCCAAATGATTTCCATCACTGTGGGCTGCATCCGCAATGAATGACCAGCTTCTACTTGTGTGACGCCCTGTTCCTTCATGGTACACAGGGCCTACATTTACGACCAAAAAGGCAACACGGAAGCGCCTAGAACCGCAGGGCAGTCCCATGAAGTAGGCACTAGTCCAGCTGAAAGGTACATATGTTGCTCCTAGCCACTAGTACTGCGTAAGGGCATGTGGCCCATTGGCGATCGTCCCATAAGATCGTAATGGTGCTCCACTGATTAACTCGAAGCTGCAGGTGTCGAGTGAAAAACCCATCTGCAGGAGTGGCGTACAGATGGCAGCGGCAAAAGGGGAGGAGATACCTGTCACCCAAAAGAAAAAAATAATAGCATGGGCATCCGAACTTCATATGAATTACTCAGTTCATTCAACACACCAAATATACAACCATATGCATGCTAGCACACTCAAAAGGATTAATGTCACCAAAAAATCACTTGCGAATCATAACGACATAAATCGAGCTCAATACACTATTACTAACGAGTGTATGGGTGCATGCGTCTGTCAAAACAGAATCCATTAGATGTGATTAGTAACGTGCACAGACACAAGTGTTTGAAGGCGCGTCGAGACAGGGAGGGTTCAACAAGGGCAGACAGATGATGGACCCACTATGGCAGCTTTGCATCACATAGCGCAGGGGAAGGGGATAGATATCAAAAAGCCATGCACATGACAAACTCTCAATTAAATCATCTGTCCATGCATACATTCATCATACCCTCATCCCGGAATAGAAACGCCTGAATATTTACTCACATTACATTTGAAATTTCCATTGAGTCTGTGCGTAATGCAGTCTGCAAAATCCACTGTGCTCCTGCCCGGTTCACTAGTGTAGTGAAGTAACATGTATTTGGGGACGTCCTGCCTCATCGTCCACTACGCTATTGCGCATCCCATTCAATTCACATCAATCATTGCATTCTCGTCATGGGCCCTGTCCCAAGGACATTCAACAATAGAACGTTACATTTCCAGTCAGACCTGTGGGCGTCTCCTCGCCGCTAGTTGAAAAGCAAAAGCGCTGTCCTTCGAATTCCTCATTTGCAACATCACGTCGAAAAGGCATTTGTGAACGCTTGGATTCACAAATACATCTATGTAGTGCGGCTGTGTGTGAAAATGGTAACTGGCTTCAATCACTAATGGGACTCCCCGCCCGTCGGTGAACGTCGGTACTGTGCTGCATGAGGGTCCACCGTTGATCGAGTACTACATTCCACTGACCCTTCACAAGTTTGTCCGCGACTGCAAAAATAGTATGTGAAACAATGGGACCATAGCAGAATCAACATATTAACCAATATTTCACTGCCATCGGGATCATATACATGATTGTAATTGCAAGATGCCATGCGTCAAATAGCAGCGTTGTGTGCGGGACGTGCTCGCCCAAAAGTAATTGCAGCTGGCACAGGTGAAATGAATCACCACAGGTGGAGGCTATACAGCCTGAAAACACATAAATTGCACACCCAAACCCCTCCCACAACCACACCCACTCCCAAATGCTACCGACAGGACTAGCGATGTTGGGCCTGGGGGACCTGATAGCACTGCAAGTACTCCAACTTCAAGAAGAAGACAAACACCAACGACTGCAACAACCGGCCGCACAGAGGAGACGCAGGAGGAGGAGGAGGAGGAGGGCAAGGCAGGGGCAGCAAGGCCCACCAGCACAGCCACTACCACCACGCAGGCAGCCCGCAATCCCACACCTCCGTGCCAATCCGTTCAACCTCACTGCTGAGCAGATCCACACCCTCTACCGTTTGGACCGGGACACCATAACCGCCATTGTCGACATGACACACGCTGACCTTGTCAGCATGATAGATAGCCCAACCGCCATCCCACCCCTACTGAAGGTGGTGTCTGTACTCCACTTCCTGGCCACAGGCACCTACCAGCACACAGTCGGACAGTTGCATGGCATTTCACAGCCACTATTGTCACGGACACTATTCCAAGTGCTTGATGCCCTCCTGAAGCACGCAGACGACTACATCTGTTTACCACGCTCGGAGCAGGAGCTCACAAACGCAAAAGTGGGATTCCATGCACTTGGCGGCATACCGGGTTGCATTGGTGCCATCGACTGCACCCATGTGGAATTGGTTGTCCCACATGCCATGGAGGTCCAGTACCGCAACCGGAAACAATATAATTCTATCAATGTACAAATGGTGTGTGACTCCAACAGGATCTTTACACATTGTTGTGCCCGATTTCCAGGATCAACCCATGACTCTATGGTCTTGAGGAACTCTACAGTACCACGCTACATGGAGCGACACGCAGGGCACCGATCCTGGCTACTCGGTGAGTCTCATTTAATGCATGTGAATGTGGGGTAGGTGATGCGTCAATGACGTGGCAGGAAGGGGGGGGATGCGTACGTAGCAATTTTATTCCACAAACATCCTTCTTTGTCCACATACAGGTGATGCCGGGTATCCACTGAAGAGATGGCTCCTTACACCAATCCGGAACCCACAGAACCAGCATGAGGAGGACTACAACCGTGCCCACTCACGTACCCGTGTAGTCATAGAACAGGCATTCGGCCTACTGAAGGCTCGTTTCTGCTGCCTCAGCAGGTCTGGCGGGGCACTCCTGTACCGCCATGAGAAGGTTGCAAAGATGGTCATGGCATGTGTAATGCTACACAACATGTGCGTACGTAGAAATGTGGCCATGCCCCCTGACGCAGAACTGCAAGCACCTGAAGATGGTCATGATGAGGGTGGGGATGTGGCAGCACCTCAAGGAGTCCGCGAGGCACAGGAGGCCCGTGAGATTCGTCAGAATATCATAGATGCATGCTTCTAGTACTCACGCCTGGTGGCTGTTACATGGACACGGGACTTGTGGCACTGTGTGTGTCGGGAACATGCACAATGTGGCCTGTACGCCAAGAAAGGCCTCGTACACAAAGATCAATGTCCACACATCTCATTGGATTGATGTGTATATATGTATTGCAAATGTGAAATGGTATTACACACCCAATCGACCCGCCACCCGGAAGAACCCTACACACCCCCCTCCACCCTCCTACCTCCCCCAGAACACCAGTGTCCAGAGATGCTCATTGTCATTGGTCAGACGCTATTGCAAGCCCCCTCTCCGGGTATCAGGGGCACCCCTGCCTGTGGAGCGCAGGTTCCTCCCAGATCTGCGTTGGGGGCTGCCCTGGACGGAACTTGCAACGGATGATGTCTCTGCCTGCTCACGTCCATGCATGTCCCTAAGGGTTTGTGAGAGCTCCGTGAGCACACAGCGCACAGCGGCAAGTTCACCACATACATCTTTGGACGTCGCATGCAGTTCCCCCCTCAGGCTCTCGGTGCTTCTCTCCATTTGTCCCCTCAGGCTCTCGGTGCTTCCCTCAATTTGTGCCCTTAGTGTCTCTGTACTTCGCTCCATTTCTGCCCTAAGTGTCTCAGTAGATGTTTCAATGGCTGCCTTAGAACCCCCACATTCATCAGCATGCTCCTTGAGGAGCGTGGCCAGTTGCTGCTGTTGCACTATCATCTGCTCGAGGGACTGTTGCCTCTGCTGGGCCATGCCCATTTGCGGTGGTGTCACAGAGGGGCTGATCACCTCATGTTGCCTTGCCACAGGCCTTGTGGGGGTTGGCCAGTCGTCGTCTTGTGGGTGCCCCTGCGTGGTTTCCTCATGGTGTACGGGATGAAACATACAGGGGGATTGGGACAGGTCATGGATGGATCCTACATCTACAGCACCGTTTTCTGTGTCGGAGCATGCTGGCATGAAAGCAGTGTCACCTATGGTGCTGCTGCCACCAGAAGCAGTGCCTTCTGTGGCATCCATTGGGGGGACCTGTGGTGCTGCTGTTGTGGACATGCTGGCTGCTGGGGTGCCTGTTGATGTCCCCTCCAGTGTGCTGCCACTCGATTCGTGCTGCTGACATGTCTTGATCCGTGCAGCTGAGGTGGAGGGTCTTTGGCCGTTGGTCTTGGCCCTCTTTGCAGGTGTGCTGGTAGGGGTGTCCTGAAGCTCGTCATTTGATTCGGACCCTGTGGTGGAGTAAAGGAGGGCAAGCGTTATTTATGGGTCTGTTGTAATTGGAATGGCAATGTATCACATGCATTGGGGTGGTACCTGAGGGTGATTTGGGTCAGGGCCTTGGGGGAGGTCTCATTTTCGTGTGGATTGAGGGTGCAGTTATTTTGCAGCCTGCAGTTAGGGTGTGCATGCTGCACATGCAGAGGGTGTTTTTAGGATTTTTACTTATTTATGTATTTAATCTGACTTTTACAGGGCGCTATCATGGCAATGTATGTGGACGTTGTCCTGGACATGTGTTTCTATTGCACTATGGGGACACATGGTGCTTCACATGATTGGACTTTGTGGATTTAGCATTGTTTAATTTGGCCCACCTACCTGATTCTTCGGATGTCTGCACTCCTTTCTCCATCCCTCCGACTCCCTCTATGCTCTCCATTCCAATGGTGGAGGCACAGATTTCTTCCCAGGGGGTCAACTTGATGGGTGAATCAGATCCTCCCCCGGTAGCTGTGGCAATGTTGCGGTTGGCTGAAAGTATGCTCCGGACGCGTATCCGCAAGTCGTCCCATCGCTTCCTGCATTGCTGTGGGTTGCGGGGTGCGGTCCCCACCGCACTTACCCGCTGTGCCACCAGGGCCCATATGTCCTTCTTGTTCGCAAGTGCCGTCCTGGTCATTTGCGTCGAGAAGACGACGGCAGCATTCTCCTGGAGGGTCTCTGTGAGCACGGTGAGTTCCTCATGGGAGAAGTGGACCTGCCGCTTGCGATCGCACGCTTTTTTAGCAACTTTTCCCATTTTTCTTTTTTATTATGGGGTGGCTAACGGGTTGGGATGTGTCTCAGGGTCGGTTTTTAATGGTTGTGTTGGGATTCTGATTTTATAGGTGTACGGCGTCCTGTTTCCCGTTCCGGCCCCATGTTTTTACTTCCGTTTCCGTATATTTACGGTGACCGTAATTTGCGCTGACCGCTCATTACGGTGACCGCTAAGATGGGTGGCGGAATTGCACCTAGGGTGCCGTACGACGGCGGTATGGGCCGTTTTGGGGTCATTTCCACCATCGCGGACTTTGCACTTCCGCCATGGCGTAGTGCTCGTGCCCGATGGGTCGGAATTGGCCGCACCTTGCTCCATCGTGCAATGGCGGAAACGCTATTTACGCTATGGCGGTCATGTCAGTTACTTTCCGCCAGGGTCGTAATGAGGGCCAAAGTCTGCATCCTCTCCCTTCAATTTAGCACATGCTCCTAAAGAGGAAGGTTCAGATTTACTGATCTAAATTTGAATATAATGCACCTGGTGTAAGAATGTAATTTGTACAAAACGATATCTGTAGTCAAACGTTATTTTTTTCTTTCGTTTCATATAGTCTCTACTGCTCCTCGATCTACTTTTAGCTTCTACAGAGTTTATATTTCCATGTTTTCTCTAGCTTTGCACTGTCTTGTACATATTACAAATGACTGATTAAGTCTTCAACATTTTAGTAAGATATATCATCAAAGCGTTTCAGTCGACATTGTGTCATGACATATTGACTTTATTTCCTCTCTGATTCTGTGGTAGAGCAATGAGTAATGTGAGGGTTGTAAGGGAGGCATGGTATCACAAGTATGACACTTACACAAGAGATACCATTTCAAAACCTTTATTCAATTTTAAGGGTTTGGAAAAACTCCTGCGTTGTCCTATAGCTTTGCTATGAGTAGTATCTACCATTAAATAATAAAGAAAACACAGTCCTAGTCAATCTCTGTCAAATCAAAATGGCCTATAATAACAAAACCTGATGCCTGCCCTATCTCGAAAACATAAAGTGTGTAATGGGGAATATGTATGCAAAGGAAAATCAGTGTAATAAAATAAAGGATCAAGGTGGCTGAGTCAGCTCTCCTCCCCACGTGGACAGCACTGAGTAAGGCGGCTCCTGTAGACAGGATGACACACTCTGGCTAAGGCTCTCAAAACAAAGGCAGTTCAAAACATGGATCAAGGCCCACCTGGCCTTCCACGTTAAAGTACTTATTCCAGTGATCCAAAAGTTCTTTTGCAGTTCAACAAAATGTTCACAGTTCAACAAAATGTTTACGTAGGTCTCCCTCAGTTGAGCTCGGACCTCTCAAAGCAAAACGTTCAAAGCAAAAAGTTCACGCAGGTCTCCCTCGGTTATGCCCTGACCTTTCAACCAAAAAGTACCGGATTCAACATAGATCTCCCTCAGCTGGCCTGGGACCACGCAATCATAGCAGTTGCAGGGGCTCCGTTCCCCAAGCTTAATTCACACCCTTTAGGTGTTCCCTTCCCCTAACTTATCACACTTCCGGTCTCCCTCAGTCAGGCTAAAACCTTTTCCTGATATCGAAGCCTTTTGAATGTGCGAGGCTTTTGCTCTAGATCTCCCAAGGACCACTTAGACTTTCTCTTCAACTCACACTCTTATGTTATTTGCCCCAGTGTCTCTTGGTGTTGGTAGTTCGATACCATAAGCACAAAAGTTCAAAAGAAATCATTCTCTTCAATTTTCACTTCCCCTTTTGCAGAGGTTAATCTTGACCATTTCGCATTTCAGAGCTTGTTCACTTTGCTGTTTTATAACAAAACATTTCACATTTTGCAGAGACTTTCGAGTGGGCTACTTCATTTCACAGGACCACTATGCTATTCTGTATCACTGGCTTCACAGTTATCAGCCACTTAAAAGTTAATCACTGGTTGCGTAAAGATTCTTTCATTTCTCATCAGCATATACGCAACCTTCACTTGTGAGATCCACTGTTGCGGTTTCAATCTTTTCTTGACACAAACCGGCCTTTCATGTCTTTCACTAACTGGCTGGTTATGCAGGTCCCTTTCTTAACTTTGCTGCTTTGATTCACAAGTCAAGATTAATATCACAGGCTTGGCCTTGCCTCCCCACCACTGTTTCCCACCCGGGCGGGGTATTGGTGTCCTTGAAACACAATGCAGGGTTCTTCTTGTCTGCGATTTGGCTTTTTCTGCGTCTCCTTCATGGCTTCCTGGAGGCAACAATGCTCTCCAGGGATCTTCAGGTTTTCTTTACCCTCTGCTCTAGTACCTTGATTGTTCACTTCTCATCAGCATGTGTGCAACCTTCAGTTGTGAAATACACTGCTGTGGCTCCAAACTTTCCTTGACACAAACCGGCCTTTCATGTCTTTCACTAACTCACTGGTTGTGCGTGTCCTTTTCTTGTCTTTGCTGCTTTGAATCACAACTCAAGGTTAATATCACAGGCTTCGCCTTTCCTCACCAAATCTTTTGCTCACCCAGGATGGGTCGCTGGTGTCCTTGAAACACAATGCAGGTTTCTTCTTGTCTGCAATTTGGCTTTCTCTGCGTCTCCTTCACTGCTTCCAAGAGGCAACGATGCCCTGCAGGGAACTTCAGGTTTTCATTACCCTCTGCTCTAATCCATCATGGGTCGCTCTGCTCCAGTAGGTTTGCCTTTGCCCCAGAAATTCTGCTCATTCTTGTGTTCCACCTTGCTCAACGTGTGCCTCTATGTTCCGCCTTTTATCCATGTGGGAGAGCTAATGGGTATCAGATGTACGTGATTAAAGTCAAGTGCCTGACTTTGCCTGACCAGATTAGCGGGACATGTCCAATGAGATATGTAAGTGTTAACCTCTTTACTCTCAATTGCCCTCTTCCTCTGCCAAGTGCTTGTACAGAAAGCGGAGGGGAGTTGGAACATCAGAGAATCCTGTAAATAGGATGGGATACGGGAATGGGAAAGGGGGGAATACAGCATCTCAGCATCGATTGCCTCACCCCACTCCCCGAAGACCCCTTACCCTGGTGAACCTCCCACACTGGTCTACCCCGAGGAACTGGATCCAAAAGCGATGGCCATGTCCTGGCCACCTCAGTGACAGGTTACCTGGGGACTAGCTATTGAGACATCCTTTCGTTTCTCAAACACCCTTTCCTTATGCGAGTTGGATAGGTTTGTTCTTCTCTGAGGTCCTACAGTTTTAGGGCCTTGAAGTGAACAAGGTAAAAAATTATCCATGGGCTCTCGCATATTCATAGGGTATATTCTCTGCCGTGCTGTTAAGGGCATGATGTTTAATTTAGTCCATTGTAAGTAGCCTATCAACTGGGATCGAGGGGGTGATCCTTTAGTAGGGTTCTCCCAATGTCATTTTTAGTGGTGGGCAATTGATAAATGACATGCTTCTGAGCATCTCCCTCCATCCATTCCATACCATACCAGAGTGGTCTGGGAATAAAAATCAGATTACAATCTGTCTTGTGATATAAACTCCCTAGGTGAAGTTGGAAGTTTTTGAAGAAATTTGGAAAACTCTGGGAAGTCCCTTCATATAATGACCTCTTCTGGGATTCCGGGATAATGACACTAGCCTTGACTCCACTGATATTAATGTACACTAGTAACCTGGATTATATCTCGTTATCTCTGTGTTCACAGGTAACTCTAACTGAAGTTGCATTTTCTAGATCTTCTGGAGTGACCAAATTGGCTCTTATGGCTTTCTGTTTACTGTCATTCAATGAATGCCTTTACCGCCATCCCATTGACCAGAGCTTTCTCATAGGTAAAATCGGCTGTGGATTGGCATAAGCGGATGCTAAAGGGTTCTAGATCTTCCTCTTGTTTTTCATATACCTCCATTTTTTAGGCATCCTATTTCCATAGGCTCCTCTCTTTGAATTTTGGGACAATACCCGGCCAAATGACCCTTCTCTTTGCATGAAAAGCAGATAGATGGTGATGGTTTGATTCCTCTGGGCTCTTATCTCCTTAGTTCTTCTTAACCCCTAGGGTTGGGTTTATTTATTTCTACCCTCTCTTTCGGGGTCCACTCTCAGGACTTAGAGAGTCCTCTGCCTCATTCTAATGTCAGGGTTTGAGACTGGAAGGTTGGTTTTTAATCTTTTTGGTCTTCTCTTGTATGTGGAGTGTAAATGTGTTACTGCGTCTGAGTGATTTTGTGCAGTCTCAATACGGTGGGCCGATTTAACTGCAATAATGCTTTTTGTAAGAAAGGAGGTAGAGAGTTGGTAAACTGTTCAAAGATGATTACTTCTACTAGCTACTTCAGAGTTTTATTACCGATGTAAACGGAGACAGTGTGCCTCATTACGGTTCAGGTGGTAACCATGCAGTGCTAATGGCGGGTTGCCGCCAGACCCGTAAAAGATGACTGGCGCCTGACTTCCCAGTGCCACTGGGCTATTCTAAGTCCGGTGGCAGGGAAGTCAGGCACCGGTAATTTTGTTAGTCCCCATTCTCATAGAGTCCATTAGGACTCCATGGGAATGTGGACACTGGAGCACTGGCACCGTTGCTAAACGTGCCGGTGCTCCCGTGAAAACTCTGCAGGCGGGTGCTATCCCGACCGGCATGTCTGATCGTGGCGGGCGGAAGGGCACCCGCCCACAGAGTTGTAGTGTTCCGGTCTGGAAACAACGGTGCTGGTAGCCTTACCTCCACTGTTGTTTCTGGACCGGCACACTTGTAATGAGGCCCAGTATTTTTTATTTGTTTGGCTAATACCAGCGGGGTCTCGCCGGGGTTTAATCTGATGGATCTCAATTTTTGTTGATAAAAATTACTGGTCTCACTTACTCTTTTAAGGAGTCCTTCTTTAATAGAATCAAAGGTAGCTCCCAAGGCGAAATTACGTAACTGACAGGCATTTGTAGGTCACCTTTCAATAGAGGTTCCAAGTAGCATTTTTTAAAAATGTCCTCCCCATCCTAAGCTGCTCGGTTAATCATTCAAAATTCTGAAAAAAATTCCCTAGGGGTCGTGCTTGTAATTTCATTGACTTTGCCACATTCTCCTGAAAATGAGTGTCAGCCTGAATCTGATGGGCAGATAGTTGAAATATGACTGCCTCAATATCGAACATATTTTCAGGAGGGGTAAGGGTTCCCTCTGTTGTGTTTTCTGACTCGGAGAAGAAAAGGGTCTCAACTTCTTCAGAGAAGGTTTCAAAGTCGTCTGACCCTTCTAAGCTTGATTCTGATGAAGGGGAAGATCCTTGTGTATTGATCTTTAAGCCGGATCAACCATTAACTGGAGTGGGCTTGGCACCAAAAAAAATGGTTTGGGAAAGTGTGGGTCTAGAGCACTAGGTCTAATGAAAATGTGAGAGGGTCTTATTTTTAAGACTCTTCGGTCCTATTGTTGTATTTGATGGTGGGAGACTGAAAGGGTGTCTAATAGCACCTGGGTTTTGAAAAACAAATCCTGTTGACTAACTGGGACTTGGATTTAGGAAAACAAGGTCTCCAAGTGCCAAGGACCAGGTATCTAGTCCTTGGGATTACCTCCCCAGTGTCAAGGACGAGATAGCTCATCCTTGGCACTTAAGGGGTTAATGAAGGAGAAAATGTTAGAAGGCTTTGCATGGTGAAATACTGAAATCACCAAAAAAGGCCTTGGCACCGGGGGGAAAACCCATGGCAGTTAAGACATTAATGGTGGTTATTCGATCAGAATCAAGGACTTCAATAATCCGGTTTTTCCCTTCAGGTGGGATGACAATTACTATCATAGGTTCTCAACTTTTATCAATTGTGTTATCAATTGTGTCACATCCCACTAATGACACCATATATAAGGAAGGCATAGTTTTATGAGGATGACACTGACAAAAGAGATACCATTTCAAAACCTTTATTCAATTTCCTGGGTTGGAAAAACTCCTGCTTTGCCCTGTAGCTATGTTTTGAGTAGTCTCTACCATTATATAATAAAGAAAACACAGTCCTAGCCACTCTCTCTCAAATAAAAATGTCTGTCATTCCTACCAACCCAGGTCAACCCGGGACATCTGCTTCCACACCTGTCACTACACATAGGACTCCCAGCAGACTGTTCTTACCTGCCGCACTGCCTTTAGGACTTCCAAGTCCTTCTACACACAGTGGAGACTCTTTGGAAAGCTACCGGGGAAACGTTTCCCATAAACACATTCTTAAGCGCATAACACTACATCTTTTACGTGTGCTTCTTTTACACTATTTAAGGTGTTTACAGCAGCATGTAAAATCTCGTGATACTTTGCAGCATGTAAAATCACGTGATACACTTTGCTAACGTGACAAACCTTTGCAGTCCGTGAGTGGTCACGTGATTCCTTATAACGCGGCATATCCAGGGTAACGATGCTTCTGATCATTACACAATACCTCGCGTTCCAGAGCTTTGAAGTTTGAGTATATTCTCTGTCGGCTTCAACCTTATCGCAGTCCTCAGCAGTCCTTCTGATCTACTTACCCGCTCCAGTTCCACCTCGGAGCCGCTTGATACCGTGTTCATCAGCAGTCCTTCTGATTTACTTACCCACTCCAGTTCCACCTCAGAGCTGCAGGGTACTGCGTTCATCAGCGGTCCCTCAGAGTCACTCACCTTCATCTGCCCGAGTTCCATATTGGAGCAGGCCTTCTACAATTGGCAAACCAGTTTTGGTGTAGTGGCAACCGCTATCCCAATAAGCCTGATAGCGCTATTCCATGATCCTGGACATCTGGTATTATTGAATCACCCTGCAGTTACAGATTACTTCAGTCAATCCTAAAAAGGGCACTATTCTGACAATCCTTACCTAGAACTGTACATTTCAATTCCATATCATCAGTTGGCTGGGCTTCCATTCAGGACTCGTGCACAGAATTTAATGGACGCTATCCTGTGTGCACCAAACCGACTCTAGTGTGGCCCTTGTTCCGTCCGGGTTAGTTCCCTATACTAACTTCATTCCTTGTCATTTTTCCTTGGATTTCCTGCTGACTAATCTGGATTCAACCTGTGACTGTCCTGAAATACAGGTTAGTGTATCATGGAAAGACGCTTAGTTACTTTCTTGGTGGTAGATTAGTTCCTAATGTAATTCCTTATTTTTCTATCTACAGTCTGGTGTATTTTGGTTCTTACACGCCCTTTCCACTAATTACTCTCTTAGGCTGTGTACATTAACTAGTCAGAGAGTGACATTAGTTGGAAGGTCTCACATTGATGGACGCCATTCTACCTCAGATCATTCTGTACATCAGGGACAACTCCTTGTGTATCCTTTTAAATACCAACCTGTATCCTTTTATTGGTGTATAGGGGTGGTACAGTCTGAATCATAACAATGGCCTATGCTAACAAAACCTGCCCTATCGCTTATACAAAAAGTGTGTAATGGGGAATATGTATGCAAAGGAAAATCAGTGTTATAACATAAAGGATCAAGATGGCTGAGTCAGCTCTCCTCCCCACGTTGGACAGCATGCAGTAATGCAGCCACTGTACACAGGATGACACACTCTGGCTCAGGTTCTCAAAACAAAGTCAGTTGAAAACATGGATTGATGCCCCCCTGGCCTTCCACGTTAAAGGCACTTATTCCAGATTACCAAAACTTCTTTAGCAGTTCAACAAAAAGTTCACAATTCAACAAAAAGTTCACAGTGCCACAAAAAAGTTCATGTATACCTCGCTCCGTTTGCCTTGGACCACTCAAAGTAAAAATTTTATAGCAAAAAGTCCACATAGGTTTCCCTCGGTTGGGCGAGGCCCTTTCAACCAAAAAGTACCTGATTCAATGTAGATCTCCCTCAACCGGACTGGGACCTTGCAATCACAGCTTGTGCAGGGATTCCCTTTCCCAAGCTTAATTCACATCCATTAGGGGTTCCCTTCCCCTAACTTATCACACTTCCAGTCTCCCTCAGTCGGGCTTGGACCTTTTCCTGATATCAAAACCTTTCGAATGTGTAAGGCTTTTGCTCTAGACCTCTAGGACCACTTCGACTTTCTCTTCAACTCACACTCTTATGATCTTTGACCCAGTGTCTCTTAGTCTTGGTAGTTCAGTACCATAAGAACAAATGTTCAAAAGAAATCTTTCTCATCAAGTATTCACCTTTTCACATCCCCTTTTGCTGGGTTTAATCTTGACCATTACTCTTTTCAGGGCTTGTTCACTTTGCCACTTTATAACAAAACACTTCACATTTTGTGGAGACTTTTGAGTGGCCTACTTCCTTTCGCTGGGCCGCTATACTACTCTGTATCACTGGCTTCACAGTTATCAGCCACTTGACATTTCATCAATGGTTATCTTTCTTTTACATCTGATCACCATGTACGCAACCTTCACTTGTGAGATGCACTGTTGCAGCTTCAATCTTTCCTTGACACAAAACAGCCTTTCATTTCTTTCACTAACTCACCGGTTGTGCTCATCCCTTTCTTGTCTTTGCTGCATTGATTCAGGAGTCAAGGTTAATATCACAGGCTTCACCTTGCCTCCTGAACTCTGTCGTTCTCCCAAGAGGGTCGCTGGTTTCCGTGAAACACAATGCAGGTTTCCTGTCTGTGATTTAGCTTTCTCTGCATATCCTTCCCTGCTTCCCAGAGGCAACTACGCCCTGCAGGGAACTTAAGGTTTTCTTTACTCTCTGCTCTAGTCCCTCCATCGGTCACTCTTCTCCAGTAGGTTCATCTTCGCCCCAGAAGTTCTGCTCCTTCTTGTGTTCCACCTTGCTCAGAGTGTGTCACTGTGTTCCACCTTTTATCCATGTGGGGAGAGCTAATGGGTATCAGATGTATGTGATTAAAGTCCTGTGCCTGACTTTGCCTGAATCGAGGAGCGGGACATGTCCAATCAGATATGCAACCGTTAACCTCTTTACTCTCAGTGCCCAGTGCTTGTTGAGAAAGGGGAGGGGAGTTGGGATGTCAGAGAATCCTATAAAATTGGATGCGAAATGGGAATGGGAAAGGGAGGAATACTGCATCTCACCATCCGTTGCCTCACTCCCACTCCCTGAAGACCTCCTCTCCCAGGTGATCCTCCCGCACTAGTCCACCACCAGGAACTGGATACAAAAGGTATGGCCGTTTCCTGGCCACCTGGATGAGTAGTCCCCGGGTACTAGCTAGTGAAACACCCTTTGGTTTCTCACAGGGTGCAGAAGCAAGACTCTGACACAGAGTAGTCATTGTGGTTGGTATACCCTTTTATTCCAAGGATAAAAATGAAAAGAAAATGTGCCCAACTCTAAGATAAGTTATTTTTCCTGAACCAAAATTACCTAATGTCACAGTCAGGGTGCCAAAAAGCAAGAGTTCATAGTCCTATGTCAGAATACTTAATCTGTTCCTCATACTCTATGTTAAACATAATTACAAGAATAATGTCTTTACAATCTGGGGGAATGGCTAGTTTAAACTCAAGCATTGGGGAGAATCTCTCCCTTTTCCAGCTTTCCTCTAGCTTCTGGTATATTTCATGAACTGCTTTGGGGGTGACGGGGTGTTTATTCGACCAGGTACTGCGGCGAAGAAGAGGGGTACGGATGCTTCTCGAGACTCAGGCAGGTGTCAGGCCCTGGTAGCCAGTCCTGCTTCGCTTGAACCAGGGACCCAGTCTCCAACACAGAGTTGATTTTCTCGCCAGCCAAGCACTGTGTTCATATGTATTTCTCTGAAAGTTCTCTTCACAGTCTCCAGACCTCACATACAGACTTGGTTTCATCTCCTGCTAAGTACTGTTTTCATATATCTTATTCTTCCCCCCTCTTAATGACTAGCCCTGGGACATCTTACCTCCAAGCACTGCCACAAGGAAGATTAGGTATCCTTGTTACATGATATGTCCTTTGCATATAAGGATCCCAAACCATATTCTCTTTGCTTTGCTTGTGCTGCTATTAATGTCCCATAGGCTTATCCTTCGTTCCCATCTTTTCCTGTACTGTTAACTTTAGGGTTCTTTGTACCCTCTGGGGATCCCAAGCATAGACTCAGCCACCCCAATTGAATAGTACCCAAGGGGTTGTTTTTTGTTCAAATCGTTCAAATGTAAACAAATTGTGATATATAAATAATATTTATTCAGCAACAATGGTCAAAACTACTAGCTGCATAGTGAAGTAACTCCTCAAACTGGCCCACATTGGCCAAAAAAGGAGCCATTTTGACTGGCCTACACTAGCATTTTGTATGTTTGGTACAGTCATCGCCTATTGCCCTATAGGCCAGTCCAAGCCTGCCGGCTCATCCATAATGGGTGAGGGGGCGTCCACCCCCTGGCCACCTCACCCATTATGGAGGAGCCGAGGAGCCAGCCCAGTGAAACATTGCTTTTTCCAGCTGAGGGAGTGCTCCTGGGCTGGCTGAACTGTCAAAGGGAAACACGGTTTGCCTTTGACAGTTCATTTCCCCAGCCGCACATGATCACTGAGCCATGCAACGCTGGGGGTGTTTTGCTTCGCCAGCCTTGCATAGCTCATTGGAAATGCTGGCTGGGGCACTGCTTGTATGTATGTGCGAGGGGGTGCTCCTGCGCCTCCTCGCACATACGGGCAGAGCCACCTGGAGCGGGGCATTTTAGGAACCACGCGCAGGCCCCTGTTAAAGGTACATTTATGGCAATTTATTTTTTATTTAAATGTGTATGGATGTGTGTATGCTTGTGTTATGGGACTGTGGTGGGAGCAGGATGGGTGGCAGCACTGGGATAGTGGTGGGAGTAGGGTGGGAAGAGCCCAGGGTCTGTACTGGGAGTAGGGTGAGGTGACAGCACGAAAAAGTTCATAGCGATTTCTACATACTGACCATCTGGCACTTTTAGGGGTGCCTGGCCTACCAAAAGTTTGCTCAGGGGCGGGCCCGGGCCATAAAAAATGTGAAGACCACTGCTTTAGGGTCTTGGCTGCAGCCCTCCGGTCTGTCGCAGGTTCCCCATTCCTTTCTGCCTTGTTCTGGTCTTGCCCTGCTGTACTCTACGATGAGCATTTGCCACGCTTCCAGTTCCTCTAGGAATGATCTGACATGCAGGAAGTCTGTTGTCTGTTTTTATATCAGCATTCAGTATGGTCATTGGTTGAAGACTAGATCGTTCACACAGGTTCCTCTGTGTGATCCTCACACATCTGCACTTTTTCTTCATCACAGTACTTTGGCTTGGATCTTCATGACAACTACCTCCACTCTTCCTTGTCTCAGTCCTTTCTACATCCTGAGTTCTACAGAAGTATAGCGCATAGTAGGGTAGGGGTCGAGAGAGAGGGGTTGAAGGGGAGATGTTGGTGTTGGGAGGATACCACGTTCTTCCACAATAGTCATCAATGGTCCGACAGGGGGCCACCCATCCCATGAGATCCACTCACTGAGTATCTCCCTGAGGGGGGAATATCGGGTAGTGGCCTCACCTCACTGGCCTCATGGGACGGGGCCCCCACTATGGATGCAGCAACAACATCCTTGGATTCATCATAGTTAGCAAAGGAAGAGAGAAGAGACTCATCTTTCTAGAACGTTTTTCAGCATTTTAAACATCTTGTTTTTGAAGAGGTCATCATGTCTAGTAATGCTTAGATTTAGGAGGTATGTTGTTTTGCCCTTATCAAAGGTAAACGTCATTCCAGGGATTCTTACCATGAATATCATGAGAGAATTAGGGGTTGGCTGTTTGCATTTATTTTGTTTCGTGTGAATAGCCCAGCAAGTGTCGTCCACCGAGTTCAAATCCTGTTGGTTCATTTTAGTCATGTCTAGCACAGTCCCTTCTAGTGCTACTGGAAGTACTGTGACGACTCATGGGATTATGTCAGGGGGGAGCCTTTCGCTTTGAGACTAGGGAGGTGAGCCTGCTACAAACATTTCCCCTAGTTGTGGCAGAAAGAGGGACCTCACAGGGAGAGACTGTGCTCATAGGGATAAGGGCTACCCTTCTGTGATGGAACTGCCTAACCCTCTTGCCCTTAAGAACATTAAATCCATAAAGTCTGCTTATAAACTACCTGAATATACACACAAAAATAAACATGCTGAGGCCAAACTATTTCTATTGCTGAGGGCAAAAGACTTATCTACCAAACACACAACAACATTTCTAATCCTCTTTGCAATTTACACCTAATTATTTCTGAGAACCGCATTCCACAAATTTTGGAAATTATTTCATAATAATGTATTGATACACATACATTATTAACACTTTTGCACACAATACATTTAATCAATTTACTATTGTTTTGCAACTAGCTACAAGAATTGCTCAAATGAATGAATACCACACCCTGTGACCCCAGCACCGTACAATCACATCATACCAAATCATTCTCACGAATCCATATTCACACTGTACTCAACACAATCTGTCATAAGAATCTATCATAAGAAGGTCAATAAATCGACTTAAAGTGCAAAGCATGAATGAACGTAAGTTCGCTAATGCTAAAGCATGGATAGGTCACTACCCGACCGAACTGTCACCCTTGTGCCTATCAAGGACAGACTATGGTTACACTCTTACAAGTATAGAGGGGACACATTGAATTATTGCAAAAGATGAAGACAACTATTGTTTATTGTTAACCTTTGTTGGAATGTTATTTTAATTATATAAAAGAAAAAAGGTAATGCAATGTTGCTCATGGTTGATAAGCGAACTGCAATGAACAACTAAGAAATGCCAATACATTTTTTTTATAAAAATGTTTAAAAAAATTAAAAACACGCTGCGCACCATCAGTGATTTACATTTTTGAGGAAAGACAGCGATACATGCCAACCATGGCAGTTACAAACATTTATGCGATCTCCAAAGACCCTATGCACATCAAATAGATATTATTGATTGGTTTGTGGTTGCTCGAAGTAAACATATCTCTAACAAGAATAATAGATTTAATTCACAGAGAGTCGCCTTAGGTACACAAAGGCCTTCATTCTACACAGTAGGCACGGCTGGGCCCCTGCTTGTGGACTCAGTCACACTGCCTTTGAAGTTTGGCTGCTTGTTGTTTGTATATTCATCACACAGAACACTCTTCTTCTTGGAAGATGGAGATTTGCATTTTGTTTTGCTTCCCTCGTGCATATTCTCTAGACCCAGAGGTCCTGCTTTAAAAAGCTACTATCGTACTCTAGATGAGCACTCTCCTGGGCCTGCTCGCACCTGCTCCTTCCATCTCTGGCAACCTCTTGCTTCACTCCATTGCTTGTGGAGTCTTCTTCCGAGCATTTCTCTAGGGGCTAGGCGGTCACAAGTGCTTGCCTTTAACGATCCACCCTCATGGACAATGCAAATCCTCTCCCACCATTGACATTATCATTTTGCGTTGGCCGCTACGGGCAGAGGAGTGCTGCATGCAATCACCGTTCACCATCCACGAGGTTCTGGCTCCAGCCCCGCCTTTACAGTGCAGTCGGCTCAGAGGGAGATTATAGTAGGAATTGTGCACAACTCACAAAGCTATAAACTTAACTCGTTGCTCCACTGTGAGTGAGTGTAACATCCGCATCAGGTTCGATCCCCGGTCTGTGCTTAGAAACATCTGGGTGTTTAAGCATGTTATAAATACGCAACTAAGAGAAAAACAATTATGCAACTACAGTGCCTCGATGCTGTGTGAGCACTTTACAAATGAGAGCTGGGAAGACATGACACCTACAACAGATGAAAGATGAGTCTAGCAGTATCATTATCTTTCCTCTCCTTCCCCCAGAAACTCATTGTCTCCCAAGCTCTGGTTCCTACCTGCCTCCACTCTAATCCAGAACAAGACTGCAAGACTTGTACCTGGGATCAATTATTAAATTCAAAACCCTTTGCATTGTCCACAAGGCTTTCTGGGGAGGCCTGGGCCCAAAATATCTTCAACTATCCTCTGTAAATACCTCCACTCAGTAGCCCTTCGCTCCTCTACTTCTAACTCCCTCAGGGTCAGTCGATTTTCAAAGAAATGAGCTGGGGGGTAAATGTCTGTCTACTTGAGGAGATTCTGTAAACATTTCAAGACCTTCCTCTTCGCATCTGCCTTTGCCCCCCTCTCTCCTGCTGATCTCTTTCTCTCTCAGCACCGTGCACCTGACCATCCTCTGTTCATTCAGGCCCAGGTACCTGCTCTCCCTTCCACCCTCTTGCACTGCCTCTGGGCCACCCTTTGCACTGGGTTCTGTATCTGTACCCATACAGACCCCTCTCACCTTCTTCTGCACTTATCATTTATACCCTATCTGACAATTCTAGCACTTGCCACTTGCTGGCCCCACTACCACTGTCCATTGCATTTATTTATTTATTTATTTTACTTATTATTTATGCTTTTATCTCCTCTGTTCCACACTTTCCACCTTATTACCCCCTCCCATGCACTTGCGTGTTCATAAATGTCACTGGGCGTATTAAGATCATTGTTATTGTTCTCCCTTGTTCCCTTCCCTTTGCCTGGTCGCGCTCTGAGCCACTTGTGTACAATAAAATATTGTATCATATCATTATGGGAAAATCTCTAAGTGATGTAGAGCAGATTAGGCCAACCCAAATAAACTGCATTGCAAGAATCAAGGCGGCCAAAAACAAAAGCGTTTTGCAGCTGGAGTTCATGAGAAAAAGTCAAACACTCCAGAAATTGTTTTAGAGACCGTGAATGAAAGAAACAGGACGTGGAGCTTATAGTGCTAGTCAGACGCATAGACAGGGCAGGGCCTGAGTGGGCAAGGTTCTCCCAAAATATGAAAATGCCCACTCAGAAGCACTGTGTGGGCATTTACAGATGTTAATGTCACTGTGGTGGGCCAAACTACCTTAGCATCTGACCCCACTTGTTAGACAATCCTGGCCATGCCTCTGGTGATAGTCCAAGGAGAGCAAACGGTCCAACCAGACCCGCAGGACAATAACCTTCTGCAATGGAGCAGGACATGTGATCATATTCTTGCCATAGGAATGTGAGATTTGGTTGTCTTTCTTCTAACCCTTCCCTCAAAATGGCCAACATAAAAAGAAAGATCAGGGAACTGGCTAATCAATTCCGCCAGTATCTGATATGGCAAACCTTTGCATGAAAGATGGCAGAGTGTGATACAGCGAGATAAGATGATTGGTCTAGGATCACTGTATTGTCTGCTTGCAAAGCGAGGATATGAGCCTCAACACTTTTGTTACACAGTCTTTAATTTGAGAACTTAATCACCTCTCTAACCTAACTCTTTCTGCTCTTTATTGGAGGTTGTTGCCCGTTTTTACAACCTTTTGAATTTATAGTTATTTTGGTAGCACGCATGCAGTGGATGGGAGGCAGAATAACTCTGAGACCAAATAATCAAACCAACCCATGAAGATGACAAAGTCTGTGCTGTTTTATTAACAATTATCTTAAACAGAGAGGTTACAACGACCATCAACTGATGTTCGCTCAAGCTCTCGACTCAAAACACATAAACACAGTTTTTCATACTAAAAATCCATCATAAGTGATGTCATACTACGTGATAAGTAATAAAAATCTATTCAGAGTTATAATATGCTCAAGGGCAGGATCTAAGTATACTTTCTATAAGGGGCGAAGTTGTGATTGGGTTTCTACTGTAAGATGGACATCTTGTGCCTACCTCCAGTGGAAGCCATCTTCAACTTTTATCAAGTACACAGTTTATCATTGGTTCTCAAACTATAAGTTTGTACTGTATTCAAGGCATAGGGTGTGAGAGCACAGACATAGCAACTCTCCTTAGATGTTCTCTCTACCGCCTTTCTCATGTGTTGATACCACATGTTATTACCCAAGTGCGCAACATTGTCTAGATATGTATTTATCCCTCCACTATCTTCCTCTGCATTTCTCCTATGTTTCCCATATGCAAGGTTTGTATACTGCCCACGGAGTGAATAAAAAGCAGTCTTCATAGTGGGGTGTACCTTAGAGGTCTTTGGGCCTCATTCCGAGGTTCGCTGTAAATCACTGACTTTACCGGCATGGCGGAAATACCGTATCCGCGTTGGTAGCAGGGCGTAAATAGCACCATATTCCGACCTCGCAGGCATGAGCTTTCCGCCATGCCGGTAAACCCCCTAGCGCCATACCGGTAAAGGGCGCATCAAACCCCTTACCGACAACAACCGAGACGTAACTAACACCATCGCCCTCCAACTAGTGCGTAAATAGCGGTGCCCGTAATTAACGATGACCGTAAATTACGGGCACCGTTAAATACCGAAAACGGAAATTACGTCATTGAACAGGAACGGGAAGCATCATGGCGGCCATCTTTAAAATCACAATCCATTGCAATCCTCCCCATACAGGACTCTTGGGAATATCGTGCTAGGCAAATTAGACTCCTGAGACAAGCATCATGCCAAAAGCCTTAAAAAAGGGTGCTGCGCACATCAGGAAGGAGAAATTCTCCCAGGACGAACTCCAGGTACTTGTTGATACTCTGCATGAACATGCAGAGACTGTTTTCAGCAGCGACATGCGCAGGCCCACCATCCTGAGGAAGAAGGAGATATGGGAGCTGGTCTCGCAGAGGGTGAGCGCTGTCGGTAACACCCCCCGCAGCACGACGCATTGCCGCAAACGCTGGGATGACCTCCGTCTGAGGGTGCGGGCCATCCTCTCAGCAAACCGCAATCTGGCCCTAGAGACAGGAGGAGGCCCAGGCTCACCCATAAAAATGATGCCCTGGGAGGAAACATATGCAGAGATGATGGGCACAGAAGCCATCGAAGGCGTTGGCGATATGGATTGCGGTGATCCTTCATCAGCTGACGCAGGTGAGTGCCATGAGTGTAAACAGTACATGCATCCCTAATGCAAGTCATCGCCAAGGGCAGGTCAAGCAGTCACATCATGTTTGGGCAAACCCCCCACCCCCCCCAATGATGCCGTAACAACTGGGACCCAGGATGATGTCAGGTGCAAGGCTGACACCCATATTGGGCATGCCACACAAAAATCCGGTCAATGTCAGTCACCACAGTACACCGCCAACATGAGTGACCCTGCCGACAGTATGCTTTTACCATCCAAGCAAAGCTCACATTCCCACTCAGCACCCAAATGTCACCAAAACGCTGCTATCCCATCGTAATACCATTGTCTGGAAGTAATTCTGACACCCAGATCATTGCTCATGCTGTCTCTCTCTTGCCCCCCACAGGCACCGGTCATGAAAGTGAGGACCAGGAAGGCCCCCGGGCAAGTACCTCCCGGGCCACAGGCAGGGGACAGCACACACCTGCAGCAAGGAAGAAGGCACATGCCACACCACCTGCCCCAGCAACCCCCATGGAGGGTACACAACCCACATGCGCGGCCCTGGACATGCCTGCAGTTCTGCGGGACACATGCCCCACGTTGCACCATGAGGAATCAAGTGCGTCAGGGGAGAATGCTGCCATGTGCATCCTCGATGTGCCAGGCAGCACATCACCAAACACCATCAACATCATGGAGGAGCCCAATGGCTATGTACAGAGCCCAGACACTCCCTCGTACAGCCAGGTTGCCCATAGCGACCCTGGGTCGAGTGACGGCCCAGGGCTCACAGGCGAAGCGGATACACCTGTCTGTCATGTGCCCTGTAAGTCCTGCAGGCACGACAACACGGAGCCTGCCAACCACATCGCCCACATCGGCTGCAGAAACAGTGCGCTGCCAGCACCTCACGGGCATGATAGAGGAGTTCCTCCGGGACAACCGGGAATCAGGGTCGGTGCTACATAATGACCTTCAGGCCCTGGGCGAGGTCATCAGTAGCAGCACAAACCGCATCTGTGAGATGCTTGGCAGGATTGCTGATGCCCTGGAGGCAGCACCCCCCAGACCACAGCCCCAGCAGGAGGAGCCACCCTCCCAGAGCTCCTCCACGCAGACCAGCCCGGTCCGTAGGTCACTGCGCACGATGCGCCGGAATGGAAGGGATGGCCCAGGCTCTGGCAGTGCCCATTGACCGTGCAGCCACACACATGTGGACAATGCTGCACTGATGGGAACATTGTGGGGTTGTTGTGGGGGGGGGTTGAGGGTGTGTGTGTGGGAGTTGGGTGGGAGGGGGAGGGGGTTGAGGGTGTGTGTGGGAGTTGGGGGGGAGGGGGAGGGGGTTGAGGGTGTGTGTGAGAGTTGGGGGGAGGGGGAGGGGGGTGAGGGTGAAGGATCTGTTGTACACGTTTGGACATCATGATACAATACACAGTTTGGTCTATCCTACAATACAGAGTGGACATTCATTATTGTGCATGTGTCTTTTAATGTCTCACAGTGCATGTAGTACATGTATCCCCACACCCAGTGCCCAATGCCCTGTCATCCTCACCCCCTTAGCTGACTTGTGATTCAGAAATATTGCTCGATCAATGCTTGTCGCACGGTACGTTCCTCCCGTGCATCGGCACCATGTTGCTGTTCTGCCATTCCTTCCTCCACCTCCTCCTCCTCCTCCTCATCTGGTGGTAGCAGTCCCATGTCAGGGGGCAGTGGCACGTTCCGACGGATGCACATGTTGTGCAGCATTACACATGCCATGGTGATCTTGGACACCTTCTCGTGGCTGTAGATGAGGCCCCACCTGACCGGCTGAGGCAACGGAATCGTGCCTTCAGAAGGCCGAAGGCCTGCTCTATGACCACCCGTGTACGGGTATGAGATCTATTATAGTCCTCCTCGTGCCTGTTTTGGGGGTTGCGGACCGGGGTCATCAGCCCCGGTTTCAAAGGGTAGCCAGCATCACCTGCATGAGAGTGGAATGAAGGTAAGTGTTGGTACATTCATGGTGGAGAACTGTGCCAGTCTTACATTGCAGCGGGTGATGACTGGCCAAGCACACATGTCCCTGGATACAATCAACCCATTACTGGTCCGGCCATGTGTGCTGGCCAATGGAATGATGGAGGGGGTAGCTTCTCCCTGATGGGTCATGGTGCGCACTCATGTCTTGTTGCATGTGCATCGTTTATGCATGCAGCAGTGTTGGACTGCATTGATTGATGACTTGCATGAGACCTGCTGTAAGGGTGTGTTGGTAGTAGTTGGTAGCATAGCCTTCATTCAGCACTGATCCCTATCATGGTGATTGGCAGCTATCCTATGGAGGTGCCGAACCAGTCACACGCAGTAGGATCCCTGTCAGACTAACCTCTATGCACTCCCATGGATGACTGTCCTTTGTGTTGAGATACAGGAGTCAGCGACATGGTGCTATTGCACTGCATGGTGCACGATGGCCTTACGGTGTATTAGGTCCACCGATGTGTGGTGCATGTGTCGTGGTCTTAGGCCATGGTAACAGTTTGTCAGGTACCATTATGTGTTGGCTCGTATTTACTACTATGTGGTTAGGTGGTAATGTGGCGTGCCACTTGTCATGGGGCACAGTGTTCTGTGTGGTGCACAACTTACAATAGCGTTGTCATTCCCTCCCGGGTGGTGTATGCATCCCCCCCTTTCCCTCCCGGGTGGTGTATGCACCCCCCCTTTCCCTCCCGGGTGGTGTATGCATCCCCCCCCTTTCCCTCCCGGGTGGTGTATGCATCCCCCCCTTTCCCTCCCGGGTGGTGTATGCATCCCCCCCTTTCCCTCCCGGGTGGTGTATGCATCCCCCCCTTTCCCTCCCGGGTGGGGTATGCATCTCCCCCACCCCCTTTCGCAATGGGGTATGCTGACAACCCACTCAGAGACCCAATGCACTGCCATGGCCCATCATGGTTACTAACCAAGCAGCCAGGTACGTTGTCCGGCATGTCGGCCCATGTAGCGTGGTAGTGTTGAGTTCCGCAGGACCAAGGAGTCATGAGTTGATCCGGGGTACCGAGCATTGCATTGTGTGATGGCCTTACTGGCATTGCACACCATCTGGACGTTGATGGAGTGGTATTGCTTGCGGTTGCGATACGGCACCTCCATCGCATGGGGAAACACCAATTCTACGTGGGTGCAGTCGAGGGCACCTATGCAATTTGGCATGCCTGCAAGTGCATGTAAGGCAGCTTTGGTATCATATATCTCCTGTGGAGTCCGGGGGAGGCATATGTAGTCCCTTCTGTGCTTGAGGAGGGCATCCAGCACTTGGTTGACTATCCGGGAAAATATTGGCTGTGAAATGCCATGCATGTGCCCCACTGTATGCTGGTAAGTGCCTGTGGCAAGGAATTGGAGCACGGACACTACCTTTAGTAGAGGGGGAATGGCAGTGCTGATTTCTATGAGGCTCACTATGTCGGAATGTATCAGGGCCACTATGGTGGTTATGGTGTCCCAGTCAAGCCGGTACAGGGTGTGGATCTGCTCTGGTGTGAGGTTGAAGGGGGTGGCTATGATGCGGGGAATTGAGGGCTGCCGGCGTGGTAATGGTGGCTGCACCGGTAGGCCATGCTGGCCCTGTCTCACCCTCCTTCTCCTCCTGTGTATCCTCTGTGGTGGTTGCTGTGGTTGCTGTTGTTGCTGTTGTCGTAGTTGCTGCCTTGCAAGCAGGGCCTCCAGCTCCAGGAATGCTGCTACAATTGGTATCATCTTGGTGTGGGTGGGGGTGTGGTGTGTGGGTGTGCTCCTTTTGTTCTGTGCCAGACTCTATTGCCTCCACCTGTGCTGATTGGGTGCACCTGTTCCTCTTCCAAGCACTGATCAGGGTTGTTAACACCTTCCCCGCGATGCCGGTATTAACGCCATGGCGGTAAGGTACTTTGCGCCCTTGTGGAGGTCGTTATTTCCGTGTTCGCGATGATTGGAATCGGAGATGGTTTACGCCTTCCCGTTATTTACGCAATGGTGTGTCGGGCGCGCGACACTGGTCCGCTATTTACGCAATCGTAGTTTACGGTGGCGTAAATAACGGTGTGGCGGGTCAGAATGGACCGTAATGGTAAAGGAAGTCGTTATTCCTTTACCGGCCTCGTTTTTCCCTTAACGCCGGACTCGGAATGACCCCCTTTGTCTCAGCAGAAGTATCAGTATAGAAAGTATGGAAGAGTAGAAATAGAAAGACTAAAAAAGGAAATTGTACATGTATATACTATGCACAATAACATTGGCATCCATCTTTTGCACCATCCTGGTATTGACTCCATGTGTCCATTCATTAGAACTGTACCATCTTCAAAATGTCTAATTTTTAATACACTTAATCAATTTGTTTATACTTCTAATTGCAAGACTTCCTAAATTATTGCGATGAGAAGTCTTCTTATCACTGGGCCCATTTTTAGGATCATGTAAAAAAGTATGAATATCAATGTTTCTTCTGACAAGAGCAGGATAAGCTTAAAGTATAAACACAAAGACGGCAAGTACAAGTCTATGAGGATCACTGAGTGGGAGTACATAAAATCATTTTTTTAGAACAAATATGCACTACAAAATGAATCTGGATACGTATCTATCTTTCCGTTTCTAATCAGAAATTGACGTTTAGGCATGACTTTAATATTTCAATACATATTTCTAAAGTTCTTTTTCTCAAAAATGTCCTGTGATTTTCTGCAAGTCCATGCACTCCGAATAAAATAACTATACGTAGTGTCCGTTTAAATCACAGCCTTAAAAGCACAAAATTGCATCATCAATTGGTAGGCTCCTTATCGTCCTTCTTCTTTGTCACCGATCGAGTCTGCACAGGCTGAAATTCTTCTTCTTCTTGTCTTGCTTCTGGATTTGCAATGGTAGGGGGAAGGTCTCTCCTTTATAGGTCTTCACGTCTCCCAAATGGAGCCAAGCTCATCTTCCTTGAACTTTTACAGCTGAAGGGGTTATGTCCTCAACACAAAAAGGGCAGTTGAACCTTGGCTTGTGACACTTCCTTGTGAAATTTTTAATCAGCACGTGATCTTCAACATATAACTTGGGTGCTTATAGAAGTTGATTTGGGCTAGTTGTTGAATTGTCTTCATCTGTGTTATGAGACCAGCCCCCCTGACGCTTGACTTGATCTGAAATGAGAGCAATGCTAGAGGTCATATGTCAAATATTCGTGCATCTCATCACCTAGATTTTTACCAACACTCTGGGCATCACTTATACTTCTAGATGGAGGAGTGAGTGGCATTCTCATTTGATGCCCTGTCACTAGTTCATGGGGGTGAGGTGATGGTCTGAACCAGGCTGATTCCGAAGAGCAAATAAAGCTAAGGGTAGGCAATATAGCCATCCTTTTTTCGATGTAATATTTTTTTTGGTGATTCTCTCTTTAAGCAGGCCATTGAGTCTCTCACATTTCCTGTTTGCTTGTGGGTGATAAGCAGAAGAAAACCTGTGTTTTATATTTAATAAAAACCCTATTTGTTCAAACAGCTCATTAACAAAATGTGGCCCATTATTGGATCTCAGCACTTCACACACACCCCATCTTGAAAAGACTTTGTACACTAAAAACTTTGCTGCACAAGTGGCATCAGGGAGTGTACATGGACCTGCCTTGATACACCTTAAAAAGGGACACACCACCACTGAAAGATACTAATAACCATTACACACCTGCAGCATATCAACATAATTGTTATGTAAATGCTGAAACTGACCATTCAGTCGAGGTATTACCACGCTAATCATTCTTAGCGTATGCCCAGCAGTAAACTTTTGACACAAGATGCAATTGACCATAAAAAGTGCAACGTGTTCCAGCAAATTTGGAATGAACCATTCTTCCACAATCGTAGCAGCATGACTTTCTCTAGTTACATGTGCAGATTAATGCAAATGTTCAAGCGCAACTTTTAAAAATGCTTCTGGCATCACCGGGTTTCCAGTGCTTTCTTGTCACCATAATGCTTCTCTAGGGATAAAGAACACCCACTTTGTTTCCATAGGCAGAGTCACTGTACACTGTCACTTCCTGCCCTTCATGTTTCTTGAGCACGACAATAAGCACCAGTAATTCTGCTGCTTGCACCGAAAAGTGAGATGGTATTCTTGCACTTGGTAAAACTTCAAATTCTCAATTCAATCTGCAGCTCACTACGGCTGCATGTGAATCCCTTTCCCCACTAGTCGGGTCAATTTTTGAAGAACCGTCAATAAAAAGAATCTCACATCCCGCCAAAGCATTCTCTTCCGCATGGGTAATATCATCATAGAATTCAACATAATTTGCACAGTCATGTACATGTTCACCTTCTTTCACTGGCTCAGCTACAAACGTGGCAGGGTTCACTATTTTGCATCTTACAATTTTAATCGCTGGGTTTGAAATTATTACCCCATAAGCTGAAGCTCTTTGAGATTTCAATGTGCCCTTAGGTGTCTCTAAAATAGCCAACAAGGCATGCGCCACAAAATGATTCATAGAGCAGCCCATGCCAATACTTATAGACTTCTCAATTGCAAATGTGGCAGCTGCCAATGACTGTTTGCATGGAAAATATCCTTTGATGACTGGATCTAAAAGCTCACTGTAATATGCCAAAGGCTTGTACCCCAATGTAATTCTCTGTGTAAGCACTGCTGTCATGACTGTCACATTTGTATGTGAAAATAAATAAAAATCCTCAGCATAATTGGCAATACCTAAGACAGGTGCTGCACAAATTGCTTTTTTTCAGTTCCTCAAATCTTTCCTCCATCTCTTCAATCCATTCAATTTTTACCTTGTCCACCTTAGCTGTATTTAAACCTTTCAAAAGTGGTCTTGTATAAGTGCTATAATTGAACACCCAGGCTCTGATATAATTGCATAGCCCCAATAATCTTTGCATCTGTTGCACTGTGTTTGGCTTTGGCGTTTTCATGATCGCCTCCGCTCTTTCAGGTGTCACTTTCTTTCCTCCATGTGAAATCAACTGTCCTATGCATAGCACTTCTTTTTGACAGTACTGTAGTTTCTCCTTATCAACTTTATATCCCTTGTCTGCTAGGATAGTCATCAATTGCACAGAGTCTTTTCTGCACTCATCTTCTGTGGTCCTACAAACTAAAATGTCATCTACGTATTTTACCACTGCACGCCGAAGATCAATATTGCCTAAATCCATCTGCAAGAGTCTGTTAAAGATCGATGGGGACTCACAATACCCCTAAGATAAACAAGTATGTTTCTGTTGAGTTTGGAGAAACTTAAAGGACGTCAAGTCTTGTGAAGCCTTGTGCAGCAGGATTGAGAAAAAGGCATTTTTCAAATCAGTCACGGTGAAATATCGAGCTTCCACCGGGATACTACATAGCATCATCAAAGGAATTAGGATCTAATTGAAACTCTGCTTCTACAATCTGGTTAATCGGTCTCATATCTTGTATAAATCTCATGACCCTCCTTTTGATTTTTTTAACCAGATACACCACAGTGTGACACAATGATTCCGATGGTACCAGAATCCCTTGATTCATCAGTGCCTTGATAGTCTGAAATATACCCTCATCAGCCTCTCGAGAAATGGGGTGCTGTTTTGCTCGACGTAAAATGTGCTCCTGTTTCAGCTTTATTTTGACTTTCCTATCCCCTTCAACAGACCTACATCATAAGGGCCTGTGGTTCAAAGGACACTTGGCACCTTCTCAAAGTCTTCCAGAAAATATGCTGGGTGCTGCTGCACTATCACCATTCACTGGGGGATCTCTCTTTTTTCTATCCTTATCTAGTATGTGATGCTCATAAAAGAACACTACATCATCTGTCCAGTCTTCCCTAAACATATCGTCATTAGTAATGCCAGTCAATCTGTATCCTTCTTCGAGAGCTATCACTGTTCTCCATGGCCTATCCTTACAACTACTCCCTCGAGCATCACCATTTCCCTTCATACTATGGCTGCTTCCAATTCTTTAGGGATTGTCTGTCCCCCCTGTTCATGGGTATTTGTGGTCTAAACAAAAACTCATCAGGTATCCTCACAATTTATCCCACTAAGCCACTATGTTAATAGTATGCTCACTGCATATAGAACATCTTCTGGATCCACTGGAACACCTTGCAGAGCCACTTGCCCTGTGAATACCAGTATAAATGTGCCCACATTTAAATAGTGTATTCCTGGAGTTGAACACACTATCGCTATGTTACTCACCAATCTGGCGAATGGGGGAGATGAGGAGAGATGGATCTTCCTGATTGATTGTAGAGCCCTGGTTATACAACCTGGGCCTGCCTTCAGAGGGAAACTATTTTTTATGATATGCCCCTTTGCTGAACTGAGAACAGAGAGACAGAGGGACACATAAATTAAAAGAGCAGGGATAGCACACTGCCATGGAACCAGCTGAAAAGAAAATAATCCACAGGTCAATAGGTTGCAGATGGCAAAATAATCTCTAACTGGCAATAGTGCTATGTATTCAACTGGGCCAATAGGTCCCCTCCCAGCTATATGGTAACCCATGTGAGAAAAACCTACAAAAGTAGAAAGGAAGTTGACTAATTTATCCATAGGATACAGCAGATTTACAGGCAATCATATGCAACCAGGAGATTTTTACCGGAGTAGTAAGTGAGCGTGTGCATGAGGATGCTTTAGGTAAGGAGAACCACAATGCCAGGAGAAAATAATAAATTGGAAGGTTAGTACAGGAAAAACTGACCCGGACGGCATGAAGGGCGCACTAGGATCGAGGAGGTGCACTGGCTGCAGAGCGTCCTCGTGTGCACAGAGGTTGTATACGATGTCCTGTAGGCAGGAGAAAGCAGTCTGGGTGGAGGTAGAAGGATGTAGGTATACAGCAGTTTCAGAAAATCGATAAGCAGGAATATGGAGAAAAACCATTTAGAGAAGGCAGGATTCGGTACACAGAGCGTCAGGCAGACCAAGATGCATAACAGCAGTAGTCTGTCTTAGCAAAGCGGAGTCCGGTAAACAGAATGTCAGGCAGACCAAGATGCGTGACAGCAGCAGTCCGTGATAGCAAAGCAGAGTTTGGTACACAGAGAGTCAGGCAGACCAAACCGCGTAACAGCTGCAGTCCGTGTTAGGAAAATGGAGTTTGGTACACAGAATGTCAGGCAGCCCAAGAAGCGTAACAGCAGAAGTCTGTTTAGCAAAGAGGAGTTTGGTACACAGAATGTCAGGCAGACCAAGATGATGAAGAGCAGTAGTCCATGTAGCAAAGCGAAGTTCGGTACACAGGCAATCCAATAACAGGTAAGGCAACCACAAGGAACCAAAGACGGAACTTCAAGCAGCGATCGGCGGGTTGACGAGGCTTGTGTATTTAAGTTGAAACAAGGCTCTGGGCATTCATTGGTGGAAATGAACGCGTGTCACAGGAAAGTACTTGGGAATCAAAAGTATTGTGGCAACCACCAGCCACCGTAGTCCATCTCCACAGCAACCTCCAATGCCAAAGGAACGGAGCAGCAAAGGAACGATGCATCACCAGGTGAATGGCTGGAAATTACCTGCATTTGCCTCTCTTGATGGGCACATGTCGGGTCTGATGCGGGGACACTGTTTTCCGAGGCATCCGATGTGTGACAGCATCCACCCCCAAAGGTGGCGGCAACCCCCTGAGGGCATGGAAGTGCTACATAAGAGCCGGTGCCCGATGTTGGCCAGGGGTTCCCAAGATCGGTCCTCCTGGCAATACCCTTCCAGTCAACAAGATAGAATGAGCGCCCCCTGCGGAACTGATAGTCCAGGATGTCCATCACCTCACATTCATTGTCGCCATCCACCTGGACTGAATGCGGCCAGAGAGGCAGGCGAGTCGCAGGACGACAAGGTTTCAGCAATAAAACTTCAAAAACCGGGTGCACCTTCCAGGAGACAGGTAAAGATAGGCGCACGGCCACAGGGTTCATTAGAGTAGTAGCCACATAAGGACCCATGAACAGGGGAGAAGCAATCTCTTGCCTGGTATCCTGAGATTCTGTGTGGAAAGCCAAACTTGCATCCCCACCTGTTAGCCGGGAGCCTGCGAACGATGCAAATCTGCATAACATTTTTGGCTCTGTCCTGAGCCCAGACAAGATATCACACACCTCCTTATGCAAGAAGTCCATGTCACGGAGACAAGCCTGAGCAGCCGGGTTGTTAATAGGAAGAGCGGGATACAGGGCAAAGACTGTGGGTGCTGGCCGTATAGAGCAAAGAACGGAGAAGTGCCAGAAGCCGTATGTACTGAGTTGTTGTAGGCAAACTCGGCTGCCGATATCATACACAGCCAGGAGTCCTGGAACCGAAGCCAAAGGCAATGAAGATATTGCTCCAGGGTGGCATTGACTCTCTCGGTCTGCCCGTCAGTTTGTGGATGATAGGCGGAACTGTACCTATCGTCGATGTGAAAAGAAGATGTCAGTGCCCTCCAGAAGTGAGTGGTAAACGGAGTACCACAATGATGAAGGGTAACCCAAAAAACGGAATACGTTTTTCAGAAAAAGACCTGCCAGCTTGGGAGCCATCAGGTTACCTACACAAGGGACGAAAATGGCCATCTTGGTGAAATAGTCCATGATGACCCAAATAGGGTCGATGCCACGAACGGGAGGTAAGTCAACTACAATGTCTATCAAAACCATGTACCAGGGCTTGTGAGGGACTGATAGTGGATGCAGAAGACCGCTGGGTTTGGAACGGGAGGTCTTATATTGTGAACAGACCGAACATGTGGAAAGGTACTCGATGACATCTTTGGACATGGATGGCCACCAGGCCGAGCAGAGCAATGACTCCAGGGTCTTCTGTTCACCAGGATGAGCCGCTATGATAGAATCATGGGACCAGGCAAGTGCACAGGTATGCGCTTCTCCGGGAAGAATGAACAAGTGACCCTGGATGTATGGCATGCCCTGCACAATGTATAAGATAAAAAAGATAGAGGCGTGTCTGATGGTTAAGAAAAAAACCGATCTGAAAGGGTAGGCTGCTTTCAGTAGTTTAAAACTAATTAAATCAACATATAAACATTTTCCATTGTACAATTCATTTTCTAAAAACACATAAAACATCGGTTTACATATATAATATATTAATCAATCGTATTGCCATACACTACCATTTCTGTGGCCAGGGTGTCATATCATACAAGACGCATGTGTTTGTTAGTCCCTAGTTTTTCTGCTTCTTAGAAAATACTGGCATTTGGCATAAACAATTTTTTGGTTCATTGCATTCGTTCTTTTTCACTGCATTAACATTAAGCAGTGGTGTCTCAACACGTTTCAGTACTCATTGGACAGAATGGTGCCATGGTGTTTTTTGTGCAGGCGTTTAGATTACGTTATTGTCCCACTGGTGGTTTTCGTTATAACTTTCCCCTATCAGACAAATATGAAAAACTGGTATGAGCTTATTACTTGTCAGTTACCATTGTGCTCTACGAGGTATGCTTTTCTATTAGCTAAAAGCAGTGCCAATATGAGGCTTGTTGTATGTGCTACACAGAGTTTGTTACATTCTGAACTTTACAGAACTTAGTATAGTCGGAGATTGATTTGTCCCGATGCTGTGGGGAGCAGTAAGGTGCAATCACCTTTATCAGGCGAGCCGCTCTTTGCTTAGTGTGGTAGTGCTAAAGACATTGTGACTTTTAAGGGTGCTGAGCTGGTTCGAGTTCCTGTTTTTAGGTTGAGAATAACTGTGAGTAAAGACAGTCTAGATTGTAATAGTCTGTCTTAGAGTATTTAGCAGAAAATCCTGTGGGATGCAGGTCTTTCCTACCTGTAGCGTTAGAGACAGTCTGTGCTGTGATTGTCTAATCTATAGGTCTGGCCGGCTGTTCATCGGGTCCTTTTTGTGTCTAATGTGGGAACATAAACGTATAGGAACTAAATGTTTCCATTGAGTCAGAGGAATCGCGCCTTATGCGTAAAACTGTCAGTCCGCATACCCAGTGTGCAGGATCTCGAAGCTTGATGCAATCTCTGGCTCCGATACAGCGCAATCTGCCTTCGCTTGTGCGCATCTCTCTCTGTTAGCATCAGTTGCTAAGGAGACGTGGCGGAAGTGCTCAAGTAGACGTTTTCTATTTTGCCCGTGTGTGGCTCCCTGGTAGGAAAAACCTGTGCGCCATCTTGCAGTGGGTGTTAGGTCTAAGGCCTTCTATGCTCCGTTAGAACGGTTTGGTGAAGTTATAAACCAGGTGTCCCCGTGTATGGCAAACTACAGGATTACTTAATGTTAATATATTATACCTTGCACATCGTCCAGGTTGAGACTCAGACATTCGACAGGATGTGAGATGACCCAATCTGAAATGATTGACCGTAGGGAAGGTCGGGAGTGCAACCGCACACTACCCTACAATACAGGAGCAAGGAATGACCCCTAGGGTGGCTGGAAGAGTCCATGTGTAGCCGGGACAAGGCATCCACTCAAGTATTGAGGCAGGCCGAAGATACGTGATTGTGAAACTAAATTAGGAGAAAAAAGGGGCCAACGAGCCTGCCGGGCCGTAAGGCATTTCATGGATTTAAACACCAGAAGGCTGCGATGGTCTGAAAAAACAGTTACTGGATGTCGGGCCCCCAACAAATGATTCCTCCACTCAGAAAAGGCCTATTTTATGGCCAAGAGTTCTCGCTCTGTGATGGGGTAATTCCATTTGTATTGAGTCTGTTTTCTGGAAAAGAAGGCCATTGGGCGTGTCTCGACTGTATCGGGGCAATGTTGAGAAAGAACCGCCCGAGTGCTGAACCTGATGCATCAGCCTCCACCAAGAAAGGCAGGTTAGATCAGGGTGTTGAAGCAACAGTGCTGTAGAAAAAGCTTCTTTTAGAGTGTCAAACGCACGTTGTGCCTTTTTGAGTCCACATATAGGATTTCTTAGAACTAACTGGTCAAGGCCGTCAGAGGAAGCGAGATAGCAGAGAAAGAATGAATAAATCTCCTGTAGAAATTGGAGAATCCCAAAAATGACTGAAGTACCTTGAGCGCTGTGGGAACGGGCCAATCTAATACAGCTTTAACTTAGGACGGCTCATCCTAATGCCCTGATTGGTTAGGTCGTAATCTAGGAACTCCACTTCTGAGGAGTTAAAGATGCATTTCTCTGCTTTCACATACAGGTGGTGTTCTCTCAATCTCTGAAGCACTATGCAGACCTGTTCAGTGTGGAGTTCAGGTGAAGGTAAATAAATCAAAATGTCATCTAGGTAGACCACCACAAATTGGTCGAGGTAGTCATGAAAAATGTCATTCATGAGCGCCTGGAAAATAGCAGGTGCTTTGCGTAGCCCAAAGGGCATGACCTTGTACTCAAACAACACATACCGGGTTTTGAAAGCCATTTTCCACTCATCTCCTTTTGTCATGCGGACAAGGTTGTAGGCACCCCTGAGTTCCAACTTGGTGAAGACTACAGAAGACCCCAATTGGTCCAGCAGAACAGAAATGAGAGGAAGGGGGTACTGTTTTTTTTTACGGTGACTGCATTTAATGCCTAGTAGTCAATATAGGGCCGGAGGTCACCCTCCTTCTTCGGAACAAAGAAGAGGGGAGAAGACGCAATGGTCGGATGAACCCCGTAGTCAAGGATTTGTCAATGTACTCATTTGAGACTTTGTCCTCAGGTATGGTAAGAGAGTGCACCTTTCCGAATGGAATCTTGGCACCGGGAACCAGGTCTATCAAGCAATCATAGGGCCTATGGGGCAGCAACGTCTCTGTACCACCCTTGTCAAACACATCCCGAAAGGACAAATACTCAGGCAGAATACTAGAGCCTGAGCTGGTAGTCACAGGACGAATGAGTGCCATAGAAGCCACCAAAACCTGACAAATGGCCTTCTGGGAAACACTCATGTTCTGAAACCATTCCTCATTACAAAGCAGCGAAGGGGATTGTACAACTCTTGTGGATCAATAGCAGAATTGTGACGTTGCAACCAAGGAATGCCTAGAAGGACCCTGAATTGGGGTGCCTTGATTAGGTCAAAGCAAATGTTCTCAGCATGGCGTTCCCAGGTTTCATGTGGATAAGAGAAGTATGTTGTGTGACCAAGCCAGATATCAAGGAGGTGCCATCAACAGCATGAACTGTCTCTGGTTGTGCCTTAGTCTGTACAGGAACACTGCTAGCGATAGCATAGTCATGGTCCATATAGTTCCCGGCAGCACCAGACTCATTATAGCCTGGGCTGGAAAAGAAACAGGAGACAAAGGCATAAAGACAAACAGAAGACTGACTGGCGCAGCTGCTAATTACCCTTAAGTGTCCAAAGAAAACACCCCCAGAATAGGGACTCTATCTATTGCCAGGTTTTTGCGTTTCCCAACTTCTTGGCAGGTTTTTTAGGACAATCTTTGAGTTGCTGTTCTGCCAATCCAAAATACATGAATAATTTGTGCAATCTGTGATGCTCTCATTGGGTGGGGGTCAGAGGACAGCGTACAGCCCCTACCTGCATGGGTTCAGGAGCAGAGGTAGAAGGGCCAGCTGTTTCATACGAAGGGACGGCTTGGGGTGGGTTTTACATTCCCCCTTTCTTTCTGCTCTTCAAGTGTCAATCTGCAGCACCAGATCTAACAGTTCCCCGATTGCCATCGGGACAATGGGAACAGTCGCCAATGTGTTCTTGAGTTCTTCTGATAGCCCCTTGTAGAAAACTGCCAATTTCTCCTCTTCAGGCCAGTCAGTTTCGGTTGCTAGCTGGTTGAAACATGCCAAGTATGCAAGTAATGAAGTAGTACCTTGGTGCTGATTCAAGAACTCCAAATCCGTTGCTTGTGTTTTATGTTGGGTATCGAAAACCCTATTCATAGCTGTGATAGGGGCATCACAGTCGTACAGCATATAGATGTTTGTTTCTAGCAGGGGGTTGGCCCAGGCTGCAGCAGTGTCCCTGAGATAGGATAGGACAATCGCTGCCTGTGTGGTGGAGTTAGGAAAGGCTGAAGAACGGCAAAGGGAATGCAGTTTTGACTGATTAATAAATGCCTGGTACTGTTTGGGGTCACCAGTAAATCGTTCCGGGGGTGCCAAAGGCAATTGCGTGGCCATGAGGACAGGTGTTGTCTCCTGTCTTGCATAAGGAGAACTAGAACTGGAGGCCATATTCTCTGAGATATTAGCCCCTTGAAACGGGTGTTTCTTACGTCTTGCAGGTTATCAATCCTATGACGGAAGGCATTATGGGCTGCGGACATATCCGTTTTCAGATCGGCTACCAGCTGCATCAGGGTAGCCAGAGGGTCTGCAGTTTCCATGTATTCTGTTTCTATTACTCACAAATCCGGTGAATGGAGGAGATGAGGAGAGATGGGACTTCCTGATTGATTGTAGAGCCCCAGTTATACAACCTGTGCCTCCTGTCAGAGGGAAACTCTTTTCTATGATATGCCCCTTTCGCTGAACTGAGAACAGGCAGACAGAGGTAAGAAAAGAATCCACAGGTCGATAGGTTGTAGATGGCAAAAGACTGTCTAACAGGCAATAGTGCTATCTATTCACCTGGGCCAATAGGTCCCCTCCCAGCTATATGGTAACCAATGTGAGTAAACCCAACAAACGTAGAAAGGAAGTTGACTATTTTATCCATCGGATACAGCAGATACAGCAGATTTTCAGGCTATTGTATGCAACTAGGTGGTTCTTACCGATGTAGTAAGTGAGCGTGTGCGTGAGGATGCTGTAGGCCAGGAGAACCACAATGACAGGAGAAAATAATAAATGGGAAGGTTAGTACAGGAAAAACTGACACAAGCGGCACAAGGGGTGCACTAGGATCGGGAGGTGCACTGGCTGAAGAGCGTTCTCGTGTGCACAGAGGTTGGATACGATGTCCTGTAGGCAGGAGAAAGCAGTCCGGGTGGTGGTAGAAGGATGTAGGTATACAGCAGTCTTTGAGAGCAAATTTATTAATAGGAATTTGGAGACAAACCGTGTAGAGAAGGCAGGATTCCGTACTCAGAGTTTGGGCAGACCAAGATGTGTAACAGAAGCAGTCCATGTTAGCAAAGCAGAGTTGAGTACACAGAATGTCAGGCAGACCAAGACGCTTAACAGCAAAAGTCTGTGTAGCAAGCAGAGTTCAGAACATAGAATGTCAGGTAGACCAAGACACGTAAGAGCAGAAATTTGTGTAACAAAGGAGAATTTGGTACACAGAGAGTCAGACAGACCAAGATGCGTAACAGCTGCAGTCCGTGTTAGCAAAGCAGAGTTCTGTACACAGAATGTCAGGCAGACCAAGATGCTCAACAGCAGAAGTCTGTGTAGCAAGCGGAGTTCGGTACATAGAATGCCAGGCAGACCAAGATGCGGAAGAGCAGAAGTTCATGTAACAAAGCAGAGTTTGGTACACAGGAATCCAATAACAGGTAAGGCAAACACAAGGAATTGAAGACAGAACTTGAAGCCGGGAGCTAACTTCAAACAGAAGCAGCGATCGGCGCGTTGACGAGGCTTATGCATTTAAGTTGAAACAAGGCTCTGGGAGTTCATTGGTGGAAATGAACCCGTGTCACGGGAAAGTACAGAAGAATCAGAAGTCTTGTGGCAACCACCAGCCACCGTAGTCCGTCTCCACAGCAACCTCCAATGCCAAAGGAACGGAGCAGCAAAGGAACGATGTATCACCAGGTGAATGGCTGGAAATGACCTGCATTTGCCTGTGTTTCTCTCGTTTATACATCCATTTTCCAGCGCTCAACGTCAAACACGGGAGCTTGCACCTTAAATTATCCTTGTCCATCATGCAGCCATGGAATATACTGTGGCCTTGTTGCGCCATTTTCCAAAAAGGGAAACTGCATAAACCGGGTCCCACAATCAGATCCTTCTATCAATCTATCTCTGGCAGAAACAATTGTTCCTGTCTGCCTCCTTGTGGGGAAAAACCTTAGTCTGCTCACATATGGTGGTGATTCTCCCTTCTCACTGTACGATCATCCTCGGGGATGCTCAGCATATGCTATGGGATCTGGAATCTTATCTTTAGGTTGTTCCAGATCTGACCACCTCACTTCCTTATCCATTTGCAGGCTTCCTTCAGGGGCGCACACGCTCCCTCCTCCTACTTCAAGAGTGGACTCTCTTCCCTTATCTGATATGTCTTGTCCCCGACTGTTGTGGCTATCTGCCCCTTCTCCCTTATCCAGATTCAATCTACTTAAAGACAATGACTATCATTCATTACTAAGCAGGCTTCTCTCCTCTCTTCATGATTGAGACATTGATGATCGATCATCGCTCCCTCAAGATTCATACTCATTGCTTTGCCTTGACTATTGATATATTTTATCAATTCTCTCTCTGATGCTTTCTGCATTGAATCGTTCTTCATCTAGCACAACTCTAGATACCCCTGGCGTTGCTTCCTTTAACCGAATAAACTCTTCTATTCTATCCCATCATATCTCTGGGCTTGGGCTAATTGGTTCCTTTCAAATGAGCCTGGTATCAAAACCTCTTTGCCTCCTTTGTTCCATTTCCTCATCTAATTCTCTTTGTTTTCTCGCATTTCTTCTAATTCTGTCTTCCTCTTGCCTTTGCCCCTCCTTCCTTGCTTGTTCCCTCCTTTCCTCTTCTTCTTTTATCTTTGAATTATTTTGTCCCTTAATCTTTACACTTCATCTTCCTCCTCTCTTTTCCTTTCCAATCTATTTCTCTCTTCTATCACTCAATGTCTATTGTCATATATTCTTTGTGTTTCTGCCTGTTCTTCCTTTCTCTATAGTTCTTCCTGATATAATTGTTCTCGTAGCTATCTGCTCTTTCTTTTTTGCTCATCTTCTTTTAATCACTTTTTTCATTCTTTATCCTTTCTTTCCTGTTCGTCTTTCGTAATCTTCTTTTTGACTAACTTCCTCAATGTTTTTGCCATGTAATTTGAGCAATAGCTGTCCTCCCATCCATTCGTTCTGCATGAGCGTTGCATCATCAGCGTTATCCATCTCCTAATTTCCCTATTTCTGTCCATATCTTCGATCGCTCACTCTTCTCTTCTTTGTCTTGTATAATCTTAAAAATCTCCTCCTTTCTCTTATTCTCCTCTGGGCTTTCATCGCTACCATATGCTGGGGTTTCATATACCAGATTACTATACCCTGTGGCTGCTTTTAATTTTTTCAAAGGGTACAATCCTATTTCTTCTGTAATAGCGCTTTTTACTTCAAGTAGGACAAGGGGAGCTGAAGGCTCAACACCTTCCTCCTTATGCTGGCTAATCATCTACTCGTCAGGCAGAGGATCTTCCCTCTCTACTTGGTGCATCGTCCAGAGCTCTAAAATTGCTAATCTTTTCTCTAACTTCTTCCCTGTGTACGCAGCATGCAAATATGTGATCATGTGTTGCAATACCGCATTTGACAGCAATCCCCCTTGTGGCCGAGGCAAGAACATTTCATTTGCCGTGCCTGTCACCCATTCCGCACTATAGTGTTTGAGCTTGGGCATTTGCTTTGGTAATGTATTACATAAGTGCATCAAGGGAGTGTCTCCCATGACAAGTCTCAATTGACTGTCAATACTTACCAGATTTATAAACAAAACGTTTTAAGTTTTAAGCAAATCACCACTCTATTCAACACCTTAAAAAACACCAAATATGAGTGTGCACCATCAATCACTGCTCAAACCTCCAGCTTCTCAATTAACTATTTCTATTTTCTGATTGGTACCAATCACTTCACTAAAATAGATACTATAGCTTCTTCACCTTTCCAATTACTTCACAACTTTTTTATCGCTCCTCAATACCTCTACTCTACAAACAATACCCAAAAAAGTCGACTTCACACATTAATGTGATCAACTTTTTTTATCTCGCCTTTCTTCTACCCTGTAAAGGGTTTGAGGCGTCACCTTACGTAAACCTGTTTACGCATTATATATATGTGCCCTACTCCCATTGGAGTTTGAGACGTCTCCATCTGAGCTCCTTAGAGCTAGGATTATTGTTAGGCAGAATCCTCTGTAGTACCCTTAGGGAACACTACAGGTGATTAATTCCACATGTGGCAGTACAGTTTCACCTTTGGTACAAGCCTGTACTACACAGTTATAGTGGTAGCAGTAGCGGCGCAGCCAGACTTATCTCAAGAGCAAATGAGAAGTAATAGGAATTACACAAAGGGCCACAATTACTGTGACTCAAGCAAACACTGACTCAAGGTTTCTGATTAAAAAATATAAGTACATTAATTTTTAAACCATCTGTTCACAAAACACTTCACTTCTATTAAACAAAACCACATTCTTAAATATACTACACATGACAATTCAAGGTAAGTGCCTTAGGATTTGACTGACCGGTGTTGTGAAACAAAAGACGTTACCGGGGTTTAAGAAACGCTCACTTTTTATAGTAGCGTTTCTTAAGTAATGACAGTTCGGTCTTACGAAAGAAAAGCGTACCCATGGGAAGAATTGTAACCGTAGGCAAACACACTTAGCACATTGAATAAAAACCAAGGCAAAGGGGATAAAAACCATAGGCAATACTTTTGTCAAGGCACTAGAATCAGAGGACGAGTTCAACAATGCAGATAAAGTCAATAGGCCTGCACCAGTGTCAAATGGAGCAGGGCTCTGTTGTCGAGGATCCCACGTTTAGAACAGTTCGAGATTAACAATGCCAGGAGTACTTGGATATTGTCAAAGGGAGGCAAAAGTTATAAGAGAGAAGGAAGAAAGGACAAGCCTTTGGTAAGAAAAAGGGTTCACCCCGATTTCCCAAGGTTGGACGTAGAGAACGACTAAATGTGTACAGTACCTTATTCGTATGAAGAAAGCAGGTGCCACGGCAGTTGTTCCTGGTAGTTCCTGCAGACTCACGGTTCCAGAAGCTTCAGTCATGGGGACAAGAAGGAGGACGTCTGGAGCGATCTGCCCTACCCAGGGATGAGGCCAGCAGCAGCAAAAGCAACAGTGAATAAAAGGTGCGCTCCTTTAAAACAGGAGAGGGCTCTTCTGATGGCTATCCGGACCACTACAGCTTCGTACAGCGGTTTCGACCCAGGAGAGGATTCTCTGGCTGTAGAAAGGCAAGCTGGTTGATCCCACCAGGCTCAAGGGAAGAAGGCTCCGGACTGGATCTTCTCTGTCGTTGAAGGGTAGATAGCTCAGGACTGCAGCAGGGCTTCACCGGAACTCGGGGGTTGCAGCAGCCATCTTCTTCTCCGCTTCTCTTCGGCTCTTGTAGTTCTAGTGGTGACACTGACTTCCAGCCCAAGAGTCCTGCCTTTTATGCGAAAATCCCCCATTCACACAGCCTGGCTGTAAATCATACAGCAGGGGGGTTGTCCGGGCCAGACAACCACCTCAGCCATTCGACGCAAAGTGCAACTTGGGTCTCCAAGGAGACCCTGTGGAGGGGGTACTAAACCCATCCCTCAGATTCAGCCCAACTAGTCGCCCAGAAGCCAAAGGAGGGCTTCTTCGTAGAAGCCCGCCAAAGGTCGGTGAAAAAAGAAAGCAAACCTGGTTTGCCGCGCAAAGTAAAACACAAGAATGATATTAACACAAAGAAATGGCGACTAAACCCGACCGGAGCAAAAAGAAAGAGTATTTGGTCAAGCAGGTTTATGTTCGAGGCTAATATAATAGCCTAAAACAGTACCACATTTATATAGTATAATCGTGGTAGAAAAGATAGAGTAGATACCACTGCCACCAGCCAAGTCTTAGTGTTAAGGGAGCAAAACAAAGCTCCAAGAGGCACAGACAACAAGGAGTAGATATAAACCCCTTCCAATACTCCATGTAAGATGGGGTGTATTGGGTCTGCAGTTTAAATGACTACATAAAGTAAATGGCAACTTTACCTGTTTCTGGCAGACAGTAGTCAGCCCCAGAAAAAATGGAGTTAGTGGGAAGTCTCAAAGACAACACTTTTTTTACTGCACTGAATGTGCTGTGTAACACACAAAAAGTCGGGCTCATGGAGTGATGTAGCTCCAGAGCCCAAGATCACACAAACAGTAGAAATATACATGGCAAAAAACATTCAAGAGTGGGAAAAAGGCTCACACTCTTACCAGGTGGAAAAAATAAACCCCAGAAATCCAGCAAAGCTGCTGAGGGACTCACTAGGTGAGGGAAATTAGCCATAAATGAGAACTCTCCCTAACAATTATAGGCACTTTTTCTCTCTCTACTCAATATTTTCTGTTAGTCAAAAATTATCACAATCCCATCCCCTTAGTCGACTCACCATTTGTTCATTTAATCAACTTGAGATCTTCGGCATCAACTCCTCCTGCAATCGACCACCTTGCCTTCTGTCTGCAGAGCACCCATGGAATGGAGCAGGGATTTCATCAAAGGGGGACCTGCCCACCGTCTCAATTCTTCTTGCAAGTTTATTTTTATATGGCCGCTCTCCACAGGAAACCCAGCGATCTTCTGGCTTAATGGCGGAGGACACTCGATTGTCCCAAGGACTAGGTGAAAAGTAGTTTGCATCTTTTAACCATCCGCGGTGCTACCACGTGAACCTATAGTCCTTATGGTAGCACGCATGCAGTGGATGGGAGGCAGAATAACTCTGAGAGCAAATGATCTAACCAACACAGGAAGATGGCAGAGTCCATGCTGTTTTATTAACAATTATCTAAAACAGGGAGGTTACAATGGACATCAACAGATGTTCGCTCGAGCTCTTGGCTCAAAATACATAAACACAGTTTTTTATACTAAAGTTTTGTCATAAGTGACGTCCTACTACGTAGCAAATAAGAAAAACCTATGAAGAGTTATAATAGGCTCAAGCGAAGAATCTAAATATACTTTCTATAAGGGGTGAGGTTGTGATTGGGTTTCTACTGTCAGGTAACATTGTGTGTCTACGTCTAGTACAAGTCATCTTCAACTTTTATTAAGTACACAGTTTATCATTGGCTCTCGAACTATGAGGCCTTTCGTTATATGGCATTCTACAATTGGTTAGCATGTTCGTGCCATGTCTGGAATATTCGGTTCACTTAGCAGCATGTAATCTCATACCAAGGTGATAGGAGGCAAACTTGGGTTCACCTCCCCACCCAATTAGCCCATTGTCACTCATCACCCATGCCTTCTGCCATGCAGATTGTCTTTGAACTTGGCCTTGCAGTGCATTCTTGCCTCTGAGAATATTTGTATTTATTTATTTATTTGCATTTGTATAGCGCGCTTGCAGCCCAGAGGCATCGAGGCGCTGTTACATGAGATTGTACGTAGACTTGATTAAATGTTGACAGATGACAATAGTCAACAGGCTTGAATACAGAAACAGAGGTGATAAGACAGAGGTAGAGAGGAGTTGCATGGAAAGAAAAAACATTCAGGCAGAGTACATTTCATGTGTGAAGGTGTTCTGATTAAACATAAAGCGAAGTTTTGATAGCTTTGTGGAATGCTACGTGGGAGTCAATCATGTGTAGGTGAGTGGGAAGAGAATTCCAGTGTGAGGCGGCCATGGTGGGGAAGCTGGAACCACCAGCACGGATTGTTCGTGTTTTGGGCGTGATGATCAGGTTAGTGTAGTCTTTCCTCAAGGACATAGAGGAAGTATGCTTGATGATTCTTTGGACCAAGTATGGGGGTGCCAGATCGTGGAGGCATTTGTGCGTGAGCGACAGGGTTTTAAAGACAATTCTCTCTTTGACAGGGAGCCTGTGAGCCTGCCTTCTCACTACAGAGATGTGGTCCCTTCTAGAGGTTCCTGTGGCCGCATGTAGGCATTATTCTGAACAAGTTGGAGTTTGGACATGTTTTTGTTGGAGTTCTGTACAAGGAGTGCATTGCAGTAGTCCAGTCTCGATCCAATTATTGCCCTAGCAATGGTGAGGCAGTTCTGTCGAGATAAGACGGGCCTAGCTGCATTGTGTACTTTGGAGTAATATGCCGAGGAGGCAATAGCATTGACCTGTCTGTCCATATTAAGGTTCGAGTCAAGGTAGACACCCAGGGTCTTGCCATTATTGGATACCGTGATCAGTATATTGTCAATGCTGAAGGACATGTATTGCTTGTCCAGATTGCCCAAAGTGGTGGGAGATCTGATTAGCAGAAGTTTGGTTTTGTCGCTGTTGAGACATAACCAGTTTTCTGCCATCCAGGACTGGATAGTGGAGTATATGGTGGTGAGAGTGTTCATGTCAGCATCGTAGTCACCTGTGAGTGGGATATGCACCTGTGTGTCATCAGAGTAGTTAGTATACGAGATACACAGGGCATCAAGGATGCTGAACAGGTGCCTAGTGAACAGATTATATAGAGTGGGGGCTATACAAGAACCCTGAGGTACTCCACATTTTATATGGCTTTCCTTGGCACATGCTAAGACTGAGAAGACTTTCATGGCCCTCTCTTGAAGAAATGATTTCATCCAGGTGCAGGCCTTGGGGGAGAAGTTAGCCGCAGTAGAGAGATGGTGGCAGAGTGTGTTGTGATCCACCAGGTCGAATGCTGCGGATAAGTCGAGCAGCAAGAGGAGCGCTGGTTTTCCTGCATCTCTCGAGTCATCCATTTGGTTTTTAAGGTATAAGAGAGCCGTTTCATGCCATGTCACGGGCGGAAACCAGACTGTTGAAGGCCGAGGAGACGGTTGTCCTCTAGGAATTCTTGGACTTACAGGTAGGCTGCTTTGTCCAAAATGTTTAGTAGGAATGGGACAGTGGTTATAGGCCTGTAGTTCCCTGGAACCTTTGGGTCAAGGGACGGTTTTTTAAGGAGCGGGCGTACCCAGGCTTCCTTAAGTCCAGTGGAACATGGCCAGACTGGAAAGAAGAACTGATGAAAGCTGTCAGGAAAGGGACAAGGATGGGGGCAGAGCCTTTGATAAATTGGGCAGGACAGGCATCCCCTTTGCAGTTGGAGGGTATAATTGATTTGAGCAAGGCATTGACTTCACCTTCAGTCATATCTTTAAAGTCAAAAGGCGTAGATGGCTCTGGCTTAGGGGCCGTGGATGAGTTGCTGTACAGTTTGGCTAGAAGGTGCGTCAGGGCCTTTTGATGGCCTAGGATTGTAGCTTGCAGGGTGTAACGCTTGTCTAGCATGGCAGATTAAATGCTATTTCACCATTTTTCATCCTTCAATATAGAGGAGGCAGAGTGGACGGTTTTTCCAACTCTCTAAAAATGGAGAAGATTTCTTTAGACACAGATTTGGCGTTTTCAATTCTGGAGTTGAATGAGGAGGCTTTAGCCTGAATTATTTTGGATTTGTAATCTTTGGCAATGGCCTTAAAGGCCTTCCTGGTGGTGTCAGTGGGGTTCATTTTCCACGCTGAGCGTGCAAGTCTCTTCTTAGAGCGTATTTCCAACAGCTCCTGGGAAAACCATGCGTTGGCATGTTTGACTTTCTTAGCTTTCTTCAAAGTGAGGGGGGCAATGGCATCTACCGCTTGGGCAATGGTGAGTTTAAAGGCACTGGCAAGGTTGGAGGGGTCTTTGGAGAACGGATGCTGGAGAGCAGGTACCATGAGGAAAGGAGCAATATTTTCTGCGGTGAGTTGGCGTGAACTCCTGGCGAGTGCTGCTGGACAAGGGGGGATAGGTTTAGGGGGATTTTTGTTAGTGTTGAGGTTAAATTGAATATAGTGGTGAATAGACCAAGGAATAGGGCTGTTTGCCGTAATGTGCACTGCACAGTTGTAGTGACTGTTCCAATCCAAGGTGCGTCCTTTGATGTGAGTGGGCTCAGAGATAGTTTGAGAGAATCCTAATGTGAATAGCGCTTTATTTAGGGAAGAGGCATGGTGAGCCTTTGGGTCATTGAGGCCTAGATTTAGATCACCTAGGAGGAGGACTTGGGAGGACTTTTTCAGGTTGTCAGATAGGGAGAGTATGAGGATTCGTGGAAATCTGTCATGGGACCCTGAGGTCGGTAGACAATATGCACAGTGATGGTGTAGTTGTGGGAGAGGTTAATTTTGAGTAGGAAGTAATCACATTTGAGCCTGTGCTGTCCTTCCACCTCCTTGATGTCATATGTTGCTGTACAGGAGGGCGGAGCAACCTCTAACGGGCCCATGGGATCAGAGCTCACCCTCGAGTACCTTTAAGACGAGATAGCTGCACCTTGAGGTGGATGGGTTTCGGGATTCTCTTACTCCAACACCAATCAATAAGGACAACTCAATGGTTTGGCAAAGGGAAGTCCGTTTAATGACAATTACAAAAACGGGGAAACAATAGGAGATCATCAGTGATGCGATCGCCCATCTCACTTCAACTCCACTTCTTGATTCAGACAGCAATAGTTATAGCAAATTCTCGTCATCATTGACGTGTAACACTCAAAAGTTTGTCATGCAATTCTATTGGTGGAAAAGGTAACTTAAGTATAGGTACTATATCTGTATATGGTAACAGAGTGTGAGGATTGACTAATTTCTTATCGGGTGGGCGTCTACGCCCCTCCCTCTTCATCATTTGTGTCAGGCGTCACTAAAAGTACGACGTCTCATTGGTTCTACTAGCTATCGGACCCTTGATTATTTGGTCCATTTTGATTGGGTGCATTACACCCCTAGGCATAAATTTCCAATTTAATTAGCAGCATGCAGAATGATCACCCAGGTGCGGTATGCCCCAAGATTTACCCTGCCTCCCTTCCATCAATCAGTACTTTAGGGCTATGTGTCAATTATTTGGCAGAGGATGGCCTCAAAACTTTAGCTTCTTATCAGGAGAAGTTATGGCATCCTCTGGTTTTGGATGACATCAGACGTTGGTACCTCTATGCGCTTGGCTGGTCATGTGTCAGTACACCGTGAATCTGCTAAATTTTCCCTCTATTTGTGTATTTGATTCTTCCTTTAGCCTTGCCATCTGCATGGGCCTCTTTATTCCGACCTTCACTGGAAGGCTGCTATGCTCTTAAGTTTCAATTCTTCGAAGTTGCCACTCTCCTCCCTTCCGTAGGTTGACCTCGAATTCCCAGGCATGAGCTGCTTCTTACTAAGTTTCGATTCCGCTCTTTCATCTGGCTTTGTGCTGGTATATGAATCCTGGCTTGTTTGACCCCTACCAATTTGGGCTTAATTCTGCTTTGTAAAATAGAGTCACACTTGTATAATGTGCTTCTTTGAGGTAGATATATAAGTGGTGCTTGCCGTTCTATTCTTCTACTACGCATAGCAAGCGGTACTGTTTCCTTAGCTTCTTACGTTCCAAGCCTATTTACAGGCGTTAGCTAGTTGCATATTTTCATCCCACTTCCTGGTTACGTTTCTTTATATTTCAACATTGTTTCTTCTTTTAAGTCTATTAAATCATTATTCCTTTCATTTCGTCTTTGCATGTCATTTTTTGAGTGTCGTTTCGTTCATCTAAACGTCTGTCCGGGCCTTTGTGTCTTCATCATTCGTCTTCTATTACGGCCCTTTCGGTCTCTTCTAGGACAGTTTGCATGTAGTCTTATGTTCGTGTCAGCTGCTGGTACGGTTGTCTCAATGGATACCGTGTTGCCCATGGTTGTCTGGTTATTGCCACTTCAACAGGTATTGCTCTTCTGATGGGCACTGGGCAGAGCCCCAGTGTGGCTCTCTGTTGGTTTATTTGCTCTTCATATGTCACATATCTCGGCCAGTATGCTCCTGGTATTTCAAAATGTGTGGCTGTGGTGCAGGCCATATCTGGGACCTACTCTACATTGCTCTGACAATAAGTGCCACTCCATCACCCCTCTGGAGAGTGCGGTCGTGCCTAAAGATAATGTAGCCGAGTGGGATGGCAAGTGAGAGGGCAGAGCCTGATGCGTCATTAAGCCAAGTCTCTGTAATTATTAGGAGGTCAGGGTTGTCCTTGATAATTAGGTTGTGAACATCTAGTGCATGTGCTGGTAATGAGCGGGTGTTAACAAGCGCACAGTTGAGCATGACATTCGGTCTGGGTGTGCCCAAGAGGTGTCAGGTGGTGTGAGCTTAGAGCTATTTGTGATTGGAGTTTGGTGCTGTGGCTCAGGTGCGGGCAAGGTAGAATTGCAATGAGTGGGAGGGAGGGTTGGGTCAACAAGGGATACAGGTATAGACACAAAGGGCATAGTTACAACCTCACAGGCGGGTGGCAGTGGTGACAGCGCACTAATGGGTCCATGCGCCGGGAGAGGGGGTGAGATAACATTCTCACATACACATAGGGGGTAAGCGAATCCACCAGGCCAGGCACAGCTGGCATACTCTTAGTGAGACAGGCAAATTGTGGCATAGGTAAAGCAGTAGGCATAGCCACACACATATTATATACAGCAGTAAGCATAGGCACTGGCGTATTAACACCAGCTGCTAGACCAAGCTCAAGTCGGTTTTAGACCAGCAAGAGGAACGGAAACAGCACTAATATCCATCTGGGACGACCTAAAAACCAATGTCGACTCAAACACAACCTCAGCCCTTATTCTGCTCGACCTCTCCACAGCCTTTGACACAGTTAGCCATGACACCCTGACCAAAAGTCTAGAAGACATAGGCATAACAGACACAGCACTACTTTGGACTAAATCATTCCTAGCAGACAGAACAGAAACTGTATGGATTAAACCCTTTAAATCCACTCCACGAGTTAACGAATGTGGAGTGCCACAAGGATCTTCACTAACACCACTATATTTCAACATCTACCAGACTCTGGTCATCAAAATCTTCAAAAAATACAACATTACTTGCTACAACTATGTGGATGACAATCAAATCATCTACCAAATCAAAGACACCGAAGCAGATCATTCAGCTCTAATTGACTGTCTGAAAGAAGTCTTCAACTGGATGAATGCAACAACCTGAAAATCAACCCAGGAAAGACAGAAATCATGATCATATCCAAAGACCAAGAGAACGAAACCGGCATCCCATGGGCAAAGCAAATGGGAACCTCACCAACATCATCTGAGGTGGTAAAAAATCTGGGAGTCCCGATTTACAACTAACAGCACTGAAACAGATCAAGTTCAGGATACACAAGAGTAGGAGGGCAAAGGCATAGCTGCACTGAAGTTCACATAACTGCGCACATGAAAATGAATGTCGATATACAATGACGAAAGTTCAAATAAAAAAAAATTACATTTTTTTTAAAAGGAAATCGTAAATAAATGAAATGTATAAATATTCCATGATTGGCACACAATCATTAAGAAGAAAGTGTAAACAAGTGTTTTTCTCTCTCTCTCTCTCTCTCTCTCTCTCTCTCTCTCTCTCTCTCTCTCTCTCTCTCTGCCTATCGTTCACTTCCTACTCACACTGTTGAAAAGTTGATAAATGTAAGTTTTTTTATGACAAAATGCTTAATAACCCTTTATGTTTCAATATGTAGGAGAAACCATGGCAACGAATAGGCAGCCTGCAACGACTAGAGATAGGGAATTTAGGAATAGACATGTAACATTCAATCTGCGTACTTATTAATACGAGTGTGGCTTGACTGTTTGTGCAATTATATTTTTCACACTAATGTTCAGGCTTGTCATTTACTGGGCGGTTGCATTTACCTTTATTGAGATAAATGAGGGGGGTGGAAATGGAACAAGCATAGAGAATGAAACAAAAACGTTTAAAGAAGGCAATCATTTGGTTTGGGACGGGTTCCAGCTTGTATGGGTGTATGGCCCTCACCCTGACCAGGAAAAACGCAAAAATGAGACCAACAGGAGCCCAACCCAATTTCCAGAATCCCAGTACAATGCTAAAAATGTTAGTGTATATGATTTAATGATCAAAACCCCTCTGTTATATCATGGCTATATGACACCACTGCTACCCCGACCACACCAACGACCAGTCCACCAACAGAAAACAATGACATAACAGATAGGATGAAAGAAAATGTGGAAATGGCTAACAACTTCATGACCCTGTGTGATAAGTGGGAAAAGGGGGTGCAGGGGACAGAGAGACAGTACTTCGAGCAGCAAGGGATGCCAAAAAACTCCTTAAAAACACTAAAAAGGAGGAGGGAAGCGGGGAGGAAAAGGTATGATGAATACTCTGGCCTAGGGCTGGATACAATAGAGGACCCCAGACACCCACACCAGTCTAATAAATGGTATGAAGACATGAACTCCACAGCAAAGCAAACAACAAATGAGATTTGCTATGTGTGCTCATTGATCCCCCATGCCTCAGGTACACCTAAGGTCTTGATGCCACAAGAATTGCCTCTCACAGATGCCCAATGTCTCCTTCATCTTACCCTGTGCAGAATTAAGAACACCTTCCAGGCACACACGGTATCTTTTGAAATGATGCAAAGTGAGAAAACATGCTACTCCAGAGCGAAAGGAGTGGTGTGCATGAAAGAACCTTTTTTCGTCATAAAAAGAATATTGTTTTCTAAAAACAAATGGAAGGATGACATGATAACATGCAAAGCAGAAGCGCTGCGAGGATTGCCAACAGAAAAATTACAGTGGATCGAGAAAACATGCATGCGGTCTGGACTGAACATATCTCTAAGATAACATGGGTGAGCACAATCGAAAAACCATTCAAACTGCAAAAAGAATTGGACTATGAACTGTGCTTCCAAGGGGAAGGAAAAATGGACATGGGAAGAAACAAAAACTGCAGTAAAACGCTCACGATTCCTGATATGAGGAAGGGAACGGCAGCACTCATGGACACTTACTGGGTGTGCGGCACACGAGCATACCTGCACCTCCTGCCATCTTGGAGGGGCACATGCTCTCTTGTGACGCTGCACTCTGCTCTAATGGTAATCCCAGAAAGCCACATCGGAGAAGGGCGAACACCAGCAGCTTAAGACACAGAGAGTGTACGACCAACCGAAGAGCCACCACTGTATCCCCTGTCGAAGGACAACATCCAAGGGGTCGTATCCAGGAAACGAAGGTCGTCTAACTAAATATCCAAGGCCTCATCCGAGCTACTGGCATAAATCCCAGACCGGTACAGACTGTTCAGCTCCGCCGAAACTTTCTTTGCATCCCTTGTCCCAAGCATCCAGGCACGAACAAATGCAAAGTGGCTCCAAATCACACTTTGGGAGCTGATCCAACTAGCCAATGACACTGAAGAAGGGTTCAACGTGATCAAGGTGGAATTAAGGGCTCTGAGGCTAATGACGATGCAGAACAGGTATGTCCTAGACCTGTTGACGGCGATGGATGGAGGTATTTGCCGAAAAAACAGGAGCGCGTGTTGCACATTCGTACGTTCTGAAGCCGCAGAGAATGGGACACTATCACACGTCATCACTGTAGTGCAGAACCTGGGGGAACGCATGAAGAAGGAAGGCTGTGCGGAGTCAAGCACATGGTTCGACAATATTTTTTCATGGGTGCCTTCCTGGATGGGACTCGCCGTCAAAATACTGATGCACCTCATCGTGTTTTTTCTCTTAATTTTTTGTGTGTGCCAGCTGGGTCTTCTCTGCTGCGCAAACGCAGTTCCCAATGGAGCAATGATGATGGTGACAATGGCCAACACTAGAGGAGTGGCACGAATGAAACAAGAGGTACAAGTGCAGACAGGTGAGGACTCTGAACCCAAATATAGAATGGTCCCGATGTACTATGATGGAGATATAGTGGATAGGTTATATCACACTATGATAAAGGAGCCTTTGGAACTAGAGTGGTACACGGAGGTATGGGTAGACCTGGAGGGAACGGGGGACTGTATATATATGACCTGCACACCAAATGAATACGCTAGAAGGGGGGAAAGCCTCTTGGGAGTCTGCAGAGCCTGGATGCCTATAAAAGGAACACCAGCATGGGAGGAGGCAGTGTTAGATGAACAGGAATGTGAACGGTTGAAGGAACTGCTGCATTATTCATTACTTAAGTAACGAAAGGTGGGTAATGTAAGGGAGGGTAGGTCATTAGGACCCCCCTCACATACATCTCCGACCCAGGTGGAGACTCATGACTCATCGGCGGCCCCCTCGCCCTATGGGCCCAGGCGGCGGCGTGGCTGCGGATCGACACGTGAGGCTGCACGACTACATTATAAGACATCGCATAGACCCCATTTTGTATTAAGACAACTCCATTTTGTGTAAAAAGGCGCTAAAATCCAGTCCATGCAAAGTTGCTCGCACACTCACACACACAGAAAGCTGCAGCCTGACCCCTGCTTGACTGCGCTCACAGGAGTATACACTCCCCCCAGCCTCCACCTCATGGTAGATCCGCTGAAGGCCTGTACTCACGAGCAAACAGACATGAACAAACAACAAAATAAACACTGTATCACTTGGCCTTCCGCAGTGCATCATTTGCCCCAGCCGTGACCGGGCTCATTAGAAAGTAACTGAAACCAGCCCAACCCTGCCTGACCTGACCCTGTACCCTGCCCCAAGGAATATGTGGCACCCTCCAGCCATCACCCCCACCAACCCCAGAGGCACCTTGTATAACGAAATAAGCATTTGTGTAATATATGTCGTGTTGACTAACGTTTGCTGCTATTATGGAGACGTGTGGTTTAAGAGTAATATGTGATTGCTCCTGTACATGATGTAACAAAGCACATTTGTAATGCACAATGATCAGCCGAGGCAGTGGAGCCAGATTGTACTGTGATGTAATATGCATTGCTCTCTCTTACACACAACCCAACCTAATGCTACCTTATGTTCGTATGTCAACTACTGATGTGAAATACTGTGTTAAATGGCAAAACCCTCACCAGCCTGTGTTCCCATATTATTGTAAATATATGTGTATACTACCAGAAACTCCAAGAGTTGCCACCCACCCTTGCCAAAAGTATGATGCACTGCCCCATGCATGGAAGCAGGTCCAGAGCTGCAAGGTCGTCTCCCCCTTCCTCCCCTTCCAGGCCTGCCAGGGATAGCTGGCGTTCGAACAGCACAGCCTCGCCTCCCCTCCCAATCTCTCTGGGCCAGCTCCAAGCATTCACCTCCCTCATGGCAGAGACCGCCACAGCTCTATGAATTATGAGCTACCTGGTCCTAAATCCCACCGTCTCCAGGGCACCAGCTACATGCCCCCCACGGCCCATTGGTATCCCCGCTAACCCCAGGTTAATGGCCCTCGAAGGGGGGCACCCACCCTTATACTAACAGATCGTAATACCGTCCTTCAATTATAGCCACCAGGACAGGACGATCGAATAAGCCCCCTCTGTACCCCTGGCCCTGCACATAGACTCGTGGGACTACCATAATTGAACCCAAGGTGTCAATACAACAGATGGATAGGGATACCCCCTATCACATATCCATGTCCCTGTCTCCTCCTTGAGCTAAGGTCAATGTATTGCATGATTTACAAGACACCTGACATTGTAGAATGTGACGAATGATTGCGAGTGTGTGGCCACAAGGGCAAGTGTTAGAGCAGCCACCAATCATCAATACAAGTTGTGTCCGGCCGGCAGCTCCACCCCGAAGAGCCCAGCTGACCCGACTACCCCACGTGGCACCGCACCGACGTCCACCAATCCTGGAGCAGCAACTATAAACATTCTATAGTATCTAGTCAACGCCACCCAATCCCTAACACTATGTGCCCCCTATAGCTAGTGACATGTATGACGTAGTTTTGTAATAAGTTGGACTGTCTTTGCTATTGTCAGACAGAGCGCTCTCAGAGTCTGCAGAGTTCTTTGCATGCCCTATTTTGCTTTAGATAAAACTCCTTCTGATCTTACCCGCACTTGGTCTTGGTCTCATTCCCTTCTGTGGTGTGTCCCTTATTGCCTCTCATTAAGGGGGGGTTCGCTTTGGGGACTTTTACTTTCACAGGCCAGTGGTTAACAGCTGTGGTGGGTCAGAAGAAGGAGTCAGAGACAACATGGACCTGTTTAGGTTCTTCTATGTAAATAAAAAAAAGAAAATAGAAAAGACCTATCTCACCCTACAGCTATAGGAGAATTCCCAACCTAACTATATTAATCTAAAGGTGCTCATTTGTCATCAGGAAGTCAAAATGTCCTCAGTCCAAACCTAAATCTACCTGACCCTAGTACTAATAAATAATAACTAGGCTGAGCCAAAATAATGTCTCTCTTCTTGTGGCTTCCCCTTTGCCTTTTATCCTGAGGCATTCCTTCAGGGTTTTCTTCGTCAGTACAACTCTTCAATGTACAAATGTCTCTGTTTGGAAAAACAGCTCTTTATGGTGATCTCTTCTGATAAGGTTTTAGGGTTGTCTCTGCTCTTTATTACAGACTATCCTGGCGTTCTCCCGCTATTATAGTTCACCCTTTTACCTGTATTTGTTGTGGGTGAGTTCACAGGATGCAGCCCTCTCTCGGGCAGGTTAGTCTGCTATCTCACTTCCTTTTTTCAGGCTTCTTGATCGTTCTTATATTGGTATCTCTGCATCATGCTGCATTTCTGTGAATGACGGTGGATGGGAGCTTTCCACTCTCCAGGACTTCTGGGTTCTGTTATTGTTATGCAGGCGCCAGGACCACCATGGCACCCCTGTGGTCTCGCCACCTCATTGGACGGTTCCTCGCACCCGATCCTGACAATGGCATCCCCGCTGTCCGCTTCACCGAGCATCCGGTGTCTATGATTGGCGCCCTCTGCTTCTCGGGGTTACCTGGGTTCCGCAGCCACACTTTGCTCCAGCTCGCCAAGGCGTTATAATTTGAGGGGCATGCCCTGCAGCCCATTCTCTTTCCTCTCCTCTCCTTTGTACTCCTTGTCCGTTTTTCATGCACACTTTTTCTTAAAGGGGTATTCCCTATTTATGCAGAGAGGGTCCTTGATTCCACATTATCTATAGCTAAACAGGAAGAGGACATAGTGTTTTGAACGAGAGGAAGTCCCACATATGCAGATAAAGTGCCCTGCATAGGAAGTTTGTTTTGGGCATGGTAGTTCTTGTCCCCTAAAGGGAATCACTCCGAGTGAGGTCCCACTTGCATAATACCCTAGTAATGGTTTTGCGGAGCGGCTTACCTCCCTAGCCTCAGAGGGGGTGGCTCCCCCTTGAGGAGAAGGGGTGAATACTCCTGATTCATCAGACTGCTTAGAGAGACAATAAGGAAGATACAATATGTACAACTGGGGAGGGTGCTCAGCCAATCAAATGGCTGGAAACATGGCAAGAAGTGCCAGTAACGCCTGCATTTTACCAACCACCTGAAGTCACTGCCCGGGCTCTGCCTTTTTTTTAACACCATGTCTGCCGGCCCCTCCAAAGCCCTCCTCCCTTCCTCCATATATCTCTGCAGCAGCACATCATATCCCACCAGCCCCCACACCAATTTGGGCAATATGTGCAGAGAAGCTCCTTACAATTATTATCTTTGTTCTTGTTTTTTGTTTTAATTATGTCACTTTTATTGATAAGATGTTTGTGCTAGAATAAAATGAATGATTTGTTTTCCTACAATTTTGTGATACCGTTAATTTAATTAAGTTGAAAAATGGTGTTTTGGGGAATTTTTGGGCGGGATTTACTAGAATAAAACAGTATATAACTCTTGAACAAAAAGCTTATTATTGCTACCTAGTAAGGATTATCCTCAGAAGAGTGCCTAGGTCTAATATAGAGATCTCAAGGAGCTTTTTTGTGATTATAATTGATTTTGGTCCTCTAGCCAGTGACTTACCCAGAGCACCCGAAGTTTTTTGTAATTTACTTATCTCTGCAGTAATGTTCAGTTTAATTTAGTGGTGCTTCCCTACTCTTTTCTCAGTATGTGCGGAGCCCATCTCCCATAGAAAAATGACCCTGATCCCCTGCAAAGGCCTGAGGAACGCTGAGGTGATTGACACAGAGGAAGATGGTTCCATGCATCTTCTCTAGTTTGTAGGCTGATCTTTCTCTTCTTTGGTCTTTCACACACAGCAAATACTTTGGAGTTCCATCCCTCGCTGCCTTACCCCCTGCCACAACCCAACCCATATCTTCTAAGGGAATCCTCCAATTCACTCTCCACCATCCAATGCCTCTTGCTCCCATGATGGCTGGGTTCCCCCAATTCTAGCAATCCACCCCTCATTTACCTGCAGGTATCTCACGTCTTTCTCAACATCCCATATCTTCTGGATTGTTCTTTGTCAGCATGCTCCACCACAACCCACCCGGCCCACTACATGCCCAAACCTCGGCCACTCTTCACTCCTTCTCAGCCACAACATACCTGCACTGCCTTTGTGTTTTGGTGAACACAACCCCTAATACTGAAAGCAAGAATAAAAGTGTAGTAATGGAAGGAGCAGAAGCAGGGCACTGAATGAGCCCTGATATGAGCAGTGGGGAGCATAGAGAGATTAGTGTCATGCTTTTTCTAGAAATCCCAACAGTGCTCCCTAAACCATTACAAATCACCAACTTGGAGCCAGTCAGCAGGAAGTTGTGATCAGCCTAAAAACCAAGTGCCCCAAAGAAACCACCTTGGAGGATATAAGCAGGAGGACCCCAAAGCCATCAGCCTTCCAGAGAGCCATGGGTCCATGGCTGGGGAAGGTTTACAACCTGAATTTGATGTGAGATGCCTGGAAGATCTGCAGGATATAGCACCCTGGTAAAACCAGCAAATGCCTCCAGGGCTAGGAAAGGGGAACAATTCCAATTGACCATGAGGGCATCCTTCAGAAAATAGTTGTTGGGACATTGGTTGGGATTGACCAGAAAAGTATCCTGGCGATTTAATTATTTTTTAGGATTTCTATGAAAAATCTTGATGATGCATCCACCCAGAGGAAGGACAACAGTAGCCTGTGCACATAGTGAATGATCAGGCACAGTAGATGCAGTAAACTGGTCAAAAGGCAAACAAGTGCAGACCTTAAACACTTCTGATATTGAAAGACAAGTCACGCTCTGGAGCTTTCTTAGCTCGATTGTGGTAAATCAAGTGATTGCAGAAAGGAGGCATAGAAGGAAACACAAGGCAATTGAAGAGTACAGTCAAGGGCCAGCCTTATCTACCACCATAAATCGAGAGAGCAAATCCCAAGAGGTTTATCATGCTCCTAGGAGGCCAACATCTTGACTAAACATCAATTGTAACCATTGGAGATATGCTGCAGGGATGAGACCTAGCAGACTGAGGTCTGGGAAAAATCCAAAGCGAGAAAGAGATGAAAGGATGAGGATAAAGCTGAACCACAATCCTAGAACATACACCACCCAGATCAGCCAGAGCAGACTACCAGCACATACCTATATCCATACCCAGAGGTGCCACAATGCAGACTGAATAATTAATACAAGTTTGGAGATCAGAAGGAACTTCCTCAGAGCTTTCTTTATGGAACGGCTAAAGGGGGAAATGCCCTTGGATTCACCTTGGCAGAGGCCTCCAGATGGCTGCCTGATTCAAAGAAGTAATAACCATGTTTTGCAAAACATGCCTGTATGTTATTTGTTGCACTGCTGAAACTCTAAACCTGCTGCTTGGATGTTTTTCAAAAGTGCAGATTATTGACCCTTATTGGCATAAGTGATGAAAGCCATTTGGGAATCTCATTAATTGTGCAAAGAAAAGGTGCTCCCAAATCCACAAATGGCCTCTGATTGAGTGCATCTTCGATTGTACATTCCGATGCCCTTTTTCACTCCCTGTGATTGATTTGGAACCTTTGTGTGCATTACAATGCACATCTTGAATCCACAAATGAGAATGTGCTTTGTAATGCACAAAAAAGAAAGACCTTCCCCTGTGCCTGTTTGGACTAAGCACAGGGAAAGGCCCAATGCATGACAGGTTAATTTCTGAACCTTTCATACATTTTTTGAAGTAGAACGCCACTGCTTTCCCACTTGCTTTTCTATCCTTCAAACCACGATAGAAATGCACTTTGAATTTTTACCAAATTTTACGGTAGTAGGCCCTTCAATGGCCTACTACTCTGAAGTACATTCCAAGCACCCACATGAGTGCTGGGAGCCTGTAATACATTAGTGCCGTGAGCATGCTTCAAACACTAATGTACGTGAGGGGGCTGGGCAGCGCATCTTTGTGCTACTGTTCAGCCACCTCTGAAATGTCTAGGCCCCCATTGAGAATAAAGGGTTCTGCACATTACTGAAATGAGTGTGAATGAAAAAGGCGCATCCTCTGTGCCTTCTTCATTTTCACTCATTTTTGAGTTTGTTCACTATAGCACAACTCCAGTAGCATTCTCACCCTTATGTGGGGAATATATGAATCGTGCACAAATATGAAAGTTGAAACGTGTAGAGGAGCAGCTGAATGCCTCTACAGAAAACCCGGCCTCCCTACTTCCTGTATGTTGAAAATCTGAGATTGTGCCATGCTTAACACCTGCAAATGTGCCAGTTCCACAGCGAGTGTTCAAGAGAAGATATCCATTGTGAAAACTCTATCAAATGTATCCCCGAAGAGATGACAATCTGTGGGATGAATTCCCTGAAGGAATATGAAATAAGTAAAATGAAGAGCCAGTGACGTCCCAAGAGAGGGGAGGGACGCCTTGAAGATACTGACTGAAGAGACTATTTATGAATCCTATAAAACCTGATGATGGAGTGGAGAACTAAGTAATTTTTTGTATGCAGAAGAAGATTGCATTTGTGTAATGCACTGAAGAAAAAGCAAACCGTTCAATGACTGTACAGACGCTGTAACGCAAGTAGACAAAGCAATCATAGATGCTGGCTATGTAGTGAATAGACTGCAAGTGGAGCGGCCATTGTATACTAAGCTGGAAGTTGGGTTCACAAATATTAGTAAGCCCGAACCCATGGAGGAGAAAGGCCAAGGGCTGAGTCTCAGCAGGAATTAGCGGAGGATCGTGGACAAGAACTACGAAGGTGTCTGGCCTGGTGTCAATGCTGAACCAGCCAAGGTATGTTATCTATTGTCAAAGGCAGTGAATGTGAGAAGCATGTGAGAAGCTGAATCCTCCCTTGTTAAAGCGAAGAGAAAGAACACCAAGCATGACAGGTTTTATTCAATTAAAATGCTGCAAAAAGGACCAAATCATAGTCTCCAGTCACATGAGCTGAGGATGGTAATAGTGATGAGCTTGGCATTCTTGAACAACGATAGTGCATGCTCATACTCCCATATCGACCCATCGTCATCTGTCCTTATCTCTGCCACCTGCCGCACTCAATGCCGCTCATCCAGAACATCACACACGGAGGGTTCACTCTGACTCTCCAAGCGCTGACGCCTCGTGTCACATACCAGCCACTTCTTCGGAAACACCCCTGAGTACGACCAGGCACATTAACTATAACACTATCCAGCTTAATGCGTGCAACAAAGATGCTGATTCGCCTACCACGAACATTCATTGCCTACCGCTACCCACTACGGTATGTCTACCACCGCCTACCATGCAGGTTGCCTGCATGCTTGCCTATGCCTCTGAAGCAACTACCATGCAAGCATTCATGCCCGGGCCAACATATCACATTGATACTATGCCCATTATGCCTGTACCTATGCCTATTGATTTGCCCTTGCCACTACGTGTCAGTGAGGATGATAACATGCATACCGATGTACCTATGCCACGGCTTGCCTGTGTTACTGATATGATGCATAATATGTATGTGATTAAGCCTACTGCCGTATATAATATGTCTGTGGCTATGCCTACTGCTGTCCCTATGCCCCAACTCTCCTGTGTCACTGATATCATGCCTACTATGCCGGTGCCTGTGCCCACTGCTATACCTATTCCACAACTTGCCTGTGTTACTGATATCATGTTAATGTTAATGTTAAAGGACATTTGTACCGCGCACTATCACCACCAGAGTGATCCCCTGGCGCACTGGCGGCTATGAAAGAGGAAGGGAGGGTGAGTTAGTGGGAGGAAGCAGGAAAAGTGCAAAAGAGCAGTGATGTGCTGTTGGCGGCCACAGCCCGGTGGGTTCGCTGGCTGGGCCTGGGGTGTTTGCAGCCGGTAGTCGTCATGTACTGTTGTGGAAGTCTATGTGTGCTTTATGTTTTTCTTGTTGCAATGTAGTGAAGTTTATGTGGTTTGTTGTGCTGTAGGTTTGTGGTTGTGTTTGGTTTGGAGCTTGAGAGGTGTGTGCAGAGGTGGAAACTGTTAGTAGAATTGGTTAGTTGGCATCTCTATCCTGAATTGTGGCGCTGGGCTTGCGTAGTCTCTCCTGGTGCTCCTCTGTGCTGATCTGGGCCCATCTTGCACTAAGATCCCTTTCACATCTGGTCCCCACCTCAACCAGCCTTCCTCACAACCCCACCTGTCCTCCCTTCCTACTCTTGCGGCCAGTGCATCTGCCACTGTCCACCACTTAGTTAGTGTGGTGATTGCCAGTGTCTCGGCAATTCATTTGATACTTTGGTACCTGGTAGCAACTAAGGGGGGTGAAGATGTTGGTGGGATTGGCTGGGATAGTTGACTCCGTCTCCATGGGTGTCCCTGTGTTTCAGTCTATCCGGTGTCACCCGTCCGGCACTGCGGGAGATTCCCTGTCGGTTCTGGGGCTGTCAGTGTCCTTTCCAGTTCAGTCATCCCTTTTCTCTGTTGTTTCGGTTTTCAGTTTGAGTCTGTGGTCTTGAAGAGCCAGGTTTTTAGTAATTTCCTGAAATTGTGGTGATCTTCGGTGTTTCTGATCTCTTTTGGGATGCTGTTCCAGGTTTTTGCGGCTAAGTGGTAGAAGGAGGTGCCTCCAAGTTTTTTATTAAGGTATGGTTTTAGTTCCAGGCTATTTTGTTGCTGGATCGGAGGGGCCTCTTTGGTTTGTAGATTGTTATTTTCTTTTGTAGGAATTCTGCTCCTTGTCCACTGATTGCCCTGTGCGTTATGCACATGGGTTTGAAGGTGATGCAATGTTTTACTGCGAGCCAGTGTAGTGTTTTTAGGGCAGGAGTGATGTGGTCTCTTCTGGATAGTTTGAGGAGTAGTCTGGCTGCTGCATTTTGGATCCGTGGTATTTTCTTCAGGATGTATTCTGGTATTCCGAGGTAGAGGCTGTTTGCATAGTTGATTCTTGACATGATGAGGGCGACGATAGTGAGTGTTTTGTGCGTGAAGGAGAGGAAAGGTAGGATTCTTCTTGATGTGTGGGGGAGGAAAAAGCATTTCTTCACTGTTGCATTTATTTGTGGTTCTAAGGTTAGGGTGTTGTCCAGAGCGAATTACGTCACAAATTCCCCAGCGTGGGAATACCTCCCTCACTAAAAGTTTTGCAGCGCATTTTGCACCAGGTCGAGCACACGGCCCCGCCTCAATCCACCTGGAAAATGGGCAGGCTACCACTATCATGTATATTTGGCAGGTTGTGCATTCCATGGCTAGTTTTGAAAGTTGTTCCTGTAACCCAGGGATGAACCAATTTTCCTGTATTTCTGCAGCGATGTGTTGTTTTGCATTGTGTGCTGGGAAGTGTAACTGTTGGAATGCTACCTCTAACAGTTTAGTTGGCATGACCACCTTCCCCGAGTTGTTCTGTCTCCTTAAAAAATCTGTTGCTGACTGACTGCATCCCTGCTTTTCCCACAATTCATTTTCGTCTTTTGTTGCCTCCTCTTGTAGCTCTAGCATCTGGGACACTGGCATACTGTTGTAGCCATCTGGAAGGTCATCTTCTGTTTGCTTTCTCATCAGGTACTCACCTGTCCTTTCTTTTATCTGTGGGATGTTTTTACCCATGCATCCAAGCCCTACCTCAAAAACTGTGCAGTACTGACATGGAAAACATCATGATGGCCAGAGCTTCCCAGAAAATGCACAGGGAAATGCATGAAGAATAGGCTGCCGCTCATTTTTGCCGATATTATGGGCACAGAAGGGCACTGCCTAAAACCACCATTGGACTACCCACACAGTAGCCTGAAACCATTGGGAATGGCAATGCTGATTGCCAAAAGCAACCTAGAATTGTGGGGAATTCATTTTCTTAAATCCCAAAAATGGGTGCATTACCAGTACTCACCACTATCAGAAAGCCGGCGTTTTAAAACCACCAGACTTTGTGTAAAACTGAATAAATGAACCCAAAGCAGGCCAAAGAAAGACTTACTGAGAGGTGGATCCAATGTAAAGTTATATTCTGAAGTGACTTGAAGGTTTATAACAAGACTGGCTGAGCTGTGGATTTCAGCAGTTTAAGTAGATTTGGACTGAAAGACACTAAAAATCTAAATGTTTAAAAGAAATGAGTGACCTACTTTTGAGTGTCACATAGGTTGCAATTGTTTAAATGTCATAGTTTGAAACTTAGAATCAGCATTTTAGCTGCATATGTAAAAAAATGGTTAGTTTTATTTGAATGCAGAAAACTGGGTAACTAAAAGTGACATTAGCTGGGGCCTGGCTTAAGGAACTGAATTCTGCCCACCAGCTACCCCCGACAGGAGTTGAGACTTGCACAACAGCTGTGTTCCCAGGCCTACCTGCCTTTTGCTGCTCCCACCAAAAGGGATATGACACTTCTCTGATTGGATTACCAAGGGACTGCTAGAGACTAAACATAGGACCCAGGCAGAGGGTTTATGGAAGTGGCCATAAATGGCTTCCTCTTGAACAATGGGCCTTCCAGGGCCCAGGCAGATGGTTTATTGCAGGGGTAATAAAAATGGCTTCCTCTTGGCAGAAACTGGGAGGGGGAGAAACTGGAGACAGAGGCTGAGCTTGAAGAAAGTGGAAAGACTGGTTTCTGTACCATGTGACCTGAAAAGACACACCCCGGTAGCCAGAATATGGTTTTAGAAAAAGATTAATAACTCATAGTACGGACTTGTCATAATTATTTAAATGATACCATAATTCTTGTGATTTTTCTGCCCACATTTTAAGAGGTTTTTAGAACCGGTGGCATGATCTGGGGGCAAGCTAGCAGTTAAGAGGGTATTACTTAAAATGTATGCATGTTAAAAATCTGATACTTCATCAATTAATGCCTGCATGCCTTGCACACATTTGGGTAAATTTGAGTAAGAATCTGATATTGGTAACCTGATTAAAAAGTGCAAATGTTGCCATTTCTGAATGCAAGCTCCCAGGAAGAGCAGATTTGGACAGGGTATACCTCCTGTGATATGTGATGGGTGCATGTAATTTTAAACAAATGTGTACCTGTGCAAATATGTTTTTTGAGCAAATATAGATTGTGTGTAAAGTTGACAGGGGTGTGTTCTCTGTATCATAAACAGACCTCACCATGATGACACTTCATTTCATTCCCCCAATCAAGGGGAAGAGGAGGAAGTGGCCAATGACAAGTGGAGAGGGGTAGGGGCTATCAAGCTAGCCTCTCCACCCATTTTCAAAACACATAAAAGCAGACAGTCAGGACAGATAGGGAGATTCAATTCCATTGGCTGCGGAGCATGCTGCCGGACCATACCACATCCAGAGATCCAGACTTCAAATCCATCAATCTCCAGAGAAAGCTGTGCAGAAAGATCCAGAAGCAGTGCTGTACCCAGAGAGAGCAGAGCTGACCCAGACCACTGTTAGCAGAACCAGAGAGCTGACCCAGATCACTGTGAAGTGCCAAGACCAGACCAGAGTCCAGTCTAAAACCTGACCAGATCCGTGGCGAGGCCCATTCTAATTCAAAAATATATTGTGAGTACCTAGCAGAACTGTGCAGAACCAATCTCTTAGTTAAAATAATATAATTCAATCTATTTTAATCTAAGTAGAACTGCCTTAAAGCTGTCACCTGTCATTTTCTAGCTGCTAGCTGTCACTTGTCACTTTGAACTTTTAAAATTTCAAATCTGAAAAACGACCTTTACCATATCGCTCATATCTCCGTGACCGTTTGTCTTAGAGACTTGCAGTAACTTTCCTCTGAAAGCTGGCAATCTTGGCTTTTCAACGAACCTAGAACCGCATTCCTATTCCATACACTTTTGCCGCAATCGCGAAAAACGCACTCGCGAATTTACCGCGATTTGCAAATTTCTCCACGTGTGAAAACAGCAGTTTCCTTGCTAAAAATTCGTTTGCCTCTTAAGAACCATCCCTGAATCATTGCTAGAGTGAGCCTGGACTAATATTAACTTGATACCACTCACCCTGAACCTCTAGAGGGAATTAAAAGCATTTTAGCATATTTTTCACTTCATTGCCAGCACATATAAAAGCATCTTGGGCCTGTGTTTCAAACTTCTGTAGTCTAAGCTTGCTGGGGTGAACTGAATTACATTTGATTGCATTTCTGAGAACTGTGTGCTTTCTTTCCATTTCCTTGCATTGCATAAAGGGGGGGTGAATTGTCCAAGAAAGTGATTACATTGTCTTTTGCTGAAATCCTATCAAGTTATTTTCTGTACTGCATTCCACATTGCATCCATTTGAAACCATCAAAGTATTGTTGCTATCTTATCCATCCTATAACCACTCATCATTGATTATAAAGAAGTGTGCTAGTGCCGGACTATCCATTATTGATTACTGCTCAGATTCAGTGTGATATTCAATTATTATAAAGCGTGATATATATATATATATTGTTTAAATTATCAAATAAACCTTTAAACTTGCAAAACAGAACTACTTCTTGGCTCAGTGGGGTCAGAGGGATTCCAAGAGAGGGGTGTTATATAGGGGTAGTCATCCAGAATGCATGAACTGGACATAAAGATATATCAATAAGGGTTTCCATTCAGTATCCCAGACTAGGCATTGACTTAGCTATAGTGTTGAATTGAATTCTCTTACAAATTGGGGGCTCGAGCGGGACGTTTGGGTTAGATCTATCACTTGTGCAGATTAATACAGTGTGCCAGCTGACCAGATACACATATCCGGTCGGATCACCACGCTGTGTTACGCTGTAAAGCACTCCTCAAAGGAATGCTCTAAGGAAAAGGTCTGTTTTGCAAAAATAAAATACAAACTTCTGTAAGTCAGGAAGGAACTCAAATTCCAGAATGGCGACCTTGGTAGATATGAAAATAGCCAGAGAGCACTTCTTACATAAGCTATTTGTGAGAGGTGAGTGGACTCATCAGGACCAGACGGTCTGGTTGCAAGCAATCGCACCCCAGATCACAGAAATAGGGTCAGATACATGGAGAGACCAGGGTCCCTTACATGTGGCCCTGAGTGAACTATATATGTCCTCTAAGGCCAAGGATGAGCACCACAAGATTGCCAGGGTAGCGGCAGGGTAGCGGCATATTTATATTTACATATGGGAGCCATGCAGGACAAATGTGCTGAAGGCCAAGATCTGGCGAGTAGGCAACTGCTGGCATTACAGAAGGCCCAATCTGATCTGGACTCTTCTGAGCAGAGGCTGCTCAGGAGCCAGGAGTCAGAGAATTACAGCAGACGGTACATCACTAAAATAAAGGAGGATATGGATATACTGCAACAAGAAAAGGCTGACTAGGATACTAGATTTCTGGCCCTGTAGAAGGAGCACCAAGACAGTTTGGACTCCTTACTGCAGAGCCAGAAAAAGCTGGAGCAACAATTAGACTTTAACAGGGCATGCACGGAGCAGGTAGCCACCCTGCAAAGTCATCTAGATAGAGTGAAGGCAGAGAGCAACAAGCTGATTTTGAAAGACCTGGATACCCAGGCAGAGTTTGATGAAGAACGCCAGAAAGCTTGTGCCTTTCAAAGGCAGAGGGACGACCTGGTGGCACAAATGCAGGCTCTTAGCCAGGAAAGAGACGCCTTAGGCCAGGAAGTCTGCCATTTAAAAAGAAAAACAGAAGAAAATCACTTGGCCCTCCAGGGGCTGGGTGACCTCCAAAAAGAACGCCAGAACTTGTTAGAACACACCAGGAGGGTGGAGGATGCTCTGGCAAGAAAGGAGCAGGCCAATAGGGACACGGCTCAGGAGGTAACCCTCCTGCAGCAAAGACTGGCCCAGTGCTCCAGGACCAATCAGGAGGCAGAGAGAGAGAGAATGAGGCTCTCTGCCAGCACAATGACAGACTCCAACAACAGGTAGCGATGCAGGAGAGACTGATAGAGTCTAGTAAGGCCTTAACTGAGGAACTGAAGGCGCAGGCTCTTGCATTGCAACAGGGAGCAGGGGCGGATCGAGTTGAGGTTCGCTGGGAAAGAGAAACTCCTGAGCATAACCCCAGGAGCCCTAGTACCAGAGGCCTTTATATCTCTCAGTCCCTGGACTCTGCCACCCCCATGTCCCCTGGCGCACATGAGCACAGGGCCACAGGGATGGCAGATTACTATCCAGCCAGAAGCATGGGGCTCATAAGCCAGTACCACCCAGGAATGGAGGGGCGGGCATCCGGGTATGGGCACCCAAGCACAGTGCAATTTGATGGGGAACCCCAGGAGAGTAGGCCCATTAAGGGCATCCTGAAATCCTCTGCCCAGTTAGGTCAGTGGGGGGGTACCCATCAAATCCTGGCAGCAAGGAGGGATCTGAAGACTCCTCTGAGCGGTACAGGACACAGGAGACCAGGTCCCCACATTCTGCCAGCCATTCCCAGGCTCGCAGAATCCAGGAAAACCTGGAAGAACAGACGGGAACCTCTGGGAGCATTGCCTCTGAGTCAGAAGATGAATGGACCAGGGTTACCCGGACCAAAAGGGCCAATAAGACAAAAAGGGCCTTGCTTAAGGACACCTTAAAGCAGATTAAGACAATCAGGAGCGTCATCACGCCTTATCATAAGAACGCCAAGTATTCTGTTTGGGAGCACTTAGAGTTGTTTGAGCAAATGATGGAGACTTTCCATTTGAAGGACAGCCAAAGCTGTATTCAATATGTAAAGTGGACCTTCTCCCCGGAATACTCCAGTTTCTTTGCAGGGCTGGAGGACCAAAATCATTTAAGATGGTCCACCTATAAGGCGGCCATCTTGAAACATTTTTCTACTCATAGAAATCCTCAAGAGGCTCGCAAGGCAGCCTACAATTTACAATGTGGGGAGGATCAGGCCCCACAAGAATTTGTGCAGGAGTTAAAGCGTGCTTTTGCACAGACCACAAGAAGGGTGCGCACGGATAGCAGAGAATTTATTAATACATTTTTCCATGCCTTGCCCAAATACATAATGACCCAGCTCGTGAGGGATTTTCACGAGAAAAGATCTTTAGACAGGGTCATTGAACAGGCGACCCGGATCTATGAGGTGCAGAAGCCAATAGAAAATAAAAATAATGCGCCCAAAAACCCCAAAGCCAACAACACCCCTGCTGCTGCCAAGGTGGCAGAGGTAAAGGTCACCCCCGTTTTAGATTTGGAGATGGGGGGGCCTAAAAACCTACCTGCACCTAATAATGCTAGGCCCAGAAGGTCCTCGGGCCAGTCACAGACAGGGAGCCAGGGAGGCAGCCCCACAAATGGGGTCCCTCGCTCTCCTGATTATGTAAGCCCCCGTTACAAGGGAAACAGACCCATCCTGGGTTATGTGTTGACTCCTCCAGCCCAAGGGGGGGGGATCCAGCCAAGCACCTAACCCAGAGAACTTCCCTCCCAACTTCTCACAGGAGGGCAGAAACTCACCAAACCCTGGGCAGAACTTCTTCCCCAGGTATCCACCCAACTTCCAGCCCCAAAATCCTCCACCCTTCTTTCCCCAATTCCCTGAGCCCAGACAACCGAATCCGGGAGAGGGGAGGCCAAGGGTGGAGGGGTATCCAAATCTTCCCAACCAGGGTTACTACCAAAGAAGGGATAGCTACCCTTCCCGGGATCAGCCCAGGGGAGAAAACAGGGCCCCGTATCAGCCTGAGCGGGTTTCCCAGTTAGAGCACCAGGTTCAAAACATGGCGCGGGATCTGGGTCACATACTGAGGGCTCAGCAGAACCCTCAGATCGGCATGCCGGCGCAGAACGCACCCAACTCTGGACCTGGTGCTCCAGAACAATGACGGGGGCAGCACCCCGATAACTCACCGGTTCCCAGGGAGAAGGCACAAAGGGAAGGGGGGTGTAAAGCCTTGGAGGAAGCTTCCTTCCTCACTTGTAAACAGCCCCTGGAAACCCAGGAACCAGAAACAAAATCTCTTGCCCCTGAAAGCCTGCCTCCTAAGGAGCAGAGGGGGGGTAGGAGAAACAAAAGACCCAAACAGACTCAGTTTGAGGAGGAGGTACAGATCTTCCAATTTGAGGGAGAGGGATCCTCAGAGGATCCTGGGAAAAGGATCTTCTCCTTCAGAGAGGGGGGAACTCCTCCCAAAGAAAAATGGGTCCCTAGGGATGCAAATCCAGACTGGGGATATGTGAAGACTGAGCTACCGCCGCCCACCATCTCATCCCAGAACCAACAGCAAGAAAATCCCCTGGTTCAAACCCATCCTGGTGACTGCCTCCAAAAAGGGGGGGGCGGCCCGGAACCGGAGCCAGGGGAACCCACAATGGCTCTGATCTCCAGTTGCCAACTTTTTCTTTCAGATTCCCAAGGCTCTCCACAGAATTCTGCCCAAATCTCTTCGCTAGCGATGTCCAAAACCAGAAAGTTAGCCCACCAGTTGTCCAAAAATGTGCATTATCTGTGCCCCTTTGAGGAGAAGGAGGGAAGATACTATGCCCCGGTACAAGTACAGGGGCAGGGTACAATTTTGGCACTGGTGGACACTGGATCTCAAGCTACCCTTCTGTCCAGAAGGGCCTTTGACGAACTGAATGCAGGAAGGGGAGAGAATTACCAAATTCCTCTCACCTCTCTTCCTGGACAACTGCAGAACTTTGACGGGAAGGAAATTCCCGTTGAGGGGACTGCAGACTTGGACATTAAGATCGGGCGACACAAGGTGAAACACCCGGTCATAGTAGTGACTCCAGAGGGCACCCCTTGTTTACTGGGGAATGACCTCCTGAGGAGGTCGTCACCCTTAATAGATTGCGTAAACAAAGTCCTCTGGACCCAGACTAGCCGATCAATAAAAATAAAACAGAGTGTCAACCATGTTAGTTTAAATGGTACCTGCCATATGGTTGAACAAAGATCTGACCAAGTAGAATTTCACTTCCAGAACAACCAAATTCCAGACGTGACAGTAATAGCAGTAGGACAACAGACTGGTGATGGGGGGTCCTCTCTATTTCTGAAAATCAACCTTCCTTCCAGTCTAAAGTGGTATTCCACGCTGGAAGGAAACACTCTGAAATTCTATACTAATCCACAATCAGAAACTCCCACTCCTGTAGTCCAGAAAGATGTGAAATCAGCTCAGAGCCTGGCTGAGATTCAGCAAATTGGAGAGCAGTTGTTCATCCCTGTCCAATTAAATGATGGGAAGGACTCTGTTCTCGCTCGAGTGTGTGTGAACAACGGTAAGAGCTTCATCAGCGAAGCCATGTTCCGCCAACTCCCAAAAGATCCAGCCATTCCCACCTTCAAACTGATAGACAAATGGGAAATGGACCTGGAAGCACCTAATTCCAAACATCTCCTGCCAACCAGGTGAATGCTCAAAATCTCCATTGGCAACAAGAGCATAGTCCACAATTGTTGGGTCGTGCGAGACGTCCCTGCCGCCTTTTACTTAGGCAGTGACATTCTCAATCGCTTTGCCATTAGTTTGGACCTAATAAACTTCAAAGCTTGGTCCTGATTAGCGGATAATCCCATGGGCTTTGATGATCCAGAAAAAGCATTTAGGTCAGCTCAATTGCTACCTTATGCAGTTGAAATTCAGATCAAAGAGGAAGTCACCATCCCAGAAAGGACCCGACAATTCTCCCTGGAAGTGAAAGTTAAAAGAGGACAATATTTGAAAAACCCTGATGCTTACATACATCTAAACGCTTCTCTCCAACAGCAAGGGTTGGGGGTAAACCCAACTCCATTAGTCAACATAGAACATGACACCATTCTAATAGAGGTGGATAACAGCGACTTAAAGAGTATTACTCTAGCCGCGGGCACCATTATTGGAATGGCGGTTGATGACCGACATTTTTCCATAGATTTAGGTAATGAACTGTTAGGGCCAATCCCCAAGGACTGCTTTGACAGTGACAGTGATGACAATACTACACCAGACAGGATTTTTACCCGGCATGGGGGGAACTTCCTGGTGTACACTTCATGCCCTTATGGTAAGGAAGATGTGACTTGTGACTTCAGGAGGGATGAAGTGATTTTCCAGGTCCATGAGGGCTGCCTTTCCCACCTGAAGCCTCCAGTCCAAATCAGCACTCTGACCAGGGACTTCTCCACCCAGCTGGAGGAGGCCGCAGAGATAGCCAAACCAGAAGTCTTTCCAGGCTTCAGGCAGATGGTGGAAGAGAGAGTCAACCTAGCTGATGCCTGTGTGACTCTGGAACAAAAGCAAAAGTTGAAACAAGTTTTCTTGGTTTCCAAGATCTCTTTGCGGTAGACTCATATGACTGTGGTCGCACCGACATCCACACAACAACAATCCCTACGGACTCTGGCATGACTCCTGTGTTTGTGAAGCAATATCGCTTGCCTCTAGCATCAATGGAGTCTCTTACTTAAATTAATTAAGAACCTTGAGTCCCGTGGAATAATCCGTCCAGTCCACAGCACCTTCAATAATCCGGTGCTGGGAATATTGAAGCCAAACGGCCAGTGGAGACTCTGCGCCGACCTCAGGTAGCTCAACAAACGGATCCATACTTCCCGATGGCCTCTGCCCTACATTGACCAAGGGCTGGCCCAGATCCAGGGGTCACAGGTATTCACTGCAATAGACCTGACCAATGGATACTGGACCGTGCCTGTCAGCAGGGAGGACCAATACAAGCTGGCTTTTACCTTTGGGGGCCAGCAATACACATGGACCCGGACTCCCTTCGGATACCTCAACTCCGGCAATGAATTCAACATTTTCCTACATAAGGCCATGCCCGACCTGGGTGCGAGGGGTAACCTGGCTTATGTAGATGATGTCCTCATCAAAAGTTCATCTGTGGAGGAACACATAGCGGAGATCCGTTATGTTCTGACCCAGTTGAGGGCCGCCGGAGCAAAACTTTCCTTTCAGAAAGCACAGTGGTGTAGAACCCGTGTTAATTTCTTGGGGCATGAGATTACTCCTCAGGGTCTCTGTCCCAGGAAAAGAAAGTGGAAGCACTTCAGAAGCTGAAAGACCCCACAACTCTGCGGGAACTAAGGAGCCTCCTTGGACTGACTAATTACAGCAGAAAGTTCATTGAGGGCTACGCAGAGATCACCAGACCCCTGATTCATCTCCTGAGGGGGGGGATCAAGTGGGAATGGGGTCCAGAACAAGCCGAGGCAGTAAAACAACTCAAAAGAAGCCTCTCAAAAGCGCCTTGCCTAGCTTACCCTGTCAGAAACAAGGAGTTCTTCCTGGAGACGGGTTTCTCTAATACGTGCTTGACTGCAGTATTATACCAAAAGCATGACAAGGTCAATAAAGTAATCTCCTATGCGAGCAAAACTTTATCCTCTGTGGAGGAAAAATTCAATGATTGTGAGAAGGCACTCCTGGCAACGGTGTGGGCATTGAAGAATTACCACCCGTTTATCCAGGGGGAACACATCATAGTGGAGACTCCACACCAGCCTCTGCAATATCTCCAAAGTGATAGAATCCGGGCCGGAAATGTGAGTAATTCCCGAATTACTTCCTGGATTCTGTCAATGCAAGGCTTTCCTGTGGAGGTCCGATATGGCCAAAACAAGAAGAGTCCCCTCGCGCAAGGTCTGGCTGACTTGCATGATTGTGCCAGAGAAAACTGTCTCGAGGACGAAAGTCTAAAAATAAAGGACAACATGGAGGCATACCTTAATTCCCCCCACAAAGTCTTTGAAGAAGACAAGTGTGAGGGAATGCCCACTGTTTATGTGGGTGGATGCTCTTACCATGTTGACAACGACGGGGAGAAATAACTGGTGGCTGGCGTAGGGAATGCATGGGTGAAGGAGTTCCCAGAGCTCTCCGCTGGGTACAAAATTGGTCCCCGAAGTAGTCAGGTGGCAGAATTGATGGCTGTGCATCAGGCCATCCTCACTGCTGTCCAGCATCAACTCCACGAACTGATCATAATCACCGATTCGGATTATGTATGGAACGGGTTCGTGGAGCACCTGGTTAATTGGAAAGCCAGAGGCATGTTATGTGCTAACAACAAACCCTTGAAACATGGGAAGTTGATCCAAAACATTGATGATCTGGTCACCTCGAATGAGATGACCATCTATTGGAAAAAGATCAAGGGTCATTCCAAAGTAGAGGGACCAGACAAAACTGGAAATGACTTAACTGATCAGCTGGCCATAACCGGGGCCCTCCAAGGGGATCTAATTGAGATTGAGTCCCTGTTGGGGGAAATCCAGGTCACTGCTATCACTAGGTCCCAGACAAATGCTCACAATGATCTTTCTCCATTGGAGTAAGGAGACCCCTGATGCTGATTTGATTACAGCTCAGAAGGGGGATCCAATTATTGGTAAGTTTTACCAACACCTTGAGGACCCTGAGAACTTTCCCCTGACGGATACCGATTATACTGGGAAAGAGGACCTAAGAGTGTTGATGAAATGTCCAAAAATGTTCCGAATCCAAGACGGTTTGTTGGTAAGAAAATCCAAAGCTGGCCACGATCAGTGGGTGGTTCCTACCTCATTCCGAAGCCTGATGTTAAGTCACGCCCATGATGCAGCCACCGCCGGTCATAGGGGGTTTCACACAACACTGGAAATCTTAAGAGAGGTTGCATACTGGCCACACATGGGGCAGGACCTTGACCAATACTTGAAGGGGTGTCTTGTGTGTGCACAATTTCAGCCATCATCCCTCACGCACCGTGCACCCCTCCAAAAGAGGGGGATGACACTGCCATGGTCAGATTTACAAATCGACTTTGTAGGCCCCGTGATTCGCTCTGCTAGGGGGAATAATTACATGTTGACTGTGACATGCTTGTTTACCAAGTGGGTGGAATGTCTCCCAGCCCCAAATTGCAAGGCAGAAACCGCAGCTGCCTTGATGATTAACCACATCTTTTCCCGTTTTGGTCTACCTCAAAGGATTGAGTCCGACAGGGGTAGCCACTTCACCAGTGAAGTAATGACAAAGATGTGGGAGATACTGGGGGTCAAAAGGAAGTTACATATTGCTTACAGACCAGCTTCTTCTGGGGCAGTAGAGAGATATAACTGAACCATTTTGAGCATATTAAAGAAGTTTGTGGCAGATTCTGGGCCAAGTTGGGATATCTGATTACCTCTGGTCCTAATGGCCATCAGATCTACCCCTTCATCTGCAACCAAAATGTCACCATTTGAGTTGATGACTGGGCGCAAGATGGTGCTTCCGCAGCATTTGCTCTACAGGACCCAAGAGCAGACACTAATAAATGCCTCCACAACTCATGAGTATGTGGAGAATTTAAGGAAACACCTTCAACATGCTTTTGCCTATGCTCAGCGGAATATAGAAAGATCAGCTGATAGCATGAAGACCCACTATGACCTGAAAACTTCCAGGAAGGAATATCAGGTGGGGGACCGGGTCTATCTATACAATTTCCAAAGGAACCAGGCCAAACAGCGAAAATGTTTGCCTACATGGAAGGGACCCTTTGAGATTATAGACAAAATCTCCCCTGTGGCCTACAAGATCCGCATCCCCAAAGGCGGTTTGGCAGAGGGGGAAGACAAGTGGGTGCACATTAACCAGTTGAAGTGTTGCCATCCCAGGCACACTCTGCAACAACTGGAGGAATCCTCTGGAATCCTAGAGGGTACTGTCTCAGATTAATTCAGTTCTAACTTAAAATATCCTACATATCGCCTATCAAATTCTGAGTTTCTCAATGTGGGTGTTTTCGTTGTTGAATGCAAAAAGAAATGTGCATGCCCATATGTTTTGACTATAAATTTATATGCCACCCCACTATATCAATGGTGGGGGAAAAATGTCTATGAATAGGTATTGCCGCTCTTCCTTTGTCGTCCTAGGAGAAAGAAAACCTCGAGACTGGCCAAGGAGGACGATCCAGAGACCGGGAGCAGAGACGCAAGGGGCCCAGGGTACCGCCCAATATTCCCATCAGGACCGGCGAGGAGAACCGATCGATCCGACCGGATGGAGGAAAAGATGCTGAACTGTGCCATCTATTGGAAGAAGATGAGGAAACATCCCAGGTCTTGCGAGTTCCATCATTGAAACAGAATGGCCATCGCAAGAGGGGGGCTTGTGGGATGTTTTTACCCATGCATCCAAGCCCTACCTCAAAAACTGTGCAGTACTGACATGGAAAACATCATGATGGCCAGAGTTTCCCAGAAAATGCACAGGGAAATGCATGAAGAATAGGCTGCCGCTCATTTTTGCCGATGTTATGGGCACACAAGGGCACTGCCTAAAACCACCATTGGACTACCCACACAGTAGCCTGAAACCATTGGGAATGGCAATGTTGATTGCCAAAAGCAACCTAGAATTGTGGGGAATTCATTTTCTTAAATCCCAAAAATGGGTGCATTACCAGTACTCACCACTATCAGAAAGCCAGCGTTTCAAAACCACCAGACTTTGTGTAAAACTGAATAAATGAACCCAAAGCAGGCCAAAGAAAGACTTACTGAGAGGTGGATCCAATGTAAAGTTATATTCTGAAGTGACTTGAAGGTTTATAACAAGACTGGCTGAGCTGTGGATTTCAGCAGTTTAAGTAAATTTGGACTGAAAGACACTAAAAATCTAAATGTTTAAAAGAAATGAGTGACCTACTTTTGAGTGTCACATAGGTTGCAATTGTTTAAATGTCATAGTTTGAAACTTAGAATCAGCATTTTAGCTGCATATGTAAAAAAATGGTTAGTTTTATTTGAATGCAGAAATCTAGGTAACTAAAAGTGACATTAGCTGGGGCCTGGCTTAAGGAACTGAATTCTGCCCACCAGCTACCCCCGACAGGAGTTGAGACTTGCACAACAGCTGTGTTCCCAGGCCTACCTGCCTTTTGCTGCTCCCACCAAAAGGGATATGACACTTCTCTGATTGGATTACCAAGGGACTGCTAGAGACTAAACATAGGACCCAGGCAGAGGGTTTATGGAAGTGGCCATAAATGGCTTCCTCTTGAACAATGGGCCTTCCAGGGCCCAGGCAGATGGTTTATTGCAGGGGTAATAAAAATGGCTTCCTCTTGGCAGAAACTGGGAGGGGGAGAAACTGGAGACAGAGGCTGAGCTTGAAGAAAGTGGAAAGACTGGTTTCTGTACCATGTGACCTGAAAAGACACACCCCTGTAGCCAGAATATGGTTTTAGAAAAAGATGAATAACTCATAGTACGGACTTGTCATAATTATTTAAATGATACCATAATTCTTGTGATTTTTCTGCCCACATTTTAAGAGGTTTTTAGAACCGGTGGCATGATCTGGGGGCAAGCTAGCAGTTAAGAGGGTATTACTTAAAATGTATGCATGTTAAAAATCTGATACTTCATCAATTAATGCCTGCATGCCTTGCACACATTTGGGTAAATTTGAGTAAGAATCTGATATTGGTAACCTGATTAAAAAGTGCAAATGTTGCCATTTCTGAATGCAAGCTCCCAGGAAGAGCAGATTTGGACAGGGTATACCTCCTGTGATATGTGATGGGTGCATGTAATTTTAAACAAATGTGTACCTGTGCAAATATGTTTTTTGAGCAAATATAGATTGTGTGTAAAGTTGACAGGGGTGGGTTCTCTGTATCATAAACAGACCTCACCATGATGACACTTCATTTCATTCCTCCAATCAAGGGGAAGAGGAGGAAGTGGCCAATGACAAGTGGAGAGGGGTAGGGGCTATCAAGCTAGCCTCTCCACCCATTTTCAAAACACATAAAAGCAGACAGTCAGGACAGATAGGGAGATTCAATTCCATTGGCTGCGGAGCATGCCGCCGGACCATACCACATCCAGAGATCCAGACTTCAAATCCATCAATCTCCAGAGAAAGCTGTGCAGAAAGATCCAGAAGCAGTGCTGTACCCAGAGAGAGCAGAGCTGACCCAGACCACTGTTAGCAGAACCAGAGAGCTGACCCAGATCACTGTGAAGTGCCGAGACCAGACCAGAGTCCAGTCTAAAACCTGACCAGATCCGTGGCGAGGCCCATTCTAATTCAAAAATATATTGTGAGTACCTAGCAGAACTGTGCAGAACCAATCTCTTAGTTAAAATAATATAATTCAATCTATTTTAATCTAAGTAGAACTGCCTAAAAGCTGTCACCTGTCATTTTCTAGCTGCTAGCTGTCACTTGTCACTTTGAACTTTTAAAATTTCAAATCTGAAAAACGACCTTTACCATATCGCTCATATCTCCGTGACCGTTTGTCTTAGAGACTTGCAGTAACTTTCCTCTGAAAGCTGGCAATCTTGGCTTTTCAACGAACCTAGAACCGCATTCCTATTCTATACACTTTTGCCGCAATCGCGAAAAACGCACTCGCGAATTTACCGCGATTTGCAAATTTCTCCACATGTGAAAACAGCAGTTTCCTTGCTAAAAATTCGTTTGTCTCTTAAGAACCATCCCTGAATCATTGCTAGAGTGAGCCTGGACTAATATTAACTTGATACCACTCACCCTGAACCTCTAGAGGGAATTAAAAGCATTTTAGCATATTTTTCACTTCATTGCCAGCACATATAAAAGCATCTTGGGCCTGTGTTTCAAACTTCTGTAGTCTAAGCTTGCTGGGGTGAACTGAATTACATTTGATTGCATTTCTGAGAACTGTGTGCTTTCTTTCCATTTCCTTGCATTGCATAAAGGGCGGGTGAATTGTCCAAGAAAGTGATTACATTGTCTTTTGCTGAAATCCTATCAAGTTATTTTCTGTACTGCATTTCATTACACATTGCATCCATTTGAAACCATCAAAGTATTGTTGCTATCTTATCCATCCTATAACCACTCATCATTGATTATAAAGAAGTGTGCTAGTGCCGGACTATCCATTATTGATTACTGCTCAGATTCAGTGTGATATTCAATTTTTAATTTATTATAAAGCGTGATATATATATATATATTGTTTAAATTATCAAATAAACCTTTAAACTTGAAAAACAGAACTACTTCTTGGCTCAGTGGGGTCAGGGGGATTCCAAGAGAGGGGTGTTATATAGGGGTAGTCATCCAGAACGCATGAACTGGACATAAAGATATATCAATAAGGGTTTCCATTCAGTATCCCAGACTAGGAATTGACTTAGCTGTAGTGTTGAATTGAATCCTCTAACATATCAAATATGAAGCTTCTTTTGTGGCAGCGTCTGCTGCCGCATTTCCCAAAGAGACAAAATCTGTGTTAATGGTATGGGCCTGGCACTTCACTATTGCCACCATGGTGGGATATTTTAATGCTTCTATGAGTTCCTTCAGGAGTTCTGCATGTTGCACGGGTGACCCGTCAGCTCTGTTGAATCCCCTCCTACCTCACCTTGCAAGTCCTCCATGTACTGTTGTCGTCATGTATGCTGAACCTGTGTAAATGGTCACTGCACACCCCTTTGCAGCGCGAAGTGCTTCAATCAGTGCTATAAGCTCTGCAGCTTGTGCCGAGAAGTGGGCAGGCAGGCGCTGTTGTACTAGTACCTCGTACTCACCTTCTTCTAACCGCACGACAGCTATTCCCACATGCTTTTCTCCTGTCTCTGAATTTATGGATGCTGAGCCGTCTATGAAAAATATTTCACCTTCAGCTAATGCGTTCTCACTCACAGGCACTGCTCCCTTCTCCTCTCCCTGACATGTTATGCAATCATGTGCTTGTATATCTTCCACAGTACAAGGTTCTAAAATGAATCTAGCAGGGTTAACCACCTTACATCTCACTACATGTATATTGGCGGGCAATAGAATTACCTCATATGCAGTGGCTCTCTGTGGAGTTAGTGTGCTTTTGGATCTTTCTAGTATCGCAAACAAGGTGTGCTCGACATACAGTGTTAATGAACACCCCATCACTATGGTGGCACTTTTTTCAATAGCGAACGCGGCAGCTGTGAAGGCCTGTTCGCACGCAAAGTGTCCTTGCATTAGCGCATCAAGTGTTCCACTGTAGTATGCCAGAGGTTTGTGTCCTAGTGATGTTTTTTGTGTCAAGACTGCTGTCATGAGTGTCCACTTGCAGTGAGAGAACAGGTAGAACTCGCGTTCATAGTCTGGGTTTGCGAGTACTGGTGCACTCGATATAAGTTCCTTGAGTGAGCCAAAGGCGTCACACAATTCTGAATCCCACTGTATTTCTGTGTTTTCCTTCTGCGCTTCTTTGAGACTCTGAAGCAAGGGTCTGGTGTAGGCTGCATAATCTAATATCCATGCACGGCAGTAGTTGCACATGCCTAGGAATGTTTGCATATCCTTCACTGTTTTGGTCTTCCTACAGCTGTAATGGCTGCTACTCTGTCTGGTATTATTTTCTTGCCGTCTTTTGAAATCAGTTGCCCCAGGTACAGTACCTCGCGTTGACAATATTGAAATGTTTCCTTGTTAACCTTGTACCCTTTGTGGGCTAGCAATGTCAAGAGGGCGATGGAGTCTTTTCTACAATCTGCTTTGTTTTTACTGCAGATCAGCAGATCGTCCACATATTGAATTATCGTGCTGTCTGACGCCATGTTTCCAAGATCTTCATGTAGTATTCTGTTGAATATGCTGGGGCTTTCACAATAACCCTACGGTAATCTGCAGTGCTCGTATCTCCTCCCCCCTAGGGTGAATGCTGTCAGGTATCTGCTTTCTTCTGCGAGTGGTATTGAAAAGAATGCATTCTTCAAATCCACCACTGTAAAGTGGGATGCATCTTTTGGCATACTGCATAGGATAGAGGCAGGTTTTGGGACCAAAGGGAATTCTTCCTGGATGACGTCATTAAGTGGGCGAAGGTCTTGGATCATCCTCCACGCCCCTCCCTTTGCTTTTTTGATGGGGTCGATACAGGTGTTGCACGGGGAGTTTGAAGGTCCTATTATTCCCTGTGTCAATAAGGCATTTATTGACACTTCCTCTGCGCCCTCTGTACCCACCTCTCCTGTTCGTGGGGTGCCAAACTTGCCACTGCTATCCTCCATAATCCTCCTGTCCATTCAACTGTCTCTGCCTGTTGTCTGCCCAATTTGCAGCCATCCTCCCCTGTATTGCTACCAGTCCCTCCTCCTTCTCGACGTCTCTGTCATGGGGGAGTGCAGCTACAGCGGCAGCGACCTTCACCAGTTTAGTTTGTATTAATTTGGCTTCGTCTGCCAGCCTTTTTTGTACCACCTCCTTCTCCCTCTCTTTGATCCTCTTGCAATGGTGCACTATTATGCTCTGTATTTCTGGCCAGCCTTTTGCTTCTATCCCTACTATTTTATCAAGAGCTTTTTAAACTTCTTTTGGGAGCCTCTCTTTATTATGAAGTAAAATAAGGACGTTGATTGGTCATAAGGTCTTGGATCATCCTCCACGCCCCTCCCTTTGCTTTTTTGATGGGGTCGATACAGGTGTTGCACGGGGAGTTTGAGGTTCCTATTATTCCCTGTGTCAATAAGGCATTTATTGTCGCCTTTATCCCTTCCTCTGCCTCCCGGGACAGGGGTTATTGTTTCACCCTGGGCAGTATGGCCCCAGGCCTGAGGTTTATTTTCACTGGGGTGACCCCATGAAGTATTCCCATATCGTGTGGGCCTGTTGTCCATAACATGTGTGGCACTGATTGCATGTCATCAGCGAAGAAGGAAGGAGGGGCACCCACTACTGCCATCAACAATACTGGTTCCTGTCTCTGCTGTATCATTATTTCACAGGGGATGGCTATTTCCATTATTATTTCTCCATCACTTTCAGAATTTACGAAAAGCTCTTCGTCTGACAACTCTTGGAGTGCGATGTCCGCGTTTATGCATAACACTGTACGCCACTCGCAGCCATGCATGTCCATTGCAATTACAGCTATTCTTTTGGCTGATATTTGTACTGCATGTATGTCCAGGGACATCACTGTCCCTGGCACTCTCTCAGGGCGGGCCACTGGACGAAACACAAATTCTGCCGGTACCCTCCACTCCAATCTTTTTAACTCTGGGACCACCCAGGCCAATGTTTTTAACCCATGAAGGAACATGCATTAATCTACGGGTATGCTGCATATTTCTGGGCAGGTTGCTCGCGAATACACCACTAACATTACTCGCATGGGGCATATACCTGGTGTTGAGCAAACTATTCCTCCTCTTTTTGTAAATGAGATAGTCATGTTTAACTTGCTGAGGAGATCCCTCCCCAGCAAGTTGACAGGGATTGTTCATAATACAATAAGGAAGCTCGTACTGTTTTTCCCCCCACTGTTACATCCAAAGCTTCTGTATAAGGAACTTCGACCATCGCCCAAGAGAACCCCTGTATCTCCAATTTACAATTAGATAGCAGAAACCGACCTTCACGTATGCATGATTTTTCAGCTCCGGAATCAACCATAAAGATGAATTGCTTATTTTCTATCTCCACCCCTATCAATGGTTCCTCAGTTGCATTGAAGGTCGTCGACAGTATTGGACACACAAGTGCTCCCTGTGGGCTGTCCTATGCCGGGTGTCTGGTGGTTCCCCCTTGGCTGAAAACATTACCAGATACGACTGCTACCCCTCCAAACGGTGCTGGCGTGCCATTTGGTGTTGTGGTGAAGGGGTTGCTCTTTGTGTAAGGAATGTGCTCGCAGCTTTGTGTGTGTTGTTGAGCATTGTGTGGGCGCTCCCTGTATTGCTCTTGGCCTCTGGGGTCCTGTTGTTCTTGCCCCCCATCCCTGGGTAATCCATGTGTGTGGGTGTCGTTAATGCAGTTCATCTTGGTAGCTTGGGTTCGGTCTGCTTCTGCACTCACGTGAAAAGTGTCTCTACCTCCCACAATTCCAGCAGTTTTCCTGCCCCCCCTCTAGGTCCTGGGCCAGCATTACCACTATTCCCTCCATACTCTTGACCACCTCCTCTGCGCCCTCTGTACCCACCTCTCCTGTTCGTGGGGTGCCAAACTTGCCACTGCTGTCCTCCATAATCCTCCTGTCCATTCAACTGTCTCTGCCCGTTGTCTGCCCAATTTGCAGCCATCCTCCCCTGTATCGCTACCAGTCCCTCCTCCTTCTCGACGTCTCTGTCGTGGGGGAGTGCAGCTACAGCGGCAGCGACCTTCACCAGTTTAGTTTGTATTAATTTGGCTTTGTCTCCCAGCCTTTTCTGTACCACCTCCTTCTCCATCTCTTTGATCCTCTTGCAATGGTGCACTATTATGCTCTGTATTTCTGGCCAGCCTTTTACTTCTATCCCTACTATTTTATCAAGAGCTTTTTAAACTTCTTTTGGGAGCCCTCTCTTTATTATGAAGTAAAATAGGGACGTTGATTGGTCATAAGGTGTACCCGTTTCCGCTCTCCACATCTCCTGCAACTGGAAAATGTACTCCATAGGCTCCTCCCCATCATTCATTGTGCATTGAATTACTGACACTGAATGTTTCTCTCAATGCATCCCACACTTGTGCACGTACTGTGTTGAAAGAAGCGCCATCATGTCGATCACTGTCCAGTGTTATTCCTGGGAAACCTGCTTTTGCCCACACTCTGTCTGCTTGGTCACCCACTGCTGATACAAGTAAACTTTTGACATCCCCTACAGCCAAGGGCACCCCTGCCGTGTGTTTCTCAAATGCGTATATCCACTTACTAGCTCCTCCTGATAACGGCGGCAATGATTTTAGCAAATTTGCCTTATCCATCTGCGCCCAGGGTATGTAATTTGGTTGTCCTGCCCCCCTGTGTATTAACGGGAGTTGTAGTCTTCCCCTGCTTCCTCTTCCAATACTCATCTTCGAACCTCTCTTCCCGACTAGCGCTGTTCTCCCCATCCTATTCCTTAATCTCCCTGTCCATTCATTTTCCATTCCACGACCCAGTGGCGTCTCATCAAAGTTCAATAAATCTCCCCCTGCAACCACCCCCAGTCTTCCAGCCTCTTGCTCATCTTCCTCTACGTCACACCATAGCTCTTCCCTCTCCTCGACCACAGCTTCCTCTCCCTCCGTGCTTCCTCCTAAATTGGGTGCCCCCAACTCTACTATCCTAGTGGGTTCCTCTTGTATCCTGAATAGTATCTCCCCTTTCTTCCACCCCTCTTCACTTGATTTTTCTAAAGCTTGTGACCGGGATGATATCTTGGATCTCGACGTGCTTGGCCCGCTTTGTTTGCATAGGCTTTGTATTCTCGACAACTCCTCTCTGGCTATTGAGAGCCTTTTATTTAAGTCCTCGGTTAGCTTGCATACATTCACCGGGGGTGTACTCACCTGTCCACTCATCCGGGGGCAATCATATGGTGGTGGTGCGGTGGGTTGTGCGGTGGGGGCAGGGGTACTGGTGGGCACATACGTGGTGTCCCTATATTCTACCGCAGGCACAGGCCTATTTAAGAGGGGGTATAGTCGGGTCACTGCTACTGATCCCTCTTTCCCCCGTTCTCTCTACCACCTTCTGTTTTTGTTGATGGAGTGACAGTGAGGGTGAGTTGATCGAGGGTGGCGTCTGCCTTCTTTGGTGGGGGTATTTCTTCAAATAACCACCACAAATCTAATATCTATCTTCTGTTATGAAACTGTTTTCCTTTGTATTTTATAAAGATACATGTGGCTACCATATCCAGGACACTCTTATCAAATGATCCTCCTTGTGGCCATACTTGAGGGAGACCCTCCCCCTTCAGTTCTGTGACCCACTGATCATGATAGTTGGTATTCCTTTCTGCATATCCTGGTAAACTTCTACAGATGTGCGCTAAAGGTGTCTCTGCCCCCATTGATATACATTTTGTTATGTCAGCCTTCTGAATCAATATTTTCTATCACTCTTCGTGTGGAGCTGTGTAAGTGGGGACCTTTCTACTATCAAACGTTCAATGGTCAACTTGTATTCTGCTCAAAAACATGTCTCTATGAAATCTTACCAGGTCACACTTACATTGACCATACCACCTTGAAATAAATGTAATCAGCGACAATGCATGAGCAACATAATCGTGCACAACTCAAGACAAACATGCAACACACCTTAGCATACAACATATAACATTAATCCTCCCTGTGCTTTCCCTGCGCCTTTGTCTATGGCACCACCCTCCCCTTTTCCCCTCACGTAATCTTTTCCCCTTTTTGTGTTACTCCCTTACATATGCCTCGTTTTTACCCTTGGAAAGAAAAAGAAGAAAAAGCTAGTTCAAATATCTTTACCGTGTTTCTTTTTCTCTTAGACACCCTTTATTCATTTCACTTATTCCCAGCACTAGTCGAGATAGCACTATGCGGCGCCGCCTTCTACCCCCTTGCAGAGTTAGGTTCCCGTCCTCTTTTCCCTTTTTCACCTTGTGTCCTAATGGCCATATGCAAAGAAAGATAAAGTCTTAAAGATAGAAAGTCCCCTTGTTTTCCATCTATTTCACCCTTTAGCCTCCTTTTAATATCACTTGCACTTAGTATCCAAGACTTCTCCGGACTTGGTCCATCCAAACGCCGCTGCCTCGCACTCAACGGCCCCACCCGGCTACGGCGAGCGGCACTAAGAGTTTTTTCAAGCAGGACCCGTACCCTTTCTCCCTAACTGCGTGCGCACGACTCTGCGTACCAGTTGCCGTATGCGGTGGCTCTGTTGAGCAGGAGCGCCGTGCGTCTCCACTGTGGCCGGGGCTGTCTCGTGTCAGAGGGGACAATTTTAAGTCAAATCACGTCTATGGGGTCACCACTGAAAGTAAACGTCCCCAAAGCGCACCCCCCTTAATGAGAGGCAATAAGGGACACACCCCAGAAGGGAATGAGACCAAGACCAAGTGCAGGTAAGATCAGAAGGAGTTTTATCTAAACCAAAATAGGGCATGCAAAGAACTCTGCAGACTCCGAGAGCGCTCTGTCTGACAATAGCAAAGACAGTCTTACTTATTACAAAACTATGTCATACATGTCACTAGCTATAGGGGCACATAGTCCTAGGGATTGGGTGACGTTGACTAGATACTATACAATATTTATAGTTGCTGCTCCAGGATTGGTGGACGTCGGTGCTGTGCCACGTGGGGTAGACGGGTCAGCTGGGCTCTTCGGGGTGGAGCTGCCGGCCAGACACAACTTGTATTGATGATTGGTGGCTGCTCTAACACTTGCCCTTGTGGCCACACACTCGCAATAATTCGTCACATTCTACAATGTCAGGTGTCTTGTAAATCCTGCAATGCATTGACCTTAGCTCAAGGAGGAGACAGGGACATGGATATGTGATAGGAGGTATCCCTATCCATCTGTTGTAGTGACACCTTGTGTTCAAGTATGGTAGTCCCACGAGTCCATGTGCAGGGCCAGGGGTACAGAGGCGGGTTATTTGATCGCCCTGTCCTGGTGGCTATAATGAAGGATGGTATTACGATCTGTTAGTACAAGGGTGGGCGCCCCCCTTTGAGGGCCATTAGCCATTAACCTGTGGTTAGCGGGGATACCAATGGGCCGTGGGGGGCATGTAGCTGGTGCCCTGGAGACGGTGGGATTTAGGACCAGGTAGCTCATAATTCATAGAACCTGGCTGTGGCGGTCTCTGCCATGAGGGAGGTGGATGCTTGGAGCGGGCCCTGCGAGATTGGGAGGGGAGGCGAGGCTGTGCTGTTCGAACACCAGCTATCCCTGGTGGGCCTGGGAGGGGAGGAAGGGGGGAGACGACCTTGCAGCTCTGCACCTGCTTCCATGCATGGGGCAGTGCATCGTACTTTTGGCAAGGGTGGGTGGCAACACTTGGAGCTTCTGGTATTATACACATATATTTACATTAATATGGGAACACAGGCTGGAGAGGGTTTTGCCATTTAACACAGTATTTCACATCAGTAGTTGACATACGAACATAAGGTAGCATTAGGTTGGGTTGTGTGTAAGAGAGAGCAATGCATATTACATCACAGTACAATCTGGCTCCACTGCCTCGGCTGATCATTGTGCATTACAAATGTGCTTTGTTACATCATGTACAGGAGCAATCACATATTACTCTTAAACCACACGTCTCCATAATAGCAGCAAACGTTAGACAACACGACAAATATTACACAAATGCTTATTTCGTTATACAAGGTGCCTCGGGGGTTGGTGGGGGTAAGGGGGTAAGGGCACCACATATTCCTTGGGGCAGGGTACAGGGTCAGGTCAGGCAGGGTTGGGCTGGTTTCAGTTACTTTCTAACGAGCCCGGTCATGGCTGGGGCAAATGATGTACTGCGGAAGGCCAAGTGATACAGTGTTTATTTTGTTTGTTCGTGTCTGGTTGCTCGTGAGAACAGGCCTTCAGCAGATCTACCATGAGGTGGAGGCTGGGGGGAGTGTATACTCCTGTGAGCGCAGTCAAGCAAGGGTCAGGCTGCAGCTTTCTGTGTGAGTGTGCGAGCAACTTTGCATGGACTGGATTTTAGCGCCTTTTTACACAAAATGGAGTTGTCTTAATACAAAATGGGGTCTATGCTATGTCTTATAATGTAGTTGTGCAGCCTCACGTGTCGATCCACAGCCACCCCGCCGCCTGGGCCCTTAGGGCGAGGGGGCCGCCGATGAGTCATGAGTCTCCACCTGGGTCGGAGATGTATGTGAGTGGGGTCCTAATGACCTACCCTCCCTTACACCTGTCCCTAACAAAAACATTATTTTTAATACACTCTTCTTGCTGTATTTCTACTCTTCCTTCCACTCTCCAGATGATACCCCTCCTTTCACTCTCACAGGTGATATCCTTCTGGTAATGGCTTACTACCATGTTCCCTTCTGTACTTACCTTAAAGCCCCCCTTGGGGTCCAGTCCATATTCTTTCTTTACAATAACACTAATCTCTGTCTTTACAAATCTTTCCCCCTCATTTTAGTTCAGAAAACCTTGCTTCACACATTATGGTTTTTCCAAAAACAACAAAAATAACTTTTGCTTTCAATCCCCAATTTCAGTGTATCTTCCCATTATAATTCCACAATGTTCTCACTAATAAAATGTGTTTATAGGATTAATGATATGGGGTATGCAATGAAGACAGACTTAAGGCTGTTCCGAGTTTTTTTGTATGTAGCCAGGAACATGGGTTACACACATGACATCCCTACTCTAAATAGGGATTAACCCATAAAGAAAGTGCCTTTGTGGATCCTTGTGCGCTTTGCTTTCTGAATCATAACTGAAAAGAATACTATAATACATCAGATTTAAGTATTTAGGATTTATTGGATAATTAGTTGCATGAGTGTAGGATCTACACATGTTTCACTGATAGGGGCTTCTTTAGGGACAATATTTCTGCTCCTTGGTTTTATTATTGCTGTGTTTTGAGGAATCTGTTTTAAATCTCCTCTTATTGGGTAATGGGTCTGCAAAATTAATTGTTATACATCTTGTGTTCAACCTTTTTTGAAAGGTACTAAATTGCAAATTCCTTTTATTTTTCAGACTCCCTCTTATTTTTAGAACTCCTATGTCCTTCCAGCCAGTTCAAGACTAATGGACCGCTAGGAGGAGATTACAGCAGCGCGTAGCCATGGGCGTAGGACATGGGGGGATATGGCGGACAAATCCCCCCCACAATTGAAAGTGGGGGTGGATATAATGGCAAATGCCCCCCCCCCAGAATCTCTTGTTGTGCACAGACAGTGCACTGCCACTATCTGCTGCTGCTGCTGCACATAATTCCTGGCTCAGCCAGGAATGCCTGCCAATGCCAGGCACAGGGCCATCACGCGGGTGGTGCAGGAGGGGCAAACTGCCACAGGCCTCACACTTGGGGGGGAGGGTGCTTGAGGCACATTCCAGGACTGACCTTTATTCCATACCTATGGAGGCCCAGGGAACGCTGTGTCATGGTGCTCTGCCAATGCTGAGCGAGCTTAGCTGCTATTGGGCAGTGGCCCATCTTTTGGCTTGACAGCTTTAGATCCCTGATGACTAGGGCAGTAGTAAGTCAAAGACACTAAGAGATTGTATATTGTGAGTGAGGGGACACACAATGCACACAAACACACAGACATATGCGCGCGCTGCAGGAGTTAAACCCGCAGGATGGCGTAGATTTTACAAACTGATTACGGAACATCATTTTCAGAAGGAACAGTGACTCCTATTAAGCTAAAGTACCAGAAAAAAACATACCTGCTGCTGGCCTTCCAAACCACTCTCAGAATGAGTGTTGCCGACCTTCCAAAACTCTAACAGGGTGGGATGTACCCTTGCCAAACTTTCAAACCACACTCAGGTTTAAGGCGCATTTCTCCTCTTATACAGAACACTTGAAATGGGTAAAATATAAACTTTCCATCTTCGAATGCACTATAACGTGGAAAAATTATATATGTTCTCCATGAACCCACAATAACATGGAAAAGTGATATGTACTGCATGAAACCACTACAAAAGAGCATTGATAAAGCCAACAGATTTGGCTTTTGTGTAGCCATGTGATAGGCATTTGGCATGCACTGCCTGAATGGTGATACTTCACCATGATACGACAACGGCTGCAAAATGATATGAACACCTGGGCTGCTAGGCAAATGATACCAGTGCTTGGCAAACCCCTATGATACCTATACACAATCCAAAACTGTTGTCTTTGAGCATGCTAGTTTTTCATATGACTTCAGTGCACGGAAGAGATTCAAGGACACACACACTACTTGTGAATCAAGTGCTTGAAGGCCCACTTGGTTAAGACACGTTCTATTACACCAGTAGCACAATTACAGCTGCAATTATTATTTGTATTTCTATTATTATTATTAGGGTATTTATTGAGAACAGACCATGCTTCTGCAAGCAACAAAGTGCTTTACAAGTCTTAGGAGAAAGTACACACTGAGTAAAGCAGAGATTCAACGGATCGGGGAGTGAAGAATGGGGGTGTGGGAGGTTAGGCAGTTTGGCAACAATGGATATGCAGGCAAACAGGGGAGGAAAGAGAAGGGATCAGATCCCCCAGTCTCAGGATAGGTGGGGAGTTGAGCCAATAACTCTCAGAAGAAATAACACTTTAAGGCCCTCTACTGCACAACATGGGGTGTTACTGTTTGATAGAGATTGCTCAGAGAGTTCTCATGAGGATATGTTTTGGTTGGGAAGATGCAGGTAGTGGGTTGGTATGGCGATCGGGATTATTAGCATGGGGTAGTCAATGGGTGAGTCAATAACCAAACAACACCCACAAACTGTGTGCCTCTCCTGATATCTCTCCTATATGTAATAAAGTGTAATCGTTTGGGCTCATAGGTGGCGCTTAGGCACCACCTAATAACTACAACTAATAAGGGGTGCATTCTACCACTCTGAAACAAAGAGAAGAATCCACATATGGCATTAAGAACACTGATATTGAAATTAGCTATAGCCTTTCACCTTTGCAGCAAATCTGAAAATGTAAAATGTGCCTACTTCAAACCTCCCAGGCATCTCACCTTGTGATCCACTCTGAGAACAATCAAACATGTACTGGCCTAAGAATAAATATATTGACAGCCCAAAACCTCTGAAAGATTTATAGGGCTGTTGCAGTGTCGTTCATTGGTTAATCAGAGCCTGATGTGAGATTGCCACAGTCTATCCCAACCCTGCGGACCTCTCAGAGGCACAGACCCTTTCAGAAATGCCCTAATGTGTCCAGCGGTGGGGGAGCCAGGTTGCCCACACACAGGGCTCTACAGTGCAGAAAACATCCCATGGCCATGCTAATCCCTATGGTAATTCCCACCCAGTTCCTGCCTAAAACACCTCCTCATTGGAAATCTTTGGGCTAACTTCAATCAAGCCTTACCATCAAACTTTGCCTTCAAAGTGTCTGTGAGTGGTTTCTCAAAGGAGTCTTCTGATAGTTAATGACTAAGTGTAGTTGTAAACACGCTACTGCTGTAATAGAAATGTCTTGACCAGGTCTGCCTTCAGCCACCTGATTTTAAAGCACCACGTGTCTTTCACTGAAGTACTGTTAAAAACAAGCAATGGTAAAGCCAACAGTTTTGACTTGTGCATAAGTATTAGCATTTGTCAGGCACTGCTATTAGATGCTCAGGTACTAGAACCATTTTGCACCTGCTACCATCAACGGCCAGTTAATACCAATACAGCAGTGCCTTTCCCATGCCTATACAAATGCCCAAACTGTTAGCATTGCCAATGCTTGTTTTGCTTTGCCCTTGATTTACAGGACCATGCATAAAGGGTAAAGCAAATATACTACTGGCTAAACTGAACCACATTGAATATTGGCCAGTCTAGTCAGTAATAACATTTATGGTACATAGTCACCCTAAACATACTTTCTTTTACTGGCTGGGAGTCCTTATATGGTAATAATGGCATCTATTGGTTCAGCCTGAACGGACATACATGGGAACAACCAGCACGAATATATTTTTATATTATCATATGTTGTGTGCAAAAACGGCATGACATGTATTGGAAAATGTTCCTGTGCATGGTTGGTGACTTGCAACTATTGGGTTTTTTCATGTGCGTCCATACAAAACCAATTGCAAACTGTATGGATTTCTACCCAATTTTGCAAAGAAAGAACCTTTAAATGTATAATTCTAACCCAATGTTTAAAACATTTTCTTGGCAGTGAGACACCCCTCAAACTCCCCTTGTTTGGTTTGGTCTCCCATGCTGTGCTTTGTCGATCCTGCTAATTGATGCAAACATTTAAGCCTCTTCAGTTCAGAAATTCACCAGCTGCCACTTTACATCATCTATCTGTCACTGTTTATGATGTGTGTGTTAATGTGCACACAGGGGTAGGATGCTGCTTAATGCTCGTATGACGCACTACACGCCGTCATATCACCCTATATATTTTTATGCATATGATACAAAAGTTAGTCTGGCATAAACCTTTCTTCAGTACAGAAACCTAACTTTGATGTAGTTGATTTGCAGTTGTAATAATTACCCATATTCGGGTTCCTCCTCATAAACTTAAGGGTAGATTTCTACCGTCTCCTGTTTGTGGCGGTGCTGCTACTGGTACAGTGCAAAAAATTGTAAGGGGGCATCACCCAATTTTTTGCCTCAGGCCTCACCACACTTTGTGACAGCCCTGGCCGGGCAGGTGCTTGCAACTTCACTTGCATGCAAAGAAGAAAGTTCTGCTTGTGGCGTGCTACTGCCTGAGCCAGATGCCTGCACAAGTGATTCCAGGCACTGCCCGGGCAAGAAACAAACTGCACATGCCTCTGCGCAGTGCACTGCTGTGCAGCCTCCGGTGTCCAGTCACAGTGCTGCTGACTACGGTCATCGAAGCGAGCACGGAGCATGAGCGAGCAGGCTTACTGAAGCAGCGATGCCGCGTGCTGACTCTCAGGCTGTGCAGGGAAGGTCACATCCTATTTGCTTTTTCAGCAGCGACCAGTGAAATTCAAGTGGTTGCAGTCTCACTTGCTGCTTGCTTGGCTGTCTGCCAGCCTGCCTGTGCCTTATCAATCCGATTGTGCGTTTGAGAATCGATTACTCTGACTATCTGAGACCACGAGTTTGCTGCTAACCTTAAGGTAGTGTGTCTGTGTGTCAGTGTATGTGTGTGGCCCACCAATTTAGCAACAAACCTTCTACGCCATCATCATGCCTTGAATTAAATGGTTCCGTTACTTTCAGAACTTGCCGGTTTTCACTTGAGTGGGGTTCTGTCGCGTGTCAGGAATATTGCTGTTGCATCTTAAATTAATGACCTCCTTAATTTCTTTACAGGATTATTGATAGCTGGTGCTGCCTGCTGGTGGCATGGTTTCATGTTTGATACCATAGATATAATGAAGATATTTGTTTAAGGGGCACAGGGTGAGTATGCATGCTGGTTGCAACTAGGACCATGAAAGCATTGAATCGGCATCCAGACACACATGCACCCATCCCCAACCTGCACATCTGTACACTCATCCTCCCATCATCCAACAGTGCATCGTTAGATTTAAATGCGTAAGTGCCTCGCCTCATGCCTGCTTGGAACGGTGCGGTGGGATGCCAGATGGTGCCATGTAAGAATCAAGTCTTTGCTGATATCATTTAATTTTTTACAGCGAGACAGCCCTTTCTATGTGGGGTCTCTTGCTGCATTTATCAAGCGTTTCCTCTTCATTGTGGAGTTTCAAATCCATGTTCCTTCCAACATGCTCAGATGCATTTAAAAACAAATGCTGACAAAGCCAAGGGCAAGGAGAGAAGAACACATGCAAAGGACACAAGGGTACTATTGAGGGTGGACTGGTCATACATGACCTGGCTGGAGGCAGAGGCTTCAATTTGCTGCAATAGCTGGCAGTGTAAGATGATAGATACAAGGTGTGTCTGGACATAGAACATTAATGCTGTGAGATTGCAGAGGTCTTATTGAGAGCTCTATGATAAGGCCTCTACGATAAGGGCTGTCAATCTGTGTAATGTGACCTGAGAACCCCAGGCGTAGACTTGCACAGTACTAGCAGCACTGGAAGGAGAGAGCAGTTCCTGGAGATTCTCAGGTTTGGGCGGAGTAGCATGTAAGATGATTCTGAGAAATTGATTTTATATACATATGTATATATATATATGTATATAAATAAATATTAGCAATGGGTAGTACCTTGCATTGGCCGATAATGTTTTAGGTGACGGGGGTATGGATGGGTCCCAGGTATGGACTTGTAGTGTGTAAATTGACTGTGGGTGTTGGGGTGCTCGCAGATGTTGGACAGAATGTTTCCCAGGTGAGCTTGAACTGTTATCAGGAATGGATGGGCCCGTGGAGAATGGAGGTTGCCATGGGTGTCTTTCAGGAATGGGCAGGTGGTATGTGAAAGAGACAGGAGGGAAGGGCCCTCAGGCATGGGATGACAAGGTGGACAAAAGGTGCACTATGGACACTCAGAAATGAGTAGGTGGGGAGCAAGGTGATCTGGATGGACCGGAAATATGCCATTCAGTTGAAGCTAGGCTGCGTAGGTTGTAGGCTGAACAGATATGGGAAGAGTTCGGCCTGGCGGTTCTAGGCTGCTCAATATGGGAAGGGGTAGCGCTGTAGCAGAGAGTCTAGTGTGGACAGAGGTGGGCCTTCAGCACAGATTTTGATGTGGGCAGCAGGGCACGCCTGCATTAGAGATTCTGATTTGGGTAGATGAAGGCCAGCAGCAGGGATTCTTAGGGGGGCAGAGGTAGGCCTCCAGCAGGGATTCTGATGTTGACAGAGGTAAACTCTGCAGCAGGTATGCTGGTGTGGACAGAGGTATCCCTGCAGCGGGGATTCTGGTGTGGACAGAGGTAGGCCTGCAGCAGGGGGTCTGATTTGGACAGAGGTAGGCCTGCAGCAGGGAATCTGGTGTGGACAGAGCTATGCCTGCAGCAGAGAATCTCATGTGGACAGAGATAGGCCTGCAGCGGGGAATCTGGTGTGGGTAGAGGTATTCCTGCAGCAGGGGTTCTGGTGTGGACAGAGGTGTCCATGCAGCAGGGGTTCTGGTGTGGACAGGGGTATGTCTGTAGCAGGGATTCGGGTGTGGGCATCAGTGGTTGTTCATTGGATAGGTGGACAAGTGTTTCATTTGGATCCACCTTTAAAAATATAGAAACTGCTTTTTTATTTATTCCGCATTTGCCTATGTGTCTCCCGACCTTCTCTGTCCCAGTTTTCTTCTATCCTGCCTCTTGTTCTCACACCCCTCTGCTTATGGGTGGGGTGACAGGTCAGGACAGCGGCCTGAAAGGAGAACAGTCGTACTCGTACCGTAACCCACTCTGGCCCCATGCCACATGAGGGGTCACAGCACAGTGCGGTCGTTAGGGGATGTGTGGTATTCGGATGATTACTGAAAAGCTTAGCACTGGCCACTGACTTAATAGGTGCTCTGTGTGTCTTTTCAACATCTGTGAAACTGCCAAGGCAAAGAGGCCAGCCAGTAATCTCAGGGCAGCCCACGGGCTTGCACCCCTTACATTCCTTGGTGTGCACGTGCACCACCTGTCAAAAGGCTGTCGCCAGCCCCTAACTGATGTGCATGCATTAAGGGGGCCTAGAAAATGTCCAGGCTTTGAAGACTCAGAACCACCCATGTCTCTTGTTCTAAACATTAATGGTCAACAATGGGAATCGCCAATGGTGGAAGTTTGGGAGAGAATTGAAGGTTACCCACCTTTGTAACCAAGACACATTGGTGGAAGGGAACTTCTAGCTGGAGGGATGTTGAAAAGAATACATTTTAGGACTAGAAACTCTTTTTAAGTATCTTAAATGGGGAAAGTGAACAGAGGCACGTGTGTACTTCAACCGGGCAGAACTGCCACCCTTAATCCGAAGTTTACTGCGCTAGGCCGGACAATGTTTCACTGTAGCATGTAAGCTTTCCCAGGCTATGCCACACTTTCTCGACAGTAGTAAGGAATTGTTCTGTGGAATAATCCCTGACAGTGGCAGTAAACCATTCCTTGCCTGAATGGAAGATTCTAGGAGTGCCCTAGCAATGCTACCCACATCCAGCCCAGAATGAGCCAATCCTTAGAACGCTGGAATTCCTCTGCTTTTGGGGTTCAACATGTGCTGGGTTTGTCACCTCTGCTGAAAGAATACGTGTTTGCTTGAAAGCAATAGTCCATTAATTACATGCTCCTATTTCCTGTAATGACATCAAGCAGCTTTGGGTGCTCTCATTATAGCCTATTTCACAAACCCAGTTTTCACCTTAATGCTTTGATGTGGGGAAGTCGCCTCTGCAGGCTACATAGGTAGGTTCTCAAGTTGTGTAACATTCACTTTCTGTGGATTACCCTGTATTCCTGTTGAGGCTCTCCCTTTGTCTTCCTATATTACCTCTCACTTGTTTAGTCCAGTCTGCATGAACACTCTTTTGGATGTTCATGCAGACTGGATTAAACAAGGCAGGACAGCTCTACACCCTTGCCCCCCCCCAATGTGCTCTGGCTCTCTCTGCCAGATTCTTTGCCACCATTCAAATTCACTTGCAAATATTAAAGCAGATAGTGGCATGACCATGTGGTTGTTACTCTGCTACGACACACAAAAGTATAGTATAGTCTATGTTTCTTGACCTTGATTCGAGCTTCAGCTTCGTTCCTGTATGTGGTCATGGCTCTCCTCGGTTGGTGACTGCAATATACTTTATCCCATGTGCAATTCGCATGTGCACTGATTAAAAACACATGGCTGTTGCAAACGTGATTAACCTTTGGCAATTGAATCACCTGTGTTTCTGCTGTCAGTATTATCATGTTAAAACTCTCATTGGTCTGCCTTTTGTATCGCTTGCATCCGAAATTGCACAGATGAGCTGGGTGTCTGTCTTGAGCCACCTCACCAATATTCACATTACACATTAGACTCAATCATGTTTGTGTGTGCAATATACAAAAAGATATAATGGATCTGGTTGACATACAAACGATATCAACAGAATTTATCATGCGTACAAAGCGCAAAAGAAATGTGGTTTTTGAACAAATGTGTGTGATCATCACTCACTACAAATAAATTGACAGATCATTTTACTCTGTAGTTTGTGTCTGTAGCAAAGTCCCTAAGGTGTACCCCCCCAGATTTTATGTGTCTCCTACGCCCCTGTGAATAGCAGAGGTGTACTAACAAGTATACCATACCTAGGAATACAACCGAAACGTAGTCAATCTTAATGACTCGCGAGGATACCTCAGCCACAACATGCTCACCTTTGAAGCAAAACAACACTGGACAACACTGGTTCGATCCTCGGTCCGTACTTAGAAACCTCTGGGTATTAAGCAAGTTGTAAATAACCTATGATATCAAATCAATGAACGGCGCATAAGAGGGATATAGGAGACCTTAAATATGAAATGTACAGTATTAGACGTAACATATATGTACAGAAGAAAAGGGTGCGTTTTTGGCACTTAATATTCATAGTTTTTGCTCACGCACACACCGTGCAGCTGCCAAATGGATTTGTCACATTTTTTCCTGCTGGAGAAACATTGGGAATAAGCACTTTTCTAGTCATGGTTGCATCTATCCCCTTTTTTAAAAAAATAAGTATACATAGAGGTACCAGCAGGAGGTAGGGATTTCAATCAATTAGTACATGTACTATTGTAATGTCATACCTGTTATCACAGCCTACAGGGGTGTTAAGGTGCCGATGCCTGTGGTCTTTGCCTGTCCACTTCCACCGAACCCCCCCTCTTGCCCTCTTACACAACCAGCAAGAGGCGTTCAGTGGAGGATGGTTGGCAGTTTACTCCCAGCTGCCTCCATAGGGATACCCCTCTTGTGAGTGAATTAGGCTCCTGTTTAGGATTTAGGGAACAACAGCCTATAGACCAAGTGCGTGTAGAGGCATAAAGACTTAGGGACCCATCAGGAGTTGGACAGAGTGGGAAAATGTGGTCGTAATGCTATTACCGTTGCATTTACCACTCCACCCAATCCTAAATTAGGCCATGACTTAATACATTCACCTCCAGCTGTCAGCTGGAGGTGAATGCTGCAACATTCGGCCCATTTTTGGTGTTATTACTGCCGGTGGTAATAGCTCCAGCAGTAATAGCACTGAAATCGCCACAGAGTCCTATGGACTCAAAAGTAAATGGGGACTAACAGCACCAATGAAACTTGGGTTTTGGCGTAAATTGCACTGTACCGAGTTGCAGTAACGTTATTAGCCTTGGGCGGTATCCCGGCACTATTGGCGCCGGGATACCGCCTAACTCCTGATGAGGCCCTAACGCTTCTGGATGGTTTGCACAACATGGGCCAATTACTAGGTCATTACGGCCTTGCCGGACCCAGTATTTGCTGTTCCTGGGCGCTGGAAAAAATTCTTCCCCATTCCCTTTTGAGCCGATCAACGGTGCCTGTGCATCCGAAATGCTGGGCTCCCGGGTGCCTTGTCAGACCTGGCAGAATGAAAGGCACCCACAAGCACAAGTCGGAGTTTGCTGGTTTGGATACAACGGTTCCCAGTAAGCTTACCGGTACCGTTGTAGCCGGACCAGCAAACTCGTAATGAGGGCCTAATAGTGTTGGCTGCACCCTGACCAATGATGCAATACTGCTGTGACGTGGCTTTGTTTTAAAAGTTCCTTGATTAATGTGTCTTTCTTTGAAATATCCCTTGATTAATGTTCGTAATGTTCCTTGATTAATGTTCCCTTATTAGAAAACGTTCCTTGATTAATGTTTGCAATATCCCTTGATTAATTTTCCTTGTGTACTCCCCAGGTCCCAGAGACGAACTGCCGAGGCTGTCAAAACTAACCTTGTCTTTTTCTTCCTTGTGTTGCAGATTACTAGAACGTGAAAGGCTGAAACAGCTACACAGTGAAGCGGCAACACAGAGAGCGAGCAGGCACTGGGTGGGCAAGTAAGTCTCATCCTGTTCCATCCTCTTCTGCTTTCTCCCTTCTTCATTGAGTCTGGTCATCTTCCCAGTGTCATAGATATTATCTTACTGGTGGACGCTGTCAATCCAGGCAGCAAAGACCTTACAGGCCGGCTTCCTGGAACATCTGGCATCGGGTGCTGTGCCTAGCAGCCTTGTATAGGCCCATTCTAAATCACACGCGATGCGCAAAGCAAGTACGATCTTACGTCTTGTATGTGCTGGTGGATGGGCCATCATTGCCTGTCCTGTGCCTGACCCTTTTTGCCTCCATGGCACTACCAGATGAGCCCAGTCTATGCCATACTCCTCCCTCAGGGGTTGCTACTCCCATTGTCCTACCATCCCCTATGATGGCCATGACAATTGTGGAGTAAACCATAAAAGCACATAGATGTACAGAACAACTGAAAAACAGAAAATTATATACATTTTTAATTATTCATAAAAATGCAAAACCTTTTCTATGACAACATTAGGTAGATGGGGTAGGATTTTCCAAAACCTAGTTGCTCCCTTATTATATGAGCTTTATCTTCAACCAGTGTCTTACAGGGAGTAAAGTTAAACCTCAAGACTTATTTGCAATACTTAGAATACACAATTCAATTAAAATACCATTCCTTTACATATAATGTCATTCAATAAATATCAATGAGCTAGTTAAGGGCATTTGAAATGTATAAGGATGGCTTGCAAAGATAATTAGTCGCTGCAACTATCACAAATGGATATTTTGCAGATTTACAAAGATAATCTGCACGGCACAAGCACTTCATACTAAAGGTATTCATAAGTGTCTTTAAATTACATTGGGAAATTAAATAAAAAGTGTCAAATTGTTCCTCCACTTTCCTACAATAGATACATTTATCAGATTCTGTTGGGCTTCAAGAAGTCATAAGTCGCCAAAGGAAGGGTGCTCAAACAAAGCTTAAAGTAAGGCTGTCCATAGAAATCAAGAGGACATGACATATAGATTCCCAACCCCCTCCAATAATGAGAAGGGGTAGCAATTGGCAGTCCCATGTCCATGTTTGTTTTGCAGCACCATCTCTGCAGCATTCCAGGACATAGCTACCTTCTAGCAAAATATGACTGTGTTAAAAAGCAAACCCAAATAGGGGGCAGATACGTCTAATTCATTATCAAAAATAACTATTGTCATTGTTTTCTGAAGGGGTGTCTTATCTTTGTTGGCACCGCACCATCCAAGGTAGTAAATAAAGTCTAACAATAGGTAGGCCTGGCTTCCTTGGAAAATGATGCAGAGGAGAGAAAACAACTACATTCTTTGGAATACAATTTCTTAAAATGATTGTACCATTCAGCTGTAGTAATATTTCTTTTTTTCTATGTATATATATTTCTAGAGCGCCAAAGCCCATAGCCATCTGGGTTCTACATTGAACAAGGACAGACAAGCAAGACAGAAAACAAACTGACCTCCCTAGCCGAATAATCTAGTTTTCAAGAGTTTCCTGATTGTAAGATGATTTTCTTCCTTCCGTAGAGAATCTGAGAGCTCATTCCAAGCCTGTGCAATCAAGGTTGGAAAAGACCGACCATTCCCCCTGGAGTCTTGAACCAATGGACCTTTAAACTGCGAGCACCAGATGATATAAGGCTTCTGCCTGGTTTGTTGAACTCCAGTTGCTCCTTCAAATTGTAGGGTGCAGTCCCAAATAGACATGTGTGGCCCAGCGTGAGTATCTTAAATTGAACCCTGGCTGCCACAGGGAGCCAATGAAGCTCCCTGCTGCCCTTAGATGCTGGGTCTCTCGGGCAATGTTGTACACTATGTGTACAGCATCATTTTGAAGCTTCTGAAGCTTGTTCATACTTTCATTGCTTGCTCCCCCAAGCAATGAATTACAATAGTCAAGCTGTAGTTAGAATGATAGCTCGGACCACCTTTTCACGATTTTTCTTTGAGACCAATTGGCAGGGCTGTCTCCGGACTCTTAGTTAGTCATTTGCGTTCTTGACTGCATAGTTAACATGGGCGTCTGTGTTAAGTGTGGCTTCCATGTAGGTGCCAAGGGTTTTCACCTTACTGGCCACGTGTTCATGGCCTCCATCAATGCGGAAGCTCACATATTCCTGGCCCAGGTCATCATGGGAATGATTCGACCCATACACCATAAGCTCAGTTTTACTAGCATTTAAGCAAAGCCAGTAATGGGACATCCAGCCTTTAATGAACATGTACATTTCACTTAGCTTTTCTTGATCGGCTGTGTTATTCCCACTGAGTTCTATGGAGAGCTGAAAGTCATCGGCATACTTAGCAAAGAATACCCCCAATCTCTCTATTTCCTCACGCAATAGTTGGATATGAATATTGAAAAGAGATGGGGATAGACAGGTCACCTGTTGGAGACCACATAGAATTGGCTCAAAATCAGAGCGAGCAGCTCCCCAATGGATCCTGGATTTGCTTCTTGTGGAGAAGGCCCGGGGCTTGCAAATGAGATTGCATTTGTATAGTGGTCACTTTTTTGATTATCCTAAGGTTAGAGGGGTCCTTATGATCCAGTCCTTGGTTCTTCAAGGGAGGGGTGACCATCACATCTCTAGTAGCTACGGGAACCAAACAATGTACGAAGGAAGCATTAATAAATCTTCAAAGAATTAGTGGGAATAGATTGCTCTATTCCCAGGCTGTAAAATCTCAACCTACGCGTGTAGGTGTTCTGTTCCATACAGCTCGTATACAAGAAATTAACACACCTTATAGACAACACATAGGCTCTGTTGTTGAACGTTCCAAGAAACGCCACAAAGCATGTCCTGCCATAATGACTCCTGTTAATACTAATCACGAAGTGGCTAAGCAGCAGAAGCCTACTGCCCCACTACTTCAATCTGCAGTGTTTACCAAACAAGAAACAAAAATAAATGAAGATTTGGCTCACCATGACTTAAATCTTTCGCAATCTCCCATATTATATCCAGTATCACCAAATTCTATTATAAATTCATCTGTGGCTACCAGTCTGTCATTTGTAAAACCCACTCCTCGACAATCTTTTGGGTTTCCCCCTCACAAATCCCAACGCAAGAGCAATCCTCATTTTATTAAATAACAGTGTGTATACACTTATCATGCTATACAAAGCAATTTTTAAAAAAGGTGGACTATCAACAACACGGCCTACTGAACATTGAAGTTAACATAGACATGCTTAATAATTTAACCAAGTCTTGGAAGATCAATGAAAAACTGAATCACCTAATGGAAACTGTGGAAAATAAGCCCTCATAATCTGTTTCCAACTCAAATGCCAGCATTGCAGGGGATGTGTCTGAAATGTGTTGTTTAACCACACAGGATGACCTTGGAGTGGGTACCCCAATAAGGCCTCAGAGCTTACTGTACCAGCTAATAAAGCAAGTGTTGTGAGTCATGAATTGGATGCAATCCTGTTGGTTGACATTTCTGACACAGCTATGTGATAGAAGTAGCCAACCTTGCACAAGAACAGGTCTCTGACATATTTCATACGCTAGGCAGGAGGAAAAAGTGTAAATCTAGACAAACTATTGCACCGAAAATAACAAAAAGAAGAAGAGCCAAAAGAAAAAACTTAAACATCAAGAGTTGCCTAATAAAATATCTAAGACAAACACTAAAACATTTATAAATGTGCTAACTATCCGAATGACACAAAACCAAAAAATATATAATAAAAAACAACCAACCATGATGAATGAATCCTGTATATCGGAACAAAATTCACCACAGAATGCAGAATTAGATCAAAATTTAATAATCTCTCAGCAGGAAAACTGTCTGGAGTTTTCGACATAGGAAATTATGACATTACCTGATGGCAGTGAGGCACTGCCGACCAAAGAAACTGGTCTAGAGGATGCCCTGTGTTTGAAAACTGTGGGGTACGATGTTAAAAGGAAGGCTGTGTTTATCACATTAGAACAGAAAAGAACAATTCTACTCAATAGTTGTAATTGGGAACCAAGTGATCCCATCACGATGTAACCAGACATTGTGATTGAAGTGGCCAATAGGTTAGCTCTCCACCCTAAGTACCGACTAGATGAAGCCTATAATTGCTCAGAAACGCGAGCTGGCATACCTAGAAATGGGCATGTGAGTAAAGCAATTACGAAACCGCAGTCCTTTCAAATGACTTATCCGAATAGGAACTTTATGGGGACACACAATTAAATTTAATTACAAATAAAGGATAGAAAGCATAATGATCCATACCCTTGTAGGACCACAGTCGTTACGATTTTTAAGCAAATAGATAGATTTAAAAAAGTTGATTCCAGAGACATTGAATCCATCCAATACACTGCTTCCAATAAACGAGATACTGTACTTTTGAAAATCCCTTCACAGATAGTTAGAGAACGTATCTGGGATGAGATAAGGGAACTTGAAAAAAGGGTATCTTATTGTCTGTTATGGAATAACACTTACGCCCAAAACAAACTTCACTGCACATTCCTATTCCCCATGAGGAAGATCCATCATACAGAACTGTGACTGTTAAAGACCGTACAACAAATCAAAGCTCCACTAAAAAGGAATGACCAGGGTGTAACACAGACTGAAGCCCCAATACATATCCCAGATAACAGAACTGTTAAAAAAACACCTCAGTGACATCATGGGCTTGACTTAGAAAAACCTTAAGAGAGACAGATGCTGCAAATATACAGTAGAGCCAGACCTCTGTAGATTCCACGCTCATGTTTGCAGCGTGGAACACCAGAGGACATGCTCACCTTGCAGATATTAAAGATTTGCACCAACTAAGTAGATACAACATTATAATACTTCAGGAAACTTGGATTACCACATACCCAATTTGGCCTAATTATGAGCTATCATGGTTCCCGGCAACGAAGCAGGCAAGAGGACGACCTATGGCAGTTCTTATAATAGCTGTCAAGACCGAAACAAAAGGAAACCTAAGTGGATGGGCGTCCCCTTACCCCTGCATGCAACTTGACAAACTACTCATAGTTGACCCAACCAAGGTTTTGACACTTTGATTAACAATCTTAAACATATATTGGAATCCTGCTGTACTAGGTGATGACATATTCTTTATCCATGTAATGGAATTGCTTGATTTAATAGCAAAAGATCAAGAGGGGTAGACACTACTAATCGTAGGTGACCTAAACATGTCATGTTTTGAGCACAAGACTGATAAAATCAAATTAAAAACCAAAAAATGGCTTGGTCTGATGGATTCACGTAATTTAATGATGTTGAAAGGTAACATCAAATCTGATATTCCCCTGGAAATAACATGGCATAGGGACCATTCATCTGGGATATTGGACTATGCCCTTATATCAGAACCAGTCCTGAATCAAGTGACACATTTTCAAATTATAGCTACCAACTTGAGTGATCATAATATCCTTGAAATTAGCATGTATAAAGCCCCACCAACAACGTCCATATTTTAAAGTCACCAACCTGTACTTGTACAAGCCCAAAACAGGATCAAAATAACTGCCCCATTGCTTGCCTGTCTTAAAAAAATTGAATATGGAGGAAAATTGCTATACGGACAATGACATACCTGACTATACTAATGTTCTTCACACATTCATAACTACTGCAAATACAAGCGTGCACACTCAGTAAAAAAAAAAAGCATGCCCATGATCAGACAATACATTTAGCCAAAAAAGAACTAAAACAAAATGTGAGAAAATTGAAAAAAAGAGTCAATTTTGACAATCAGTATGAAATCAAAAGATTGCGCACTAAATATAAAACTTTGTGGTGCAACATAAGTTGCTGAAGTCGCAGGCTGAGAATGAATGTATGTTAAAAGCATTGGCGGCAAAATCTAGTAAAGCTATTTGGAAAATGTTGAATTCTGCAGCCACAAAAAGTAACGAAACATTCATGTTAAATTCGATATCCTAAGAATTCTGGTCATCATATTACCATAAAAGCTATGCTGATGACCATATCTCCAAGACTAACTCACTAAGAAATGCTAAGGATAGCTTAGAGTATGATCAGCTGGACATAAAGTTACTAATAATGAAGTTAAGTGCATCAACGGCCCCTCGTCCCGATGGACTAGCAAATGTAACTTGAAAGGCAAATCCAGATGAATGGAGTAACATACTATATATATATATTGTTTAGCAGAATTAGAAGAACCGGGTGGATTCCAAAACATGGAAAAGATCAATAATTGTTCCTATTTTTAAAAAAGGAGACAGGGGTTTGCCCGCAAATTACCGACCTCTGGCTTTGCTCGATTTACCAGGTAAGCTATATGCCAAACTCATACTGTGGGATCTAAATAAATGGTTAATACAAGCTAAAATGTAAGATCCACACCAATCTGGATTTGTCACTGGCATCGGCACTTCTATCAAATTAACCATCTTGTCAGCGCTTAAATACCAAGCAAAAGTACATAACTATCCTTTGCATCTGGCGTTTATAGATTTTATGGTTGCCTTCGACTCGGTTTCTAGGAAATTCCTATGGGAGAAACTGAGTACTGATGGTTGTCCTCCTTACATACCACCTACCATCCAACAGTTTTACTCTGGCACCTTAATTCAAGTTTAAATAACCCAACAAGGTCTTCTCACAAATACAATAACCACCAATCACGGCCTAAAATAAGGCTGCTTATTCGGGCCATCACTGTTTAATTTCTATATAAAGGATATGAGTCTATTGTTTCATAATACATGTACATTTCCTCCAAAATTAGGTGCTGACACCTATTTTATGCAGACAATCTCGTCATCATCGACCACACTCGCATAGGACTGCAGAGGCAATTGACAAATTTAACAAAATGTGCAGAAATTAACAAATTGGCTATCAACGTATCTAAGTCTAACATAATGATATGGAAATGTATCAGAAACAACCCGCGACTATCACACAAGTGGACTGCAAGTGGGAAGCAAGTGGACATAATCCATGAGTACAGATATTTTGGCATAGTTATCTGTGATACTGTGATTGAAGGTGTGGGAACCATCTAATGAATGTGCGTTATTTACCACTTTAAAGATAAAAAGAATTCTAATGTGAAACAAGTAAACCTGAGTTGGAAAAAAATATATATATAGGTCACGGGCAGCAGCGAGTAACCAATATCCCACAAGCTTCCCACAAAGCTTGTAATAGTTAGACAATAATTTCCTTGGTTCGGGAAGTTATCTTGCGCTCTTGACCCCCCAAGAAATGTCAAAAGTCCACTGATATCTAAAATGAGTCACTGCATCAATGCAGATATTCTGTAGTTTATTTTATTCTTTCAGATTGTGATCAGCCAACACGTGTTTCGACCTTTCTGGTCGTTGTCAAAGCTTTATTAATTGTATGAGCATTAGAGTGCAATTAGAAGATGACAGTGAGTCAACCAATTTAAGATACAGCATGCAGTGCATAGAGTAATTCACAAATTAACCAAAGAAAATGTATAATACATGATGTAGAAATTCCAACAAGAAAAATGTTGACAATCATACCATGTGTTGTCACACGTCAGGTATGGATGGAGGAATGGAGTCTGGTTGTAGCCAGATGTGTTGGAGAACAATTAAATTAATGAAAAATAAGAAAGGACACTAATTATAATAGATGTCCCAATACTCATATCTTTTGGGAGAATAGTAGTCAATTCGAATTGTTAATAACCCTCAATGGTGATAAACTTCACCCAATGTGTTGATAAACATGCAACAATCCAAGTATCTCATTAATGTACGTAAATGCGAGCACATTCTGCCCAGCCTAAGAAAATGAGTGATAAAAAACTAATTTTTATTATCATACGTAAGTGAGACTATATCCAAAAATGTGTACGTATTCTATACATTGTAGTGGTTGATACCTATCTTCTAAAGGTGCAATACTGGAGGTGTGAGATATTTTGAAAAGCTTACCAAATTAGTGTCAATTGGGTCCAATCCCTTGGTTTTGCTGCCGTAATATCTTAAGATCCAGTTTGACCATCAGAAAACAGTGGCTCTTCTAGCAGTCGTGAAAAGACTTTTCTGTACTGAATTCAAAACAGATTAAATCATCAAGACGTCATCTCAATTTGTAAAGAAGTGTACTGAGTGATGCTGAGACATCACCAAAATCTTTTCCACAATCATACGATTTCACATTCTTTCCAGTGATAACAGTGTAAATTGAACAACTATTCTTTCAGCTTTGTCATTCTATGGAGCGGTAATCAACTTCCTGCTTTTCACTAGATATTGGTATTCATCTAAAATTAATATTTTTATGATGTCGGTCTTTACCATATTATATGGTGCGTATCAAAAGTACAGGCAAAATATTTGACTAATTGACTCAATGCGCTCAGATAACATAACCGCAAACTACCATGATCATATGACATGTTAGATGAATAAGGTGTGAATACTATTTTTTGGTAATATGACTAACTATAGGACAATGCTAAGATTATCCGAGCCCTCACATAATTCAGTAGTACAGTATACAAGTTCTGTAAACTCAAATAGAACATAGTCCCTTAGTGCACACTATGCGCGGTCCGAAAACCAAGGGAAAACCCCTCTGTGTTAGACATCATACCGTGAGAGTCTCAATGTATTAGGGAATGCAATATTTAATTAAGACTGCTAGTCGTTAACTGTTCACATGGGGTCCAATCCCCCTCAAAAAGTCCTGGCTGGTGCACGCAAAAGAGTCCCTGATGCCGCGAAAAAGCATCCGTGTTCTAGCCGGAGTAAAGACATATCAAAGATGGTATCCCATAGCGTGATGACGTCACGCGCACCAAAGCCTGTGACGTCAGATGTAAACAACGGCAGCATACGTCACAGGAGTGATGCTACTACCATCTGTATTTTGCAAGAATACTCCATTATCCTAATATAATCGCTGTGATTCGTCTTAAAATGTAAACCTCGTTTTGAGTAAAATTCACTTATTTATTCCATGAGTTACATTATGCCATATGTATAATCATATTAACGGACACAATCTAGCCCCTAGGGCCCCAAAGAAAGAGAAAAACTGAAATTATGTATACCAAAGGTAGAATGTCCATTAGTAACTGTAATAGAGTCATAATAATAGAAACTTGGAAAAATAATAAGACATGAAAACAATTGGATGAACAGAGAGTTATCCTATTGGTGCCTTTGATTTCGTGAATAACCAAGCCCTCTCTCCTCCAATAGTGTTCGTCCATAGTGCCCTATTTAGTTGAGATAGGATATGGTACACAAAACATAATCTCAAAAGGTCCTCAGAAAAAAATCCTAAGAGTACATATATAAGTATGAAGGACTTAAGATGTGGATTCGAAACTGGTCGTCCGTGCGCTGGTGATCACTAATAGGATTTGGTTAAAGTTAGCAAGAGAATATGAGAAAGTGCAAGCTGCAGTAACGCTAGTCCCACCAACCAATCCACCGTGGTTGGTACTAATTCCCATTCTATATCAGCATATATAAGTATGGCCTGGGTCTATTCCCAAGTTGACCGCGCTGGTTCATAAAGAAAGTGTTACGAATTCAAAGATGGAGTGCAATTAATTGGGGTTGTGCAGAATGGTTCCACATTAGCACATTTATACTGTATAACTATTCAATCATTGTTGTCCAAACACATTCTTAGGAAAGAGGACCTTTCACTAAGCAGTCACTAAAAACCACCGTAAACCCTCCAATGGGCAAACACAGAAAGACATGAATTTTGTGGTCACAATTAAGACCACTCAGAGTACATCTCAGGTAGCAGATTAGTTTGCTTTCCAATTGTGGTAGCTTCAATTTGATGTTATCACCTCTTTTTCCCTTTACAGTTTTAAGTAGTTCAATGAATCAAATATCTTCTTGATTGCTCAGCTGGTGCTGTTCTTGCCAATGAATGGCCAATGTTGATTTAGGATTTACACTTCTTATACTAGTCAAGTGTTCCCTGATATGAATTCTCAATTGGCTAATAGTGCTGCCCACATACAGCTTGCCACAAACACAAATAATGGCATATAGCACATAACATGTTTTACAGTTGATGAATCCATTGATCTGAATAGTTTTGCCATTGATATCAGTAAATGACTGACAGTTTGCATGAACATATTTACACTGATTCGAACTCCCACACTTAAAGAAACCTGACTTAGCTTTGAGCCCGTTGTTGTTACCACTATCTTCTTTAGTGACTAAAAAGGAAGGGCTCACTTTCTGTTTAATTGTCTGTGCTCTGATGAACGTTATTTTGGGTTTATCAGATAAAAAGGGTTCCAGATCCTTAAACAGTTTCAGAATATCCCAATGTTTAGAGACCAATTTATAGAGAGTGGAGGAATCATGAGAACATTGTGTGATAATAGCGATATGCTTCTGTTCCAATCTCTGCTTAGACTGTTCACATTTTAGATCTGATTGTTTAGATCCGGAATACTTATCCTGGGCTTTGGTAATGGCACTCGGGTGAAAGCCTCTATTAAGGAACCTTCTGCTTAAAACATGGACATCTTCCAAGTAGTCCTCATCTTGACTACAGTTTCTCCTGGCCCTGTAAAATTCCCCCGCGGGGATGTCGTCAATTGTAGAGCGTTGATGGCTGCTCCTAGCAAATAGTACTGAGTTCACCTCTGTGGGTTTCCGGTACATTTTTTTTTGCAAAAGACCATCTTCCACAAAAATGTGCAAGTCAAGAAAGTCTATGGCCCCTGCGCTAGCAGAACCCGTAAATTGAATGCCAAAACTGTTGATATTGATATGTGACAGAAAATGATCAAATGATTCAGGTGACGTTTTCCAGACAATTAGAACATCATCTATAAAACGTCTCCAGGCTATAACGTTAGTAGCAAACACGTCTTGATTGTAAATATGTGTCTCTTTGAAAAAAGCCATAAACAAGTTCGCCAAGGACGGAGCAAATTTAGCACCCATGGCCACTCCCTTTGCTTGAGCATAAAACCGATCATCAAAAATGAACACATTGTTGTTTAATGTGAATTTAAGTAAACTCTTCAGCATACTAATGTTTTTATATAAGAGGCAGTGGAATTGCTAAAAGTGTAATCAAAGGTTTGCATTGCTAAATCATGGTCTATAATGGTATACAAGGCCGAAACATCTAGGGTGGCCAGTAAGTAAACTGGTTCCCAATTTAGGGTTTTGAGAAATTGTAGAATATGCAAGCTGACCCGAATATAGGATTTCATCAGAAGTATATGGGGTTTCAATGCTTCATCAAGATATTGGGGCAACCCCTCAGTTTCCCACCCAATACCACTCATTATGGTCTTACTTCTGGAAGAGTGTTAAAGGGCTTGTGCATTTTAGATAAGAAGTAGAGGGTGGGCATAGTTGGTTCCGTATTGGTCAAGAAATTCTTCTCTTCTTCTGATCGCAATACCTTCACATACCATGATTGGATTAGATCCATAAGTTCAGATAATATCCTCTTAGTTGGGTTGCATTTGAGTTGTACATAGCATTGAGGTGTGTTTAGGTGTGACATGGCCATGGACACATAATTTGTAGTATTCATAACAACAATGTTCCCCCTTTATCTGGTTCCTTAACTGTTATTGTTTTGTCTTTTACTAGATTTTCTAGAGCTTTCAATTCCTCCTTACTCGGGTTGGATATGGGTTTCTTTTTACAATGATAATTCTTGTCCAGATATTCATGAATGTCCTTAGTGATTGCTTTGTGGAAGATTTCTATCACACTGTCAGTACCTAATTGGGGTTTGAATTTTGATTTAGGTTTGAACTCTCTAATATCCAAATTTTTATCTTTGCCCCCTAAATCTTGACAAATAGTTTCAGTATCAGCATTTTGATTCATAGTCATCAGGGTCTCAATATTCTCTATATTTGATATAATGTATGTGCTGCGAGGATCTTTACCGCGGCTAGAACACGCACGCTTTTTCGTGGCATCAGGGACTCTTTTGCGGGCACCAGCCAGGACTTTTTGAGGGGGATTGGACCCCATGTGAACAGGTAACGCCTAGCAGTCTTAATTAAATATTGCATTTCCTTGTACAGTGAGACTCGTACGGTACAATATCTAACACAGAGGGGTTTTCCCTTTGTTTTCTGATGTGCTTACTGTGCACTAAGGGACAATGCTCTATTTGAGTTTACAGAACTCGTATACTGTACTACTGAATTATGTGAGAACTCGGATAATCTTACCATTGTCCTATAGTTAGGCATGGTACCCAAAAATAGTATTCACTCCTTATTCATCTAACATGCCACATAAGCATGGTAGTTCGTGGTTATGTTATCCGAGATCATTGAGTCAATGAGTCAAATATTGAATTGTTTGCTCCAAGAGGCAGTAACTCCAACCCCTTTAGAAGTAGCTACAATACAGTGGAAACCTTAAGACAGAAATTAATTAAATTAGAAAGATTGTCAAAACGAGAAATTAATAAGTATTGGGAACATGCGTCCCTTGGTAACTATTTAGAAAATTGTATCATTCCTAGAGGTCTACGTGTCCTTATTTTTCCCAATGTTGATAATGATGAGGATGCGGATTTGGCAGAGAATTGGGAGAAACATCTAAATCAAATTTCCAAAATAATGCTAGAATTGCTTATTACACATGCAACACGAGAACACAAAAGAGTAATTGCTCAAATTAATATGGTTAAGGAAGAAATGAAGAACATGCCCAATGCAGAAACAACCAAAAACAAAAACTTTGAGAAATTGCATGAAATTCTACACAAATATCAGGATGACATCAAAATGAGGAAACTTAGGAAATTGTTCAGGGGTGACAAGGACTACAGATTAGACTGGGTTTTTACCTTTCAATCAAGATATGACAACATCACCTCAAGACAAAAATCTAGTTAATTTAACACTACACCAGCTAGTTCTGATCCAGATTCGGAAGCAGGTGCAAACACCAGCAATAGTGAAGGTAATGAGAAGCATCACAGCCAGCATCTAAAGGAGGTCAACGTTTTTTGGAGCAGATCCACAGACACAGAAAAGGAAATCAGAGAGCTTTAAACACCAAACAAGTCAGGTTCACAATTCTACCCATGGTATCTACACCAATGGAATGCCAAACAAGGGGGAGTAGAGGGAGGAAGCTGAAGCTGAAGCAGAAGTGGAAGCTCTGACGAAGATCAAGGACGTCCAGGGATCCTGGACGTCCTCGGGTCAATTTCTAAAAGCAGTCAACATTGATAAGGTAGACTAACTAAGAAAGATCAAAAAAAGCACCTTCTACACAACCCATGGGATACAACCCAAGTGAACCCACCCCACTCGGGATACCTACTGATGATCACCATTCATAGCTAACCCTCACCTCCGTTTTCAGCACTGTTGCAGGATACTATTCCCTGCTATATGTGAATGTCTGGTCACCACATTTATCACTAGTGCCGGAAAAGCCATTGAAGCCGGGATAGCCAGCATACTAGGGGTGCTGCAGACACCTCCTCCATCCAGGAACCTGTGCCCTGACTTTACTGATGTCATATCCCTCATGAAAGAACCCGTCATCCACATACTATCATCGACACACTATCGGAATATTCTATCATTGACTACATGCAGGCTGGAGACATTTTGGAGCATAAAGCCCGACCTACCGGCTTTGTACATAAAAACCAGTACTCTTCACTCAGAATAGCCCTGCTAATAAAATGTATGGACTCTGGCAGCTGAGATGGGAGACTCAACTGGACAAAGTCAGCCCTATGTGAGAGAAGAGAATATGGAAAGGAAGGAGACCTCAAAGTAAGCCCCAGGACTCCCTCTGGATCATCCAACTAAGGCTGCACGTGCCCACTCAGTGTGGTAGCTAAGTTAGAGGAAGGGATACCGTCCATGGGAGATAGGGCGGAGCACCTTTGCATCTCCTGAACAGGAAGTGCAGTCAGCCACAGAGGTCTGGGTGCAGATGCAGAGGGAATTTTAGCATATAGTCATGACAAATGTTGGACTTCTGCCTGGAATTAAGATGGTCACTGGACATATTCTAATCGAGGAGAATGTGAACTGGATGAAGGAGAGGCCATCCTACAACTTAATGAATAAAGGTCTACTTAGGAAATGTTACATTTTTAACCAATCACTAGAACAAAGAGAAAAAGGATAGGGTCTCATTACGAGTATGCCAGTCCAGAAAAAGGTGCCGATAACAATGGTGACCAGCATGTTATCTGTCTCGGAGTATGCCGGTAGGGGCAGTGAACTACTGGCAGGCCTGACCCGCTAGTAGTTCAGGTCCTACTTGCAGATTATTCACTGAAGCACTGGCACTATAGTTAATGGTGCCGGTGCTTCAGTGCTTCCCATCCCATGGAGTCCTACTCCATGGGAATGGGAACTTACTGTTCCACCTCCACCCATAATATCCTGGCAATATCAGGGTTTCGGGCAGTGGAAACAGTAAGCCGCCGATGCTACTGGCAGATTACCAGGCAACCTTGTAATGACCCCCAAAGGCCAGAGTAGAATAGGGAGGCAGTTGCAGAAGTCGGAGAGCTAGAAGGAGACCCAGGAATCAATCAGTCTCTCTCTCTCTCTCTCTCTCTCTCTCTCTTTCTCTCTCTCTCTCTCTCTCTCTCTCTCTCTCTCTTTCTCTCTGTCTCGTTCTTTCTCTGTCTCTGTCTGTCTCTGTCTCTCTCTCTCTCTCTCTCTCTCTCTCTCTCTGTCTCTCTCTTTCTTTCTCTATCTCTCTCTCTCTATCCTATGCTTCCTGAGTGAGAAGGGCACTATTACCCCCCCCCCCCCGGGGAGAGAGACAGAGAGACAAGACATACTTTCCTGGTGTGAAGGTCACCATAGACCTTATTACTAGTTTGGCAATGCAGGAAAAAAGTGGGCACTGCCAAATTAAAATTTTTGGCGGATTTACCACCTGCTTAATACTATGCGGTAAATCTGCTGATTTCTGAAGGTAAAGGGATGAAAAGTGGGGTATTTACCTCCAGCACATGGTAGTTCCACCATTGGTAAATCTGCCATAAATCACACTGGAGTTTCATAATGGGGAATTACCACCACTTGTAATCCCATGTTAACCCCACAGGACCAAGTGGCGGTAACTGTAATTGAGTTTGCTGATAATTCATCAGATTTACCACCAAATTGCTGGCAAAGTCAGAATGAGGCCTTATATGCCTCCTAAGGGGAAGGGCACTGTGCCCTCTAGGAGAGAATGCCAGAGAGAAGGGAAATGCATTCCAGGTGTGAAGTGCTCTTAATCTCTCAGCGTGAGGGTACATAACCCTTACTGGGAGAAGGGTCGAGGCAACTCTGATAGTGGGAAGGTGACTACATCTATTACATAGAGAGAAAGAAAGAAACAACCTTCTTTGTGGATTGGCACGAGCTAGCAGGGTACTACAACCATATGAAGAGGACTGTGAATGGAGTAAAGAAATGGCTCGGTGCTATATCCCTGAGGATATGAACAGAGTAAGGATGCGGCCTTTTGCTATATCAGTGTTACTGTGTGTTGCTGTAGGAAACCTGGGGAGACCAGCATCCCTAAATCCTGACACATTTTCCTGACTCTATTTACTTTGACCACGTTGGGAGCGGATAATCGTATTCTGTTGAAGACAACCCGTTAGTCCCTACGGTCATTTATTCCTACCAAATGCTCTGCGAGACAATAAATATAAGGTCAACAACACATCTTGAGTCATATGGTTCTTGTCAGTTTGCCACATAACCTTAAGAGCAAGCCAGGAATAAATGCAATTTTCTAAGCAGTGTTCTCCATGTAACCCTCCAATGTAATGTATGCCTGTAACCCCTACTGATGAACAGAGCTATGTTCCTTCCCTCTCACATACTGACAAAAGCAATTAGAATGAACGAGTCAAACAGGAATGGAACACACATAGATGCTGCTTTTACCAAAGTTGCATTTCACTTGTACATACCACAAAATGCAATCGAACGAATTGAAATACAGGGAAATGCTTCATCGTTTGAAAGTTTTACCTGTTGACATTTCACGGTCTGAACTATGTAAGGCTGCTGTGCCGTATACATGAACTATCTGTTTTATTTGTACTATAAGACTTGAGGAGCCGATCTATTTTGCCTCGAAACCTAGCAGCTAAAACGGTGTTAGACTTTTTAAGGTTAGACTGCCATCTAGAGGGTACTGTGGGGTGTAAAATAACACATAACATTTGAGAAGTCACAATTTGAGGTTTGCATTGTGGGATTTACAGCCAGTAGAGAGCCCACTTGGAGGAACCACAACTTCCCGGAAGCAGAGTTGAAGGGCCTCGGGCGCTTTTGTCTGCATTTCAGCGCAGAACTTTGAAACCTACAAGGGCACCATACCACCTCTAACCAAAGGGCTGCTCTCAGGGAGAGGACACAAAAGAGGTGAATGCACTGGCCCTCAAACAAAAGACAGATGAAGGAATCTGAAAGAAATGGGAAGGGAGGCACACCTCGCAGCATGCAGAACATGTTGGGATAGTCTTGTACAATTAAGTATAGCAGCCCAGTGTATTATGGGTTACCTGCAGGTGCACTTACTACAAAAAATGGACCCAGTCTCAAACCCAAACCAGTCTTGCTGTTCTCACCAACTACTTCCCCTATGTCTGTGTGACCTGATTAGGACCCCGTCCCTCAATCTATATCAAGGATTCAGGGTTCTTCAATAGGCAACTTCAACCTGAAACACTGCAATGTGCCCTTGCACTTAACAGTGGCCAGGCAGAGACCGACATAGTGGACACATACGAGATAGTTCATTTGTCACCACAACCTCACAATGGTCATGGCCTGCCCTTTGTCTAATTTCACATACAGCTGCATCTGCCTGTGGGGGTCGAGACCCCACTGAGCCCCACTGAGCCTCCAGGATATTTGCCTGATGTAACCGAGGAAATCTCTGTTGCAGGCCATGGAGACAATATCACCATGGACCTATGACTAGCCTCTGAGGAATCTAAGCAACATCCAAAGGTGCTGGCAGTGGACAGATGTCCCCTGGAACCAGGAGGTGTAGCACAACCAAGAGCAATACTGTGTGGATGACGATGCACAAAGTTAATACACAACATATATTACACAGCTGTGCCCCCAACCGCTGTCCATGCACACGTGACACTTTATTGAGAGGCCACCCTCAACACAGGTGTTTCCTTCCCTACCCAATCTAGGTGTCACACAAAAACCGTTTTTTTCAGCCCTATTTCTGATGCATGTCATACCCCTTGGATCCTGCCTCTGAGCCACCAATGAACCAAGAACCATGCAGGTGTACAGGAAATATATTTTCTATTTAGTTGGATGATAGGTATTAGACGACCGCACTAGAATGTTGCACACTACTTTATCAATGGCACAACACTATAAACTTCTCTCTTCATAGATAACTCACACACGTGGGTTGGGAAAACTCAAATCACAATGATTTACTGTGCACACATTTTAATTCAAGGAATACTGTGCACTGGTCAATGAATACAATCACTTAACATTTGCAATGCTGTACAATTTCAGTTTCCTGCTTGCTTGAAAGAGTAGCAGTCTGCTTTATAGATTTGTAAAAATGCATATGGCAATTATTATTTCACCCACACCATTGCAGGATGATTTAGCAGTGTGTTTTTCAGACCCCCCTCCACTTTGGTCTGTGTTGGTGAAGTAATACAGAAAAATTTGGATTATTTGAGAATTTTGTAAATTCAGACCCCTCTCCACTTAAAGGCCTGTGTTGGGGAAGTTGAATGGTTTAGGGATTTCTTTTAGTTTTAATTACACCCCTCTCCATAAAAGAAGTCGGGGTTAAAAGGCTGGAATAGGATTGCCCAATTACATTACAGTCTATAGTTTTCAGCGCACACTGGTACTGAGCTTTATTAATTTCCATTTTTAACAAAAATCACCCTTGTACAATTACCCTATGGTGTCCGCCAAGGGGAATCAATTAAGTTAAATATTTTTAGTTAAATAGGCTAATGATCTACACAGTTTTGCCCCGGGCACCCAACCCGCTATGAAGGGAATGGATTTAAGGCCAGCAGATTCCCTACCTTTTGGTTGCAATGGGTTCAGTTCTACTTTCATAGAAAACCTCTGTTTAAAGTTACGGAAGTCAGCTGCATGTCAGGACCCTCTGGAAGGACAGGGCAGGGGTATGGTCACTTGACTCTCAAGGATGCTCCCCAGCTCTCCACCATAGGACCAAGTCAGCGTTTTGGCCTTCACAGCAATGGACAACTCCACCCAGATGCACTATCAGCAAAATCTCCTTTGGTGTTTCCTTGTGGCTGTCAGATGGTACGTTTTAGCAGCTCTCTCTGATGGTAATTTTTGCAGCTCTCTCTCTGATGGTAATTTTACCAGCTCCCTTCCTTCTCTCATAGTGCATCCCCTTTATATACCAGTGATGACACCATCAAATTTACAACATTGGGCAGTTCCCTGCAAGAGTTCTTGCAATGAGGATTGCCCAGTTACCCTTCTCTCTCCTCGCAAATCCAACCTCTCTCAATGGATTGGTTTAAGAGTCTGGAACAGACATATGGCAACTTTCCTTTGAAATTCCCTTGTGTTTTGTTTGTTTGTTTGTTTGTTTATTTGGTAATGTGCACCAAACCCGGGCGCAACAGTATACAAGAAATCTTAATTTTATTACAATATTTGGCATGAATATATAAAAAGCACATGGGCAAAAAAAATATATGCAAGAATATATACAAACATATGTACAGGAACAAGGCATAACTTAGAGAAATCCAAGGCAAACTAGCAAGGCTGTCTAATAGGTACATATATAATAAGGTTTCAGGTTTATAGGCAAGCTATAAGTCTAGGTATCATATATGGGCTAGATAGTTGGGGATGCATGCTCGGCTATCTTAGTATGGAGAAGTACAAGGTGCACGAGATATGGTAAGGGTCGAGGTGGGAGAAGGTAGGGTGTTGATCAAGTTATGTATCGTTGGCCCGCAGCCAATTAATTAACTTGTGTCTGAATTTAGGGTATGGTTGTTCAGTTCTGAGGTCGAGTGGTAACATGTTCCAGCAGTAAGCAGCTTTGACAGGAAAACAAGTTCCTCCCGTGGTTGAGCGCTTAAACCTAGGGGTCTCTAGTTTAAAGGTGTTAGCAGATCTTGTGGGTCGCCCGGAAATTTTCCTCGTGATTTTTTCCATAAGGTACGGGGGGCTAGGTTGTTCAGACATTTAGAGGTGAGGGAAGCTGTTTTGACTAGGATTCTAACTGTTATTTTTAGCCATTTAACCTCTTCCCTGAATTTGGCAACGTGCTCTCTATGAGGGATGTTTAGTGCTGCTCTCAGGGCATTGTTCTGCAGTCTTTGAATTTTGTCTGTGATGTATTTGTTGGCTCCTGAGTACAGGGCATTGCAATATTCTAACTTGGACATAATGAGAGCATTAGCTAGAGTATTGCAGCTAGCACTGGAGAGGTATGGTCTGGATGCGCGGATGAGTTTGCAGGTGTAAGTGGTGGAGGAGGCGAGGGAGTTGACCTGCTTCTTGAGAGTGAGGGAGGAGTCCAGATAGAATCCAAGGGTTTTAATCACAGGCATCACCTTGATAGGGTTGTTATCAATGTTGAAGGATGTGTAGTTTGGGCTGAGTTTTTAGATATTAGCTTCAGAGCCTAGGATTAGTGTCTCCGTTTTATCGTCATTCAGCCAGAGTCCATGTGAGGCCATCCATCCCTGAATGAGGGTGTATATCTTGTTCGCCAAGGCTGAGTCTGTCTCGTAGTCGCCCAAGAGGGGTATGAGGATCTGGGTGTTGTCTGCGTACTTCGTGTAGGTGACACCCAGTCTGTCCAACTTGTCAAACAAAGGCTTAGTGAAGATGTTGTACATGGTGGAGGTGACACAGGATCCTTGTGGGACACCACATGTTATTTTGATAGGGTCAGCAGAGTCTGAGGTGGAGAAGACTCGCATAGTACGGTTGGCTAAGACGGATTGGACCCAAGCTATGGCATCTCCAGTGAAGTTGGTGGCAGATTCGAGCTGGTTGCACCAAATCGAAAGCTGCTGACAAATCCAGTAGGAGGAGTAAGGCTGTTTTCCCATTATCCTTTAGTTCCTCAATTTGTTTCTTGAGGTCTAATAGTGCTGTTTCCGTACCGTGGAGTGGGCGGAAGCCAGATTGCTGTGAGCCAAGCAGGTGGTTAGCTTCCAGGTAGTCCTGGATTTGTATGTAGGCAGCTCTGTCTATGATTTTAAGAAGACATGGCACAGTGGTGATGGGTCTACAGTTGGTGGGGATAGTGGGGTCCAAAGTTTGTTTTTTCAGTAGTGAGAGGACCCAATATTCTTTGAGGTTGGTGGGTACCGTGTTAGATTTAAAGGAGGAGTTTATAAGCTTGGTAATGAAGAGAGCTAGATCCCTAGCTGCGTCCTTTACTATTTGTGCTGGGCAGGAGTCGCCCTTGCAATTTGACGGTTTGAGGGACAGTATTATTTTTTCTGTGTCGTTTATGGAGATGGTCTTGAATCTGAAGGGTGCGGTGAATTTATACTCCTGAGGTTGGGGTATTTGTTGGTCCGAAGGTGACAGTGTGGCCTTCTTTTTTGCAATTTTGTATTGAAGCAAGGACATTTTGTTAGAGAGGGCATTTTGTATGTTTGTGCACCAAGCTTTGTTTTTAGGGGCATTGTCTATAGGTTGAATAGGTTGAATAGGGGATTCCAGTTCACAGAAGATGGCAAATAACTCTTTAGTATTAGAGTTAGCTTTTGCGATCCTGTCGATGAAGGTGTTCTTAGTTTTTATTTTTTATTTTTTGAAAGATTTGGCGAATTCAGTTAGGTTATTTTTGTTGTTTTCAGTGTGTGAGTGGCGCCAGATAGATTGGAGCTTTCTTTTTTGTAATCTTAGAGATTTGAGGGGGGGCGTGAACCAGGCATTTAGTTGGGCTTCCTGTTTAGCTTTGCGCAGTTTGATTGGGGCAGTTGCGTCTAGTGCTTACTAAGGCGTCAGGGTTGTTACTTTCCAATCCAGATATGGCTGGGAGGAGGAGAGGGATAATATTTTCAGCAATCATATCCTTCTTGCTTCTAGTCAGGAGAGGGGGAACCATATTGTTGATTTTGGGGCTCAGGAGATCTAGTGTGGCGGAGAAAGTTATTAGATAATGATCAGTCCATGTTTGTGGAACGATATCTGTAATGCTGATATTCAGTTCAGATACCCAGTCGAGAGTCCTTCCTTTGACGTGGGTAGGGGAGAGGACTTTTTGATTAAGCCTGTGGTCGTTGATCAAGGCTGCAACTGATTCTGCATGTTTATTGTCAGTTTCATTAAAGCTGAGGTTAAAGTCTCCCAACAGTAGGGGTTGGGAGTGGTCTTTGGTGTTGTTCGCTATAAGGCTAGTTAGATCGTCTTCAAAGGTGTCTAGTGGCCCAGGAGCTCTACATATCAAATGGATTGAGAGTGTGCGATTATTAGAAAGGGGCATTTTGGCTGAGAGTGTTCCACAGGATGGGTAGGAGGCTGACGTGGCAAGTCTGATGGGAAGGGTGGATTTGAAGATAATGGCTAGTCCACCACCTCTGGCATTTGGCCTGTCGGCTTTGAGAATTTGGTAGTTATCAGGCACTGCTAGCATTAGTGTTGGTCCTGCAGCCTCGTGAAGCCAAGTGTCCATTATGGGCAGTAGGTCCAAGTTGTCATTGTTTAGAATGTCAGCAATTTCTGTGGCGTGTGCCACCACTGATCTTGCGTTAACAAGGGATCCTATTAGCCTCATAGAGTTATTGTGTTTAGTTGTTTGACAAGTTTTGGGTGGTATGGTATCTGGAGTTGTGCGAGTTTTAGTAGAGTTTTGAGCGCCGGTATAGGTGGGTTGCTTGACCAATCGAGACAGGTTTTTTGGCTGGGTCTTGGTACGTCTATTGGCATTATTCGGATGGTTGCTTACAGGTTCATAGATGCTGGACAGTCTGGACCTGAGTCTTAGGTTTCTATCCTTGGCCGGGCTAGTTTTGATAGTATTGGGATCAAGGTGACTTTGATAAGGCAGATAGGGGACATTTCTGTCTATGCCAAGAGCATCCTGTGTGCTGGCATTTAGGTATTTGGTTTGGGTCGCAGATACATACAGTATTATGTCTTAAACGCTGATGCCTAAGACACTATTGACTAGAGAGTGCAGTAAGCTAATATTCAATGCATTAAGTTGTAGAAATACAGTGAGGATGTTCAAACATGCTGGCATCTAAATTCGATTTTGGCGCAGGGGGTCCAAAAACACTAATGACTGGAGAGCACAAAAAAGGGCTAAGACACTAGTGACTAGGGGGTATAGTAAGCTAATATTCAATGCATTTAAATTGTAGAAAAACAGTGAGGATGTTCAAACATGCTGGCATCTAAATTCGATTTTAGCGCAAGGGGCCTAGAGCACTAATGACTGGAGAGCACAAAAAAGGGCTAAGACACTAGTGGCTAGGGAGTACAGTAAGCTAATATGCAATGCATTTAAATTGTAGAAAAACAGTGAGGATGTTCAAACATGCTGGCATCTAAATTCGATTTTGGCGCAGGGGAGCCAAAAACACTAATGACTGGAGAGCACAAAAAAGGGCTACGACACTAGTGACTAGGGAATATAGTAAGCTAATATTCGATGCATTTAAATTGTAGAAATACAGTGAGGATGTTCAAACATTCTGGCATCTAAATTCGATTTTCGCACAAGATGCCTAAAACACTAGTGACTGGAGAGTGACTAGCGGTGCACTAAGCTAGCATTCAGTGCATTTAGCTTGTGGAAGTGCAGTGAGGGTATGCATGCAACTGACATCTAGATTCGATTTAACACAAGAGGTCTATAGCAGAGTAGATATGCTCATAAACAAGTACAGATCAAACAAGGGCAAGGAACCGGCTCTGGTGGTGGCCGGAAGTGCTGAGCAAAGCGAGGTAGAGAGCCCAGCATCATGCGGAGCATAGTCTGTGGCTCGGGCAGATGACCTTAGCTGCGTGGAACTATCCGTGCATATGCGGACCAAGTAGACACATGTGAGTGGCATTAGGATAGCGCATGCATATGTACTTTGGGCGCTATGGCGCGCACAATGGGATTCAGCGGTGTGTGGAGTGTGCAGACCAAAGTGAAAAGAGGGTCGACATTACAGGCGGTCAGGCAACAGTTGTACAGTACGAGCAGAGTTCCTGGCAAGTAGCAAATGAGCAGGTAGTGACAGGCATGGACAGGGAGGCTGCCTTAGTGCATGCCTTCGTGCAGCTGGCTTGCGCCTTCCGGTCGTGGGTTGGCTGGGAAATGGAATTAGGCAGCCAATAGTGTGCGAGATGAAGCTCGCGTGCACTCGGCCAAGGGGAGGCATAGGCTAGAAAAGGCAGGCGGCCATCTTTGAATGGTGGCTTCTGGCGAAAACAACGTGGATAAGGATGGTTACATCTGGGTCACAGCAGCTCCTGGACTCAAGGGGGATATCACAGAGGCCGTCATGTGGAGTGCAGGCATTGCGCAAGCATCCGCAGATAATAAAGATATAAACGCAATTTTCGAGCATTGTGAACGCGAGCCAAGTGGCCTACCTTCAAACAGGAGGAAGCTCCTGCTTCACTCCCAGCTCCAGCACTGCTCGTGCAGTGGAGGGAGGAGTCCATGTTCCTCGGGGTGCCCTGTGCGAGTGAGCAGGCACAGGCATGGACAGGGAGGCTGCCTTAGTGCACGCCTACATGCTGCAGCTGGCTTGCGCCTTCCGGTCGTGGGTTGGCTGGGAAATGGAATTAGGCAGCCAATAGTGTGCGAGATGCAGCTCACGTGCACTCGGCCAAGGGGAAACAAAGGCTAGAAAAGGCGGGCAGCCATCTTTGAATAGTGGCTTCTGGCGAAAACAACGTGGATAAGGATCGTTACATCTGGGTCACAGCAGCTCCTGGACTCAAGGGGGATATCACAGAGGTCGTCATGTGGAGCGCAGGCATCGCGCAGTCATCCACAGATAATAAAGATATAAACGCAATTTTCGAGCGTTGTGAGCGGCGAGCCAAGTGGCCTACCTTCAAACAGGAGGAAGCTCCTGCTTCACTCCCAGCTCCAGCACTGTTCCTGCAGTGGAGGGAGGAGTCCCTGTTCCTCGGAGTGCTGTGTGCGAGTTCATGTCAACTGTTTTGGAAAAACTTAGTTTTGTTGCAAAACTTCATAATTTATTAGTAAATACCATAAAAACACATATTCTGCTTCATGCCATGTCCGCAATATGTTGCACGGCTGTGTGGCAATTTTCCGCCATTTGCACAAATAAGCAAAATAATCATGAACATGTATTTTACTAGGCACATTCCTAATTTTATCTTCCACCAGTTCGCCAACTCTTAAATCGGGGACATGTTCAGAGCAGCCAGGAACACCTTTTAGCTCGCCATTGCAATTCCCCAAGTCTCAGGTGGATTCATTGTATTTCAATAAAATGGCCTGGAAATAGCCTAAAAAAATGACACATCAATCAAGGAAGTACGACTTATGGACACTGAGAAAAATGCCTACGTGATAATAGTCCTTTTAAATGAATAGCAAATCTTCATGTTATGCAAATTGTAGCTCTCATGTCCTCCAGGCCATTGGCCTCTCTGGGCCAGTGTTTTGATTAGTCTCTTTGTTGTTTAAAGTGTAGGCTGCAGATCCAAAATACCTGGGATGCACCGGCCAACACAGCGATCCCCCACTGTAGACATCTGGCACACTGTTCTCTTATCTGAAGGGGATCACCTTTTTATCTGAAAAAATTCTATTTTCCGGTATTTTTTTTCCAAGTTCTGCCTTGATTGCAGCCCGTGTTTCCACACCACCTCACCATTAAAGTCATGCACCAGCTAGGGCCATTTGTTCTGCACTGAGCCCAGCCTTCAGAAACAGCAAGTCTGGGGAAACTTTTTTTTTAACACCCTTCAGGCAAGCCACATTGTATTGCAATTGTAAGCAGCTGGGATGCACAAGCCAGGCTTTCAGTGGGGGGGGAGTCCTTTGTGAAGCTGGACAGACGAAGGAACTGTTAGCATGCTCGTCATGCTGTATCTTTCGGCGATCTTTGATACAGTTGACTTTGAGACTCTCATTTTAAGGCTGTCATCTGTGGCACAGATCTCAGAAGAGGCCCTCAGATCGTTTGTGTCCTTTCTGTCTGATAGATCTCAGCAGGTGAAAATGTGAGATTTTCTCTCAGAGACTGCACCTGTTGAGTACGGCTACCACAAGGGTTCCCGCTATCGCTTCTGCTATTTAATATTGAAATCCAAACACTGATGAATATTTTTTCTGAATTTGGGTTGTCAACCACTCATATGCGGATGACACTCAAATGTATGTGCAACTTAATCAGCCTTTAGAAGCAGTGAATCTGGTTCTGTCTTCTGCCAGCTAGATTGAGAGATGTATGCTGGAGAATAAACTCCAGCTTAATCCCTTAAAAACAGGTTATGTGATGATTCCTGCCCCTCATGTCCCCAGCCCTCCAAGATGTCAGGCTGGAGCTAGGCCACGATCACCTACATGGCCCTCAAGGGCCTCTCCATCCCTCCAAAGAGACACTTTAAGTCAGATTTGGCGCTTGTGGCACCAGACTCACTCACTCCCATAGGATAACATTGGGGATTGGACTTGTAGTGCATTGATGGGGACAAGATGGATTCCCCCACATATTTCGGATCCCAGAACTGCATGTGCGGTCTAGTCTTTTGGGTGTGGTTCAGCCCAGAGACACCTGGGATACCCAGAGACTATTTAAGCCACACCCAGGCTGAGAAACATGCTTTGCGTTTTCTGCACCTGCAGCGTGACACTCACCGTGTTCGGATCGGTCTCCAGTAGGCCTGCATCTTTCTTCTGCGCTCAGCTCCTGCAAGAACAAGAACACCGTTAGGAACAGCCTTACCTTGCGGCGTTTCTGCCCATCATTCATCGCTCCTTCTGTTCTGCGGGCATCTTTGGTGGTGTCATTCCCATCCAGGCACTCCGCTTCCTAAGGAAAAGGGAAAAGAACAGAAAAAAGGCATTAGTAAGCATTCTGCAAATCTTCGCTTATTTTTAAATACTGTACGAGCTTCAAACGCTTACCTGAATCCCAGCTGCTCTGGGGGAACTCTGTCTCCGGAACTTCTCATCCATCTGCAAGAGGGTAAAGACACTCCAGGTTAGCGTGGAAACATCTAGAGGCGCCGCATACCGCGCTCACCACCGCATTTGTTCTTCATAACCGGTATCCATGCTGAGAACGTTGCGGCACCTAAAAGACACAGAAAAAGATCTCAGTTCAATACAAATACGAAAGGGGTGCATCGCGCATCACGCTCTCACTCACCTTCAGCGCTACTCATCTCAGCAGCACTCCGCCATCCCTGGACGCCGGCCATCATCCAAGGAAGGAAAGGAACAAAGTTAGAGAACTGTTCAAAAGACTCATTATACTTACCTGTCGGACTCTTGCCAGTGAAGTAACTAAGCAGCAACGAGCCTGCATCAATCAACGCGCCCCTGCACTGAAAGCAGGACGGATAGCACACTATCCAAGAAAACAAGGTGAGCTGTGGATCAAAGAGAAGGGTTGGACCCCGGCGAAGAAGGGGTTCAAGCACACAGAGATAATAGGGAGTTAAACTCTACTAATCCTGTGTTTCAGGCCCAGTCTCCAGTCGAATAGCATCCAGGGAAGGGTTTGAGGTTGTAAGAGGTCAGAACAGGCTGAGTGATGTCCCTGTGGATACCAGGTGAGCGTTATAGGTTATCATGCTGGGCCCAAAGAGATTGGCACGAAAGATGGTTCAGGACACCCTGCGCCCCTCTCTATTTGGTGTTCCTACCAGGAATTCAGACACAGTGAAGAACTTAGGCTGTATCTGACAGTCAAGTATGGACTGCAATTCACAGGTCAGCCAAATAGTTAAGTCAGTCCATTACCAACTGAGACTACTAAAACCAGTCATGTCTCTTATTGCAGAGAAGGATTGACCAACAGTGGTCGGAATACTTAACAAAGCTAGGCTCGACTACTGCAATGCCCTCCTTATGGGGGTTCAAACATTTCAAATAAAGAGACTTCAGGTAGCTCAAAATTCTGCTATCAGACTGATCTTTTCATTAAGAAGAAGAACTGAAATCTCTCAATATCGAAGGAAACTGCATTGGCTTCTGGTTTCCCAGAGAATTCTGTTCAAGGTGCTTTTTCTGTTGTTTAAGTTTATCAATGGGATGGCACCAGATTACTTAAATGCAAAGATCCAGCTGTATCGCCCGCAGCGATATTTGCGCTCACCGGATAAGCAGCTCTTGCAGGTCCAATTGGTTAGAACAACCACCTCGGGAGAGAGAGGGTTCTCTTCCTTTGGTCCCCGAGCTTGGAATGCTCTTCCTTTGGAGCCTCGATGTCTTGATTCCCTGATGATTTTTAGGAAACATCTTAAAACCCATCTGTTTCCCTAGTTTCTGGTCTCCTTTAACGTTAGCCTGTGCTACTGTCATACAGCCACAAATTGATTACGAGCATATCTGCGCTTAAATGCATTTTTGGCTGGACCCTCTGGGGTATGCGCGTTAAGCATTATAAGTCATCAAATCAAGTTTGCCAAGAGACCCACCATTTGTCCTTGGCTGAGAGGAGCTCACCTATTGCATTTCCTAACATCAGCCTTTATTCTCTGACACTTTTAATTATCTGCTGTTTGTTTTTATGCTGAAAATTGTCACAGTGCACCCCCTTTTGATGGGTGACCATTTCAGTGAAAATGCTGCATTCATGTCTCTGCCAGCAATGTGATGTTCTTTTCAAATATGAACTTGGATTACATTTTTGTTTTGGCTTTATCTGGATTTCAACAGCAGACAGACACCCACATAGTCTGCCTAAACAAGCCCATTTTCAGCGTGAAGGTTTCTGAATACTGGCAGGTCCTTTTCCCTGTGGGCCCTTCAGTTCTGTTGGTTGGGCGCTTTTATTACACCCCGCAGTCCCCCCGTTCATCCATGATTCTTTCATGGGGAAGAGCAGGGCAAAGTGGGGTTTTCATCCAAAGTCCCCTTTTGATCCTATCTTTTTCTTTCTGTTGGAGCCCATCCGGCTCATTTTCCTTCATTACAGAGTGGGCACTCCAGCCTCCCCTTCCGTCTTTGTGTTGGGGTGTAGCATGGCACCCCCTTTCTTCCTTCATTAGGGAGTGGGCACTCCAGCCTCCCCTTCCTGAGTTGGGGGTAGCATGGCACCCCCTTCTTCTTTCTTTCTGGGGTACCTAGGGTTCTCACCAGACCCCACTTTTGTATACAGGCTGGAAGTGAATAGAGTTAACTATCTAACAATTAGACAAAAAAGAGGCTCAGTACTTTTTACACAACATATTTCCCCAGAAGATGGATATAGCATTTGAGAGAAAATATAGTACATACCAATAAAGATAACATTTCAAGACTTCCAATCGAAAGAGAACAACATTACATAAAACTAGACACAACATTTGACAACATCAATTCAGCACATTTGTTTAACATTTCCAAGGAATATTAATTAAACTTCTCACCTGTTTTAATTCTCCATCCAAGGTTTTCACTCCTTGGATGGTTCCTCTGCTCGTCTTTCATATGGCTCGTCAATCAGACATAAAGCATGTCTTGGATGACAGCTTTTCAACTGATTGATTTGGACCCATATTTCTTCAGTCTGTTCTCCTTTTGGATTGCAGATCTTGTAGGCATCTACAATTTCAAAGGCACCACACCAAGAAGTAAGACATTTCTGCTCCTTGGCCCTAATTCTTTTGTAAATGGTACAGCTAAACTATATCACCTACTTCATACTCTTTCTTGGTGGTATTTAGATTATAATAGGTTTTCCTTCCTTCAGAGGACTTTTCTAAGTTGTTCTGGGCATAAGCAAAAGCATGCTGGAGGTGCTTCCTTAAATTTTTGATGTACTCATGAGAAGTGGACAGATTTATGAGTCTCTGCTACTAAGTTCTGTAGTGCAGATGCTGAGGTAACACCATTTTCCGTCTGGTCATGAGCTCAAATTGAGACATCTTTGTTGCAGAAGATGGTGTAGACCTAATAGCCATCAGGACAAGTGGTAGTCGGATGAGCCAACTGGGTACAGAATCTGCCACAATCTTCTTTAAAATACTCACAATTGTTTTGTTGTAGCTCACTACACTCACCACCCCCGCTTGAGGCCAGGCAGTAGGCAATGCAGAGTTTTCTTTTTACCCCTAGAATCTCCCACATCTTTGCAATCTCCTCACTGGTAAAATGGCTTAATCGGTCTGACTCAATCCTTTGCAGGAGGCCGAAACGAGAGAAGATTTGGTTGATCATTAGTGCCTCAGCTATCTCCGCCTTACAATTTGGGGCTGGAAGACACTCTACCCACTTTGTGAACAAGCATGTCACAGTCAACATGTACTTGGTTCCTCTAGAGGAGCAAATCACTGGCCCGGTAAAAAAGACTTGCAAATCTGAACAAGGCAGTGTCATTCTCCTTTTTTGTAGGGGAGCTCTTTGTGTGAGTGAACTAGTTTGAAATTGAGCACCTGTCATGCCTCCCCCATGGAAGGTATGGAATCGCTGGAGGTTCCACTAGTTTGCCGACACGTTTTCATCAAGTTGTGACTGAGCGGTCTAGTTTATTCTAAGATGGCCACCACCACTATATCCTATATCAAATGGATTCAGCCGGTGTGTTGCAACCTTCGACTGTTTGTCGGTTAGACGCTAGATTTGTTTCCATTCTAGGAGCTAATGCTCCTTTTCCTCACTTCCTCTTTGTTTTTCCTTGACTTGCTTCAAAGCGCTCTTTCCCGCCGTGAGTCCTACTTGCACACTCTCTCCTTCTGGCTCCCGTGTGCTCTCCCGATCATTCGGCCTCTCTCTCTCTCTCCCTGTCATTGGGCTCACCTTCCCAGGTCTCACCCCGGTAGCTCTGGCCCCGCATTTCTATCGCTCTGGATACTGGAATTCTCTGTTCCATCTCTTACCTCAATCCTTACCGTTCTCCATCATCTGCTCCTGCCTCAGTCCCGAAAACTCCATTGTTTTAAAGTCCGTTGGCTTCCAAAGGGAACCCTTTTGCATTCTAATTCTATTCTGGATGCTGCCATCTCCTGAAGCAATTCATAAATTTCATAAATTCATAAATCGCTTCATACACTTGATTGGAGTCCTCAGCTTGTCACTGGATTCTTACTTCCTTCAACCTCCAGGATACTAACAGGGTTTTTTCAGCCAGGAAGCTTTTTCCCTTTCAGTTGAGGGGCATGCTCCCGGAGAATCCTCGCTGTTGGGTGTTTCCCAAAACCCAGCAACGTGGCCTCCTGAGGAGAGCGCCCTTATTAACATGAGAAAAAGAAAGACAAGAAAGGAGAAGAAGATTAGAAGGAGAAAGAAGACCGAGACGCAAGACAGCTCCACAGAAGACCAACGTGAGAAGGAAGGAGGATGGAAGCATCAGGGTCTGACAGCACCCACAAGATAATGCTTTGGATAAGTGGCAACCTCGGGCAAGATTTCTAATGTCGTGTGAAACCCCCTATGACAGGCAGTGGCTGCATAATGGGCGTGTTTCAACATCAGGCTTTCGGAGTGAGATAGGTACCACTCACTGGTCACAGCCAGATAGGGGTCTCCTTACCAACAAACCGTCTTGGATCCAGAACATCTTGGACAACTTCATCAACACCCGGAGATCCTCTCTACTGGTACAATCCGACTCGGTTAGAGGAAAGCTCACGGGGTCTTCAATGTGTCGTTAATATTTCCCAATGATCAGGTCCTGTTTCTGTGCAGCGATCAAGTCTGCATATGGGATATTTTTGCCCGACTGTGCTGTTGAGAGTTTGCTATTAGCACAAGTCTGTGACCTGGTGACAGCGGCAATTTGGATTTCACCCAGCATGGATTTGGTTTCTATGAAATCCCCCTGCAGAGCTCCGGTTTTGGTAACACAACCTACACAGTTCTTTGGGAGTAACAAGTGCAGAAGGAGAAAATCACATGAATGACAAAAGAGACAAGTAAGCAGGCCACATAGGGGAGACGATAGCCTGTCTGGCCCTCAAGAAGAACACTCCTCTACACTCCCCTCTCTGGGCTATTCATTGACCACTCTCCCATTATTTTTTGCATCAAAATATCCTGGTCTGAAGAAATGTTTTTTAGGGATCCATATCTTTATACTCCTTTCAAGCATCCTGCTGTTTTTACATGCTAATCTGTAGTCCAGGTCATGAGCATGCATAGTCCACTTGGACTGCAATAAATCCATCTTCCCTCATTTCTTCTATGATTCTTTGGGTACAGGAACTTTGTTCTTTCAGGTGCATGACTACGGGCCTTTACAAAGTCTCTAATTTCTTCATCTGTAAGGTCTTTGTGCTTCCATTCTGGGTCCACATCAATCCTGATTTTCTTCCCTACGGCTTTCTTTGCTGTCTTCTTACATTGCAAGATTATTATTTTGTTCACACAAAATCCAAGCAATATCATCACTATCAGGGCTCAAAAGAAATTTGAAAATGTCTGCCATCCATTGTGGAATCCAAGAAAAAAGTGATCCAAACCAGCTATCATCAGCAATATCTTCCACTTCTTCTATCATCTGGCCATGGAGTTTCGTCAGCATGTCTACGGCCTCTGTCAAGGTTCCATTATCATCATTGTGAGAAGGTGTGAATGTACAACATGATTCTCCTATTTTTGCACAAATGTCTCCATTCATAGCTGTGGTCATGTCTAAGACATATCTATTCTGGAGAGTCATTGGTCGTATGGATCTCATTTCTTCTCTGATTGCATTGAATCCCTTTATAGTCGTATTGATTGTCTGCAGCAATTTCCATCTGGTTATCTGTAACCTTTTGGTATTTGCTCCAACCTGGATTTTTGGCATGAAGAACATTGTGAACACTGAAGAAATCTGGGTGAACAATCTATGCTTATAAGGAATAGTATGAAAAGCTTCTATTGATTTTGACAAAAAATAGTTCTCTCTCTTTATTCTCTTAATTGTTTCCATAGATCTCCTCTTCCTCGGGTGAGCATCGGCTTTCGGAAAGCTGTCAAGATTCAGATCATTCTTTAGAATCACTAATGCTGGAATATGGACAATCACCAGTGTTCATATTCCTCCCCAGTTTTTTGGTATTCTCATATATGCTTTGGATCCACAAGCCTAATAATAGTCGACGATGACTGCTGTACCTATCTTCATTCCTGGTGCCTCAACTATTCAATCACATTTCTTATTCTCTCCCATTTTCCTTGTTCCATTGTTTCTGAAACACAACTTTGCACTCTCCAATGGTACTATCTGCAAGGGGCCTCCTCTGTCTTCGACCCATGTCAGTAGTTTGGCAATTTTCAACCATAGTGATTTGCATCCCACTTGTGCATTCCAAACAGTCGATTCAGGAAGATTAGCTACCATCCAGGCTCTGCAGATAACTACTCCTTCTCCCCAACCATCTGGTGATAACACTTATCCCCAGACCTGCATCTGCCCTCTGTTCTTCCAGTGTTCAGTTTCTTTTGCAGATTTTCCTGGACTCTCTAATTTTTTGTTTACTTCCCATCTAATTCCAGCTCCTTTCATTCAATTTTTTTAAATATCTGATCACATGATTCTTCGTATGGGCTCTGTCCCTTTTCTTTGTGTCCTGGACATAGTCATCTTTGTCTGAATCTGTCCATTCACTTGCTCATTTGAAATATGCCATTCTTCCCATGAATCGGCCTCTTGTACTACAGAATGTTAGATGCAGTATGCAGTGTAAAGTCGGAACATCTATTTCAATGGCTATGAAGATTTCTGATTTTCCCATAATATATGGCAGCAGTGCATAAACAAAGCATTCGTCTTTTGACATTCTTGTTCCAACTTCTTTCATATGTTAATAGCATATGTTGTTCCCCAGGTGTGCTGTGCTGTCCAGGTAGTTGTTTATTTCGTAATTATCCCCTGGGAGGCTTCTTTTAAGTCTCATTGTTTTCTTGTAATTTTTCATCACTACATCTTGAAATGCATCAATGTAGCTCTTTCTGGTTGGAATGGGTGTAAGAACCTCCATCAATGCCCTTTGAATAGGAGACATTTCAAGCAGTCTCTCTATCCAATGGTCTTTTCCTAACTCTAGCAAGTGAAGGCCATATGGATTCTGCTATAATGTCCCCTTGTAATTTTTCTCTAACAGGTAACTTGGGTTTCTCTGCCCCTGGACTAGATAAATCTCCATGTGTTATCTGTGTAGATATCTATGACCTTCTTTGCATGTGAACGATTGTTAATAAAATCCATCTGTAGCTCAGGTAATTTGTCATCTTTCTTAGGGACAGGAATGACCACGTAGGGTCTGGGTTGCCTAGTATTTGCCACGTGCACAGTTTCTTTCGGCTCAGGAGAATGCACTAGAGTCTTAGCTCCATTTGTACCAATGTAAAGTGAGGTGCGGACAGTCAGTGAAAGCAGTACGATTATAAAGAAAATGCAATTATAGATCAAGCATATGTAGGTTATTTTGCAACATTAGCTTCTTGGACACCGTGAACGTCTGTTGTCATTCGGCATCACAATCTGACTGTTAAAGTTCCCCATTTTTATTGCATAAGGAAAGAAAAATGTTATTTTTTTTTAATATATCAACATTGTGAACAGCTTCTGAAAACCACTGTCTTTATTTAGTATTTCCGTCCTTGATTAGCTGGTTGTTTGCTGGATGGTCAGAGCAAACTCCCAAAGTATTCTTGAAATCAGTTTTTTAGCTAGATGGACTCGTGAAGGCTTCCTCACTAAAAAGAACACCATCTCAGTTAATCTAGGGGATCTGAACGATGTAGACCATGTCCCAATCGACACCTCTAACCTTCTTCAGTCCAGATGACATGCTGAACTTTTTATCAGCACAAACCAAAAAGTCTCCCCTTGATCAGTATTTCTCGATCTGTCCCTCGAAGGAAAAGTCCACATCATTCTATGATTTTGCACTGAATAAAAACTAAATTGGATGACAATACTCTCTAGGATTACATTTAAATTCACAGTGTTAATGGGATCTCTTAAAAACGTGAGTACATCAGTGTGCCTTCCAACAAGATGCGGGTACTCCTCGATCAGATGAAAAAACACCATGCTGATTAGTCTATTAGCGGCTTCAGTTGAGATGGGCATTTGTCCCTTCTTCACTGTACTCAGATAACTGCAATATTTGCTCAGCAATTACTATAAGAAACCTTCTTATAAGTGGACAATTTTTAGGATCACGCAGGAAATGAGGAATGTCAGTAGATCTCCCCAAGCTGAAAGGAAGTATGCGCAATACAAACTCGAAATAAGCCAAAACGAGCTGTGTAAGATCATTGCTTGAGATAACCATGGAGTAGTTCAAACAGGAACTCAGTATGAAAGGAATCAGGATAGTGCTTTCTTTTCCAGTTGTCAAAAAGACGCTGTTGCCCTGGCATATCCTTCTTTCCCTTTTCTAAAGTTTTTAACAAGCTATTGTGGCTTGGGTGCTACAGATCTTCCCTTGACTCTGCAACTGGTGTGCACAGTGTTTGAATAAGTTTCCTTCACCCTTTGTAAATTGCTAAAAGGAGTCTCCTGATCAAGCTACAGTCCAAAAAAACTTTAGTTTTCTATTTGTCAGCTTCTGCATCCTTTTTCCTTGTCATGGATCTTGTCTGCACGGGCTGTGGTTCTTCCCTGATGCTTGTACTTGCTTCATCGTGTAGAGGTGCGGACAGAAGGGTCTCTCCAGCAAAGATCGTGATGTCTCCCAAGAAAATCCAAGCTCGCCTACCCTGCACTTTGACAGCAGATGGCGTACCGTCTTCACAATGAACAGACCGTTGAAGCATGGTTCGTACTCACCTTTTTATTGTGAGGTTGCGGATCAGTATTGCATCTCCTGGGAACAGTTGTGGAACACATAGTTCTTCATGTTGCTTTGTTGAAGCATCTTCTTCTGTGTTCTGTACTGCCCAAAACTCTCCTCGTAGCTGCAGCTGGCTTGAAATGACAGAAATACTTGACGTCACACAATTCAAATAGTCACGTAATTCCAATCCTTACAGATCTGCAGTGGGCTGAGCATCATTTCTAACTCCGGTTGGAGGCATTAAAGGTGTTCTCATCTTTCTCCCTGTCACTATCTCATGGGGTGCGAGGTGGTGGTCAGAAACTGGTTGGTTCCTTAAAGCATATAACGCCAGTGGTAGGCAATGCAACCAGCCTTTTTTCAAGGTAAGCTTTAATTTGGCTATTCTTTCTTTAAGCAAACCATTGTGTCTCTCACATACCCCATTTCCCTGCGGATTATGCACAGATGAAAACTTGTGCTTTATACCAAGCAACAAGCTAATCTGCTCAAATATCTGATTTACAAAATGAGGGCCATTATTTGACCTCATTACCTCACATACTCCCATTTAGGAAATAATTCCCTCACTAGGAATTTGGCTGCACATGTGGAGTCTGGGTGTGTGCAGGGACCTGCTTCAATCCACCTTGAAAAGGGACAGACTACAACAATCATGTATCTATACCCATTACATACTTGCATCATATCGACATAGTCGATATGTAAATGCTCAAAAGGCCCATTGGGTCTTGGAACAACTCCCCTAACTGTGCGCAGTGTATGCCCAGCTGTGAACTTTTGTCACACAAGACAATTCACTATATAGAATGCAACATGCTCCAATAGATTCGGTATGAACCAATCCTCAGCAATTGTTGCAGCAAGATTCTCCGTCGTTATGTGCGTGAGGTGGTGTAGCTGTTCCGGCACCACCCTCAATAACGCTACAGGCATCACAGGTTTATCAGTGCTGTCTTGTCACCACAAGTCCTCAGACGGGTTTAAAGCTAACCTTAAGCTGTGAACCTCCTTGCGACTTCTGCGCCCTGATACCACCAGGTCTGGTGTGCAATACAAATCTATACACAAACAACCAAACAAAGAACACCCTCTTCACGCCCATAAATCTTTCTCATCTTGAAGTGCCTCCCTTGCATCGCCATTAATTAGGTTTTTGAAAAAGGATTGTACTGTTCAGACATATTCAACCTTGCAGTCATCTTCTCATTCACATCAGGTGTCTCAAATGTCATAATAGTTTTTGAATATACAGCTAATTTTGCTTCATCGTCTGCTACTTGATTCCGACGTGAAATAAAATCTGTCTTTGTGGTGTGAGCTGCGCATTTGACGACCGCAATGCTTACTGAGAGTTAAAGTGCTTTTAGAAGCCTGTCCAATAAGGATGCTTGTTGCACTGGCGTACTCTCCACTCGGAGGTAGCCCCTCCTCTTCCAGCGCACTAACCCTGCATGCACCGTTGATGTCACATAGGCGCAGTCACTATACACTGTTACTTCCTGGTCTGCATGTTTCTCGAGCGCAACAATCAGCGCCACTAATTCTGCAGCCTGAGCTGAAGAATGAGACAGTAGTCGAGCACTTACCATCTTTTGAAACTCCCCATTTGCCGTGTGTATTGCCACTGCAGCGCCTGTATAGCTTTGTCCATCCGTTTGATTGTTTCTCGAAAAACCGTCATTAAAAATAATTTCTCCACCTGCCAATACATTTTCTTTTATTTTTGGAATTTCATCATAGAACTCTTCAAAGTTTGCACAGTCATGCGCATGCTCATCTTCTGCTACTGGCTCAGCTATAAACATGGCTGGATTCACTATTCTGCATCAAACTGTTTTAATTGTTGGACTTGAAATGACTACCTCATAGGCGGAAGCCCTTTGAGAAATTAACTTGCCCTTCAGTTTTTCTAAAATGACAAAGAGTGCGTGCTCAACAAATAATGTCATAGAACATCCCATTACTATGCTTGCAGCTTTTTCTATGGCAAACGCGGCAGCAACCAAACTTTTTTTGCACGGAAAATGAACCCTCATTACCGGGTCTAAGAATCCACTATAGTACACAAGAGGCTTGTATCCCAGGGTGGTTCTTTGTGCAAGTACTGCTGTCATGACAGCACCGTCTGTGTGCGAGAACAAAAAGAATTCCTCTGCATAATTAGGAATCCCTAAAACTGTAGCTGTGCAAATTGCCTTTTTAATTCATCAAATCCTTCCTCCATTTCCTCAGTCCACACAATTTTCTATTGTGCTGCCTGTGCTTTCTTCAAAGCCTGTAATAAAGGCCTTATGTATGAACTGCAGTCCAAGACCCATGCTCTGATATAATTACATAGTCAGAAGTGACCTTCTTTGCCTCATGTGAAATTAATTGACCTATATAAAGCACTTCCAGTTGACAGTACTGTAACTTTATCTTGTCAACTTTATATCCTTTGTCAGCAAGTATGATCATTAGTCGAACAGAGTCACGCCTGCACTCTTCCTCTGAGGTGCTGCAAACCAAAATGTCATCTATATATTGTAACACAACCCTTTCTAACTCAATATTGCTTAAGTCCTTTTGAAGGACTCTATTAAAAATCAATGATAACTCATAATACCCTTGTGCTAACCTGGTGCTTTTCAGACGAGTTTGTCTGACGTAAATGACGTAAGGTCCTGCTAGTCTTTGTGCAATGGGATTGAGAAAAACACATTTTTTAAGTCAACGACAGTGAAATATCGTGACTCAACACGTATGCTAAATAAAATTGTCGAAAGGTTGGGAACTAACGGGAATTCTGCCTCTACAATTCTGGTTTATTGGTCTTAAATCTTGGATTAGACGCCACAACCCCCCTTACTTTTTTGATTGGATAAACTGCATTATTACATGTTGACTCTGACCTCACAAGGATGCCTTGATCCATCATGGTGGAAATCATCTTAAAAATACCTTCATCTGCCTCTTGATACATGGGATACTGGCGTGCTCGAGGTAAAATTGCTCCTGGTTTCAATTTAATTTTCACTTCCCCAACCCCCTTTAGTAAGCCTACATCATAGGGGCCGGTAGTCCATAATGAAGCTTGCACCTTTGCCATATCTTCGTCGAAGTACTCTGGACGCTTCTGTGCTAAGATCATCCTTTGAGGTACTTCTCATTTAATTGTTCTCACCCAATAAGTGATACTCATCTCAAATATCACCTCATCAGTTGGATGATCACCAAATAGCTCATCATCAGTGAGGTCAGTCACCCTATTTCCTTCCCCTTTGGCATTCACTGTTCACCATCTTCTAACATTGGGATCAGTTCCTTCAAGTAAGGCCACTTCTCCTTGCACTAGGGCTGCTTGTGTTTCTAAAGGAAAGATTCGCCCTTCTTCTTCATGCATAGGTATTTCTGGTCTAAACAGAAATTCATCAGGTATTCTCATGTCTCTATCTACTAGGCCTGGAAGCCACGTCAACAAAAGGTGTACTCCATAATAAAATACCTCTGGCTCTAAAGATATTGCTGTCATGGCTATCTGTCCTGAAAATGCCATGATGATTTCAAGCACATTTAAATAATGCATTCCCGGTGTTTAACATATTATACCTTTGTCAGTAAACAAGATCGTCATGTTCAATTTTGTCATCAAATCTCATCCCAGTATATTGACAGGTGTCTGCCTGGAATAGAGCAAAGGCACCTTCATATAGAATTCTCCAATAGAGACTGGTAGGACTTCTGTAAGAAGAACTCTGCTGGTAGCTCCTGTGAATCCCTGAGTGTTCATGGCATTGCCAGACATTGAACATTTTCCCTCTCATATGCATGAGCGAGTTGCCCCTGTGTCAACCAAAAACGAAAAAGCTTTGCCTCCTATATTGATGTCTATCCTTGGTTCCTCATTAGGATTCGGCGTCACTGATAGTATTGAACACATCAGATCTCCCAGTGAGCTGTCCTATTATGGGTATAGTCTCATTTCATTACTTATGAATGGATTCCCTCCATCAATAGTGACACCCCCTATTCTAGTATTTTTCTGTTGAAGCTGCATAGGTGACTGCTGCAACTCTCCTTGTGGTAGGTTAACCACTGCCTGCTGTGTTTGCACACTCTGCTGTGCTCTCGGCGCTTGCAGCTGCATTGTTTGATCCTGCGCAAATCCATCTCCGTTGTGCTGTGAATATGCAGGTGGATTTGACATCTCTCCTCTTAAAAACTGGCCATTTTGCACTACCCCTTGCCTTCTAAATATGCGAGCAAAGTGCCCTGTCATTCCACAGGTCCAACATATGGGCAGAGGTCTCTCAACCTGCCCATTTTGCATATTTTGAAACCCACCTTGATTGCTCTGGACATTTCCCTTATTTTTCTGCCAATTCCCTTGATTACTTTCCCACACTCGTCCTCGAAATCCTCTTCCTCGCGGAGCAAACCCATTACCTTGATCGAACTGCCTTTGATTATTCCCCATTGGAATGTTCACTATTTGTTGTGAATTAGAACTGTCTATACTACTCAACATCGCCCCTTCCATAGCATACTTAGATAATTTCTTCTGCACTAGCTTTGCCTCCTCTCCTTTGCGAGCATCGTCTTTCTTGTGATTCTTTTCTTGTAATAGTTTGCAGTATTGCGCAATGGTCAGTTAAATTTCCTACCATGGTTTTGCCTCTATCCCCACTAACCTCCTGAGCTGCTTTTGTAATGGCTCTGGCAGCCCTTGGCATAATATATGATAAAATACTGGAATAGATTACCCCCAAGATTTCTGAGTCTCCAAGGCCCAAGATTCCTGAAAATTTTGAATTTAAACTAACAGGTCATCCCCTTCCTTCATCTTTTTCGTCATAATTTTTTTTTGTATTATTTGATTTGGCTGAAAAATTCAACCTTTCAAAATTACAAGGCCGATTCATGGAATTAATGTGCGCTGAAATTTTCAGCGCAAGCGTGCGAAAGCGTGCGAATCACAGTGCCAGTGCGAAAATCGCAGCGAAACCCGCGCATAGCGATTCATGGAAGTCTGTGCGTGTGGAAATCCATGGATGTGCGCTGAAATCCTGTTCGGCGCACGCTAGCACACATGCCTTCAAACAGCGTGCGCTAAGCGCACAGCGAAAGCGCACATAGCGTGGCGCACACAACAAAAGTAGGCGTAACACGGGCGTGACACGCGGAATGGGGAACAACGCGTGAAAATGTGGGCGTCACGGGAGAAGTACAGGAGGCAAGTGCGCGGAACGCCCACACGCTCGCCTACAACACGTATTCATGGAATCGAATAGGGCAAACCAGCGCACGGGCAAAGATGCGCACAGGCCTAAACACGTCCGCCACACGAAGGCAGGCGGTAGCGTCCCTGCGCATGAAAAAAATGTGCGCTAACAAAAAGCACGTACATACAGCTATGATGAATGTCCCATTCTGTGTCCCTCTAGAACAAATGACATGCAAAGGGGTACGCGACAAACACGGACACTCGCTGTGTGAAAAATTGCGTGATCGTGTATTTTGGGGGTGCGCGGGAAGTTTCACACGCGATAGGCCTTGGGCGAGTGGGGTACGTTTATAACTGGGGTTCGCATGGAGTTTCACATGGCGATTGGCCCTGTGCGAGTGGGGAACGTGTATTTCTGGGGTTTGCGTGATGTTTCACATGCGATAGGCCTTGGGCGAGTGGGTTATGTGTATAACTGGGGTTCGTGTGGAGTTTCATACGCGATTGGATCCGAGTACGTGTATGTCTGGGGTGTGCGGGAAGTTTCACACGCGAAAGGGCCTGTGCGAGTGGGGTACGTGTATTTCTGGGGTGCGTGGGAAGTTTCACACGTGAAAGGGCCTGTGCGAGTGGGGTATGTGTATTTCTGGGGTACGCGTGGAGTTACACACGCGATAGGCCCTGTGCGAGTGGGGTACGTGAATAACTGGGGTCCTCCCATGTGTTCCCTCTACACCCTCCACGGCCCCTGCAGGCAGCCCACACCACAGGGGACTACCCTGCACCCCTGGTTATATCCCGCAGGCAGCCCATCCACCATGGGCATGCCCCCCAGCCAAGCCACATGTCACCTTGCACTACTGATCACCAAGCATGACCCCCTGCAACCCCACCCCCCAGCAGTGCAGAGCACCTGCCAGCAGGCCCCCACACAAGTCCCCCTGCACCCCCATCCCCCAGCAGTCAGGGGCAACTGCCAGCAGGCCCCCACACATGTCCGCCTGCACCCCCACCCCCCAGCAGTGCAGGGCACCTGCCAGCAGGCCCCCACTCATATCCCCCTGCACTCCCACCCCCCAGCAGTCAGGGGCACCTGCCAGCAGGCCCCCACTCATGTCCCACTCATGTTCCCCAGCACCCCCACCCCCCAGCAGTCAGGGGCACCTGCCAGCAGGCCCCCCACACATGTCCCCCAGCACCCCCACCCCCCAGCAGTCAGGGGCACCTGCCAGCAGGCCCCCACTCATGTCCCACACATGTCCCCCTGCACCCCCACCCCCCAGCAGTCACGGGCACCTGCCAGCAGGCCCCCACACATGTCCCCCTGCACCCCCACCCCCCAGCAGTGCAGGGCACCTGCCAGCAGGCCCCCGCTCATGTCCCACTCATGTCCGCCTGCACCCCCACCCCCCAGCAGTCAGGGGCACCTGCCAGCAGGCCCCCCACACATGTCCCCCAGCACCCCCACCCCCAGCAGTCAGGGGCACCTGCCAGCAGGCCCCCACTCATGTCCCACACATGTCCCCCTGCACCCCCACCCCCCAGCAGTCAGGGGCACCTGCCAGCAGGCCCCCCACACATGTCTCCCAGCACCCACACCCCCCAGCAGTCAGGGGCACCTGCCAGCAGGCCCCCACAAATGGTCCCCTCCGACAGGTCATCACACTCCAGACCCATGCCCCTCATGGCAACCCAAATCCCACCCCAGTCCAAACACCCCACATTGAATTCCCAAAGTCATGAAAGAAAATACATAACCAGCATGGCCATGAATCTATGTCCCTCAGACCCACGCAATGGTGACATATGACTGTGAAAAGATCAACATTGTGACATGCACAAAACAAATGAGATAAGACCACATCAGTAAAGTATATAATAAATGTGTATTCAATAATTAACCAAATTAATAAAAAAAAATCACACAATAATGGAAATAATGAAGAAAAAGCTGCATGTCCAAAATATTTAAAAAAAAATGTGTGAAACCAGAATCCAAATCAATCCAAAAGCAAATGGGTCCAAAGAGTCTGTCCGACCAACCAAATCCAAAGTGTAAAAATAAGACACATCCATTGCTCCATGGTAAAAATGAAACTTAAATGAAGTGAAATCCAGTGTAGAACTATATACAAAGTACAAATCCAGGGTCCATGAGCCCAACCATTGAAAGGAAACCTACAAAAACCCTACCTAATGAACAACTATATACAAAAAGGTGTGGCATTGTCCAAGCGCCCCAAATGAAATGAAAACCAAAAGGAAACCTAACACTAATTAACTATATACAATGGCAGCGGGCTAGTCCGACGGCTCACTTCCTGATTTCCCGGGCCAGGGCATCATCGAACTCCTGCTCGATGTACCGGAGGCGGTCCTCTTCTAAGGCCCTGAGGGTTCGCAGGGACGATGACACCCGGACCTCCAGGTCCCTGCGAATTGCCTCAAAGCATTCGGCCTTCCTCAGAGCCCTTTGGATGGAGTTCTCCCCCTGACCATCGTGAGTCGTGCCTCTTCCGCCCGCTGCCGCTCCACATCTATAGCATGGCCTAACCGCTGCCACACGGAAGACACTTCCCGTCCTGGGTCCTCCTGCCCTCCGTCCGATGCCTGCCCCTCCGATGTCAAAGGCCCCGAGCCATCATGGCTCCCACCTTGTTGCTGCTGTGCCTGTGCCCGTGCCCTGGCTCCTGCTGCCTGCACATCCTCCTCCTCCGGCTGGGGTGCAGTTGTTGAGGTGGGCACCCCTGCTGGACGTCCGACTCCCGACTGTGGCAGGGATGTGTCCTCCACCAGCCTGGCCGCATGGTCAGAGGCAGCTCCACAGGGTCCCCAGGTGATACATGGGTGGGAAGATGGCATGGAGGACGACTGGCGCATAGGGGGTGTAGGTGAGGAGGGGGTCAAAGCAAGATTAAGCAAACGGAGAAATCCGGCCTGGGTGACCTGTCCCAGTAGGCTGATGTGGTCAACGAGCCATTTGAGATGACGTGCAGTCTCCCCATGAAAAGATTGCAGGTCACCTCACATGTCCCGTTGACACAACGCCACCCCACCCAGGAAAGGCTCAACCCGGTTCCGGATAGCCACGTCCGCAGGGAGAGGAAGGCCAGTTGTAAGCAGATCCCCTCCCTGAAAACTGGTCTGGATGTAGGCATCCCTGCTGGTGCGGGATGATGCAGTCACAGGATCGGGGACAGGATTACACACAGGCACCTCCACAGCGGCCTGTGCTGCCTCCTGTCCCTGCCCCTGCACTGCACCACTGGCACCAGTGGAATCCCCACCTCCAGACCCCGTCTCTGTCCCTTACGCGGCCTCCTCCTCCACCAAACCCCCACCCAACCTTGATGACTCCGTGCCATCTTCTGCTGCCCCTTCTGCTGCCGAGGAGTCCAAATCCGATCTCCGCCTCTTGGACCTACCCTCAGCCGCTGCGGCCTGGGAGCGGCACCGGACTCCTCACTCCCTGACGAGATCACAACCTGGGAGGGGAGCCGGGCCTTGCTTCTCCGGCTGGTGGTGTGATCCCCGCCGCTGTGCTCCACAGCACGCTCTCCGGCCTCTTCATCAGTTGATGCTGCAGACAGGGAGAGATAGGAGACAGGCATCAGGACTCTGTACAATGGACTGATACACACATGCGAGTTGCACATGAGTGGCAGTGTCAAACTTCAAACATGGCATCACAATCCCCAACACACAGGCATGTCAACTCGCACACATGAGCAATTCCACAGCCATATGGCAACAGCCAGCACCATCCATACACATACAACAGCATGAACAGCCAAAGGTGAGCCAGACATCAAATGAAACACAGGGAGTGCACTAGACATGCACACACGCCACCACACTTACATGCATGTGTACACCTCCACCAACTGTCACAGTGATGAGATCGGCATCCATGTCACATCTGGCAATCAGTCTTCTACATATCAGTGTCCCAAGCATCCATGTTGCATCACTGTTGCATCCTTGTGAAATACACACACATGCACATGTACACGGTGCAGATACATGCTGCTGGAACCGACATCCATGTGTGACACCACAACCATGCCAACTTACATACACAGTCATTCAAACATGTGTGCTCACACATCTGCATTTGGCATGCAAGCTTACACACACATGCACCATCCATGTGTCTCACACATGAGAGGACTTGCATGTGTTAGCCTCACGGCCCTGTACATACACATCCATACATGGCCCTACAAAACCACATGTGCAACCTGCACACTACTGGCACACCACCATACGCACAGCTTGCAATCAGTATGCATGTACACTTACCGCTCGACTCCAGACGGGTCTGCATCTCAAGGACCTGGACATGGAGCGCTGGGGGTATGCGTTCCAGGACCCTCATTTGATGTTCCGACAGGTGCCCCCGGCGCCCCTTAGCATCCGCTGCCTTCAAGATGCGCCGGGCCTTGTTGAGGGTTCTGGACCTGAAGTCCTCCCAGCGCTTCTTGACATGTTGGAATTTGCAGACTGCCACCCCCTCCGAGTTGATGGCAGTCACAATGTCCGTCCAGATCCCGGTCCGTCCTTCCTTGTCGGCGTGCAACTTCTGAAGAGGGCATCATACTGCCCCAAGACTTGCTCCACCAGGACACCAACTTCGGTGGCAGTGAAGCTGGTGGCCCTCTAGCTCTCTGGCTGGGGCTTGCCAGTGGTCTCAGATGGTGGTGTGCCCAACATGGCAACCCCAGAGGCAGGTGTGGGTGGGCAACTGGGTCCTAAGGCTGGGCTATGGAGCGATGGTATCCCAGTCGGGAGTCTTCAGTTCCAGCAGGGGTGGTAACAGCAACTGCACCCCTGGCTGATGTGCAGGCAGCAATTAGCAGGGCACGTGGGCAGCAGGCAGGCAGCAGCAGATGGCAGGTGGGAGCGTGCTCGGGGCTCTTGGGGGCAGAAAATGGCCTTCAGGGCAGGAGCATGGTCTTCCGTGTGTTTTCGCGTGGCCAGCTTGATACGGAGTGATTTGGCACGTGACAAAAATTGCATGTCAGCGTGTAATTCGAGGAAAGGGCCTTAACGCTTGAGGGCGTCAGCACACGCACGAGATTCCATTGGACCAAAAGCCCTTAGCGCGTAAGCGCGTCTGTGACGTATCGCGCACGGGCGTTGCCCTGGCAGGGCTTGAAGATCCCACGTGGATTTCCGTTGCTCTGTATGTGCTTTTCGTGGGGTGCGGTGCGTGGGTTTTCCAGGCGTTGGGGTTCACACGCTATTACTTCACAGTGGGTGGGTGTTGGATACGCGTTCTTCTACACGCAAGGCAGATGGTGAGTGGTAGCCCGCTCGCTCGCCCAGGCCCAATCGCGTGTAAAACTTCCCACGCACCCCAGAAATACACATACCCCGCTCGGCCGAGGCCTATCGCGTGTGAACCGACAAGAAGTACAGATTTCACCCACTCGCTCTCCACGAAAAGCACGTACAAGAAAATGGTGTCCTACAGGTACCTTTTAAACCGGCCCACACGTACACTTCACTTACGCGTGTACACGCCCTTTCATCCAATTACACGTGATGCCACTCGGACGTGCAGTTTTTCCACATGTGCTCTGTCATCACGTGCTATGAGGGAAACGCTCGCGTGCGTAATGTAACTTACGCGCTTACGCGCTAAGGGCCTTTGGTCCAATGAATCACGTGCGTGTGCTGATGCACTTACCTACTAAGGCCCTTTCCTTGAATTACACGCTGACGTGCAATTTTTACACGTGCCAAATCACTCTGTATCAAGCTGGACACGCGAAAACACACGGAAGACCACGCTCCTGCCCTGAAGGGCATTTTCCTGCCCCCAAGACCCTTGAGCACGCTCCCACCTGCCATCTGCTGCTGCCTGCCTGCCTGCTGCCCACGTGCCCTGTTATTTGGTGCCGGCACATCAGCCATCTGCAGGGGTCCAGTTGCTCTGTCCACCCCTGCTGGAACAGAAGACTCCCGACTGGGATACCATCGCTCCACAGCCCAGCCCCAGGACCCAGTTGCCCACCCACGCCTGCCTCGGGGGTCGCCATGTCGGGGCAAACACCATCTGAGACCACTGCCGACCCCCAGCCAGAGGGGCAGAGGGCCACCAGCTTCAGTCAGAAGGAAGTTGGTGTCCTGGTGGAGCATGTCCTGGGGCATTATGATGCCCTCTTCGGAACATCATGCGCCAACAAGGAAGGACGGGATAGGATCTGGGACGACTTTGTGGTTGCCATCAACGCGGAGGGCGTGGCAACCCACAACATCAAGCAAGTCAAGAAGCGCTGGGAGGACTTGAGGTCCAGGACCCTCAACAAGGCCCGGCGCCTCGTGGAAGGGGGCCGGGGCAGCATGAGTACCATCCAGATGAGGGTCCTGGAACGCGTAGGCCCAGCACTCCACGCCCAGATCCTTCGGAGGCAGACCCGTCCGGAGTTGAGCGGTAAGTGGCCAAGCATTGCTGTGTGAGACAGGGCATGTTGCAGGGTGCTGGTTGTCTGATACTTGCCTGTATGTGTGACATAGGCCATGTACGTATGTGTGTGTGCAGGGACATCATGGTCATACATATGAGACCAGTAATGTGTGAACCACATGGTTGGTGCATGTGTTACAATGCAAAATGCAGAGCAGCATGGGGAATGCACACATTAATGCATGCCTGTCTCTGTTATTGGGCATGGATGGGGTGTGAGAGATGGGTGCTGCTGTCATGGACATGTATAGTGTCCATGTCTGTGTGTCTGACTTGCGTGTCTGTGACTTGGAAATGCCATGGATGCATGACACATGTCTGTGACAATGTTCAGATTCACTGATGCAGCCTACTCATCCTTGTATCCACTGTGTCTGGGATGTACGAGGCCAGATGGATGAAACTAGGGTGAAGTGTGTGCATGTGATAGGTATGACCCATGATGCATGTGAGATTCAAACCAGCATTGTATGTTTCAAGAATCCTTTGGACACGTACGCTAATGTTCATAGCATGCGCCATGCCTGTTACTGCATGTGTTTTGCCTGCACCGACCCATGTGTTGTGGAGGGACATGATGAAAGTGATGTTTGACAGTGCCACTCATCTGCTATTGCTTCCTGTCTAGGGGACCATTGTACAGTACCCTGATGTTTGTGTTCTATGTCTCCCTCTACACAGCGGCAAGTGATGAAGAGGGCGGAGACGACGCTGTGGAGCAAAGCGGCGGGGATGCCCCCACCGGCCGGCGACGCAAGGCCCAGTCACCCTCCCAGAATTTACCATCGTCCGGGAGTGAGGGGACTGGTGCTGCGTCTGCCACTACGGCTGCAACAGAAGGGGTGGGTGAGCTCCACAGGAGCTTGCAATGGCAGAAGACAGTGTGCAGCCATCCAGGTTGGTGGTTTCCACAGAGGAGGAGGAGGCCGCTACTGAGCCGCACATGGGGCCTGGTGGGGGTGGTACCACTGGTGCAAGTGGTGCAGGCCAGGGGCAGGAGGCAGCACAGGTCACCGCGGAGGGGCCTGTGCATGTCGCTGTCCCTGACCCTGTGACTGAACCAAAATGCACCAGCAGCGATGCCCTATCCCAGGCCCATCCGCAGGTAGGAGGGATGTCCATGTCATCTGACACTCCTCTACCTGCGGACGAGGGGACTCCTGGCCGTATGGAGAAGGTCCTGATTGGTGTCGCGTTGTGCACGCGTGACATTTGTGATGATGTGCGTGCTTCCCGGGTGTGCATGGTCGGGGGTTTTGTACATGTGTCAGCCACTCTGGCTGCCCTCTCCTCCTCTGTGGAGATTATGCGCCAGTCGTTCTCCATGCCGTCTTCTGGCCCAGATGCCACCAGGGCCCCCTGTGGACCTGCCCTGACCAACGCAGCCAGCTCGGTGGGGATCCCATCCCTGCCACAGTCGGGAGTCGGAGGTCCAGCAGGGGTGGACACCACAGTAACTGGACCCCAGCAGATGGAGGATGTGCCGGCATCATCGAGCAGGGCACGTGTACGACGGTGTCGGTGGATTCCATCAGCCTGGATGCCGTCGTGCTGGCAGAGGCAGTTGTGTCAGAGGCAGTGGCAGGCTCAACGTGGGAGGCATCATGGCTCGGGGCAATCTACATCAGAGGGGCAGGCATCGGCCGGAGGGCAGAAGGACCCTGGAATGGCAGTGTCTTCCGTGCGGCAGCGGTTGGGCCAGCAGATAGGTGCGGAGCCGTCGGTTGGCGGAGGAGGCACGGCTCACGATGGTCAGGGCGGAGAACTCCATGTGCAGGGCGCTAGGCGGGCTGAGTGCCTCAAGGGAATTCGCAGGCAGCTGGAGGTGGACATTATCCCTGCGAGACCTCGGGCCAGAGAACAGGCCCGCCTCCAAGACATTGAACAGGAGTTCGATGATGCCCTGGCCCATGACATCAACAAGTGAGCCATTGGACTTGCCCACCGCCATTGTATATAGTTCATTAGTGTTAAGTTTCATTTCTTTTTTCTTTCATTTGGGGCGCATGGACTATGCCCCACATTTTTGTATATAGTTAGTAATTAGGTAGGTTTCATTGTAGGTTTCATTTATGTCGTTGGGCTCATGGACCCTGGATTTGCTATTTGTACATAGATTTACAGTGGATTTTTCTCCTTCATCTTTATTTTTCTTCACCATGGACCAATGGATATTACGCTTTTCTTTCCCTTTGGATTTGCTTTGTTGGACAGTGACTTTGGACACATTTTCATTTGGATTAATTTGGATTCTCATTTTTTTTATTTATCATTTTTTGGGACATGCTGCATTTTCATTATTATTGGCATTATTGTGTGTTTTTATTTCATTCCCTTCATTTTGACTTGATTACATTTTTGTTTCTTACTCCAATGTGTGGTCTTCTCTCATTGGTTTCATGCATGTCACAATGTGGGTTTTCTAAGTTATGTGTTGCAATTGTGTGGGTCGGGCAGACTTGTACTCATGCGCATACTGCTTATTTGTGATCTATCATGTAATGGGGATTTCAATTTGGAGTGGATGTAAAGCTGGGTTGGGTGTTTGGACTGGGGTGCTGTGGGGTGGGATTTGTGTGGCCATAAGAGCCAGGGATCTGGATTGTGATGACGTGTTGGCTGGGGACATGTGTCAGGGCCTGTGTCAGGGCCTGCTGGCAGGTGCCTGTCAATGATGGGGACATGTGTGGGACATGTGTGGGGGCCTGCTGGCAGGTGCCCCTGACTGCTGGGGGGTGGGGGTGCAGGGGGACATGTGTGGGGGCCAGCTGGCAAGTGCCCTTCACTGATGGGTGGTGGGGGTGCAGGGGGACATGTGTGGGACATGTGCGGGGGCCTGCTGGCATGTGCCCTGCCCTGCTGGGGGGTGGGGGTGCAGGGGGACATGTGTGGGACATGTGTGGGGGCCTGCTGGCAGGTGCCCCTGACTGCTGGGGGGTGGGGTGCAGGGGGACATGTGTGGGGGCCTGCTGGCTGGTGCCATGCACTGCTGGGGGGTGGGGTGCATGGGGACATGTGTGGGACATGAGTGGGGGCCTGCTGGCAGGTGCCCCTGACTGCTGGGAGGTGGGGTGCAGGGGGACATGTGTGGGGGCCTGCTGGCAGGTGCCCCTGACTGCTGGGGGGTGGGTGCAGGGGGACATGTGTGAGACATGTGTGGGGGCCCGCTGGCAGGTGCCCCTCACTGCTGGGTGGTGGGGGTGCTGGGAGACATGAGTTTGTGATCATATTGCAACCTGACTGCTGGGGGTGGGGGTGCAGGGGGACATGTGTGGGACATGTGTGGGGGCCTGCTGGCAGGTGCCCCTCACTGCTGGGTGGTGGGGGTGCTGGGAGACATGAGTTTGTGATCATATTGCAAACTGACCGCTGGGGTGTGAGGGTGCAGGGGGACATGTGTGGGGGCCTGCTGGCAGGTGCCCTGCACTGCTAGGGGGTGGGGGTGCAGGGGGACATGTGTGGGATATGAGTGGGGGCCTGCTGGCAGGTGCCCCTCACTGATGGGTGGTGGGGGTGCTGGGAGACATGAGTTTGTGATCATATTGCAACGTGACATGTGGCTTGGTTGGGGGGCATGCCCATGGTGGATGGGCTGCCTGCGGGACATGACCAGGGGGGCAGGGTAGTCCCCTGTGGTGTGGGCTGCCTGCAGGGGCTGTGGAGGGGGTCGAGGGGACACCTGGGAGGACCCACACTGCCAATTCACGTGTAGGACTCCCCGCGCACCCCCAAAATATGCGTTCCCCGCTCTGACAGCAAAATCGCGTGTGAAATTTCATGCGCAGCCCAGTAATATACGTACCCTACTCCAATCGCGTCTGAAACTTCCTGCGCCCCCCTGAAATACACGTACACAGGCCAAAAATTGTGTGAAACTTCCCGCACACCCCTGAAATACACGTACCCAGCCCAATCGCGTGTGAAACTTCCCGCGCACCCCTGAAATACACGTACCCAGCCCTATCGCGTGTGAAACTTCCCGTGCACCCCTGAAATACACGTACCGAGGCCAATCGCATGTGAAACTTCCCGCGCACTCCTGAAATACACCTACCAAGCCCAATCACGTGTGAAACTTCCCGCGCACCACCGAAATACACGTACCCAGGCCAATTGCATGTGAAATTTCCTGCGCACCCCTGAAATACACGTACCCAGGCCAATTGTGTATGAAACTTCCCACACACCCCTGAAATACACGTACCCAGGCCAATCGCGTGTGAAACTTCCTGTGCACCCCTGAAATACACATACCCAGGCCAATCGCGTGTGAAACTTCCCGCGCACCCCTGAAATACATGTACCAAGCCCAATCGTGTGTGAAACTTCCCGCACACCCCCGAAATACACGTACCCAGGCCAATCGCGTGTGAAACTTCCCACGCACCCCTGAAATACACGTACCCATGCCAATCTCGTGTGAAACTTCCCGCGCACCCCTAAATACATGTACCCAGGCCAATCGCGTGTGAAACTTCCCGCGCACCCCTGAAATACAAGTACCCAGCCCAATCGTGTGTGAAACTTCCCGCGCACCCCTGAAATACATGTAGCCAGGCCAATCGCATGTGAAACTTCCCGTGCACCCCCGTAATACACGTACCCCACTTGCACAGGCCCTTTCGCGTGTGAAAGTTCCCGCAAACCCTGTAATACACGTACCCTGCTGAAATTGCGTGTGAAACTTCCCGCAAACCCCAGTAATACACGTACCCCACTCGCACAGGCCCTTTCGCGTGTGAAACTTCACGCGCACCCCAGTAATACACGTTCCCCGCTTGGCGTTTGCTGTTTGGCAGCCCTGTAAACTGGTCCGGGGTTAGCGCAGCCCTTTGCGCTGAATTGGGAATTTTGATAGCTTTTCCAAGCGCGAGGGCGTTCTTGGGGGCGTAACTGGCGCTGCTGCAGGGTGCTGTGCCACTCTGCGCCACGGCTGGTTTTGGAGGCTAAAATCCATGAATACGCTGTGCGCGGAAATCGATTTTAGCGCACGCGGCTGGCGCAGACATTCGCACGCGCACACTGTGCGCCAGCTTTGTGCGCCAGTTTTGTGTGAAATTCTATAAATTTTTTAGTTACAATATAATATAACACCAACAAATACAAAATAATGACATACAAAAGAATAAGAACAAATCATTCTGAAATCATTCTAAAAATTCTAAAAATATTAACCATAACAGAAACACTATTAAAACAATTGACATAAATCAATACTTAACTTCACTTCAATACTTCAATACTTCACTTGCATAACATATGATGTAAAAATCAATATAAGGTGATTTTCAAATGAGACCAATTCAATTAAAAAGCACTTATATGGTTGAAAGTTCTCATGTCTCATCTACATAACGAACATAAGGTAAAATTGTTTTTGTGAATTGAGTTAGTGCAATATGTATAACAGTTCTATTACTCGTGATTAGGGAACTCCAAATTTCATGAGGCGAACGCATGCATGAAAATTGCATTAAATTTCGAAAATAATGTTCTCGTAATCCAGTTAGGGCCGGGCATTCGCCTATTAAATGAGATAAAATCTCTAACTGCCTTTCATTGTTACAAAATCAACAGAATGCTTGAGTTTTAAGGATTATACCTCGTCTGACAAGAACTTGATTTGTCGGACACAGATTTAAACGTAATCTCAACATTTCAGAACAAACAAAAGCAGAGGGATATTTTAACAGGTTATATCCCATTTGTCTGAATTTCTTATGGGGGAACAGATTCAAATCAAAATCTACATAACCTGTACAGGTCTGCTGTGTTACAATCCAATCATAACGATACAATTGCATCTTAGCTTTGACAGAGTTGGTAAGCAGTAAATCAATTGATATGCCCGCATCAACAAGGGTGTTTTGAACAGTTGTAACCCATTTTTTTTTAAACTCATCTCTCAGTGAGCACATATAGGTCGCAACTGCGCCTAAAATGTTAGCTGACTGCAATCCTAATAAAAGCTTGCGATAAAGATTGCACAACTTCCAAAGTACTTGCCCAAACATAGAAATGAAACCTAGTTCATATATAAAGAACCAGATCGGGGTGCAAGTTGGAAGACAAAAGACTGCCCTCCAAAACCCTCCTTCCAAGCAATCCCAAAATTGTCTCGTTCTTGGCAACAAAGTTTCAGCACCATTTTTTTTTTGCGTGAAAAAAGTCACGATGTGTGCTGAGGTAAATTTACCGTACTTAAACAATATGATCTTAGCTTGAGATATCAATGTCATTGTTTTAGCTTTTATAGTGTCGTCAATGATCTGATTTGTACTCCATCCAGTAAACGGGAGACCTAAGTACTTCTAGTGGGGCACCACCTTTAGTGGTGTGTTATGCAGAGACCACTGATAGTTTGCCATTTTGGAATTCGACTTTCTTTGACAGATCGCTATTTGAGTTTTAATCACATTGATAGTCAAGTTATTCTTGATGACATAATCTGCTAATTTATTCAGCAATTCTTGTAGACTTTTCGGGGTCTGTGACACTAACACCAGGTCATCGGCATACAGAAGCCATATCATCTTTTGTCAGCCTAATTTCGGAGCGTCTGATACGGCATCTTGTAAGGATATACCTATATCCAATCAGAAAAGATTAAAAAAGGTTGATGACAATATACACCCTTGTTTTAAACCTCTTAGGGTCTTAATTTCAGCTGATAATAGGCCTTCAAGTGAGAGTCTAACTTGAATACTCATGTTAGTGTGAAGTTTCTTAATCACCGTTAAAAGCGAGGAAGGACACCCATATTTTTGTAATTTATGAAATAATAGAGTCCGATCTACCGAATCAAACACTATACGAAAGTCTACAAAAGCCATGTAAAGCGATTGACCGATGTCCAGGTATTTGGATTTTAACATGTTTAATATGATTAAATTTACAGATGTCCCCAACCCCGCCACGAAACCCGACTGAAAAGGGTCTCTCTTACACTCTTGGATGGTCCATAGATTTAGTTCTTGGAGTATTATACGGCTGTACAATTTGCCAGGGGCATCTAAAAGGGCAATGGGTCTATAGTTTGCTGGAAGACATTAATCGCCATTCTTATGGTAGGTACTATATAAGAATGTGTCCATGATGAGGGTATGTTTTGAGTAATACTCATTTGTTCAAAAATTTGAAAGAGAATTGAAGACCACATTTCCGGATAGTGTTAAAAGAGTTTGTTAGAGAGACCATCCGGGCCAGGAGCCCTCGAGTGACTAATTTTGTTAATAAAATAGAGTATATCAGTTTTCAAGATGTTAATATGAAAGGGGGTATCCATGCCAACTTCCGAATATGCCCCTGCATCTAATGGGAGGGCATAGATTTCAGAGTAGTGGTTAATCCAATCAGCTTCCGAGACACTATGTATTTGAGACATGGTCTGAGGAGGGGTTAAAGCATTGTTCAAGAAATTCCATATTTGAGCCGTGTTATGATCACGTGTAGCCTTTAGCATGGACTCCCCAGCCTGTTGGAGAAGTTTAGTGCAATGCCAGCGTCGCCAATTTCTATATGTTGTTTTGTCTTTCATGAGCGCAGCCGCTCTACTGGTCAACGGTAACTTCATTGCTTCACGTTTTTGTGAGCGAAAAGCAATTTTTCTATTTTAGCCTCCTCATTAAACGTATGATTCATTCGCACAACACGGGATTTACTTGTACTTCTTTGAACAAAACATTGCATAAAATTGCAATAAGGAATACCTATTGCTTGATAATTTGTTTGTGAATTTCATTATAGCTCCCATATCGGACATATCCGGATACAGTACTCAAAGTGCTTTCCAAACCCTTGCTCTAAAGTTATTAAATGTTGCCCCATCATGAGCGGTATTGACGGTAGTCACACCCAGGTACCCTGCCATTGTCCATATGTCATCACCTCTCTCACCAAGTATAGTGATAAACAACCCCTTAATATCCCCTATAGCCAACGTATATCCTCCTGTCATTTTTTCTAACTCATGTATCCAATTCCCAGCACCAGCCATTAATCCTGGAAGCTTACACCTTAAATTATCCTTGTCCATCTGGGGCCAAGGTATATACTGCGGCCTTGCCCCTCCCTTTGCTAACAGAGGAAACTGTGAAACCCTAAACTTGCATTCGTCCCCTTTGGCTACTTTGTTTAAAGTGAGGACAATGGTACCGTATTGCCTTCTACCTGGCAGTGATCTAAGCCTACTTACATATGGCGGTGGCGAGTCCCCCCTCACCATGGGAACGCCCCCTAGGTCGACCCTGCCATAACAAAGATATCGACGCTCGAGAGCTCGGAAGACCTGGATCCACCATCTAACTTCCTTTTCTATAGGAACACATCTTTCTGTATCATATGCGTCCTCTCTCTCTTCCCCATGGAAGATTTCCCTCTCGTTGTCTGACATTTCTTGTGCTCAACTCGTGCAACTTTTCTCTTCATCATCTCTATTCAAAGTCAATCTGTCTAGTGTCAGTTCTGTGTATTTTGTAGTACATGAGGCTTCCTACGTGTTGTACAATTGGGCACTCTCAAGATGATCATTTTTTCCCTTTCCTTTTAATTCTTTCTGCGCTTTCATTCCATGATATATCTTATCGAATGGTTCCCCAATACTTCTAGAATCAAACTCATCTTCTAGATCTGCTCTAGAAGGGCCTGGTAATGACTCATATTCTGGAAAGAATTTCTCTATATCTTCCCATGCCACTTCTGGATTAGGATGGCTTAATTACTTTTCCAGGCGATCAAAATCGTGTGCTCTCTGCCTTCTTTTGCGTTCCATATCATCGCCAAATTCTTACCACTGTCTTGCTTCCTCCCTTACCCTGTCCTCTCCTTTTTTCTTCATCTCCCTTCTTTCATTCACCCTTCATATCTCCTCCTCCTTTCGTCTCTGTATTCTTTTGTCCCTTAACCTTTGCTCTTCATCTTCCATTCTTTTTCTTTCTAACCTGTCCCACTCTCCGGTCTCTCTTTGTCTGTTAACGCGTATTCTCTGTTCTTCCGCCCTTTCTTGCTTTTTCACTTGTGCATTTTGATATAACTGTTCTCAATTCTGCCTATCTTTTCTTTTTGTCCCTTCATCTGTGCCTCTTTTCTCCCTTTCTTTATCTTTCTTATTTTGTTTGTCTCTATCCTCTCTTTGCCTTACGTCTTCCATGCTGTTACCATCAAATTTAAGAAAAATATGACCATGCACCCATTCATTCCGCAAGAGAGCTATCTCATCAGCCTTCTCCTTTTCTCCTTTCCATCTTTTTATTTCTCTTCCTATACCCAGGGATGTGCTTACTCGATTGCTTCTCTCCTTATTGCATCTCTCTTTGTCTCTCGGGACTTTAGAGATTATATTTTTCTCTGCATTCTTCTCTGGCCCTTCGTCACTACTTTGCGTAGGTGATTCGTAGTCTGGGTTACTATACCCTGTTTCTGCTTTAAGTTCTCTTAATGGGTATAATCCATTATCTTTCTTATTCTCATCTTCACTTCCAGCTGGGGAGGGCAGAGCAGAAGGCTCTTCACCTCCCTCTTGGCATATATTAAGTATCCATTCTGTAGGATGCGGGTCATCCCGCTTCTGTTGGTACATCTTCCAAAGTTCTAAACTTGCTAGTCTAATGTCTAGTTTCTTTCCTGTATATGCTGCATGCAAATATGTCGTCATGTGTTGCAGAACTACTTTCGATAATAACCCACCCTGCAGCCATGGCATAAACATGTTATCCGCAGTTCCTTTAACTCATTCCCGCACTGTAAGTTTAGGCGCATGTTTTGGCAATTGTTTGCAGAGATGCACAAGTGGAGTAACCTCCTCCATTCTTTCCCTCTTCACTTTTTCTTGTCAATCTCTTGTTTCATTTTTGCCACAGTTTTAATAACAACAATTAAAAAAAAATACACACAATATGAGCAAGCACCAATCTTCGCAAGCTCCAATCCTTTTTAGTCACAGTTGTATTACTTTAATCTTGCTAAAAAAACAACCATCATTTGTGTTTACAAAAACAATCAATATTGGTTTTCCCACTTTATTTCTTATTTATCATCAACCAAATGAAATCATGACGTCATTCATAAATACATAAACAGACAGACAGACTGACATACTTAACCGGTTTACATGTACTTCTCAAAGCCCTTCGTTGGGATCTGTCTTACCCCCTAAAAATGCTCAGTGCGGAGCTTAAATCAATCTCCTTGAGCCCGTCTTTAATCGGGCCCGTGTTCGAAGTCATCCACTACGGGATTTTATATTAAGATTTCTTCTATCGTTCTTTAAACCCTAGTTATGGGGCGTATTCTCTTTATCGCGGTTTCTCTCCCGATCTCTTACTGCTCAGCCACACTTGAGTCAATATTTATTCAATATTTTAACTCTTATTCTCACATTATGTTTATCCCACCTCCCTCTGTTACTTTTCCTTTTTCTCTTGTCACTTCCCTTTATTTACTACGCATGCATCAATTTGCCATTCTCCTCAGTTTCTACTCACCATTCGCATGTTCATCTTCCAGTTCTCGGGATCGCTGCCTTTGTTACCACCTCTTCAAACTGTCGATCGGTCAGCTGCTCGTAGAAGTGGGAGGGGATTTTATAGAAACTAAGGGTCCAGTCACACCTGACTTGCAAGTTATACTTTTTTACACTAACCTCAATCTATGGGGAGTCTCATGTCCTCTCAGCCAAATGGCAAAGCTTGTGCGATATTTCCGAAACTCTAAAGTTTACTTATGTCGATGGGTATTTTAAAGAACCATCCTCTGCTCCCAGCCCCTTTGATGAGTAGCAATTACCATAGAGATGAATGGGGATGCAGATTTTATTCATACATCAATAATCAAGATGACTCAGGTAGCTTGGCAAAAAGGAAGAACCTGTTTTAATATCAACGATCTAAAACAGAGAGTACAATGAACTTCAGCATCCGCTCAATCTTCTTACTCATGCTCTCTCTCGATATTAAAAATAAACAGAGGTTATATTGCGAAAATGTGTCATCAGTGACGTTCTAGCCTATGTCATCCTACGTGGCAAGCTACAAAACCCTATGGAGAAAAATGATGGGCTCTAAACTAATCTCTAAGTATAGGTACCATATCAGTATGGGACTGGGAAGGGAGGTGATAGGATACTTAACATCTGGTGAGGCAACTAAGTTTTTCCCTTAAAATGGCCACTATGAAAATCACTAAATACACAACGTCCCATTGGCTACAAAAACTATAGGACCCTTGATTACACAGTCCCCTACGATTGGTTGGCTTCTAAACCCCCTCAGTACTTTTCCACCTATGTCCAGTAGCGGGCAGGCTGAGCATCCAGGCTGAGCATCCAGGTGAAAGGGGGCTCATCTTGACCTCAGCTTCCTCCCAATTAGCAAATCAGTCCATCCGCACCTTACTGGTCTAGTGTCAATTAAGGTCTTGAAGTTCGGCCTTGGGTTTGTACTGTACTCTGAGAATTTTTAAGGAGGATAGGCACATGCTGCCCTCATGCGGAGGTGTGTCAACCTTGAACGTCCAATTTCATCTTCCACGTGACTGGACACCATGAAATCGGTTTTCTGTGTATTTAAAACATGATTTTTAATGAACCTCTGACGTTTGTTGTTTACTCTATTCCTTCTGATCAGGAAGCTTGTTCTTTCATACAATTTGTTTATCCAATGTCAGTTCATTCCAGTTTGATAAGACCATGGCTTCTTGGCACGTCCACCTCCTTCTGTTGAGATTCACTCGTCTGTTAATTCAATTTTGCTGTTTTTCCCTGCGACATAGAAATGAGACATCTTTGCTAATGTTCAGCACTGCTTTATAATGCGTAGTGGAATCACTCATAGTCCATTCATCCTTTTTAGAGGTATATGATTTGGCGCTTGCCGCAATCTTGAAACACTTGTGTAAAGGTGCGTTATAAATGCCATATCATATCATATCATATCATCTATTCACTACATAGCTAGCCTTTAAAATTACTTCATCTGCTTGTGTTTCTATCTTGCATCTGTACATGTTTAATCTAACTTGATATCTTCATTGTTTCTGCAACATAAGCCTTTTCGCCTTGCTCCCAAGATGACGCTTATCTTTGGTAATTTCCTGATGCCTTGTAGAATGTCTGCACTCCGTGATTTCTGCATCTCTTCTCTATACGTTAATTCAGCTCTGTATAACGTATATCTGTGACAAAAAACATTCTTTATCACTTGTTTCTTTTGTTCATTCTTTCTGCTTCTTCATGAGACTCATTCAAAGAACTGTTATATTTCTTTGTACTTAGATATGGCTTCTTTAGTGGGTACTGTGTCTCCTATATCTTCTTTGCTATGGGCACTCTTATGGGTACAGCACAGAGCCCTCGCTCTGCTCCTTGCTGATTCAACTGCTCTGTATATGTCACATATCATGGTTCCCACTCTATAGGCAACAAGGGCGAGGCTGTTGAAAAGGGGGTACTTGGCTCCTCCTCTACAGTTTCACAGCCTGTGATACAGGAATAATCAGGCTCTGGGGCCACAGAAATGCTGACATGGTCATCCAAGAATGAAACCTTCACAGATTCAACAAAGATTAACAAAATGTCCCCCTAATTAACAATCACCTCTTGCTCATCAAAGCCCATCTACTGGGAGGACTGATTCATCAGTTTGCACATACCATGAACTGTACATGCACCGTCTAATAGCCAACACAAAAAGGTGCCAAATATCACATCTCACCCTGCACCACAACGTTTGAAATTCTATTAAATGTGCATCAACACAACATGTGTGTACTGTTTGATCGCTGTCAGTGTTGTATGAGGATGTCATAACCATGTACTGTACTGCTCCATGTAATTGGTTTGCCATGAGTGGAAAATACACAGCTGCATGCACCGCATGTTCGTTCACTCATATGGCGAAAAGGGCATGGACATGAGATGTCTAAGTATTTGGGAATCAGGCACAATTTGTCCCTCGTTCCAACACATTACTTTTTTGCAACACAGATACAAATGGCTGTACGCCAGACAGAACAGTTACCAGTGCACGCACTGGCACTAGAAGCCAATGTCAGAGTAATACATGGACACATTGGAAGCACCGTGCCTCATTGCAGTGCACATGCAAATAAGTTAGCCGTTCAGCATTCTTTCAAAGCGGCAAAACATCTGACACAACAAGGCCTGTGCTGCAAAAAGCTGTGTACAGGGGTAGGAGGCCGAGCATGACCTTCAAGGAGCAGGCAGACAGAACTGTTGGCGTGCATTCACACCTGAACAGGTAAATCACTAACCTTGCTTTGCCATCAATACAACTCAGAATGCACAATGTAAACGCCAGAAATTGAGAATTAACTGTCAAGCATGGAAATAACAACCTGATGCCAGATACCGGTTACCTCTTCCAGGTCATACTTCACTCAGTGGTGGAAATGGAAAAATATTACTGGGGAAACAATCACCTCTTTGGAGGCGTGGGGCTGTGGGAAGTAGGGGTGGGGACAAGGGGCGTGGCCCCCAGCCAGGTTACGCAACAGTCTTCATAGAACCCAATCCTGACAATTTGCATAACAGCAAAGAGCATTATGGGAACAACACATTGGCCCTCATTACGACCCTGGCGGAAAGTGACTGACCGGACCGCCACAGCGTAAATAGCGTTTCCGCCATTGCAAGAAGGAGCAAAGTGCGGCCCATTCCGACCCATCGGGCACGAGCACCACGGCATGGCGGAAGTGCAAAGTCCGCGATGGCGGAAATGACCCCAAAACGGCCCACACCGCCGCCGTACGGCGCCCTAGGTGCAATACCGCCACCCATCACATCGGACACCGCAGTGTGCGCCTACCGTAAAGTACGGTGACCGGAAATATACGGAAACGGAAGTTAAAACACGGGCCCGGAACGGGAAACAACCCGCCGTACACCTATAAAACCACTAAAACCACACAACCACTAAAATCACCACCCTGAGACACAACCCAACCCGTCATCCACCCTAGCGAAACCAAGAAAAATGGGAAAAGTAGCGAAGAAAGCGTGCGACCGCAAGCGGCAGGTCCACTTCTCCCGTGAGGAACTCACCGTGCTAACAGAGACCCTCCAGGAGAATGCTGCCGTCGTCTTCTCCACGCAAATGACCAGGACGGCACTCGCAAACAAGAAGGCCATATGGGCTCTGGTGGCACAGCGGGTAAGTGCGGTGGGGACCGCACCCCGCACCCCACAGCAATGCAGGAAGCGGTGGGACGACCTGCGGATACGCGTCCGCAGCATACTCTCTGCCAACCGCAACATTGCCACAGCCACCGGGGGAGGGTCGGAATCACCAATCAAGCTGACCCCCTGGGAAGAAATCTGTGCCTCCACCATCGGAATGGAGAGCATAGAGGGAGTCGGAGGGATGGAGAAAGGAGTGCAGACATCCGAAGATTCAGGTAGGTGGGCCTAATGAAACAATGCTAAATCCACAAAGTCCATCCATTCGAAGCACCATGTGTCCCCATAGTGCAACAGAAACACATGTCCAGGAGAACGTCCACACACATTGGCCTGATAGCGCACGTTAAAACCCACAATAAATACATAAATAATTAAAAACCCCTAAAACACGCACTACACGTGCAGCAGGCACACCCTAACTGCAGGCTGCCAAACAACTGCACCCTCACTCCACACACAAATGGAAGCACCTCCAAGGCCCCGACCCAAATCACCCTCAGGTACCACCCCAATGCATGTGATACATTGCCATTCCAATTCCCACAGACCCACCAATAACCCTCGCCCTCCTTTACTCCACCACAGGGTCCGATCCAAACGACGAGCTCCAGGACACCCCTACCAGCACACCTGCAAAGAGGGCCAAGACCGACGGCCAAAGACCCTCCACCTCAGCTGCACGCATCAAGACACGGCAGCAGCACAAATCAAGTGGCAGCACACAGGAGGGAACATCAACAGGCACCCCAGCAGCCAGCATGGCCACAACACCACCACCACAGGTCCCCCCAACGGATGCCACAGAAGGCACTGCCTCCGGTGGCAGCAGCACCATAGGTGACACCCCATTGATGGCAGCATGCTCCGACACAGAAGACGGGGATGTCGAAGTCAGATCCATCCATGACCTGTCCCAATCCCCCTGTCTGTTCCATCCCGTACTACATGAGGATACCACGCAGGGGCACCCACAAGACGACGACTGGCCATCCCCCACAAGCCCTGTGGCAAGGCAACATGAGGACAACAGCCCCTCTGTGACACCCCCGCAAATGGCCATGGCCCAGCAGAGGCAACAGTCCCTCGACCAGTTAATCGTGCAACAGCAGCAACTGGCCACGCTCCTCAAGGACCATGCCGATGAATGTGGGGGCACTAAGGCAGACATAGAAACATCAACTGAGACACTTAGGGCAGAAATGGAGAGAAGTACAGAGACACTAAGGGCACAAATGGAGAGTAGCACCGAGTGCCTGAGAGTCCAAATGGAGAGTAGCACCGAGAGCCTGAGAGTCCAAATGGAGAGAAGCACCGAGAGCCTGAGGGGGGAACTGCATGCGACGTCCAAAGACGTATGTGCCGAACTTGCCGCAGTGCGCCGTGTGCTCACTGAGCTCTCGCAAACCCTTAGGGACATGCATGGACGTGAGCAGGCAGAGACATCATCCGTTGCAAGTTCCGTCCAGGGCAGCCCCCAACGTAGATCTGGGAGGAACCTGCGCTCCACAGGCAGGGGTGCCCCTGATACCCGCAGAGGGGGCTTGCAATAGCGACTGCCCACGGACGATGAGCATCTTTGGACACTGGTGTTCGGGGGGGAGGTGGGAGGGTGGAGGGGGTGTGTTGGGCTCACTTGGGTGGCGGGTCGATAGGGTGTACAACATGATATCACATATGCCATAAAAAGTGCACGATCAACCAATGAGATGTGTGGACATTGATCTTTGTGTACTAGGCCATTATAGGCGTACAGTCCATATTGTGCATGTACCAGACACACACAGTGCCACGCATCCCGTGTCCATGTATCAGCCACCAGGCGTGAGTGCTAGAAGCATGCATCAATGAGATGCTGACGAATGTCACGGCCCTCCGGTGCCTCGCAGACTCCTTGAGGTGCTGCCACATCCCCACCCTCATCATGACCATCATCAGGTGCTTGCAGTTCTGCGTCAGGGGGCATGGGCACATTTCTACGTACGCACATGTTGTGGAGCATGACACATGCCATCACCATCTTTGCAACCTTCTCATGGCGGTACAGGAGTGCCCCGCCAGACCTGCTGAGGCACCGGAAACGGGTCTTCAGTAGGCCGAATGCCTGTTCAATGACTACACGGGTACGTGAGTGGGCATGGTTGTAGTCCTCCTCATGCTGGTCCCGTGGGTCGCGGACTGGTGTGAGGAGCCATCTCTTCAGTGGATACCCGGCATCACCTGTATGTGGACGAGAAACGTATGATGTGGAATGCCATTGCTACGTACGCACACCCCCCCCCCCTTCCTGCCAGGTCATTGCCGAATCACATACCCCACATTATCATGCATGTAATGAGACTCACCGAGTAGCCAGGATCTGTTCCCTGCGTGTCGCTCCATGTAGCGTGGTATTGTAGAGTTCCTCAAGACCATAGAATCATGGGTTGATCCAGGGAATCGGGCACAACAATGTGTAATGATCCTGTTGGAGTCACACACCATTTGTACATTCAGGGAATGAAATTGTTTTCGGTTGCGGTACTGGGCCTCCATGGCATGTGGGACGACCAATTCCACATGGGTGCAGTCGATGGCACCAATGCAACCCGGTATGCCGCCAAGTGCATGGAATCCCACTTTTGTGTTGGTAATTTCCTGCTCCGAGCGTGGTAGAGAGATGTAGTCGTCTGCGTGCTTCAGGAGGGCATCGAGCACTTGCAATAGTGTCCGTGAGAACAGTGGCTGTGATATGCCATGCAACTGTCCGACTGTGTGCTGGTAGGTGCCTGTGGCCAGGAAGTGGAGTACAGACACCACCTTCAGTAGGGGTGGGATGGCGGTTGGGCTATCTATCATGCTGACAAGGTCAGCCTGTGTCATGTCCACAATGGCGGTTATGGTGTCCCGGTCCAAACGGTAGAGGGTGTGGATCTGCTCATCAGTGAGGTTGAACGGATGTGCTCGGAGGTGTGGGATTGCGGGCTGCCTGCGTGGTGGTAGTGGCTGTGCTGGCGGCCCTTGCTGGCCCTGCCTTGGCCTCCTCCTCCTCCTGCGTCTCCTCCGTGCGGCCGGTTGTAGTTGGTGTTCGTCTTCTTCTTGGAGTTGGAGTACTTGCAGTGCTATCAGGTCCCCCAGGGCCAACATCGCGAGTCCTGCCGGTAGCATTTCGGAGTGGTTGTGGGAGGAGACTGGGCGTGAAATGTATGTGTTTCCAGGCTGAATGGCCTCCACCTGTGGTGATTCATTCCACCTGTGCAAACTGCTCTCCCCTTTGGCCGAGCACGTCCCGCGCACAACGCTGCAATTCGTGGAATGGCATCTTGCTATTGCAATCTTGTATTTGTACCCGATGGCCGTGTAACATTGGTTGATATGTTCATTCTGTTGTGGTCCCATTGTTTCACATACCATCTGTGCAGTCGCGAACAGAGTTGTGAAGGGTCAGTGGAACGTAGTACTCGAGTAACGGTGGGCCCTCATTCATCACTGTACCGAGTTGCAACGATGGGCGGGGTGTCCCATTCGTGGGTGAAGGCAGTTGCCATTTTCACACACAGCCGCACTCGATGGATTAATTCGTGTTTTCAAACGGCCACAGACGCCTCTTCGACGTGATGTTGCAAATGAGGAATTCGAAGGGCGGCGCTTTCGGTTTTCAGCTAGCGGCGAGGAGATGCCCACAGGTCTGACTGCATATATAACGTTCTATTGTTCAATGTCCTTGGGACAGGGGCCATGGCGAGAATGCTATGATTGATATGAATAGTATGGGATGCGCAATTGCGTAGTGGACGATAAGGCAGGACGTTCCCAAATACATGTTACTTCACTAGACTGGAATTACGTGCTGGGGCACTGTGGATTTTGCAGGCTGCATAACGCACAGACTCAATGGATATTTCTAATGTTATGTGAGTAAATATTCAGGCGTTTTCATTACGGGATGAGGGAATGATGAATGGATGCATGGGCAGGTGATTTGATACAGTGTTTGCCATGTACAGGGCTTCTTGGGATCTGTCCGCCCCCCCTGCGCTATGTGATGCAGGGCTGCCATAGTGGGACCATCGTCTATCTGGCCTTGTTGAGCCCTCCCTGTCTCGACGCGCCTTCAGACACTTGTGTCCATGCACGTTACCAATCCCATCTGAAGGATTCTGTTTTCACAGGCGCATGCACAGGTACACTCGTTTGTGATGGTGTTTTCACCTCGATATAGGTAGTTATGATTCGCAAGTGGTTTTGGGGTGGTGATGATCCTTTGGAGTGGGCTTGCATGCATATGGCTGTGGATCTAGTGTGATCATTGAAGTGAGTTGTTCGAATGTAGTTCTGATGGCCATTCTATTCTGTTTCTTTTCTTCGTGTTAATCAGTGGAGCAGCATTACGATCTTATGGGACGATCGCCAATGGGCCACATGCCCTTACGCAGTACTGGTGGCTCGGAGCAACATTTCGGCCTTTCAGCTGGACTAGTGCCTCCCCATTGGGACGGCCCTGCGGTTCTGTGCGCTTCCATGTTGCCTTTTCGTACGTGTATGTGGCTCTGTGTACCATGAGGGAACAGGGCGTCACACGAGTAGTGGCTGGTCATTTCTTGCGGATGCAGCCCACAATGGTGAAATGTGTTTTGGAGTTCATGGCCTGATGGCTGTATGGGCTTGGTGATATTGATGTGCATTAAAATTCTATTCTGATATGGGCCGTGTAGCGTTCTTCTTTGCAAGTGATGTGGCATATTCCTATTTGGGGAGCGATGTATTGTGAGGGGATCTGCATTGGGTTCCAGCTTCGGAGTTTTGTTGCGTGGTCCTGTACTGGGCGCGTTTGCCTACGAAGCCTGTGAGGTCAGGGATGGGGGCTGCCAATATGACAGTTTGAATGTTGTCATGCTCAGGGGCGGGGGATTGGGTTTTGTGTGACAGATGCCGGTCAGCCAGGTGGACTGGTGGAATGTTGTGATTTTCTGAATATTGCTGGTCACAGGTGCCTGTGTTTGCGTGCGTTTCTTGGTGGGGGACTGTGGTCATGTCCATTGGGATGGCTTCTGTATTCGTGCCATCTGTGCCCTGCAGCTCCCATTGGCCCCTCTTGAGGTCCATTTGTTCGTTGGCATGCATGGGTGACTTGTGCATTTCACTGTTTGCATTGTGGCTTCGTTGCACCTACGGGGAGTTGTACTTTGTGGGCAGGGAGCGGTGTACGGGCAGTCAGTGGGGCCGTTTACGGTTGATTCGCGATGCCGTACTTCTCACCATGGCGGAATGGTGCATTCCGCCATGCTTGATGGCGTTAGGTACATGTCCGCTGGGGTCGGAATTGGCGTACCGTTGCGCCATGGTGGTGTTTACGGTTTGGCATGGCGCGCGCGCGCGTGCTTGGTGCAGTTAGCGTTGGCGTTCACTACGGTGTCGCTAATGGCATCGTACTTTGCGGTGACGGGTCATAGTCGCACCGAGCGCTATTCGATGGCGGTATTGCATTTCCGCCATCGTTTTCCGAATTCCGCCAGGGTCGTGATGAGGGCCATTGTCCACAATTTTAAATGTTAACCTTTTAAGCGAATAATGGACTCCTCTGTTTTGATTGATCACACTATTCACTCTAGTAAAGAGATGTCTGCAAATTGCAGGACATATATACCAGTTTAGACAACTGCAGCACTGTATGCGAGGCTTTGGCGGTTTTTACATGCAGTCTCTAGTGTCTTCTGAAAGCTCACTGCGTGCAAACAGGTTACTCGTGCGTGTAATGCAGCTTCAGAGTTAGGGTTCTGTGCTAGTCCCTGGGCCTTGTGCAGTTATACGAGCAGACTGCTTTCAGAAGCCTAAGCAGCGCCCCAGGCTGCCGAGGCTTCTGAAAGTGGCGTGCTCGTCTAGGCGCAGGGAAAGTCATACAGTAACACAACCAGATGTTTAACGGCCTGCAGTCAAGATGTCTCTCTCCTAATTGATTGCGGTGGCAGTCAAGTGGCTAGCCAGAATGGCCAGTTAAACCTCATTAACATTGACTCCCTAGCCGCCAAGAGAAGAATACATCTGCAAGAAGGGGCTGCGGTCAGGCCAGCTGGGATGTCCCGAAATGCCCATGTCCTTAGCTGTGCCACCCCTACTATGCGCTTCCCCTCGAAACCTAGAGATGGATGTAATGATTACCTATCCAATCATAATAACCACAGAAACTATGTATATTTTTGGGAAACAAAAGACCACATTTATTGGAGCCAAGCAAACAAATTGGGCCAGTCACAGCTACCCAAGCAAAGCAATGTCCTACAGCACATTCTAAGGTAGCCCTTTAGATTCTCCCAGGCTTGCAACAAGATTTATTGCCCATGCGTGACACTTCTGGTTTGCAAAGTAGAGGACATCCGCCTCTTGTTTGCAACTGCCAGGCAGTACTAGACCCAGGACCACTACATTCAGTTGACAAGGAGTCTCACCTGTCTGTAAGTGACTCAGTGCCCGTCGACAAACCTGGCTCGAGTGCTGCCATTAGGATCCGCTCGCGGCCAAAACCGTAGAGTCAAAGCTCCGCCCTAACTAGGACTGCCCCCTAACTCTGCCACACTTTGGGGGTGGCTCCGCCGCTGCCCCAATGCCCCCAAAACAGTATAAGTCATACTCACCAAGGAACCTAGCCACACCCTGCCTTTTTTAATGGCACAAGTATTGCTGCGAGGAAGACGTCCAGCCCTTTGTTGGGTGGATCCCCTCCATCACCCTCAAAATGTGACGGGAGCTGACCAAAACAACTATGCCTGATAAATCCCATGCCCTCGGATTTTGCAAATTTTTCTAGCCTCCTTATCTTCATACACCTATACTCCTAATGTCTTCTTATGCATATCCTCCCCATTTTAGAGCTGTGAAAACCACCAGGAGGAAAACCTTTTTCCATATGTTTAACACAAATCTCTGCCTTGAGAGGATCTGGTATACGACCGCCAGGACAGTCACTCTCATAACCTTTGTATGGATCACTTCTGATGCCGGTCCAGTGAGAACAGCACACCTCTGCTATCCAACTGCCATGTCAGTTGCACTCATAACCTTTAAATGGGTCACTCATGTTTCCGTTTTTGTGAGAATGGCCCCTTTGGTATCCGACTGCCGGGTCAGTCACTCCTATAACAATGCCTTGACCAATATCAGGCCAATCTACTTCACCCTACTCCCTTTTGGGGGTTAATTTACCAGGGTGCCCCCAGCCCCTATCGTGGTGGGGTATCATTCCTCCTCTGCAGCTAGGCTGATACCTGGACCTGACTCCTGGTGTAAGCATATGCTCCCAGAGCGTCAGGTCCACGTCCCCAAATGCCACAATGTCTTCCTGAACTGCTCCTTTCCCTCTGTGCTTACCGATATATATATATATATATATATATATATATATATATATTACATGGACACGGTAGCGTCCATGTAGTTATGGTTTGGTTGGTGTTTCCATAGGAAGAGCATTTTTTGGGTGGCTTATAACTTCGCTCCCTCTGGACGAATCCTCACCAAAAAAAGTATATGGCCCACTCTGAATTTGTTTGCAAAGTTTGGGGAGGTTTGGTCCAGGGGGGACAAAGTTATAGGGGGGGTCCCAAAACCTTTGTTTTTTCCCATAGACTTAATGGGGAAAAACTTTGCGCACACCTACAGCCCAAACCGCTGGACGGATTTACACCAAATTGCGGCAGGAGTGGGGGCTTGGTCCTGAAAGCGTGCTTTTGCAAATTTGGTGTAAATCCGTCCAGTAGTTTGTTTTTAAATGACCAAAATGTAAGGCAAAACAATTAGTGATATCTCTGTTCGCTCCGCGGACGGACTTCCCTGTTCGCTCCGCGGACAGCGCCCCGATTGGCCAAGCGGCTTCCGTGATGTCCAAGGACATGCAATGTGTTCGCTGATTGGACGGCGTGGTGCGTGAAGCGCGTCAGATTTTTTGTGGTGCCAGCCATCTTGCATTCGCCGACGACCGCGGACAGCGCGGTGAAACTTGGATTAAAAATTGTATTTAGTGGAGTGTGTTGGTGTGTAAGAGTGTTTGGGGAGTACGAGATAGGTTCAATGTTCTGTTTTTTTATGTGCTAGATGCTTTTGTTGTGTTCTATTTGTCTGCGGACAACATGGCTGTTCTGAAATTTTCTATATAAACTAAATGGTGGGGTGTTCTGAGGACGGAGTATGTGTCTGTTTTGATCACAAGCAAGCTAAAATTGAGCTAAGAACACTCGCGGTGTCCTTAAATGTTCGTACATAAACAAAATGGGGGTGCCCTGAGGAGGCTGTCCGTATTGTACTCTGGCAAGTTGAATGTGTTCTAAGAACACTTGCGGTGTCCAGAAATGTTTGCAATTAAACAAAATGGGGGTGTTCTGAAAACGCTGTTAGTATTGTTCGTTGTCAGGTTGAAAGTGTTCTAAGAACCCTCCTTATGTCTGCTGACATTACAATTTCCTATGGGCCTTACCCGACTTTTTGTCCACTAAACAAACGATAAATCAGGCTGCTGTGTGCCGACATTATGTGATAATCCTATCACTTGCCCCATCGACCTGGCTGACCTGCTTTTGCGACACTAAATCATATCTCCCGCCCCTAAGCCTGACATTATCAAAGCATTCATATTCCCCGTCTCTCTCCGTGACCTTACAGGGTGCGTAGCCAAACGCGCCCAGTCATCTCCAGTCCTACGCGACTTTACACAGAACCCGGAAAACAACACAGATCATCTCACAACACAGCGCACCACAATTCGGAATATGAAACTGTGATTTAAAAGCAAACGGCAAGATTGTACATTTCGTAAAGTACATTTATTTGACATCAAATGTTTAGAGAATATTCAGCGATTTGCATTTGTCTTTGCTGTCGATCCGCAAAAGTTCATCTTGAGTCACGCGCTGTTCCTTTGCGCTACACAGGGTGTTGGTTTATGATAAAAGAAGGACTGTGGTCACACTGATAATCGGAAGGCTGTTCCAACAACAAGGCATTAGACCACCATAACGGTTGGTATGTTGCTTCTAGCCGCTAGTACCGCGTAAGGGCATATTGGTCCTTGGCGATTGTCCCATAAAATGGTGAGGGTCATGAAGTTGTTTACTAGGGGCTGCACCTGGCAGTTAAAAAATCCGTCGGCGGGGTCTGAAAATCGTGGCATTGACAGTAGGGAAGGATGTACCTGTTTTAAAAACATAAATTAGTCTAACCAGCCGATCTTCATTAAAAATATTCATTTTTTTTATTAGGGCGTGAAACTATTTGCTAGCGAGGATAGTGCAACGGAGTATGTTAACTTATTCCCACTAGCCCACCCTCTCCCCTCTGCCTTTTTCAGAGCCGTATGAGCGCCAGGGGACCACTTCGGCGGTGATAGTGCGCAGTACAAAACAATATGCCACATTGAACGAACAAGTACAACTTAATCGCGCTTTAACGCCACGCTATTGTTATTATATTCCGGTATAAAATAATCTAAAGGGTACTTACATTATATTGGCATTTTCCATTGTCTACGCGTAATACAGTCCCTAAATACGACTCCGTCTGTGCCAACAATCTTTCTCATAGTGATATAATATATAAAAGCGGTTTCGTTTCAGAATTTTCATCCTTATCGTCTCTTACGTTACTGCACCCCTACTTCAAAAGAAGTCTTTTGGCACAATCCCTGTCTGTCAAGGTCAAAAAACAATAGAACCTTATAGTGCCAGTCGAGGGCCACTCCGGCGCGTGAGCAAAAAATGGAAGCAGCTGACCTTCACTGTGAACAAGCATAAATTCTTACTTTGCCACATTCTGTGTAAAGCCATCCCTGAGAAGTTGCTTTTTACACTCCATCTTTGTATATTGTCTGCGTGCTAATGAAAAAAGTTTGTTAAAGCGAGGTTATGGTTAAGTTGCGCAACTAAAAACCTATGAAATTCAGTGAAAAAACGTTGTTAAAGGGACGTTATGGTTCCAAGTAAAACCGAAAAAACCCTGAAATTCACCAGTTATGGTAAGCTAAGCAACTATAACTCGCGCCACCACCGTGCACTGCTAAGACTAACACCCAGGACATCAAAGATGACATCACAAATGTCATTGATGACATCACTGATGACATCACATGAGTATTTACTTTTCATGACATTTCTGAACAAGGGATTCTTAATATAATGTTGAGAAAAAAGTGTCAAGGATCATTGCAATAAATATCATAAGCTAATTAGTGCATTAAATAATGCATTGATATAAATAGCATTCTATTATGAGGCTCTATCTAGTATGCTAAGCTACTCATGCAGAAACATAGCATTGTGTGCAGCATACATGATGAAGGTATAATATTCATAATGTTGATTTGTTGAACAATGAAATGATAAATGTTTTCTTATTAGAGTTTTGTGTACTGTGAAATATGTAATAAGTAGCTAATAAAACCCATATATTACATAATTGCATTACTACAGAAAAAACACAAAGAGACAAGAAAGTGAAGTAAGCAAAAAAGCAGAAGTAGTAGCAGAAACAATTCATAACCTAACTGATTATTTTCATGCAAATAAATGATTGCTCTGTTTCAAAGCTGCTATTTACCCTATGTATATGTATCACATGATGTGACTGAACCCTAAGGAAAGTAGTGTGAGTACAATGTATACAAATATGAGCATATACAGGGAAAGTACAGCCATAAAAAAACAACAGAACTATCAGAAAGTGCTGATAAGGCTATTGATTATCTTTATGCACAGAAAGGATTGCTGTCTTTCAAGCTTGTGTCTTCCCCTATGTATATGTTTCATATGATGTGACTGGACTCTAAGGGAATTACTGTAAGAACCTACTTGAAGGATAAGTCTACAAATATAGTATGTTTACAATTTTTAGTTCCTGACTGTTACTGAAGAAAACCATGTGGCCTAGATGTGTCAGTAAAGGAAAAAAGAGGGAGCCAGACATGTGATGTCATCATTGATGTCATCAATGACATTTGTGATGTCATCTTTGATGTCCTGGGTGTTAGTCTTAGCAGTGCACGGTGGTGGCGTGAGTTATGGTTGCTTAGCTTACCATAACTGGCGAATTTCAGGGTTTTTTCGGTTTTACTTGGAACCATAACGTCCTTTTAACAAAGTTTTTTCACTGAATTTCACAGGTTTTTAGTAGCGCAACCTAACCATAACGTCCCTTTAACAACGTTTTTTTTACTGAATATATATATATATATACCCTTTTGCTAATGCAATACGGCCATGGCTGTATACAATTATCACTGCACAACAAAAATTTGGCAATTATCTGCCTGGATAAAAAGGGGGAGTGGTCAGGCGTGCCATATTCGATCATGTGACCTATTAATCCCCCCTACATTCTGGCTGTGGTAATGCAACTCGCTGGGCTACCGTACCTGGAACAAATGGTATGCAATACTCCTGGAACCGTATGCGATCCCCAAACTCTGCCACATTTCCCACTTGATAATTAGGCATTCTAACATGCCTGCTCTCTGTTGTCCTCGATCCCGAACCATGCTGTTTACTATTTTTATTATATTATATATAACCATGTTGCTTATTATTTCAATCACCGGCTGCTGTCCTTCCATCTTGGACTGTACACCCAGATCCTACTGATAATCCTTCGGAACTTGTCGTTCCCATAAGCATATTTGACCTGGAACAGCAATTCCACCCTTAATCACTGTGTGCATGGTGTATCTAGAACATGCCGACATCCTAATGAAACCTGGGACCTTACTTTGCAACTGCCACCACACTTTTTTGAACTGCGCCCACTCTCCCCTACATGCACCATTACAGTAATGTTACCTTTTACATGACCATGCAATGTTCCTTGTACCCATTCTAATACCTACCGGGCAAAGGCCTGCAACCTTGGTACCTGAGCCCAACCCCCCCTTTCTAAGATTTGGCCGATACATGATACAAACCTATCCACCGCTCTGCCAGTCCATTCTCCTGTGACATATCCTACATAATTAACAATCACATTAGTACAATTAGACCCCATGAGAAAACTTTCACCAAACATGGAACTGCTTGCTTGGAAAATCCACCTGCATCTCGCTTGTACTTCTCAATGCCTTTTCTCTTTCGCCTGCCCGAGAGGCAGCCTGAACCCAGGACCTAGAAGTTGGTAGACCCATGCTCTACCAGCTAGGCTATTGGGATCCCCAAAAGTGACTACCCTCACTAACAGGTGCGCCGGGTATTGAAACCGCATCCTGCCCATTACACGCCAGTGTCGGGTAGCACTGTGTTATTTCATAAGTGAAATCAATACACTATCTTGCATGCCCTACTGTTATCCATTAATTGATTTTATGAGGCATGCTTCTGGCATGGAACCTGTGTTGCTCAGGTTTTGGCAGGTTTCTTTGTCTGTCGACAATGTTTAATAAAAGATGTCTTGAATTGTGTACTTTGCAAGCCATCTTTTATAAACATAGAAACATATTACATATGTTTCTATGTTTATAGAAGATGGCTTAAAAATGCACAAACCATAGTAAGGTATGCACACTTGTGTCTGGCCAGTAACATGGCACAACGACCCTGAAAGGTTTGGTAAGCTGTGGTACACTCCCACAATGGCATGCCTTTGGTAAGACTTGACAATGGCACAAGCTACTTGTTAATTGAAATTGTGGTTAAGGGGCAATTTAAGGGTCTGGCCAGGAACGCGCCATAACTACCCTGAAAGCTGTGGGACACTGCAACAAGGTACATGCTGAGGGTGCCTGGTCCCAACACGATATCAAAATAAGCCAAATTTAGGGCACACCCCACTAAGGAATGAGACCAGAAGATGAATCGCCAGTTGAACAAAGTTTATATCATGTAAAATTGTGCAGGCAGTGAACTCTGCTGCCTGGAGAGCGCTCTGCCAACATTACAAGGACATCACATTATAAGGACAAAAGTCGTCATCAATGACATCACATTACAAGTACACAATTCTTCAATACAATTGGGACGAGTTGTCTGTACAGTATGGATATGTAGGCGCTAACCGTGTTGGATTGGTTGTGGCTTGGGTGTCATTCCCATTGCATGTGGGTCAGCTGGGCTCATCTCCATGAGGTGAAGGTCAGACTCACAAGATGCAACAATTCTAACTAATCTTGTCTTAAGGAACAGGAACTGAAGGCATGAGACAAATAACTGTCATAAAAGGCTATCATGTAGAGTTCAGTTTGACAAGTATATGGTTGGTTTACCCTTTCGACCTTAGAGTCCATAAACCCTGGTATGCGGGCACAGGTGCCCACCTTGGGGTGTTTTGATCTGCCTGATGCCTCATGATCTAAATCGACATGTGGTATTTCAGCCAGAGGATACATGGCGCGGGGCAAGCATGGCTGTGTTGGGTGCCTGGCTTGGACATCAATAAGGGGTTAGATGTGTATCTGTATCAAAGGGGTCGAGGGGCAGGAACTCTATAAACTGTGGCGCTGGGCCATAGACAGCTTTGTAGAGACTGATGGGCACTCAGGCCAGGGGTTGCTCCAGTCACACGCTGGGCAATGAGCTCATAGAAAAGGAAAGAATACTGTATCTTTGCAACAAGTCGTGGCTGGGCCTCCATGAGAAATGGGTTTGCGCAAAGCTGGCAGGAGGAGATGGGGGGAGGCGAGGCTGGCTGTGCGCGGCACTGGACAGAGGGAGAGACAGCTTTTTTAGAGATCATTGTCCGGCCTAGTAAAAGGTGGCGTTCAGGGTGGCACAAAATGGAGTCCACGGTCTCATCAAATGGTTCCGTCCATCGCATGCATAGATAGGCGAATCGCGGGTACTTCTCCCACCATTGGTTGAACACAAGATCCATTTCATGTGGGAATGTAGAGGGGGTTCAGAAAAATACCTTTCTTCCCTTACAGTGCCTAGGGTAAGACCGGATGATGGCAGAAGTTCACTGAGAATTGAAATTGCGGTGTATGTAAAATTTGAGGGTCTGGAGTGACAGGCGTGTACATGGTTACCAGGTTTGGGGGGCCACATAGGCCTTCAATGGTACAAGTGACTATGTAGTCCTGGGCCACCAGCAGGTTTTTGGGGGCACTTATTGTGCCTGTACTGATCTCCAAAGGCAACTAAGTGAAATCCTGTAACGACCAAAGGAGACAGAAACTCGATAGGATGATTGACATTGAACTTGAAGATGAATTTAGGGGAGAAGCTCAATGCGTCAATGTGTGCATAAAATCACTTTTCCTTGTGAATTTATAAGTGAGACACATTTATTTATCAGCTCCAACGGTGGTCGCAGAAGGGCCTGAGTCCCCCGGGACAGGTAAGTTTCCCAACAATAAGCGATTTGTGACCACCTTTCGATCGGGGCGGGCAGCACGGACTCCCCACAACCAGCCAATGCTAGGCACATAGGCCCTCTCCCCCAACCAGAAGCAGGCAGCCACAACGGCCCAAAAAATTGTAAACTACTGGTTCAGAGCAGGTCAACTTTGAGTACAGTCTGGGTTTCAGCAATATTTGTTTTGCGAACGACTTGCCGCGGCCCAGCACACCCTACTCTCCTACACCCTGCGGGTTGCAACACAAACCCCTAAAACACTGTTTGGTTAAGTAAGGATTTGGCCACATCCACCAGCAGGGACATGTGTTTGTAAATGCTCGTAGAAGTGAGGGGGTACCCACACAGGCTCTGGGAAAGGAGCACACTCAGCAGTCACGTACCAGAGAAGTGAAAAATGTGCCACCTGCAGGACGGTTGGGCAATTTCTGCTGCCAGTACTGCTCTCCATGGGTCATCTAAGTGAAATCATGTTACGGCCATAAGAGACAGCAGTTCTATAGACTGATTGATATTGAGGTTGATGATGAATTTAGAAGTGAATCGTTATGTGTGAGTAAAACCTCTGGTGCTTGTGAAGGGTTACAAAATGAGTGGTGTAATAATAGAAGGTGGTGAATAGGAAGTGATAGAGAGGTTTAGGAAGAGGAAGAGCACAGGTATGGGGGCATTGGGGGCAGCGGGGAAGCCACCCCCAAAGCATGGCAGACTGTCGGGCGGCCCTAGCAAGTGAGGGTTTTTGACGTTGCGGCTGCGAGCGGTTCAGGAAGGACCAGGCTTGAGCCAAATCCAAGTGACAGGCACTGACTCCCCTCCAGGGCACGTTGGCTAGAGAATCTCTTGTCAGCGGTCCCAGAAATATTTACTGACTGGCAGTACAACCAGAAGCGTATGACCGCTTATACCTCTGGCAGACAGGGAATGACACGGGTCACCCTATGCATATAATTCTTTAGTATGTGGCTGGAACAGTCCCATTTTTATGTTGCTCCAAAATAAAACGGTGATCTTGTTTTCCAAATACTTTACAAAGTTGGCTGTGTTTATTGCATGATGTAACTATGACATACTGTGGACACAAGAGGTGGGCGGCGGCCAATGTGGATCTCCCTGCTAAGAGCTGACCGGCCCCCATAGGGGGCGCTAGAGGGACAGCCTACATGGTGGCTGTCCCCTCTGCCCACCTCCTTCCAGGGCTGGTCACCCTCTACTCTTCCGCCACTGTGGTGCAGAGAAGGTGTCCCCCAGGGCCTGACTTCCAGTGGCAGGCATTTGGGGGACGCTTATGAGGTGGGGGGCTGCTGTGGGTCAGTCTGTTTTCCAGCAGACCCCCGCCTTTTGATCCCCACCCACCCACACCCTATGTTAGGAGCATAGAGTTAATTGATAAGGTAAAAAAGGTAAAGGGGGGTAATTGGCAAGGTACAGTGATGCAACCTAGATTAAGAGGTAGTGCAGTTTGGTGAGGCGTTCGCATCACAAATAGGAGTGCAGTTTTGACAGTGTTGCTAATTCTGTATAAATTGTCATATGTATATTGAATTGTGTTGTGGTATTGTGTTTTTAATTATCTTTTTCTGTCACAGGCAGAGTGTCGGGTGCGGGCCTAGCCAGTGAGGGTTTTTGACGCTGTGGCTTCTGCTGTGAGTGGTTCAGGAATAGCCGGGCTTGAGCCAAATCCAAGCGATGGGCACTGGCTCCCCTGCAGGGCTTATTGGCTACAGCATCTCTTGTCAGAGGTTCCGGAAATGTTTACTGACTGGCAGTACAATCAGACACGTATGCCCACTTATGCTGACCGGAAGTACAACCAGAAGTGTATGTCCGCCTATGCCTCTGGCAGACAGGGAATGACACGGATCACCCTAAACATGTAATTCTTTAGTATGTGACTGGGACCCTCCCATTTTTATGTTGCACCAAAATGAAACTGTGACCTTGTTTTCCAAATACTTTACAATGTTGTCTGTGGTTATAGCATGATGTATGACATACTGTGGCCACAAGAGGTGGGGGCGGACAATGGGGGATCGCCCCGCTAAGAGAGGTGCTGGCGTGCAATTGAAAATTTTCCATTTGTCATCTGTCAGAATAGATGACGCTGGGTCTGGGGGACCGAGAGGTGCTCTGGCAAGATGTGTTTTGCTGGTGTGCCACTCCGCCTTGTTCCGGCTCATCCCTGCATTGACCTCACTGAAGATTCTCAGCCCTCCTTCTACCTATTTCAACATTCAACATGACACGCTCCTTCAGGCAGTTATACTTTGTTCTGGTATGTGGGATAATGTTCAGCAGATGTGTCACTCACACTACATGTTGTCCATGTATGCAAGGTGTATGTATGTCTCACTAATGTGTGCGTACGGTTCGCTAATGTAAGTCTTGGCACGTCTCCACTACGCAGCCCTCATGGGCTAGTTATCGCGAGACAAGACCACCTTTGGAGCCATTGTAAAGACCACTCCTACAAACGTTTTGCAAAGCAGAACAACAGGATGCCTTATCCCACACAGGAGAAAGGTGGGGCATGCTGGATGGGAGATACCGCTAACCAGGAGGGCACAGCCATACTCACACTTCGAAAATTGCAGCAGCAATTGGTAGCCAGAGAGAAAACATGTCATCTTGATAGTCACAGATCCGCTTGTAGATGCACTGGGAATAACAGAAGCTGCACATGTTTAGTCCACTAAACACACACAGTTTGAACTGCAGAGCAGCAGCCTGCAGTACGTACACACACACACAATGCAGGTCCCTTGGCCAAGGCACACACTGTCACTGCTAGAATCGACCAGCACAGGACCCAGTATAGAGGCTTGCTGAATAAAGGATGTGGAGGTCGGAAAGCAACACAGGACCCAGCACAGAGGCTTGATGTATAAATGATGTGGAGGTCGGAGCGCAGCACAGGACCCAGAACAGAGGCTTGCCATCAGGGACTTGGCACGTATAAAGTATCTGGAGGTCGGAGAGCAGCACAAGACCCAACACGGAGGCTTGTCGTATGAATGATGTGGAGGTCGGAGCGCAGCAAAGGACCCAGCACAGAGGTTTGCCATCAGGGACATGGCAGATATAAAGGATGTGGAGGTCGGAAAGCAGCACAGGACCCAGCATAGAGGCTTGCTGTATAAAGGATTTGAAATTCGGAGCACAGCACAGGACCCAGCACAGAGGCTTGCCATCAGCGCCATGGCATGTATAAGGGATGTGGAGGTCGAAGAAGAGCACAGGAGCCAGCACAGAGGGTTGCCATCAGGGACATGGCACATATAAAGGATGTGGAGGTCTGTTACATGCATCTGAGAGAAGGCCAGGTAGGTGATATCCATTCGTTCAAGTACATTGCCAAAATGTCTGTCTGTGTTTTGGAATCATAACTTCACCTACAATGAGCTAGAGGTCATGTGGGGGTGAGGTGAGGCTACATATGCACTTCCCAAAGGAAGTAATAAAACAAAAATGCAAGCTGCGGTGCAAGCCCGGCCTGTCCATTTATTGCCAAAAGGGTCACTGCGACTGGTATATTCATAGCTCTCAACCTTTTGTGTTGCCAGGTTGTGTAAAAAACGGGATTTCATTTTTGGCAGGTGAGAGCCCATTGACGTGAATGGGTGTGCAGAGGCCTTAGCGAGTGAGTCCGCTGATTGCAAAGTGGCAGTGTTAGGCAAGATTGTATGCAGGACCCTTAGGGTGCACTACAACAACCCTGACCTCCTGGTAATAGGAACCCAACCTTTGGTATATGCCTGTATTAGACAGGTTGGTAGCGTGATTGAGCAGAAAAGCTTATCTCAAGAGGGTCGATGTGAGCTGTAGGGGAGTTTTACAGAGATTCACAGTGACAAGTATTCAAATAAACTCTTACACACAAGGTTTCTTGAATAAACAATTATTCATTTATGTATCAGTCAGTCTGAATAAGCCTTCCTCAGGAGGGGCAATATAATAGTAACACACAAATACACTCCATAAATACACACTGTTAATATTTCTAAATCAGCAAACACCCTTTTGGGATGGCACACAGAAGTTTTCTACACCCTCAGGTGACTTTAGTAACTAGGACACTGTAGACATTAATATGTCACTGTCAGCATTTAGAATTGACCTTAAGAGTTTGTCAAAGAGAAAGGTTATTTGGACAAAACAAGAGATCTCACAATTATTCTGAAAGCAGGTAAGTACTTTTGTAACCCCCCCCCCAATGTAAAGTTAGTTAACCCCTTCTTGGAAGGAAGACGAAACACAATGACAGGGGGAAGAAGAGTCATTCAGGGAGACAGGCTAGCCCAAAGTTAATTGGGCAAAAGTCTAGGTAAGCTGAAATACTTCTGAGAGGTAGGTAAAAGTCTTTCACAATGTTTTTAGAGTCTTTGTCGGAAAAGATTAATCAATGTAGGGCCACAAGCTGATTAGGCTTAAGCAACCACAGCAAGTCTCCACTGAGAACAAGTGCAGTTATTCAACAAGAGTAACTGCAGAAGATGACTTCTGTTCCTGGGCAGCTCTGCAGATCCCGTGAGCCTGGGCCTCAATCGTGGGAACAAGAGGGAGGACGTCTCGAGGACTCCTGCACTGCAACGGGGCAGTCACCGACAGCAACCGACAATCTTCAAATAAGCAGCACTTCGGTGTTTCCGCTCCTCGCATCTACCGCAAATAGCGCCGCCGTGATTCTTGGCTGTCGAATTGGACTTTCCTTGCATCTGGGGTCCAGCATCCTGTTGCAGTGGCTCAGGCTTGGTCAGTCCTGCTTCCTCAGAGTCTGGAGGATCTTCCTAGAGCTCTCTAGCCAGCTTCCCATCAGTTGCCCCCACCCTCTGGAATGCGCTCCCTCCGCACCTCAGAGCCATTGAATCCCACACTGCATTCCGCAAAGCCATCAAAACTAACCTCTTTGTTTGAACTCTCAAAACCTACCTGCAACGCACTGTAACCTGTAACTACCCAAATGTTTTCAAGTATTTTTTTCTAGGGCGGCTTCAATGTAACCCTCAAGTAAGCACGCTTAACCACTGTTCCAGCGCCTCGATGTCTGCGGGCTGTTTGTGCGCTTTACAAATTCAAATAAATAAATAAATAAATAAAAGCAACACACACAAACTGGTGTTCCTCTCCCTGTCTTTACGGTTCAAGCAGCAACTCTGTGTAAATTCAACCAGCTCCGAGAGAAAGTCCAGGTGGCTTACTTTGGAGTTAATTGGTCCCACCAACTCAAGGGGAGAAGTTGTCCTTGCAGAGCTTCTCTAGTTGAGGCAAATTCAGAGCTTCAGCACTACAGCAGGACTTCACCGGGCAAACCAACAGTCCAGGAGTTGCAGCAGGCATCTCTTCCAAGTTCTGCTTCGGAATCCTTCGTCCAGTTGTCGACTCTGCCTTCCAAGCCAAAAAGCCTTCCCTTTTATGCAGATTTCTCCCATTCATTCCAACCTAGCTGTCAGTCACCCAGTAGGGTGGCTGTCCTTGCCGGACAGTCAGCCTGCCAATCATTACAGAGTGTATTCCTGTCTCCTAGGAGACTAAGCTTGGGGAGTTTTGGGCACCTCCCTCACTTCCTGCCCCCACCAGACACTCTGTAGCCAGAGACGGGCTTCACTCGTGAGCCCTCCCAAAGACAAAATGAACAAAGGGACCAAACCTGGTTTGGCGCGCAGAGTAAATCTCAAAAGCACCTTTACAACAAGAAATGGTGAAAAAAGAAGACCGGGCCATTGTGACGGATAGCGCACCGATGGGTGCTTTACCAAGGCTGCAATTGCAGCCCACGGTAAAAACACACAATTGTGGTAAAAAGTAAACCACTTGTCATGAACCGCCGATTGTGTCCATTCTGGACATCGTGGTCCCTGACTCGTAGAGGACTGAATTCCGTGATCCTTCCAACATGGCCGTGCAGTGTGGAACGCAGCTTACCAGCCTTTACGCGCTACGTTCAACTTCCTACAAAACAGTCACGCCCACACGGCTTTGCGTGTCTCAACGCTACCGCTGAGCGTACTCAGATGTGTGTTGCCGGAGTTCGCTCTGGGTTTTCTTCCGTGTCTTGTTTCCCAAATCCTTGAATCCTTTTCCCTTTCTAATCCCCCTCCTTGAATTTACCCCACCTTGCCTTTTTCCTGGATCTTCTTCTGTGCTCGGGTCACGGCATTCCGTGTCCCTGTGAAGGGGCCCCTGAGGGACCCTCGAATGTGGAAACAAGGCACAATCACCACACACAAACTGATACGCCAGACACGAGGTTGTATTCCCATAATCTAGGGTTTATTACAAAAACAAATAGTCTCAGTTGGCCAAATGGTCCCACGCCCAGCGACGCTTGTCTAACAGACCTCGGGGGACGCAAGAGAGCGAAAATCGTACATCAGTTACATATATACAAAATGTGCATTTTACAATCAGTAATGGCACATTTGACACATTCAATGCCGCCCCTAATTCATTCCCTTTGAAGTGGAGGCGATGATTGACCATGGTGACAAATATGACATTTTAGATCACCATATTTAGTAACAGTTTTCAATCTCGAATTTACAGACACTATTCTTTATTTGTGAGAACACAGCACTTCTGTTTTCATGGACAAGCTGCGCGTAGGGGGACTGGCACATTCCAGGCCTTACTATCTCCTGGTTTCGATTCACGCTCTAGAGGTCAGCTTGCTCTTCGGGGGCTCACAGCGCTCAGAAGGGGTGGGCATTAAGAAGAGCATAATTCAAACCCTTTAATATTAGTTTCATACGTTGCTATTCTTTTAAGGAGACTCACTGGCATCCGTGTACTGATAAGAATGCCTTGCTCCCCGCTTCCAAGGATATGTGAAGGAGGGAAATGGGCTTTTCTGTCTGGCTCCTCGCGCAATGTTTCAACATGTCTTTAATAACCTTGGACCATTGAAGCGAAATAATATCTACAGCAAAGCAGTTTTACATGAGGCAAAAGTGGCGATGGTAAAGAGAAACATAGAGAAAATAAAAATGGCGATTCTGGTTACCTTAAAATGGCCGCACTCTAGTTAAACTAATAGCTACATAATGAGTAATGAGCATATGTTCTTTATACGTTAAATGACGCGGTTGGTCTTCGGCCAACCAATTATCCTGCATAAGTCTTATGTTGGAGGATTGTCTACTTTTCTAGACTGACACCCAAGTTTGGATACAATTGCTTCCTGGTTCCCGGTCCTGGAAATCTGAACGCTGCTTGGCGTAGGATTGCATCCTCAAGCTGGAATCCGAAGACCTGCACACGGGCCTTTACAAATCCCAGACCATGCGAAAGAATGCATCCAAGAAAGTCGCAAGCAAGGAGAAACAGGTGAGAAGGGGAGAGACTTGTGACACCACTGCCACCAGCCATTAATTTTAGAAAGGGTAACATAAAATGTTACATAAGAAACTAGACACAGGGGATACTAAGGTACCCCTTCAGCACCCTATTTTAAGATAGTGTGTGCTGGGTCTAGAAAGTTACAATTTAAACAGTAAAGTCGATTTCACTTCACTGCTCTGGGAAACAGTAGTTATCCAAGAGAAAGGAATTTAAACCTTTGGGAAATCCAAAAGACTTCCCTGTGCCACTGCACTGAAACCAAAAATAAACACAGAGAACACATAGAATTAAAAGTACAAAGTCCCAAAGTTCAGCAAAAGAGCTGGGGGTCTCTAAGGTGGAGGAATTTAGCACATTTCTGAGAATTTTCCCTAACACTCGCCCCCCCAGACTAAGGGGCAGGAGGATCTAATCTCCACCAGGATGGATCTCCTGTTGCAAGTCGGTTAAATGGCCTGCTGAGCATACCAGCAACATTTTGTAACACTTGCTATGGCACATCTTATCAGTTGTTTTCATTTGTAAGCTATATCAGCTACAAATAGTGTGAGGTACATCTTTCTTATTTAATGTATAGGTGATCTGAGTGAACAGCCCCTCAGAAGTTGTGACAACTTCTGAACCTGTAATATGCTTTTTCAAGGGGTCCCTATAAAGAAATCCCTTAGACCTAGATGGGCCTCCATGGTTCCTCACCACCTCTCTCACAAGAGCAGGTTGGGTCTCAAGTATATTGGTTGGAGGGGTTGTGAGCAAGCAAGGTGCATGCTCCCACTTCTTCTGAGATCTCAGTTTACCTTGTTTAGAGGTTTCCCTCCTAACACTAGGATGTATACTGGAGTCTTCAACAGAAGGTCCAACAGTCTCAAGGTGTTTAGCCTTAGACCTAACTTTCCCGGTTTTCGACCAGCTTGGAGAATTACCAGTTCTCACAGGCCTAGGGATCCAACATGTCTATCCGCCTCTTCCTTAGAAGCAGATTGGGCCAAATACTTTAAAATTGGAGTGGCAATGATGGAGCATGGCTTGGGCTCCCATTTCCCTAATATTCTAGCATTGGAGTTGCCTTGGTTAGAGGTTAACTTACTAACACAAGGACTTACAGTGGGGTTCTCTGAAGAGGGCCCCACAGGCTCAGAGTGGTCTCTTAAGGTTGCCCCTCTATCCAATTTGGTTTGGTTCTGTTTCTTCTTACTGGGAGTACAGAGTGTACTGGACACTACTCATAGAGATTTTAAGTCATTCCCCAACAGGACTCTCCCAGACACCTCTTTCTGAATACTGACAGGAATCCTCACTGTCATTTTGTTACACTGAATGAGAGCTGGTAGCATTGGAACCATTTGGACAGGGCCTCCAGCAAATCTAGTGGGACCTTGGGGTGCCTTAGCAACATTCTCCGGCCTGAAAAAGCTTTCATCCACAACTGTTCTGCTGCCCCCAGTGTCTCTCGTGGCAGGAGTGTCCTGGCCATTTACAAGAACACTGTCCATATAATACACATTGAAGTTATCTGGAATGGATCTATACAAATCCATATTCTGATGTTTACATAGACCCAGGGACTTTAGGGATACCCTGGCCTGAACCCCCAAGGGTTCTTCAGCTAGTAGGTGATAGTGGGCACTAGCCATTTGTACTTCTCCCTCAGAGATGAAGGCTAAGGAGGCAGTGCTGACCCCTGCAGGTTTACCCTGGCATTAAGGATCTCCTTTCACATGGTCAGTTGACCCCACAGGCATAGCATTTACCAAATGCTCTCTGGAATGGGGGTTTCTGCTGACCTCCCTTTGGTTGGGCACCAAAGGGTTCACTAGACCTACCAGGTTTCCCATGCAATCTACCCTTATGTGTTTTGTGGACTTCTTATGGGTGGTTGGAATTAAAACTATCTTTATCCTCATCTTTGTGCTGCTTTCTCTGCTCCTTTTTGTGAGTGGCCCCAGAATCCCTATGAGTGGCCCTATTGGCTAACCATGAGTCAGCTGCTCTTGCTAACTTTTTGGGATCAATCTCTTTTGAGTCAGCCAAGTGCTGCCTCAGCTCAGGAGAGCAGGCATCAAAAATATATTCCAACAAAAATAGATTTATCATTCCTTCAAAGGAGTTCACTCTGTAACCTTTAACCCAACCATCTAGGTTTTTCAAACATTCACACACCCAGGTAGCCCACGGGGTACCATCAGTCTTTTTGAGGGTCCTAAACCTCGTAAGGTACTGGGAAGGAGTTTTCCCAAATATAGCTTCACATTTTCATACTCCAATCTTACAAGTTCCCCCACCTCCATTACAGCATCAGTTGCAACATGGGGGAGCCTAGACAAAAGCCAAGGAGTCAACTGATTCCCTGTGAAACCCCGAATCCCATAGTTAAGGTTTCCCATCCCATAGCACCCAACCAATCCAAAATATCAAGTTTCACATCATACATACTCACAGCTTCTTTGAGCATGCAAGGCCTCTTGGGACTGGAAGACCTAGAGGACTCTGGAATAGAACCATTTTCAAGAGACAATTTCTTAATTTCAAGAGCATGTTGCGTTTCTAATTCCCTGAGTTTGATGTCCTGATGTTTGGTTTCAGCTTGGACTTGTAACTTTTTGAATTCCAACTCAAGTCTCATTTACTCAAGAGACATAAATTCTGGACTCATTAATGGACCTTGTGGGGACCCAGTGGCTAAATGTTGAGGTGGAAGGGCCTGTTGAGGCCTAGAGAGGTTTCCTTCCTAAAACTCCTCTTCCCCTTCTGACTCTTCTAAGACATTAGAGTTAGACTACAAATTATCATCCTCATTAACATTTCCCACATTTTCGGGGGTTAGCAGGTGTGACAGGCCTACTACCCAAATTTTGATGATTCAACAATCTTGCAATTAGTTCATTTTTCTTTCCTTTAACAGGGAGATTCCTGACTTTATACATTTCTTTCAGTTCATCTACTGTTAAAATGATCAGGGCTTCCTGACTGAAGTGATCCATGTTTGGCATGTTACAATTGCTGTTCTAGTGGAGCTTAGCCTTGTGAACGTTTTTAGTTGAACAAAAGCAAAGCAAATTCCTAGTGTAACAACTCTAGAATAGATCCCACTTCTGCCACCAGTGTTAGACAAGATTGTATGGAGTACCATTTGGGTGCACTACAACAACCCTGACCTCCTGGCAATAGGAACCCAACCTTTGGTATAAATCTGTACTACACTGGTTGGTAGCATGATTGAGAAGCCAGGCGTATCTCAAGACGGGTCAATGTGAGCTGTAGGGGAGTTACACAGAGATTCACAGTGACAAGTATTCAAATAAACTCTCACACACAAGGTTTCTTGAATAAACAATTATTCATTTATGTATCAGTCAGTTTGAATAAGCCTTCATCAGAAGGGGCAATATAATAGTAACACACAAATAAACTCCAAAAATACACACTGTTAATATTTCTAAATCAGCAAATACCCTTTTGGGATGCCACATAGAGGTTTCCTACACCCTCATGTGACTTTAGTAACTAGGACACTGTGGACATTAATATATCACTGTTAGCATTTAGAATTGACCTTAAGAGTTTGTCAAAGAGAAAGGAAATTATGATAAAACAAAATATCTCACAATTATTCTGAAAGCAGGTAAGTACTTTTGTAACCCGCCCCAATGCAAAGTTAGTTAACCCCTTCCTAGAAGGAAGACCAAACACAATGACAGAGGGAAGAAGAGTCATTCAGGGAGCCAGGCTATGCCAAAGTCAATTGGGCAAAAGTCTAGGTGAGCTGAAATACTTTTGAGAGGTAGGTAAAAGTCTTTCACAATGTTTTTAGAGTCTTTGTAGAAAAAGAAGAATCAATGTATGGCCACAAGCTGATTAGGTTTGTGAAGTAAAGAAGCTGGCAGCAACTCTACAAAAGCAACCACAGCATGTCTCTGCAAATAGCACCACCGCGGTTCTTGGCTGTCGAGTTGGACTTTCCTTGCATCTGGGGTCCAGCACACTGTTGAGGTGGCTCAGGCTCGGTCAGTCCTGCTTCCTGGGAGTCTGGAGGATCTTCCTGGATCTCTCTAGCCAACTTAAAAGCAACACACACAAACTGGTCTTCCTGTCCCTGGCTTTAAGGTTCCAGCAGCAACTCTGTGGAAATTCAACCAGCTCCGAGAGAATGTCCAGGTAGCTTACGTTGGAGTTGATTGGTCCCACCAACTCAAGGGGAGAAGTCATTCTTGCAGGGCTTCTCTAGTCGAGGCGAATTCAGAGCTTCAGCACTGCAGCCGGGCTTCACCAGGCAAACCAACGGTCCAGGAGTTGCAGCAAGCGTCTCTTCCAAGTTCTTCTTCAGATGCCTTTGTCCAGCGGTCAACTCTGCCTGCCAAACCAAAAAGCCTCGCATTTTATGCAGATTTCTCCCATTCATTCCAGCCTAGCTGTCAGTCACCCAGCAGGGTGGCTGTCCTTGTCGGACAGTCAGCCTGCCAATCTTTACAGAGTGCATTCCTGCCTCCTAAGAGACTAAGCACAGAGTATTTCGGCCACCTCCCTCACTTCCTGCCCCCACCAGACACTCTGGAGCCAGAGGTGGGCTTCACTCGTGAGCCCTGCCAAAGACAAAATGAACAAAGGGATCAAACCTGGGTTGGCGCGCAGAGTAAATCTCAAAAGGACCTTAACAACAAGAAATGGTGAAAAAAGGAGACCGGGCCATTTTGACGAAATGGGCTTCGATGGGTGCTTTACCAAGGCTGCAATTGCAGCCCACAGTAAAAACACACAATTGTAGTAAAAAGTAAACCACTGCCACCAGCCATTAATTGTAGAAAGGGTAACATAAAATGTTACATGAGAAACTAGACACAGGGGATACTAAGTAACCCCTTCAGCACTGTATTATAAGATATTGTGTGCTGCGTCTAGAAAGTAACAAATTAAACAGTAAACTCAATTTCACTTCACTGCTCTTGGAAACAGTAGTTATCCAAGAGAAAGGTATTTAAACCTTTGGGAAATCCAAAAGACATCCCTGTGCCACTGCACTGAAGGTGCTCTGTGACACAAAGTAAAGATGATGCCTATGGAGCCTGTCAGACTTCATAAAACCAATAACGAACACAGATAACCCATATAATTAAAATTACAAAGTCTCAAAGTTTAGCAAAAGAGCTGGGGGTCTCTAAGGTGGGAGGAATTTAGCACATTTCTGAGAATTCTCCCTAAAAGGCGGACATCCACCAAAAGCATGTGAGTTGAGTGCTAAGTACATTTCTAAGTGACCAAACGTAACGCACTGCAGTTAAATGAAGGACAATCTCTGCCACTACGCCCAGAGGAAGTCAAGACACATCATCAACAATAGGAATGAAGTCCTGATGCATTTACGAGGCAGGATACAAAGGTCAAATGTTGCGCTTGAGGGACTGCACAAGTTTCAGATACACTACAGGATGCACCACCTTGAGAGCCTTCAATATGTGTCTGGTAAGTATATCACACATGCACATATTCGTCCGACGTGTCCTTATTGCACGTGTGGCCTGGACAACATTGCCTTAGGCTCCAGTCATTGCTTGTTTGTGTGGCCCAGAGCATCATTATTCCTACATCCTGTATTGTTGAGCTTGAATGGAGAACTCTCAAAGGGATTTCTCTATTGTAGATATCCTTTAGAGGCCTCTCAGTGATGTGAGGTTGCGTACAGATCAATGTTTTTAGATAATTAGAGTCATCTTTATATATGAAGCTGAATGTGTGTTTGTGTGTATGTTGGTCCTGCTATACAAATCCACACAGTTGAACCCACCTCTACCACATTTTGCATGGATTCCTCTTTTGTCTAGGGCAAGATCGTAGTCTATGTTTGGATGCAAAAATCGTATATGCAAAAAAATGTTTGGAGGTGCGTATATGTTTGTCCAGCTGTGCAAATCTGCACTGTTGAACCCACTGCTACAAACTTTTGCATGGATTGCTCATTTGTCTGGGGCAAGATAGTAGTCTATGATTGAATGCAAAACAATCACTCCGCAGACACCCTCATTTACTGATGCTCACCCCGATTCACTACAGTAGGTACTAGAAGGAGGCAACATTTGGAAAAGTGTCTGAAGCAAAATGTTCAATGTGTTGGTTATTCCTTTGAAATGTATTACTACTGTATACAGTTCGAAAGTGTTTATTAAAGCATTTTTAAAGGGAATTAGAAATGACAAGGTTACAGTTTACTTAAGTTCATTCACAAGAGGAGAGCTTAATAAATCAATCTTTCTTGGGCATTTTATAAAATGTGCTGAAGCTATTGAGTGACTGAAACATGCCGCAGAAAAAATGAACATCACTTGTAAAAGCTCAATCTGATGCAAACCGAAAATCAATATTTAGAGCTTCTGAAACATAACAACAAATAGCAGCACTGCTTGCCAACCAGAGGACAAGAGCAACTTTCTCCAAGGCGAATGAGATGCCAGAGCAAACTGAAGCAAGACTTACCAAGAAGAAGACAAGAGCAACATCCTCCTGGCACATGAGACACCACTCGATCAGGACACGGGCAACGCCGGGTAACGCAGCTAGTTCTTAATACAGTGCACAGCCCAGGCTGTGGACCTTACCCTTGCTTTCCCATTGCTCGTGAGTCAGGGTTCTTTCCTATCAGAGAGGTTAATCCACGTATGTAGCATGACAGTTGATGGCCAACATGACTTGCTTGATCCATGTCAGCTGACTGTGTAAGGAGTCCACTAGATATTGTGTGAGTGGCTTAGCATGGGCCCACTAGATTTGGCCTTGGGGATGGTTGCCTAGATTTGATGCTTACCATCTGACAAATGTTTTTCTTCCCTCTCGCACAACATCTAAAACAGGTGAAGATGACTCCTGCTCCCACATGTGCCTGTTTGGGGACTACGGAAATCTTGGATTAAGACTCCAAGGATCTCTTTTATCAACTCCCCACTCCCTAGACAAGAGGACATGAGAGAACTCTAGGTTACTGATTTCGGCAGCCTTAGAAAGCAGGAATCCTGCATTGCAGTCTCTTCTAAGCTATGCACTTTTGACATATAGCTTGCACACAGATTACTGCCGGAGGTGCATTAAGCTACTAAGGCATCTAAAAAAATATAGGCCTTGGTTCTCTTCGATGTGTTGTGGAAATCATAATAGTTGATATATGAGAATTGCCGCTCTGGATGTGAAAGCAGAATGTTTTTGAAAGGACGCGCGGCATATAACCCGGTGACCCTATCATCTATCTATTTTCTTTAAATTGACCCCTATCGGCCAGCTTTGCAGACGTTAATTTTCGTCCTGCCTATATGGTTACAGAAGGGTAGGTCGGGTTGACTAGATGTCCTGCTGGCACTGTTCTGGTATTTTTGCCTTGGTCATGGTGTCCCGAGAGTTTACTTTTTTTGTTTTAAAACCCCATCGCGAGATTTGATGGACGGGTAGCGAACGTTATGGTTTTTCCCAGGAACCCATATGCAAATCCTGAAATGGGGCCCGCCGCCACTCTTTCAGCTTACTTTTTATGGCCCATTTCCACCCTGGCCTCTCTCCTCCAATGATAGTGCTGTGCCTGCAACACATCTCGTTACTTTGCGTCAGAACAGGTGACCGACATAGAAGTGGGCCTACAGTTTTAGTGGAGTCCTATTTATGTTTTAGTCCATCTTTTGTGTTTATGTCCACTAAAATGGTAGTTCTACTTCTATGACTATCGCCTGTTCAATTTTTTATTTTGGAAGTATGGTCACCCTATAGTATGGGCCTCCATGGTGAAATGTTCCTATAGCATCCTTGGAAATGGAGATTTCCTTTATAAACTGCTAGAACATGCTGGTTTTACACAGTGAGACTAGCAACCTCAACCTTGTTTTTGCTTCAATGGCTAGAGATACAAAGCGTTGGAAAGATGTCTAGAGCTATGTCAGTAGTTATGAATAATAGTATTGCTTCCATCCATCACTTTCACATTATTTGGGAAAGTGAAGCATCATTAGAAACATGAGGCCTAGCCAGTCTGTCGTCTTCAGTTTGCCTATGTTGGCAATTCCTCCAGTGTCACTGCTGGTGATGTCAATTCCTTTGACATCACCTGGGTCAAAGTTGTGCCAGTGGCCTCCACCCGCCATTGTGATTGTAACACTTTGCACCCCTGGCTTAATGCTTGCATTGTTTACACTGTGGATGTTTTAAATACGCCATTCACAACCAGAGCAGTGTGTACACGACCATCTGTACGCATGTGTTGCAGACGACCCTACGATCATCATAGTGATGTGCTCTTATCACCATCAGGTTTGTATCTGTAGTGCAACCTCACAAAATAGCATGGCTCCTCCTCCAACCTTGTGCTAATGACTCCTAGATTAAAAAACAAGCAAACTGGCGGCTCCAGTTTCTGCATAACCCCACCTCTACTCTGGAACTCCTTCTCTCCCAACATCAAAAATGAACCCGCCTACCAAGGCTTCAGGAAACTAGTGAAAACCTGGTTGTTTGACAAATATTAATAATATTTGCATCAGCACCCACTGTTACAATGTCATGCTTATTGCCTGCTTCTGTACAAGAGCCATGTTACCTCCGGGTTGGGGCGCTACATAAATGTAGGGGCAAAGTGGTGTGGAAGTGGTCCTTTGTGGTCTTTCTCTGACTATTGTGAGTCTTTTTACCATTTCCATCTACAAGGAGGAGCTGCAGCTACCGAGCCGGCAACAAACAGCATTTAACCCCCATTCAGGCACGGAGCACTCGTGGGGTGAAGTGGTGTGGAAGTGGTCCTTAGTGGTCTTTCTCTGACTATTGTGAATCTTTTTATCATTTCCATCTACAAGGAGGAGCTGCATCTACCGAGCCGGCAACAAACAGCATTTAACCCCCATTCAGGCGCGGAGCGGGCGCGGGGCAAAGTGGTGTGGAAGTGGTCCTTCGTGGTCTTACTCTGACTATTGTGTGACTTTTTACAATTTTCATCTACAAGGAGAAGATGCAGCTACCGAGCCAGCAACAAACAGCATTTAACCCCCATTCAGGCGTGGAGCGCACGAGGGGTGAAGTAGCGTGGAAGTGGTCCTTTGTGGTCTTACTCTGACTATTGTGAGCCTTTTTACCATTTCCATCTACAAGGAGGAGCTGCAGCTACCGAGCCAGCAACAAACAGCATTTAACCCCCATTCAGCCACCGAGCGGGCGCGGGGCGAAGTGGTGTGGACGTGGTTCTTCGTGGTCACTCACGGGCAGGCAAGGGCAGGACTGTACCCCTTGTATCCACTCACCACAGGACTTAATCTACTGGAAATATAACAACGCATCACCCACACGGTAAGCAGCGTGATTAAAATCCTGTGAAGTACTAGGGAGACTGCGGGAGATTATTCTCTTTTGATCCCTCATACTAATCTACTATAGTGTGTTCTGCGTAATTGTTTGCACCCGATATGCCCCCCAAAGCAAGGACTGCCAAAATCAACTGTAACTTGAGAAAGAATAAGGGTAAGGCAAAAGAGGATTCTGCAGCCCCTGGCATGGATAGTGCAACCAATATGTCCACAGCGTTGCCTTGCGAACGAGGAACAATACCGGCGCTTTTCCAACGTACTTTGTCTATTGCTAAAGAAACAATGCCTGAGGAGCCTACTGCCTCGAAACATAACGGCACTGACCTGGTGGACATGACAAATTTCGAGGACATAGACAATAATTCCTTATTAGACCTCTGCCTCTCAATCCAACGTTCTATGGCGCCCCCGCCCACTAAAGGAGTAACTCAGAATGAGATCCAAGCGATTACTCCTAAAAAATCAGTAATTACAGTGGAGGCACAGGTCTTATACCCGGCAACCTGCCCGACACCAGAGTGGCTACAGGGCGGCTATCTGAATCACCGGATCTTCAAATACATATTGAAGACTCGACTACTCATAACGAAAGCCGTCAAACTGAAGCCTCTTTATCTAATACAGCTGAAATAGTGTACCTTCAAGCATTAATGTCCTCAATGCAATTCGCCCTTAAAATTCTTCTAAAACTATGCGGAAGAATTCCTATGAACACGGTACTCCAATTGAAGGTCCCTGAGCCCGAATCCTCAACTGACAATGTTATGCCAGGAGATAAATCTACGGAGGTTGCATTGATAAATGCAGAGAATATCTTAACTGAAGAGAGGCCGGCGGCACCTAACGAAAACTCTGTAGCTTTCTTTTCTCAGAAGCAGAAGAGAAAGGCAAAACAGGTTGCTGCCAAAAAAAAACAGGCCTCAGTACCACCGCCGCTTTTGGGATCTGCTAACCCTTTAACTAAAAAAGCCCAGAAAAGAGCCCTCAGGACAAAAAGCGTTGGGCGAAAGGACCAGGAACACACACAAGTTGGGTACTGACTGAAAAGACCAATGAAATATCAGAGGTTAACAGCAGTAATCAGGACTCGGACCTCTCCGTTAGTACTGAAGACAGTGTAAACACATTTTCCACCCCTTGCAGGAACCCCAAGACAAGGAAGCAGGAGTATTCCGTATTGGAGGTGGAATCTCTGGGCACACCCAGGGCACCTTTGCAAGATGGCAATAAAATCTGCATAATAAAACATTTGAATCAGAAAACTAGAGGCAAATGGTTGCCCAGGAATGCAGTGCTTTCATGCTTACACAAAATACCCCAACTCAGAGTGGTTCTTTCCAAAGACGTTTCATTTGTGGAACCTTTAAAAGGGAACAAACCCAATGTAACGGCGTTACATTGTAAGGTTTTAGCCTCAGCACAACTCATCCGCACGCAAAGGACTAGTCTTGCGCAAATCGGCATGGGTGTAGATGTCGATCCGGAGGCGGAAGACCCTATGTTCTCTGTGAAAGTCAATACTTTCAAAAATAATGAAAACAATAAACCCACTTTGACTGAAGGCAAACAAGTGTAAATGAGTGACATACAAAACACCCTTAAATGGCTAGCTAACGCTTTACCGAAAGTGATGCATAAACCCTGAGATAGCTCATTACTGGTGTGGAACACACGTGGATTTAAACATCACCTTACACAGTCTGGTTCTTTATCTCTTATTACCAACCATTCATTTTACATGCTTCAGGAAACATGGTTACTTTCTCCTATTATTATAGATGGATATATGTTATATCACACGTTGGCCTCAAAGGGTAAGTTTGGAAGACCCTTTGGGGGTCTTTTAATTCGGATTGAGAAATCAATAACTTCTAGACAAATTGGTACATTCTATGAAGAATATGTTATGGCCGTTGAAGTCACGCTATTGGTGCAGGGGATATGGGAAAAAATTCTGTTGGTCAATGTCTATAACCCCCCCCCCTGACCCTCCGGTGCCTGCCATAGAGAACATGTCCAGGAACTGTTGCATGATTTAATTGCTTGCTGGAAGAGAGAGTCTGAGGGCAACTTTATAATAATAGGAGGTGACCTGAATTGCCATATTAAAGGGGGTGGTGGAACTATCTCAAAGTAGATTTTACAACTGATTTTAGTCGCATGGTACATAATGTTACCGACCCCGAGGGAAACTGTTGGGCAAGTTTCTTTGGTGGTTGGAATCTTGAAATAATCAATGGACGTACAGGCCATGACTGCCCGGGTAACTATACCTGGAGGGCAGAAAGAGCGCAGATTACCCTTGATTATACACTTACCAGCAGAGAGATGGCAAAGATTGTAAACAATATGAATGTCCTGGCGAATGACTGGAGTGACTATGAGGCGTTAATTCTGAAGATTGGATGTATTGATCATGGCCCGACCATGGGCAATATAGGCAATCTTCTGACAAATCATTCCTCTACCCGATTAATATGGTCTGAAAAGAACATGTTAAGAGCAGGCCAAGTAATTAAAGTCTGGGACATGAAATACTCAAGTCTGTTTAATGTTATGCCATTAGATGACATAGAAAAATGGATTTCTACCTTTTCTGGTAAACACGCCACTTCTAGGTCACTTCTTACAATTAGCAACACGCGTACTGCTCTAGTATTTGACAAAGGTATTCAAGACTCCAAACGTAAGCTGAGAAGAGATATTTGTAAAATCCGAGCAAGTGGCAGTTCAATAATGGACATACACACAGAAATCAGGAAATTAAAAAATAAATATCGGCACTGGTTGAAACTACAGAGGAGAGCAGAAAAACTTGAAAGTTGGCAACACACCGTTAAGGTATTATGCTCAAGGAATTCACGAAATATATGGTCTCTCCTGGTGTCAGCACGGGGGAGTAAGATAATTCCACAGATAATTCCTATAAGTGCGCAAGAATGGGTAAAATTCAATGAGAACCGTAGTGGTAAAATGAAACAGACCCTTTCTCTTCCGCGTAGGAATACTCAAGTCTTTCCTCCTTTCACGGTCCCTGTGGATGATCTAACACTTAAGATCGGTACACTTAAATCCTCCAGAGCTGCAGGACCTAATGGTCTATTTATATATTTATGAAAAAGAATCCCCAATTCTGGGCCAGTCTATTAAAAATTTTGTCTGATAAAATATTTAGGGAGGGCAGAATTCCAGCTACTTGGTAGACGGCGATATTGATCCCGGTGTTCAAAAAAGGGAACGTAACTGAACCTGGAAATTATCGACTTCTGTCAATGCTTGATTGTTCAGGTAAAATGTTTGCCTCTCTACTATTACAGAACTTACAATCTTGGGTAGATAAGAACGGGATCCTTGATCGTTTTCATAGTGGTTTTAAAGCAGGATACTCGACTTCTCATAACCGATTCATAATGAATATCTTTAGAGAAAAGGCATTGCTTCCTAACAATCCACCTCGATAGGCCTTCTATATAGATTTCAAGGCAGCGTTTGATGTAGTGAATCGTAAAATGTTGTGGCAAAAGTTGGAAATTATGTCTTGCCCCGATGACCTGTTGTATTATTTGAATTTTTTACACAGTAACACCTCAGTACAACTCAGATTAGACACAGGAGGCTCTATGACCAGACCGATTAGGCAAAACAGAGGTGTAAAGCAGGGTTGTGTCACTGCGCCCTTGCTTTATAACCTGTTTGTCTCTGACATTCCCAAATGTATTCCGGAAGTTCACAACGGCCTCCCTAAAATGGGATCAAGTCATTGTGTAATCATTTTTGACCACACATTTAGTGGATTACTCCGATGGGCAGAACGGCTATGGGAGTATGCCAAATTAATGAATTAATCATGAATCACAATAAGACCAAAATATTATTGTATTCACACGGAAAGATTTTGTTCTCCCTTGTTCCCCTCCGTTGCCTCGTAGCGCTCTGAAACACTTGTGTACATGCGCAAACAAATAAAATATCAATATCAATGCCCTGTGGACTGGTTCAGGGAGACAGACAGACAGACCATGAAGGTCATAAGGTACATAGGACAAAAGACTCTTGGCGCCATTAGAGGGAAAGTGAAGATCAGTAGAGAATGGCTGCGACATAAGGACAGGAGATAGTATGGATGCGTGGTGACTTAGAATAAGTGAGGGGGGGCGTGGGTACATTGAGTAGCAGGCAGTACAAATTGCATGGGCAGCCTCTGTCTATCAGCCAACTTACGCTGTGTCAATGTCTGTGACAGATGTGTGTTTGAGTCCAGAACAGCCTGGTTAAGGCCACGTGGCTGCACAGCAGTCTCCTCTCTATCTTGCTCCTCTTCATGCAACATGTATGAGTGCACTGAGATGAAGGAAGTAGTATTAGTGTTGATTGCCAGCACATCAAAGGTCTCAGTGAAAGGACAACACACACTCATGGTTCATCCAGCCCAGGGTGACACCAAGGGCTAATAGTGGAGTAATTTCCATATCTAGCACATGAGAGCTGACCTCACCTAAGTATGCTGCATTCGACCAATGGCATCTGTCCATACCACGTCCAATCATACACGTTAATGTTGAATGACATTGTATGTTGCATCATGTTGTGTCCCTTCTTCTTTTATTATAAATCCTTTCTCTGTTCCTGTGTTCTGCTTTTCCTTCCCTTCTTTTTCATCAATAAATATATCTTACCTTCATATATTTGTGTGTGTGTGTAATAACGTTTCGGGTGAGGGGGTGTGGAACAGTGTGGCTAAGAAATGTGCTATTGTTCGTTACTAAATCACAGGTATAGGGGGCATGACGTAGAAGATGTGATCGAACAGGGTATCGTTGTGGTGTTGTGACCCTCCCACGTGTGTTTCCCTTTTAATGTCAAGTGTTCCTCCCATGTGTATTGCCCTTTTAACATGGGCCATGACTGTGTCATGGCCCCAGCTAATAAAAGGAGCCCCTGCAGGCACGTGCACCAGGATGGTTGCAGACTCCCAAAGAGGAACGACTGAGTTCATCTTTCATTTAGGCCTGCAGGCCCACACCTTCTGAGCACGCACCTGCAAGCCATGTTGCCATGGGGCCCTCTCGCCAGCAAGGTGGCAAGGGTCTGCATGTGCTGTGTGGGCTTCGCCCTTCCCCCCAACTAAGACCGGTTGTTCCCCGGCAACCCCCCTAAGGCACTGGATCTCTGTGGTGCTGGTGTCCCATAGCACCCAGAGGGGCCGGCTTGATGCCAATGGCTGGCCCCCACAACAATGGCGATGAAGAATGTGAGCCCTGCAATGTTGTTTGCCTGCCCGATTGCCTGCTGTGCCCTGTTTTAGAAGAAACATAAATGAAGGCAGGCAGGAGCGGTGCTGCCGACGCCCCTACCCCGAGAAAAAGAAATGGAAATCAACTCCTATATGGGGGATATGGGAGCCCCTATGGGGGTTTTTGCTGACAAATCATTTCTTTGCTCCAGCATGCTGTAAGTGACTGCCTGCAGGAGCTCTTATGAAGATCCCGGGCCAGGCAAGGCCGCAGAGATGGAAGGCGCTCCACATCAGAGCTCTGCCGCAATAAAACAGAGTTCTCCAACCCGGGCGAGGGAAGGTGCAGCGCGCGCTTGTGCCCGGTCTACTCCGCAGGCTTAGCCTCCACATGACCGCCGATCCAGGCCTGTGCATGACTATGGGCCAGAAGGGCGGAATAGATGGTGCCCCACATGGAACGATGATGAGCTCTGGTGTCGGCACCAGGCCCGGCTCCAGCAGAGGGGCCAGGGGGGCCAGGCCCCCCCAAGGCTAACCCCTGGCCCCCCCTAGAAATCAGGGCCGGACTGGGAACCAAAAGAGGCCCTGGAAAATGTGATCAAAGTGGCTCCATATTTTGACGCACAGGAAAATATTTCTGCACCAGGGGGCCCATCATATTGAAAACAAGCATTGGTAATGCCAACAGTTTGTGTAGGTATGGCAAGAGCACTTTCCAAGCACCGCCGTATTGGTATTAACTGGCCATTAATGGCAGCAGGTGCAAAACGGTGTGAGTACCTGAGCACCTATTAGCAGTGCCTGGCAAATGCCTAATACTTATATACAAGCCAAAACTGTTGGATTTACCAATGTTTATTTTTAACAGGATTTAAGTGAAGGGCATGCATAGTGCTTATAAATGGAGTGGCTAAAAGAAGACCTGGTGAAGACACTTTTATTACACCAGTAGAGGGTTTACAACTCCAATTAAGTCATTAACTCTCAAAAGGCTGCTTGACAAAACACTGGCAGGCACTTTGAGTGTGAAGTTTGATGGTAAGGCTTGATTAAAGCAAAGTCAAAGAGTTCTCTGGAGGAGGTGTTTTTGGCAGGGAGGGACACGGACCGGGTGGGAATAGCCATAGGGATTATCATGGGCAGTCAATGGGTGGGCAAACAACCAAACACCTACACGCTGGGTGTCCCTCCTCATAGCCGATTTCTCCCCTATACTTTAATGCAAACCTTTTTTGTTTATAGCTGGTGCAGGTGCCATCTATAAACCCAAACAAATAAAAAAACAGCACAGAGATGAGGATAAGAGCGCGTGTAGTGAATATTACAGCAGAGGAATCCCACGGCATGGGGGTGTGATAGCAAATGTGATTTTTAAAGCAGAGGGTGAAATAGTACAGCACAGGGCTGGACGATTTTGCCCCAAATACATATTATGTCATGGGTAGGTCATGCTACAGCACAGCGCTGGCTTTATGCAGGGCTAAGGGATTACATAATATGGAAGGGGATTTTTCTTATGTGGCAGAAATATTACAGCATGGGGTTAGGGGTTTTACACACCAGGAGAACCATCAAGCAGTGGTGGGCTGATGGATTACATAGCATGCACAAGCTGTGGGGTGGGGTGGGGTGCTCAGCGCAGCGTGAAAACAACTGCATAGGCAGGCAGGCACCCATGAATCAGCCGGGAAGATATGAAATTACCATCAGAGTCCTGAGGATTGGGGAGGTGGAGGGGAGGACAGAGAGTGTGTGGAGCAAGGGGGTGGGCAGGGCATAATGTACTAGCCGACGATTGCTGAGCAAGGAGAGATTTAGTGCAGGTGTTTTGGGGAAATCACACCACACTGATATATTACAGCACACCGGCTAGAGCGGTAAAGTGCAGGAAGAGAGGTGCACACCACAGGCAGCTAATGTACCAGCAGAACAGGCCATTGTTACAGCAGGAAGTGGATGGTGAAGCAGGCAGTGAGATTATAACAGCACATGGCTATAAGAGTACAGTGCTGGGAGAGCACACTACCGCCACTGAGAATGTTACAGCACAAGGGGGTACGCACCTTGCTAAGTTCCACCTGCGGGCCTAACATGTCATCTGCACACCCTGCAGCCCCCCTCCATAGCCAAATAAAGTCTGGAATCGCTGGAATGTGTTATTGTTCTCGCAGAGACAGAGGGGCCCAGAAGCATAGGTGCCATGCTAAGGCATCCAAAATACAACCGGATAAGATAAGGGGTTATCGGAGGGGGGTGCTGGAACACCCCCCCCCCCCACACACACATCTCCTCCCTGTCCAGAAACAACATGACCTTAGATCTGGTTATCAGGACAACTCCGGGGGCATGCCGACCTCACCACCTACCACAAGCATGAAAGATCAGACAGCGGCTGGCCAGGATTGAGGTCCATTGGCAGAGCTTCGTGGGAGTGAGTGTGATGGAAGAATGGGGGTTGCTTCTAGACAGGGTTGAGTAACACTGGTAGAGCTGCGTGCGAAGGAGACACTGACTGTAATGGAATAACGGAAGGTGTTGCAAGACAGGATGGAGGGTCCATTGGCAGATCTGAGTGTGAGCCACTGTAATGGAACAACAGGGGTTGCTGCTGGCTAGGATTGAGGTCCATTAGCACAGTTTTTTGAATGGCTGTAATAGAAGCACAGGGGTTACTGCTGGTAAGGGTGGACTAGTAGTGAAGGTCAGATGAGTGTGAGTTGCTGTAATGGAACAGCAGGCGTCAATGTGGGAGGTCAGGATTGGGAAGAGGTTCATTACCAGAGCGGTGTGTCCGCCTCTATAATGACATAGGTAGGGACTTCTTTAGTTCATGGTAAGGTACATTTGTAGAGGTGGGTGTGAGTGGAAATACTGGATTAGCAGTTTAGTTTGGTCTTGTATAGCAGAGCAGAAGTGTATTTTAATAGGTCTACGGGTTGCCAGTATTCCCACTACACCCCGATAACCATCCCCATTCAGTTCAGGGCCAGGGGATCACCTCACAAGGAGCGGCTATTAGGTAAACGGGGTGCTGTTTTAGAGTATAGCTCAGGCAGGGATCATTAAAGCACAGGAAGGGGAATGTTAGAGCTCATGGATAACATATTACACGACCCCGGCCGGTAAATGATTACAGCATAGGGGGAACAAATTGCAGCAGAGGTGGAGAATGTTACAGTCCATGGCATCACAGTAAGAAAAAAGTTCAGCACTTGCATGCGCAGGATAACAACACATGGAAAACATCATAGCATGATGGCTAGAAAATATTACAGCACATTGTAAAAGGTTTACCGCATAGGGTGAGAGTGAGGGTCAGAAGCACTCGGCAGAATGGGAGAGGGGCACGCATATACAAATAATCCCTTACCTTTCAGGTCTGGCTACTGCCCTCAGCTGCTCTCAGCCCCAGCCACAGCCTCATTTGGATCACCTGCTGCTGTCTACTGATGGAGGCAGTGCGGCCCGCCTCACCTGGTTGGTTGGCTGTCTTTCTTGAATCTGTCAGAGCACACCATGAAAACGGGCACAACACACGGCATGGGCCTGGTACCAGGACAGCACTCGGACTGTCTGTCGGCAGTGTCTCTCAGGTGGGGAGTGGCACATTCAATCACGGGCCCAGCCACACCTGCACATGTGACTCAACAGCACAGAGCATACTAGGGCACTTGCGGTTTCAATGCACACACACCCTAGTGCGACAAGAGTGAAAGTCCCAAAATCCATGGGCAGGGGCGGGCCTGGCAGGCCATCAAATCATACTGCGAATGGCCACACCCAGGCTGGCCTGTATGGATGCATATCCCCGAATGGCGAGTGATAGTTTAATTTTGAGTACCCATGCATTATTCCCCCAAGAAAAGAGGCCCTATAGCCCGAGGCCTACCGGGGAAACTCCCGGTCTCCCGGTGGGTCAGCCCAGCCCTGCTAGAAAGGAGACCTTGTCAGTGCTGTGAGGTTTTCTTCCTATTTTTCTTTTTTTCATCAAAAGGCTGAATGTATTTTAACTATACGCAATAAAAAAAAACGAAACATAAACTTTAAAATGCCACTGGGAACCAGGGGATGGAGGGGGAGACTAAGAGGGTAAAAACAGGCTGGGGGGATTTTGCAATTAGCATTCTGAGGAGCTGCACTGAAGGCGGCTCAGTCAGGATTTGTTTGCTTACCTTGGACAATGATTTATGCCCCACAGCCATGAAAGCAGAAATGACCAGGGATGTGGATGGCCATTAACACCTCTAAGTAAGGTAGCACACTTGCTCAAGCAGGCAGCCTACAACTGTCTAGCAAGATCCTGTGTTGCTTATTTAACTACACTTTTAATCTTACTTACATTACAAACCTCTCATTTATATGGTAGCTATTGTTTCAAACCTATCAAGTAGATTTCTGTAATTGAATGTAGGTGTTAATGTGTGGGAATATAACTGTTCCAATCATGCCTAATAAGATGGTTCACTGTAGAAAACAATAAATGGCAGGTGGTGATGCTTGGACAAAGATTTCTGCACCAGGCGCATACATGGCTAAAGACCCTGACAAGTTACATTCACTGGAACACAAGGTACCGCAAGCATTTGTAGGCCTTGTGGTCCAGCAGATTGGGCAGGGCTGTTCACATTAGTGTCAGGGAGGCCAAGGCTGATTGGTAAATAACGGTATGGAAGCCTGACCGAAGCAATGGCAGTGGTTAATTAGGCTGAGAACCCTTACACATTCCATTCAAAGTATAAATTCTGCTACTTGAACTACTTGGGTATAAGTGAAACCATAAGGTTGGTAGAACGAACAATGTAATTCTGGAGGGGAGAGTGTAGTAAAATCAAAGTGATTTGATGTAAGGCGTTGAAGTAGGCTATTGGGTGTAAGCCAGAATATTGTATTGGACCACATATAGGATGCAGAAAGTATGTTAGGAGGGATACACATTCAATGGATGTGTTTGGTCATTTACCCATCCATTGCCATGTTAATCTCTATGGTATTCCCACCAACTACCTGCCCCCTCCCTGCTGAAACATACCCTCTTGGGTACTCTTTGAGCTAGCTCTGTCAGACTTAATTGCCACTGTAAATGAGCTCCTGTTGTAATCAAAAATCTCTTAACATGGTGTGTTTTCAGCCAGTAGATTTAAAAGCAACATGATGTCCTCACATTTGTTCCTTACACTGGAATTCTAAAACAAGCAATCGCAAAGTCAACCATGTTGACATGTGTATAAGTATTACACAGGTATTTTCCAGACAATTACATCATATATGCGTAGGTACTCACCCCATTTTCTAGATGTGCCCACCTTATTGCCAGGTGGTACAGTTATGGCAGTGCCTGGCAAATGTCTTTACCATGTGTATTCAAAAGTCCTAATTTTTGGCTTTGCCAATGTGCGTTGGTTTCAGTTTATCTCCCTAAGTGACAGTATATATGCCCTGATGTGGGAGCCTTGTTTGCAACACCTAGGGACTCAAACTGCACCTCACTGAGTTGGTCCAACAAGAAACTACCTGAACTTATCAAGGTTAGGATGGCAGGTATGGACCAACTTCAGATCGTCTTCTCATACATACTTACCAGTGGGGTTCTGACCTAAATAGTATGCATATTTGTCTGTGTGGAAGCCTAGGCTGCCTGGCCAGAACTTTCCATGAAATGGGCAGATGAGTACTGCCTTATTGACATCATACTATTGGAGTAACAATTAACAATGTCTGTATGCAAACTGAATACATCATGTGTATTGTGGGTCTTGTTTGATAAGTATGATATAACTGTTAGGTGTTTAGGCAGTGCCAGAAATTGAAGTTATTTACTGTGGGATCCCACCAGTGACAGAGGGGCACGGGTGCAGGACTGGAGGATTGTTCCCACTTCCCCCAATAAACACTTGGCTCTCAGAAGATTGATGATGAAACCTTGAAAATAACACAAGAAAAAAGCATTTCTTAATATGTTTCTGGCAACGTATAAACGGTGCAGAACTGTTAAACATAAAAAAGGGTATTGAGATATTTCCTGTAGAGTGCAATCAGAGGTGGATTTATCAGTCGAACAATGGACAAATGTTCGTGGGGCACCCTTGCTCTGCCTTTCTCCCCTCAAAGTCAGTCAGGGCTGCACAGCTCCTCCCAGTGATGCCTTATCTTTTTAACATGTCTCAGATGCAGATTATTTAAAATAGAAAGTGATTAGTGATAGGAAAAGGTACTTTTTTCTTTACATTATATATGCTTTTAATTAGCTATTTAAGTGTGGCTGTTAGGTGATTAGAATTGATGGGGGTACAGAACAAGCTGTGTGACACAATGACTTTGTTATGCATTTCATTTCACTTTGTGTCTGTATGGGATCTTTTGTAAGTTCTGATTAATTGGCATTCTGGAGCTTGTAGGCTTCCAATCAGAACGGGGAACATAAAGCTACAATCATAAAACATTTTACTGCCACTTTTTCCACTCCACAGGACTTGGAAAACGACCACCTATGATTGTAACTTTATTGGTAAAAGCAAAACGATTCCAAATCGTTAATTGTGGGAGAGATTTATACTTTTCCAGACACAGACTACAAAAGTGAAGTGAAACAGCGATTTTGCCTTTGTTTTGCTATTTACTTTTCCATTACTTTGTGGAAACAATTCAAATTGCTTGTAGGGGCCCTTTTGCAAAGAAGGTGCAAACAGTAGCAGTCCCCATTATGCAATTTAGGATTCAAAACAAAATTGACCCAATACTCTTTTCACCTTTACAAATAAAGTTAGCAAAGTATGAAAAAGAAACTAAATAAATGGAATAAGAAAAGTAAAGAGAAACATTGAATACAGAAACTTACAAAATAAACAACATTTTTATTTTCATGGCTTATAATCATTGGTATAAAAATATGCAATTCATGACAATACAAAATGTTTTCCCATAAATCATCCCTATCACTTAAAGTTTCTTTTATATACAGAGTAACGGCTATGGTAAGCAGGACGTAAGTCCCATTTCAAAATCTGTACAAAAGTTGACTCGTGTGCAAAGACCCAGATTTGTAATATTTTAGGTATTTAAAACCAAACTTCAAAAAATATTTGTACCTACATTTCAGGCTATGCTGACATTCTGACTTTACCACTTAACCAAAGTGTGTGATCCTGGGAAAATCAGTTAATCTCACTGTGTGTGTTTCCTGCCAAAATTAGGAGCCCCTAGAAGTGATCCAGATTGCAATATGGTTTAACAGATGGGCAGCGCAGGGGTCAGGGCCAGCCAAGGAGACATACACACATCTTTATTTGGAAAATATAAATCCACATTTATTGATCAAAATTGTGACATTTAAAGTAGAAAGGTAAACATGTCAAATAAGAAGTCATCATGGACAATTGCATATTATAATCAGTATGTACCAGACAATGATGTATAGAGGGTGGCAGGGGAGGGATGGCCCCTCCTCCCTGCCACATCCAACCGGGACTGATGCCAGGAGGCCGGAAACTCTTCAACCTCCACTGTCTCCCTCGTGATCCCACTCTCACCTGCATGCTAGCACTCCCACACATCCTCAACTCAATTAAAATTAGCTGTAATTTAATTTGGAAGAAACTAAATATCCTATTCTCTGATTCAATATTTATCGAGGTGGAGGGGGCTGTCTTTCACAACAAAATGGCTAGACTACAATCACCTCCTACGTGGCCTCCTGGGAGTAGCCACAGCATTCAGGGAGGTATTATTAAGCGCACACTATGTTAGATGGAATAAGGACTGGCGTCCTCGTTGCTCAGGCCCTGCAGAGGAGGAGGTGGCATCATTCTTGCTTCTCTGCAGCTAGGCCAAGAAGACATGGTGGGGGAAGGGTGGGGTAGGTGGGAGTGATTGTAAATGGGAATGGTAGTCAGAGGGAGCTGATGGAATTGACAGGGGGTGATATTGCCACACTATTTTTTCTGCTTCTCCTTTGCTCTGTACTGTTTTTTTATATCTCAATTAAAGCAGTATGTTGAAAAAAAGCCACAAAACATATTTCTTAGGGCATGATTAATTGGGATTAATCTTTCAGACTCTTGTTAAGGGCAGTGTACAGCTTTCATTTTTCATTTTTGGCAAATGTTTTCCATATGGAGATGGGGGAGCATATGGAAGATAAAGTGAGTAGCCAATGGAAGGTTAAAGGAGTGAGGGAGCTTATGGAAGGAAACAAAGGAGCAAATGGAAGAAGAGAGCAGAAGACTGTGGAAGAAGTACTGGAGAGCCTTTGATTTTGGAAGGGATGAGCAGTTGGAAGGCGAGAGCAGATTTCCCACTTGAATGAATTGAGCGAACCTGGGCAAATCACCTCATGTCAGCAAAACCTGGTGAGCTGAACAGGCTGTTTCCAGCTAGAGTCATACCTCTAAACATACAGCTGCAATAGTAGAAAAATACAACTTAAAAAACATGTAACATTTGTTGAACTCATGACAGCGATTAACTACTCCCACCATAAGCTCCACACCCATGCCCCACCTACCCGGGGCCATCTGTCAGCTTTGCCCAAGAATCTATTTGGCTTAAATCTGCCAGGGAGTGCAATCCAAACAAGCATCTTTATCAGACATTCAAGTAGTCTTGTGGATAACAACCTGGGTTTGAATCCAGGCTTCTGCACCTTATAAAGCAGTCTAACAGACTAAAGAATTTAAGGGCAAATTGATTTTACAGATCCAGGAAGACGTGTTTTGCCGGATCACAAATCTGAGAAAAGTTTGGCCCCCCTGGTCACAAACCTGGCCCACCCAGATTAAAATTGCTGGAGCCGGGCCTGGTCGGCACTGGCACCGCAGGAGACCGCCCGGCCCAAAATGATCCTGGGGCACCCGAAAGTGCTGAAAGAAGGCGCGGCGGGTCGCGCAAGCAAAGCGACTGTGCTCCAGTATCAGAGCAGTGTCAAAGGAAGCCCCGCTGAGCGCCGGAGATCGAAGGCCACCGGGCCCTGAAGAGGGAGGTGCAGCGAGGTTCAGAGTATCTTTTCTCCCACAGCCAAAATAGCTGACAAATCGTCTGTCTACCACTGCCAACAGCATTCCCGGGCCGCTGGCGGTTACAGGTGACTTCTGCAATATAGGAGCTGAAGTGTAGCCCCTGCACAGACCCCCGGCCTCTGGCAGCTATTGAACGAGAAAGGCTCAATGTCACCGGAGAATAAAACAAGGCAAATGGTCCTATGAAGATCCCAGCCCTTGTCGGTGCAGATGGGAGCACTCCTATTTTTGGAGCTTTTCGAAGATAAAATGGGGGAGTTAAAGTAACATGGCTGCCCCGTTGGTGAGTCCTGGTTCCTCAAAGTCCAGGCAGTGTTCCAGTGCAAAGCGGCTGTTCCTCCCCCTCCCTGCTAAGTACCACTAGCGTGGGAATGACCAGCTGAGATGCAGAGCATGTTACAAGTTTGCTCACTAGAGACACAACTCAACTATACCTCGAAAAAACATCTGGCCCATAAGTGAATGGCACAGAAAGAAGTGGAATAGAAGTTTGGGTTTAGAAAAATAATGGATTGACTCAACTCCAGATAAAGAAGGCTTAGCTGCATGGCAAAGTACAATACTACACAGGGGGCTGCCAACATGAAAGGCGAGAAGCATGCAATTTCACTGGTGCTATGTGCCCTGGAGATGGGTGTTTCCAGTGAAATGCCAAAGTGGCATTTTAGACTGAGAGGAGCTTACAACAATTAGGGAAGCAGTTAGACAACGATAGCTTGAGCGACAGTTCTTGTTGCATTTCCCCTTCCAGTGTTGCCACTGCCTTACCGCTAGAAGGTTGCCAGCAGCCCGTGCATGACTGCTCTCCGGAGACATGCCATGGAGGGAAGAAGTGTTTTGCCATCAGTGTGAGTGCATGAGGCAAAGAAGAGACTGCCCTTCATCTGCACCTGATGCCTCATACAAAAGAGCCTGGCAAGAAAAGATGCAGGTTTGAGGCTGCAGAAGCATTGGTCCAGTCATGTTTCCACCTCGCAAAGCGAGTACCTACTTCCAACAATCTGTTTGGAAAAGGAGGTGTGAACTTGATCCTGGACTGTGTTGGACGGTAGCGCTCGGTAGCAAACATAAGATTTGTTTCGCTAGATGCGAGAGCCACACTGGAAGGCCATCTGAAAGGCGATAACATGAACAAGGACATCGCTCCATGAACGCACGGCTGTGGCAGCAAAAGTAAATTGAGAGGAGCCCAGTCAGACCCCAGGCCTCTTGCAGCGAAATCAGTCAGGTGCTATGAACAGAGGCCCCGCTGCAGAATGAAGGTCCAGGGCCACACAGCGGTGCTGTATGTCTGCTCCCAACTTCGGAGCAAAGGTAAAAGCATAGCGCTCCACGCCGATGTTTCCCCTTATGCCCCAGCCCACTAGAGGTGACAATCATAAGGCGCTGCTCAGCTCCCTGAAAGGAAAGGAACAGTACTGAGAAGAGTCTGCGGTTGTCTGCCTGGCGCAAGAAGTTGTGATACAAAAAGCTGATCCTTTTGGCTCACAATTGCAGGGTCTGGATGTTGTAGGTGGCATCTTTTGATCCAAGCAACCATGTGCCGTGAAAAGGTACCTTCTCTATACCTCATGCTTGCACGAGTCCTGCTTCGATGTTAGGAGCACCACATGGAGAGAGTGTGTGAAGAGGGAACGGCAGTGCTGGAACTGGTCAGACCCACTACAGTGTGGAGGACATTTCCTTGGAAAGGACAAAACTGCATGAAACAATCCATGGAAAGAGCAGAGGGTAAGAACAGCACCCCTGCTTGGGGGAGGGGAAGATTCGGCCCAGACACCATGTCACCTGTGTGCGGCCAACAAACGTCTTGACACCCGCCACGATCCTGAACGGACGCTGAAGCAAAGTGAACTGGTCTCCTGCAATCCTGCAAGTGCTCAGAAGAGACTCAGCAAACTTGTGTCTACACTACATGCTGTGAGCCTGCATGACATTATGTGCTTAAAGTGGTCCCAGTTAAATGGATGTGAATCTGTGCTCCCTTAGTTTGTAGGCATGCTGGTGGAACTCCCATCTACCCCAGGTTAATAAAGGGTCTTGTGAGCGGTGGTAGAACTGCCAGCATTTCAACCGGGTTCTATGTCATTTCATCGCCGTATATTTCAACGCCAGGCATTTAAACGTGTACATTCTAATGAAAATGTTCATCGAATTTCTTTTTTGTTGGTGTAGGGGGTTCCGCCCAAGCCCCCCTTCCGCCACCTATTTTTACCTATGCCCTACCCACCCAAACCCTCATCTGCCCTTTCTCAGCCTCCACTAAAAAAATATGATGAAAATGTTCGCTATAAAGTGCACGTTTAAATGCCAGGCTTTGAAATATACGTCGATGAAAGGACATTGTACCTTCCACCGGCGGTTCACCAACCACGACTGTAACCTGCTGATTATATTTAGAGTGTGTTGATGTGTGTCAAGTGTCTGCAACTACCCTATGTGTATCAGTGGAATGTCCCATTAGTTGTCTACCCTGCGATTCCCAAGTAGTATATGTATAGTCATTCTGTAACAGGGGAGTGAATCATTTATGGTTCAGCAACATTTGTTTGTTTTTTATGAAAAAGGAGGAGTGTGGTGTTGTGACGCTCCCACATGTGTTGCACTTTTAACATGGGCCAAGACTGTGTTGGGCCCAAGCTAATATAAGGAGCCCCTGCAGGTACGTGCACCAGAACGGCAGCAGACTCCCAAAGAGGAGCGACTGAGTCCATCTCTCATTTAGGCCCTCATTTAGGCCTGCAGGCCCACACCGTGGGAGCATGGGCCTGCAGGCCATATTGCCATGGTGCCCTCTCGCCAGCAAGGTGGCAAGGGTCTGCATGTGCTGGGTGGGGTCCTCCCTACCCCCCAACTAAGACCGGGTGTTCCCTGGCAACCCCCCTGAGGCACTGGGCCTCCGTGGTGCTGGTGTCCCATATCACCCACAGGGGGCCGGCTTGATGCCAATGGTCGGCACTCACAACAATCATGACATGCACCCTCTGGTCTGTAAGGAATACATGTCATGAGTGTGTAATGACCTGTGCCCATGGGCTCATGTTCCATGTATCTGCCATATCTCTGCGTGTATGTTGTGATGTATGGATCAGTGCAAACCACTATCACAAGAGATGTGACAAATGCATTTATTTAGGACGTCCTTCACATGTGGCCAGGAGTGTCAGGAATGGTTCCCCCATTGGTGTCTCAGAATGGCTAATGCAAGAGTCTATTTGCACCCACTATTCACCATATCATCCTTAACATACAACTGGCAGATGTCACTGAGGCACCTACACATATGACATGCTGAGTTGATATATTTGGGCACCTTCCGATCCCCCAATCTCTAGTCCTTGTCTCCAGTTGGATGTTGTGGTTGTGGATGTACAGGTGGCTATTGGCTCAGCTCAGGAACTGCACGAGTGTGTAAGCCCCTGCAACAGCAATTTATTAGGCAGGATTAAAAAAGGCCTCAAAACTGGTGGGCACAAAGTCAGGGTTGCACAGGAGTACACCACCCACGTGATTAAGGATCCTGAAGCAGGACTTGAGAATACCGAAACTTTGTTCAGTGATGCTGCTAGTGATCCTGTGTGCACAACTGTACCTATATGGTGCTGTTTTGTCTGGGTTCTGAATTGGGGTCAGGAGACAGGGATGTAGGTGGATAAGGATATAATGAGTGTAGCTGCACCTGGCTATGAAAAATGCACCTGCTACGTTTCCCAGGTGAGTCTAATCCAGGTGGTTTGGTTGTGAGGGCGTGCGGATGCATGCAGGTTGGTATAGTTTTGTTGTGACCTTATGTTTCTGCACTCGCCTAGCAGCAACATGTCCCCATAGTCGAGATAAGGGAAAGGGCTGGAACCCTGTAAATGGTGGCGCTGGTTTCAAGGTTTTCATTCATTGCAGTGGTGCCTACATCGTAGGCAAAGATGAGTCTGGAAACCAATTATTGCGTGTAGTATTGTTTTTAATGGGCAAGTGATTGCCAAAGTCCTGAGAGCACCAATTGTGCAATTCACATGAGAAAAAAGCCAACACATGTTTCGATCAATGGGTCTTTATCAAGGCTGTGATATCGTGTCAAGGTGAGGGTGCTATTGGTGATGTGGTAGATTGCTGTGAGTTGTGATGTGGTAGTTAAAAACATGGTTGGTTGTAAAAATTATACACTTTCAAGTCACATGAGTACAAACATTTGTCATATGTATAGTATAGTGGTGTTTGGTGAAAGTACCATGACATACATATGCATGTACATGTACACAGTTCAACATTAGTAATAGATCAAATGTTGGATGACCCAGTTAGGTACATATTGACATAAAGAGATATTGCACCAAGGGCGAGAAGAAGGAAATATAATGGGTTAGATAGTGTAGGAAGGTTGTCTAGATTTAATATCATTGAATGTGAAGGGTTTTACCGGTAGGGTATTATGCTGAAAATGGTCTTTGGATAGCATCTAAAGAAGTGCTATCCTCTTAAGCTCCCATCTTCTAATTGTACCTATACAGTGGAACAGGATTGCTGCTGCTACAGATCAACACGGCCAAACATGGCAGACTAGGATGACATAAAAAGCCTTGTTACAACAAGAGGATCAACAGAGCTAGCTTTTCCTCCAAGACCAGATGCAACAGAGAATCACCCCAAAAAGACCTCAAATTGAAACGGTTTTGTACCAAGGAAATAAATAAATTCTGGGAGAGATTTATTCTCCAAACTTACCTGGAACAGGTTAAATACCACATGGACCAAGAATAGTCATTTTTCCAGCCTTTAATAATCCGGAGGACGTGGACCTAGCAGCCAAATGGGAGGAAAACCTTATCACGGGCACCAAGTTCATGCTAGTGCTCCTCATAAAACACGCTGACAGAGAACACAGGAGACTGGTACTGGAAATAGTCAATCTTAAGCAAGAGATCGAAGCAAGCAATGCTTCAGCTACTAATAAGGACAAAAACTACAAACCGACATAAGAAATACTTAAGAACCATCAAGATGAAGTCAAACTTAGGAAATGCAGAGAATTCTCTAGGGATGAAAGGGACTAAAGAGATGACTGATTAGTTACATTCCAGCCAAAATTTGATGAGCACTATATTAATGCATCCCGAGAAAGCGCACCTAACAGCTCACTGGCTAGCTCCGATGTCGATAGCAATACAGACTACACACAAAGGGAACCAACCACCACAGAGAAACTATCTGATGAAGTCACAACCAGTACAAATACCAGCAGAACCAACGGATACCATTTTTAGATCAGATAAAGAGATATAAAAAAGGAACAAGAACTCCAAACCACAAATGTGTACGTTTCCAGTACCCTTTAGAAAATATACCACTAAGGAGAGAAACAAGAGAGGCAAGAAAGGTGGATGTCAGAAATATGACCACAGAGTACGAAAGCGCTATAAGGCTCACAAGATCACACACACAATTGCAACAGAGGGAACCGAGATGCTAAACTTGGTTCTCAATTTATCCAGTTACCCTCTAAAACCGCACAGAGAACAGTCTGCTCGATAAGGGTCTCTCCTTCGCACCAACTGCAACATCTGACCTTATTGAAGCACACTGAGACCTGTTTAAGTACACCAGGAAACTTAAACTGTAAATAAAATTTGTAAAAAAGGTTGCCTGCCATCCGGAAAGGAAGACCAAACCAGCAATCAGCGACATCAATATGGAAAATGTAGAATTCACACATCTCCTTGTCAACTTGTAGAATGATGAAGTCGGCCCGACTCACTCCAAAAGAGATATTTTAAAAGACCTGGACATAGAAGAACTTAATCTGAACATAAGAAAAAATCAAAATACATGCTCAACATACAAGGGGACAACGCGATTGACACCTTTCAACAAGCTGTTACCCGTGACTTCCACAATCTTGAGGACAAAATGAGACACAAAAAAGAAATGAGACATGGCAATCTCACCGTAGAGGAACTACGAGCTCTAAAAGCCCTGAGACAATACACATCAATTATAATTAAAGAAGCGGACATGGGTGGCAACATAGTTATACTCAACAGAACAGACTATGTTGAGATGGTTACAATACACCTGTCAACCCCCGTTTATTACCAACCAATTGCAGCTACACCATTGCAAGACAAGCAAAGGAGATCCTTACCAAATGGACACAAACGCAGAATACTTTCTCATGAGGAACATGAGTACCTCCAACCTAAACATCCGAAAATGCTGACGATTTACTCCCCAAAGTACATAAGACATTTACCACTATACAAGAAGGGTGACACAACCTCTGCGCTATTGGGTTATTGAGCCAATTTCTAAGTACATTAAAAACGTACTTGCCCCGAGGTCCCTAAAATACACTTTACTTATCCTTAAAGAGGTGACTTGGGAATCACATTACCTCCTGGTAACTTTGGATGTCAAGGCACTATGTAGTGCAATAGACCATGCCCTGGCCCTCAAAGCGATTGACTTTACATACGCAAAAGCCTTAGCATCTTTTTACTCCCATTTGGAATTGACTTCAACCAGGTTTACAACAAACAAACCAAAGGCATTGCAATGGGAGCCGCATATGCACTAGCACTGGCAAACCTTTTTATGAACCAATACGAACAGGTACATGCTTTTTCCAATCCAGATTTTAACCATCTAATTAATAAATGGTATTGTTACATTGATCATGTACTGATGATATGGTCAGGTACAACAGACCAACTTGATGCCTACAAAGAATACCTGAATACTAATCAGCTCGGAGTCGAACTCATAGGGACACACAGTGATCATTTCATCGACTTCCCGGACATAAATATCACAGTGGATAATCAAGGACTGAAAACTATCACCAACAGAAAGCATACTGAGGTTAACTCAGTACTGTTTGCAACCAGCTGCCACCACAGAACTGTAATTGACAACATCCCCAAAGGAGAATTTATCAAAGCAAAGAGAAATTGCAGCACAAGGAAGGCATTTGATGCAGAATGCAACCTGTTACACAACAGATTATCTGAATGAGGATACACGGAGGCGGCAATTGGATCAGCTTAGCAACCAACAGAACATGAGAAACGCTACTGACTCCAAAAACCAGAACCAAACCAAAAGAGGATGTCCTTAGATATGTGACTAGGTTTCACTGGCAAAGCCACCAGGTGCAGAAAATACTCAGTAACCACTGGCACCTCCTCAGTTTTGACACAAACATCCAACAATGGATGCCGGCCAGGGCGCAACTGTCATACACCAAAGCGCCCACCTTGCGCACCATGCTCAGCCCATCATAGATGGCACTCACGGCTACAGTGAAAAATAACTGGCTCTCATCAACAAAGCAGCAGGTTTCCACAAATGTGGCACTTGCACCATGTGCCCTCATGCAATGAATGTCAACTCACTCGATTTTATTGACACACACAATCACATAGTCACTCAATTCATGAATTGCAAATTGAAATGTGTCATCTATGTCATTATTTTCACCTGCAATCTTAAATATATTGGCAGCACGATCAGGGAACTGAGAACCAGGATCAGAGAATACTTGGCTCTACTGAACTCACAGGATGCAAGATATCCTCTGGCGCTGCACTGGCAGGAAAATCATCAAATGGACAAGAAAGAGGATATCCAATTCATGGGTCTTGAACTTATGAAATATGACCCTAGAGGCCAATAGGAGGCCAAGCTCATCTGCAAATACAGAAGTGTCACCTTAGGTCTCAACACAGATCACAAGCTCCATGTCTTCCTCTGATAACTATTACTAATGTAACTTTGTATGAGACACCTGATATCAGCACACTATTGGGCGGACACACCCTCTATACCCCTACCTGGACATCCCATGGCCTTCTTCATGCCTCCTCCTTCTCTCTCGTGTGCCCCCCACCCCTCTACGCAACCCCACCTCAGGCCACTCCAACTCCGCCAGCTACACGTTTAAAAACACATGACTCTAGTACTACAGGCATGTTTGGCTGGCCCTTACTGCCTGACCTCTCGTTTTTCTAAATGCAATCCATTCTGCCCGAGGAACACCATTGGCACATCTCTTTCTAACTAGCATGGTTCCCATGTGGGACTGGCCATCCCCACGACACCTTCCATGCTACAGGCCCTGCATGATATGCCAGTTTACAACTTCATGTGCAGACCCCCTTCGCTCTTAAGCAGTCAGACTTTGGCCAGCGTTCACTAATTGGCCAGCTGCACATAACTCGTACATGATTAGCATCCAGCCATGCCCCTACCATCTTGTATGCTCTTAAACAGCCCTGCAGCTGAGCGCACTACCCATTATGATATTGCACATATACAGCACTGTTACTGACGTTGCCAGCTTCCGTTTCCATGGAAACCGATCAACCAATCAGAGCATCCCTCTCAATCGGCTGCTCAGTTTTATAGTTTATCATAAGAAACATCGAAAGATCGCTGTCATCGCCCATCTTGTACACAGAGGCCCCCGTGTCCCCACAGGTAAGTCCAGTCCCCCTCATAATGCTACCTTCGCCCTGCACCTTGAGGATCACCTCATCCCATCGCGAACCTTGATGCTGCGCCGATCCACTGCACAGCGCTTACCTCACCATCAGTTGCTCCCCCCTGTGCCCACTCGGCAAGCCACTTGTGCCATACTACCTTGACACCACGCTTCATTTTACCCTTTAGATGCTATCCAGCCCCTTATCCAAAGACCAATTTCAGCATACTACCCTACTGGTAAGACCCTTCACATTCAATAATATTAACTCTAGGCAACCTGCCTACACTATGTAACCCATTATCTTTCCTTCGTCTCACCCTTAGTGCAATCTCTTTATGTCAATATGTAACCACTTTGGAAGTCTAACAATTGATCTATTACTAATGTTGAACTGTGTACATGTACATGCATATGTATGTCACGCCACTTTCACCAAACACCACTATACTATACATATGACAAATGTGTGTACTCATGTGACTTGAAAATGTATACTTTTTACAACCAACCATGTTTTTAACTGCCACATCACGACTCACTGCAATCCACCACATCACCAATCGGCACCCTCACCTTGACACAATGTCACAGCCTTGATAAAGACCCATTGGTCGAAACATGTGTTGGCTTTTTTTGTCATGTGAATGCCACCATCAAGGCTCTCAAGACTGTGGCAATCACTTGCCCATTAAAAACAATTATATAATATAACTACACACACTAATCGGTTTCCAGACTCATCATTGCCTACGATGCAGGCACCACTGCAATGAGTGAAAACCTTGATAAGAGTGTGAAAAGTGGTGGTTGAAGAGGGGCAATGGACATTAGCAGTAAGAAAACTGCTGGCAGAAGAAGGAAACTGTACTTGCTACGCGCGTGATATGAGCATGTCGGAAAGGCATAGTACACTTGCCATGAATATGCTATGTCTTTTTAAAGAGGGGTGATAGTTGTTTGCAGATGAAGGGTAGTGCACTTGCTATGAGCCCAATACGTGTTTGGGAAGCAGTGTGGTGCAATTTCGATGAGTGAGATATACACTTGTTGAAAGGTCTAATGCACTTGCTTTGAGTGTCATATGTGTTTGTGGATGGAGTAGTGTATCACAACTTGCCTGTAATTCTTGATAACACTTACCTGCAACTTATCTGATTTGACATGGCAGCCTTGCGCTGCACCACTTGCCTAAATGATGCCTTATCTTACCTGAATTGACTTGCAGTCCTGTGCTGCACCATTTGTCGAATTTGCACCACAACTTACCTGATTGACTTGACAGCCATGCGCTGTTCCATTTTCCTATGGGATGTACCATACCCGTAACGTTTCGTGATCCTACATAACCGTATAATTAAGTATGAAAGTAACATTTATGCAACAGTGCCTTGGGGTTAGTGCGCTATACAAATGTAAAAAAATAAATATATTATTTTAAAAATAGTGCATAAGCGTGATGTGTTTGTGGAGAATGGCTGGGGCACTTTCTGCCGATGTAGATCTGAGGTTATCTAGGATAACCACTGACTCGTCTTTGAGATGGGAATTCTGCTTAAGCGTGATCTAAGAGGTTATATAAACATAGATATGTTTGAAGTTGTCAGAGTCCATTCTAGTAGCTTTGTAATGTGTGGGAGACGGGAGACAGGTTGAAAAGGTTCCATGTGTTAATATCCCTGCAAAAATATCGCCATACAAAAATATGTCCATATTTTTGCACCTATATTAAGGCATGGAACCTGCGGGGGACACCACCGCAACCCCTGTATTATTTTGAAAGGAGTGGGAGACACCCCTGCAACACCCGCTCCAAAAAAAACCTAATATTATCCCCACTAAAAAAATCGCCTATGGCTCTTCCCGATGACCATTTATACAGCAATATTTTTGGTTGGGATAATATTACTTTATACCGTTGAAAATTGAAGATCTCAGTTGGGTCCAGGCAAGATTTCCTCTAAATAGGGTTGACAATGCCGATTTAAAAGGTGCTGAAATGGACAAGGAGTAGTTCATAAGATTAAACATTTTGTCCCCTAAAACATTGTGTTGTAGAATAAAGATTGTCCATGATTATAGCGCAAGGTAGTCTTGATTCTATTAAAGACAAAGAAGGCAAGTATTATGCTTATTCCTCTTTATTACTGCTTCCACAGCATTTCAAATTTATAACATTTTTTAACTTTCCAAAACTTATCAACACATTTTGAGTTTCTCCAAGGTCCCCTGGAGGCTAAACATAAAATGGGTAAGTAAAGTTTTAATGTTGAAGAAAAATGTCTCTAGAAAACTACCAATCCCCATAATCCTCGGGTCTCAGGTAGTCATGGGCTGCTCCTTTACCCAATCAAGCTCTGGCATTACTTATAAGTACTCCTCCTTGCCAGTCCAACTCCTTTTTCTTTGGCAGCGAACACCATCATAACTATAATGTCAACAGTCAACATTAACCAACTGATGAACTTCAACATCCACTGCGCCGCAGCTCTGTTTCGCCGTCGAATGGAAAACCCTTCTCTCCGACTTTCATCCTGAAATTTCACACTGGCTCCGCTCAGGTCGCCTTCTGCTCATCTCCTTAAACAAAGGGAGAGGCCATCATAAGGGTGGGTCTTACTATAACAGCTTTTCAACACAGGTTAGCCATCCTGTCCCCTTTATTACACAGGGTGGGATATAATGCTCACCTTTGTCTTTAATGGAATCAAGACTACCTTGCGCTATAAGCATGGACAATCCTCATTCTATGTCAAGACAGGAGGCGAGCATTATGCTTGTTCAAAGCTGTCACTCACAGCATTCGCTATTTGAGAAATCGGCTTGAAATAAGAAGTCTTAAAAGTCAATTTATTAGACCAATCAGCAGATTTAATGATATCTTGCAAAGGCACCCTTGCAGAAAACGCCCTGGATGCCATCGACCCCTTGCTGAATGCGCGCCAAAATGAGACAAATAAATACCAGCCCAATGCATTACTTCCCTAACTCACCTTGCAGTTCTGGCTGTCGCTACTGCGTGAAAGAGTTTCCTGTGCGCAATCAGAAGCTGGGTAACCCCTCTAGGCATTACTGCTGCTGTGGCCACCTCATAGGCCTTAATACATTGTGCAACGCACAGCTTGTTATTATCTGGGTAGTACAGATAGGAAATAATCGACAAGTCTGACTTGGTCCTATGTGCCACGTTGAAGACTACTCCCTCCACATAGAAAACCTTTCTGTCAATCTCCAGCGCTTTCACGTCTGAAACTCTCCTGCAAGCAACTAGGCATAGAAACATGGCCAGCTTTCCTGACAATTGGGACCTCAAAAGGGCCTTGTTGTCTGACCAGTATACAAACAGTTGGAAGACTACTTGCACGTCGGAGAGCACTGAATACTTAGGCTCTAGGGGCTTCTGCATCTTTACCCCCCTAGGAAGGCGTAGCACCTCCTGGAGTTCCCCCATTGGTCTACCCTCCACCCTATCTTGATGCACTGAGATAGCTGAGCTATATTATTATTATTATTATTATTATTATTATTATAGATGCCAATTGTCCTGTATGCATGTCCGTCCCCAAACCTTTCTGCTAAGAAGTTCAGAACGTGCACTAAAGGTGCTGAAATGGGATTAACACAAACCCTGCCCAGTAGTTGGCCCACCGCCTCCACCCGGCACCGTAGCTTCTGATGGTGGAAGGCGCCCAGGAGTCTCTAATACAGACGGCAGTGAGTTATGAAATGCCTGGCAGCTGGCATCGTTGCCCGAAATCCTGCAAGCCATCAGGCGCAGGGTGCCCTCCACTACCAGAGGGTGAAGCTGACCGCTTGGGCCCTGAAGTATGTCTCTCCTGAGGGGAAGCACTCTCGGGAAATCTGTGGAAAGTTCCATTGCTACTGGAAACCATGCCTGGGACTTCCATATTGGAACTATTAGCACTGTCACTGCTTGCTCTGTGCCCACCTTCGACAGTACCCTCGTCAACATGACAAATGGGGGAAATGTGATGCTGGAAATGCATCGGAGGAACAGGGCCTCCGTATCCTTGTCCTTTACTTTTTTATCAAGTGTTCTGTCGTGTTTTCCACACAGGAGTTCATGTGGGACTCCTGGCGGTGCAGCTCTCTCTTTTGGTTTGGTGTACAGACCCATGGGATACCCTTATGTCACCCAGGGGTGGGGATACAACCTTGTGAGCATAGTATATTTTTTTGGACACCAGTGGGTGGCCCACAGAGCAGGGTATGGGCTGGTGGCTTCTCTGTGCTGAATTGACTGGTGCCCTGAGCGTCCTCCATTTTGGGATGCTCAGGCCCTGTCATTGGAATCGGTAGATTCCTGATGGAGACACGATAGCCCCCATGGCCTCTTGCCTTCCATCGCCTGTCACCTTGATCTTCCCGAAGTCACAGTAAGCCCTGACTCTGTCCCTTCCCCCTGACTGGCTGTTGGGTTGAAGGTTGGTAGTGTGGGGAAGTGCTGACCAGAATGGCTGGATCCTTCCCAACGACCGTATGTTGTGGGTACACCTGTGGGTCGGACCTGGGTGAATGGAGTGTGTGACAAATCTACACTTCTTGTTGTGGATGTCTGGTATCTGGTGTTTGACACAATGACTGAGACAGCCCTGCCTGAAACTGGTATGAATGCAGTGTGTAGTGTGTTGAATGGCATGGTACTTGTCCGAATCCACATTTTTTGTTGTGAGTGTCTGGATGGAGAAGAATGGCCTGAATGCACCATGTGCCTGATTGACTGACTGACTGCTAAATGCACTTTGAAGTGATTGGCTGCCTGAGTGTGACCCAGCAGAATGAATGGGAGATCAACAGTATATCTGGGGACCTCTCACTGCTAGGAATCGTGTTCAGAAACTGATGTCCAAACTACGAAGAGTAACTGGAGTGAAACTGAAGCTTGACCTTGAAGCCCTGCTGCAAGAGAAGAATTGCGTTGCTCTTCTTCATCAATCTGAAAGCTGCTGTGTCTCCAAGGACTGACCCAGAGAGGACCTGGTAAGGCGCCCTCTTCCTGAGCTATGAGGGACCATCGTGCACCAGCTGATCTTTGCCAAAGCTCCCTGGTAGACAGACCTACGAAAGGCTGCTGACCGGAGACGGGAACTGCCGTGGTATCCCAAAGAGAAGTGCCTGGACTGTTGTCTACCACCGGTTATGACCGGTGTCGCCGACCGGAGCCGCCGTGCTCCCGTTGCCTAAGAAACTTTCGATTCACTGATGCGCTCGTCTTCACCGCAGCCAGTCTTATCCCGTCAGAGAAGGCCAGGCCATCGACACGCCGAGGAGCATCTGCCGGTGGGTTTCCCGCCACCCAAAGACCACAGAGACGCCAACGACTCGACGCCCTTGCTTGGCCACAGTTCTTCAAACTCTTTGCGGTCCAGAACTATCGACATCGATGTGCCCCGCACGACTCTTCCTTGCAGGACGTTTACGCTTCCCTGTCGATGAGCACCGCTAGGAAAGAAGCTGCCACTTCATCACCGTGGTTCACCTTATTCTTAGGATAGTGACGATCCGTGACCCCTGCTTTAAAGGGAGGGCACTCAAGAAGAGCAGTCGATTCTCCGACAAGGCACGGTACAATGCCAGGTACTTTGGGTTTGCTGAACTATTGGAAAGACTCTTGTGAACAACATATGGACTGGGCTTGTGATATATCTTTATTCTACAGGTTGCCAAGGTGGGGGGATCTCCACACAGCGCTGTGTCTATCGGTAGGGGCCAGTATTCTGCCAATTGTTCTAACCAACTTCTTTCCTCTTCTATCTATTGTTGGTTTCCTTTAGAAATTGATTTGTGTGACATTTAACCGTAGAGTTGATGCACTTTAAAGAGATTGAATAGTAATTGTGTTACCACATAGAACTGTATAGATTTGCTATTATAGATATCCGAGTACTGAGTTATCGTGATATTGTGCATAACCTTGAATATAAATTATATAAAGACTGCGTTTTAACTAATACAGTGTGCAGACATTCCTTTGTGGGTGCTTGGGGACTACACCATACTTAAGAACCAGTCCGCATCACCTCCTAAGAAGCTAGGCCTTGATTGCTCGTCCATTGCTACCACAATAGAGAATCTTGACTGGGGTCCTCTGTGCCTCTCCTCTACCATATAGAGCGCCGAAGTACAGACACCCCCCTCCAGTCTTTACAGGAAACACTTAGTGGACTGCTCCCGCCCACTGCTGCAGAGCGCATCTGTCCCAGCTGCTTCCGTATCTATCGTCCAATTGAAGAACTTGGGGGTTTGAGTATTGAGTCTGGATGCAAATAGATTGGTATCTATGGGCCCCTGTATTTCCTGAATCTGCGTGAAGATGTCTGGGTATAGCTTCCAGTTGATTGTGTCTACTAAATAACGCGAGTTCCAATCCGCTACTAAGTTCTGTGCTCCTGGTAAATATTCTGCCGGTACAGATATCTGTTGTTGCAGAACAGTGGTGCCAAAAGTCTTTTTTACTAACTCCACCAGCATCCTAGAGGAGGTCCCTCCTAGCTTGTTTATGTAGCGAACGGCTGAAATATTGTCCATCTTGAGGAGGATGCAACACTTGGCTCGGTCTCTGGTGAATGCCCATACCGCGAACAACCCTGCTAAGAGCTCTAGGCAGTTTATGTGGAGGCAAAGTTCCTCTTCGGACCATTTCCCTCCCGTTTCCAGATTTCTGCATCGTGCTCCCCAGCCTGCCCTGCTCGCGTCTGAATCTATCATGAGGTCTGGGGTATCGCCGAAGATCGCCCTGCCATTCCACTGTTCCATGTTTTGTAGCCACCAATCTACCTCTGTGAGGGATTCTTGATCTAAGGTGATCAATTCATGGTAATTTAGCCCCCCCTGAGGTGTCTGATCTTCAATCTCTGAAGAGCCCTCTAATGCAGCGGACCCGGGAATATCGCTTGGATTGAGGCTGCGAGGAGATTCACTATCGAGCTAGATTGCGAAGCAAAATAACCTCTCTCACTATAACTGTTCTCAGTTCCTTCTTTATGGCTTTTATCTTTTGCGTTGGCAATTCTAGAGAGGCTTGCCTGGTATCTATAACGAACCCTAGGAACTCTATCATCTGTGCGGGTCGCAGATCTGAATTTTCTGTGTTCAGGAGGAATCTGAGGGAGGATATTAGGCTGCTTACCCACGCAGCTTGATCTCGCAGGTCGCTGGCACTCTGCCCCAGGATGAGGATATCGTCTAGATAGACTATTATCTTGATACCTCTCTCTAGGATGGCTGCTGCTACTGGACGCATAATCTTTGTAAAAGGCCATGGGGCTGACACTAGGCCGAAAGGGAGGCATATGAATTTCCAGATCTCTGCGCCCTATCGAAATCTGAGATATTTCCGATGCTCTACCTCTATCTGAACCGGACGAGCCAGTCTCCTGTCCTAAGTAAATCTTGTAAATGGTGTATCCCTTCCATCTTGAAGTGCCTGTACGTGATCCACTCTTTCAGACTCTTCAAGTATATTACCGGCCTGACCGTCTCTCCCCTGTGCACCAGGAACATGTTGCTGAGGAACCCTTGGTCCACCTGCCTTTCCTACTCTATCGCCCCTTTATATGCTAGTTTGCGCAATTCGGTGAAGAGCAGCTTTCGTTTGTCCTGGGGCAGGAACATGGGCGGCGGCTGTCTCGCTTGTGGGGGGTAGCCTACAAATTCTAGCCGCATGCCTGATATCGCTTGCAGAACCCATGCATCATTGGACAATTTGCGCCATGCATGCAAAAACAACGGCATCCTGCCTCCCTCCCTCGGGGCCATCTGCGTAAGGGTACTCACCGCCTGGTGCACTTTGCTGCCTGTAGGCGCCTCTTCCTCTTCGATTCCTGGGGAAACTGGCTCTGACCGGGAAAAATGTGTCTTGCTGGCGACTTTCCCGTACTGTGCCCTGGGTCCCTGGGGCCTCCTCTGTGAGCCAAAGCACCAGACGCCCAGCCCCTTTGCCGTCCAGTCCCTGTGAAAACCTGCTGAGGGAATATCCTTCTAATGGAACTTCGCGCCTTCTCTCGGGCAGAAATATGCCCCGACGAATTGCACCATTACTTTGGCAAAGGTGTCCCCAAACAATAGACCTTTAGCATCCACTCCTGCGTCAGATGAGGCTAGATCGCCGAGTTTGTCATCTATTTTCAATAGAACGCCTCTCCTTTCTGCTGACAGTGCGCAGTTCGCGTTCCCTAACTGGCAGAGTGCCCGTTGACCTCAGCTTCCCAATACTCAAGCGCCACTTGCGTGCCTGTGTCCAAGGCCTTCTCGGCCAGGTCCATAAGTTTCGCAAGAAGACTTGCGATATCCAAGAGTTTGCCCTGGCTTCTCCGTCATGCTCTGTCCACCCCTTTCCTTATGTCTTTTGATGCTTTGGTGATAAAAGTCACCATTTTAGGATCTAAATCCGGGTTATCCGAGACTTTGCCCAGCAAGTCAGGCCCACGGCACTCTTCCCTCGTTCTGGACTGGACTTCTCTATCCAACGGCCTTCTCATGTGCTGAATCATATACTGCGCCACTCTGGGGGATTGCTCCCAATCCGTGGATCTGGGGTGCCTTATCGACTCCGGGTCGAGCATGCCAGTCAGACCCTCATCCTCCTCTGGAGGCTGCTCAGGGATGATGGGTCTCTGAGGATCTTCCTCTTCCTCCTCCTCCTCGTTGTCCGGGGAGTACCCTGCGTCCTCTCCTTCTTCTTCCCCTTTATTGTACACCCCTGGGGCAGGGGTTTGAGAGCCTGGCACTGTTGAATTTTTTAGAAAGGCTTCTTTCAGCCTGGAAATTGGGTAGCCCATCAGTGTGGCTCGTGGGCATCAAAGAGTCTGTTCTCTTCCGAGCCTTTTTACTGACCTGAAGATCAACCCCTCTCTTGGGGTCTCCAGCTGAGGTTCCCTGTCTGGGGCTGAGCGCCCTTTTCCTGGATCTCTCCTGCTCTGCCTTTTGCTTGCTGAGCATGGCTTCTAAGTGGTTCAACCTTTGTGCTAGTGGCAACACTCCTACTGCCACTGCCTGTGACAAAGAGTCACCCAATACTTTTTTAAACTATGGGAGAGGTCCTCTTCTACTTCTGTGGGCTCCTCCACCCACTCCTCTGAGCTCCACTCATGGGATGTGCTCCTGGACACTCTCGGCTCTTGACAATGTGCAATAATGTAGTGCCCGCCCTCACAAGCTATCTCAGACCCTCAGCTGATTGATATGCCCATGAGGTATCCGCTTCGCTCTTTGTGTTTAGTTTTTTTTTTCTTCTTTTTTTTGTTATTCTTCCGTACTGTATTCTTGCACCATCTGGGAACACAAACACCTTTCTGAGGCCTTACGAATTTCTGCTGCGCTGTGCTTGCCAGGACTTTCTCTCATTGAATGCGCTCTTGCGGGGTCCTAGACCCAGTCGGGTGCTTCAAGCCTTCTCTAGAGCAGTTACTTTGCTGCTCCAATCGTTGTAAATACCAGGAGACGGGGCCGGCTGCCTCACGCAGGTACGATCGCCCGTGGCTCCGGCCCAACCTCTAAATGTGAAGTGGAAACACACTGAATAACACTGGCGAACGCAGCGCCTGCGACTCTTATATCCCGCCTGTCTACGGGCGCTCGACAACGCACGGAGATGGCTAAATTACTAAACCATCAGCGCTTATATTATCCAACGCGCACGCATTACCTATAGTATTTACAGGGTATTATTACATCTAATACGTGCATATAACTACATAACTCGCTTCAAGCGAAGCTCAATCCCACTTATCTTTGTGAAGCAGCAACAAAGAAAGAGGAGTTGGACTGGCAAGGAGGAGTACTTATAGGTAATGCTAGAGCCTGATTGGGTAAAGGAGCATCCCAGGACTACCTGAGACCTGAGAATTATGGGGATTGGTAGTTTTCTAGAAACATTTTTCTTCAACATTAAAACTTTACTACCCCCTTTTGTGTTTATCCTCCAGAGGACCTTGGAGAAACTCAAAATGTGTTGACAAGTTTTGGAAAAATAAATAATGTTATACATTTGAAATGCTCTGGAGGCAGTAATAAAGAATAATAAGCATAATGTTCGCCTCCTGTCGCGACAGATAATTGGTACATATATCTCTAGGGCACATAAATTGGCAGGGAAGCCGGTACATCTTTTTTAAGTATCTCCCATAGAAGAAAATTGCTCTTTATTCATGGAATAAAATTAACTAAAAAATAGTTCATAGGTTCACAGGTTAGGGTATCAGGTTTGATTAGAGTGGCAATGTTTGGGCTTTAGTTTTTATTCCTTCATGTAGTTTAGGGATTTTATCTTCATAATAGCTTGAGGTTTTAAGGGCTGAATCTCTTTTCTTGGCATCTGAGTCTCTGATCTCTCCTACAAAGTTGTACCCTCAAGCTCACTTTAATTATAGCATTGACGTGAGCTTTCTAATATTTAAAGCAAGCATTGCAAATGAGTAGTGCAGTGTGAGTTAAGGTCTGATTTGCAATGTGCAGGATTTTGTTTGTATTAGTGTAATAGCTCAATGAGACTGAGTGTTCCTGTTACTTAATATTGGCATTCTACAAGTTTGGTGACTACTTTTGTTACCTTTGGATTGGGTGTATGCAATTTAACACTGACATTCGCCTTGTTTTGTTAACTTTCCTTGTGTTATCTTTGGACGAAGTGTTTGTAACTTAACATTGGCATTCACCTAATGTGTTAAGCTTACTTTTGTTACCTTTGGATTGTGTGCTTACAGGTAAAGATTACCATTGCCAACATACGCAGGCTTCTCATGTTTACATCAAGTAACCTTACTATTGTTTTAATTCTTTGCTTGCACTGATTTCCTTGTTTTTTTTTCAATTCTTTGTTTGAGTACGTGCATGGGTGACTGTGTTTTACAATGCATGTTTGTGTTTGTTCTTTACAGTCTGAGTTTTGCACAGTGCATGTGTGTGTTTTACAGTGCATGTTTGTGTTTGTTCTTTACAGTCTGAGTTTTGTACAGTGCATGTGTGTGTTTTACAGTGCATGTTTGTGTTTGTTCTTTACAGTCTGAGTTTTGTACAGTGCATGTGTGTGTTTTACAGTGCATGTTTGTGTTTGTTCTTTACAGTCTGAGTTTTGTACAGTGCATGTGTGTGTTTTACAGTGCATGTTTGTGTTTGTTCTTTACAGTCTGAGTTTTGTACAGTGCATGTGTGTGTTTTACAGTGCATGTTTGTGTTTGTTCTTTACAGTCTGAGTTTTGTACAGTGCATGTGTGTGTTTTACAGTGCATGTTTGTGTATAGTTTACAATGTGTGTTTTACAGTGCATGTTTGTGTGTTGTTTACAGAGTGTGTGCGCAGTGTAGTGTAGCAGATAGGGCGTTGGGCTCTATCCGTTGGTAATTGTAATCAGAAATTCCCCTAAAGTACATACTTTTGCGGTTGCAGGGAATATTGATTTTATGATGTGTTGGTAGCTACTGTAGTCTCTGCATACACATTCCATGCCTATTGCTATGCATGTTGTCTATGTGTATTGTTCCAGCACGTTGTCTGTGCATACTGCATTCACTTATAGACTACAGTTGCCAACATTGTCGGCATACACAAATAGCACTTGCCATGAAATGATGAACACCACAACACGCTTTAAAATTGGATGAGCTAAACTTGGGATGTTCACATTGTGACCAGCATGGCACTGAGGATGAGTCATGCCTACACCAACAGACATCAGCACCAACAATAGCCTGGAGGGCCAAAAGAATAACCCCACCATTCACGGGGAATATTGTGGACATCAATACGTTAGAGGAACACACATGTAAAGAAACAAGAATACAACAGTACATATACTCATAAAAGTGCAGTAAGTGCTGAGGCATGTCCGTACTAAAAATACCATCACACAAATAGCCAGTGTGCAACAAATACATGCACTTCATTGGCCGTATTCCTTAACGCTATCTCTTGCGTTCACTTCTCGCCATGGACTAAAATCAGGCACAAGGTGAAACTACTACAGGACCTATGGGTATAACATAAAACATGCTTTTCTTTTTTTAACACTACGGTTTACATTGCCGTGATAGAGGGGTAAACTAACCATGTGCAAAGTCTATTCTTCTATGAGGACTTTATATCCTGGTTCCAAAGTCGAGTTCTCGTGGTTGTTGCACCTTGGACACATCCTCCACTTTGTTCAGTGTCAGGGTATTTAAAGTGCATGACATGATTCTTTCTTAGTCTTGATCTCCTCCTGGGATCTACGGTCATGGTCACAACAAACTCCTACCGGTCAAACCTGTGTGATTCCCCTTGTCCCAGGGGACATCTTTTGCATATATTTACAGGCATGTCTTGTTCTCTAGCCCACTGCAGTGCTTTGCAGACTTCAGTTATCGTGATTAGCCCAGTAAATGGCCTGTCCTGGGTTTTAGCACTTCACAGGCTCTTATCCAGCTCTCAAATGTTCCAGCCTCTGCCACGTTCAAGCCCCAGCAGAGTTGCAATGCCTCTCTCTCCCTTTCTCTAGCTCCACTAGTTTGAGGGCTACCACCAAGATCTGGGTTATAACCCAGGTAGGTTACTCAACATTCTGATGCTTCTCAATGTTCTTAGGGTCTTGCCAGCTTCAGGGTTATTACCCCCTGCAAGTCACTTGCACCAATCTCTCATTGATGTCTACTATGTTGCAAAAACTGGTCTGAAGGGCCCAACAACCTGCTTTTCTCGCTTACAGGGAACACCTCAACTCTCTCTAATGCCATCCCATCTCTTGCCATGATGGCTGCCTTTTGCCTCCTTTTATCTAACTACCAAAACAATAGACAGGATTTTCCAGGGCCCTGTGTGCCATGCTACTGGCTAATGCTTTTTAGGCCCACCTCCCCCTCTGTTTTCTTCTGTTCTCTTGCTTGTTTCAGGGTTGTGCATTCCTATCTGTCCAGGAACTCTGAAGGCTTGATTGAGGTAGCCCCCATTGACTTACGGATCAAATTCTAGCTGCCATCTTTGAACCAGGCAAGTTGATCATGGTGACTAGTCAGTCCCACATTCCAGCTCCCTTAGCCACTGGCTAATGTATTTCTGCACTAACCTCACCCTCACTCTGTGCACAATCTCTTTGTTTTCCAAGGATTTGCGAGAATCTGCGTTAGCCTGGGCTAATGTCTGTGCTCATCGGGTAGTCTTTAAATGCAAACTAAAGAATGCTCCTGCTCTGTGAGTGGTCTTGTGGAGGGCACCCAAGGTAAGTGATATGCTCCGTGCATGTCCTGTGTTGCTTTATCAATCCCTGTTTATGTGTTGCGTGCTTTCACTCCTTGATGGCGCTGCACCTCTGTGATTTTCCATGAGGGATCTTCCTCTAACTCTCCTATAATATGTCTCATGCTTGGTTCAAAATGTGGGCTTTCTTGATGGGTTAGGCTGTAGGTTTGGAGAGGAGAGAGTGAGTGTTATCTGGGGGAGCTCAACAATGCCTCCTCTAGGAGTCCCTTTGACCTCCAGGGTTCCCCATTAACTATTAACGACTCCCTTACAGCTGACAACATCCAACAGGCAGATGGAACCAGCATGGGATGACTTGTTCTGAGGCGGATGTGTTTTCTATAGGTCATTGTGCATGATGGCCAGAGAAGTGCTCACTTGTCATTCTTCATGCGTTTTGCTGAGGGCAGTGCATGCTGGACTCCCATCCCATGACAAAGTTAGTCCATGACCCATAGGTATGCAGAAGTTGTTCAGGCTTACTGGTCATTTGTGCCGGTAGATTTTGAAGCAGGTGTGCCTTGTCTTTATAGGGCGAGTAGTTAGCTGAGTTGTCTGATGACAGTGATAATAGCCTGCATTGGAAGTTCACAATGGGGATCACCGATGATAGTGTAAAAAGCGCGTCCAGGACATGTGTATATTAATGTAATGTTCGGCAAGGTTTTCAGATTGTTTGTCCAAAGATGTTCCTTTATTTAATTACTTGTATTCATTTCAGTAGCAGAAAAAAAGTCAAATTCATTAATAGATTGGGTGCCATTAATTGAGAGATATCTTAATTAATCAATAGCCTTAGTTCCATTAACTAATTCATGAATAGGAAACACTGTTTATAAACGCGTTAATCGGGCAAATTGATGAGAAAGGGTGAGATAGTCATTGTTAGGTGGGACGCTCCTGTGTGCGTTGCCCCTTTTAGGGGATGTGTTTTCTTTATGTGTATGGCCCCTTTAAGATGGGCCATGACTGCGTCATGGCCCAAGCTAATAAAAGGAGCCCCTGCAGGCACATGAGATAGAGCGGCTGCAGACTCCCAAAGAGGAACGACTGAGTCCGTGTCTCATTATTGATGTAGGCTTACACGTGGAGGCCCAGGCCTGCACGCCCGGATGCCGTGGGACCCGCACGACAGGATGGTGGCTGAGGTCCACATGGTCACGGGCCTGGTAGGCGGTGCCCCACCCAGATGGCGCTGGTGTCCATAGCGCCGAGGGGCCTGCCGGATACCAATGGCAGGCTCCCAACCCCCACACATAGTGGGCCTGTGTCGTGCTCACAGAGAGAGCACTCCGGGGCGCCTGCCAGATGTCCATGGCAGGCGACCCCCAACAATGGCGACGAGGACCATGAGCCCGCGTTGCTCCCCCTGCTGCTAGTGAGTGGTGGGGGGGAAGAAGGGTTTCCAGCCCCACCGCGGCTTCGCGTGGCCTGCGCCTCACCGCCGTGGCACTGGGCGGTGTAGGCCCGGGCTGCCCCGCGGTGAGGCATACATCCGGTGGCATTCCGCCGCAAATAAGATGAAGGTGAGGTGAGCCATGGCGTGTTTCGCCCCGGCCGCGGCCCTCAGTGGTGGGGCTGCTCGTGCGGCCGGGATCGGGGCATGGTGGCACCCCTGACTCCTGCGACGTTCGTTTTGTGCAGGGGGAGGGGATGAACACCACCCGTTGGGGTGGGACATTTTGCGAATTATTCCCCAGCATCCTGCCATGGGGAGGATGAGCGGGTGTGCTCCTGGAAATGCAATGAGCGGTGTACGCCACAAAAGGAGGGGCTGATGGCAGACCCCTGCGGCATCCGCTGTGCGGAGCCGCCATGTCGTGCCTGTGGCCCCGGTGCGCCTGCCGTTGCAGAGGCCCAGTGGTCATCTCGCCCCAGCGACTGCGGATGCTGCTCCAGTCGGGAGCAAGCAAGAAGAGGTACGGTCGCAACGGCAGTGGTGCGCCCCGCCTGGGAGTCGGACTGTCTTCCCCGGCCGCAAGAAGGTGGAGGCCGTGCTTGCCCGCCCCCGTGAAGAGGATAAGGAGCGATGTCTGCCGCGAAGCGGGAGGCCGTGCTGGCCCCGCTGCCACGAGAAGGTGGAGGCTGTGCTGGCCCGCCCCCGTGAAGAGGATAAGGAGCGGCATCTGCCGCGAAGCGGGGGGCTGTGCTGGCCCCGCCCCTGTACGGTGGGTCCTCCCCGGCCACAGCCCTCTGCGTGGAGGGTGCTCGTGCGGCCAGGGGAGAATCCAGTCTGCTGCTCCCTGCGGCGTTCGCTGTGCTGTGGGGGGGGTGCCAGCCTTAATAAAAAAAAGGACGCTGACAACGCATGTGTGCTGTTCCGGCACCCCTCCTCGGGGTGCGGGGATGCCGGGCAGCAGAGAATGTCGTGCTCCAGTCCAGAGCGAACAACGGGAGGTGGATTCCTCCTGCAGGCGGCAGTGCTGACTGGTGTTGTGCCACCGCCCGAGTCCCCACAGTGATCACAGGCCAGGCAGAGTGGTGGGATGCTCCAGTCGGGAGCATGAGGATAAGAAAGTACCCGTGGAAGATCCCGGGCCGCTGCGGGTGAATGCTACTGCGCTCCGGCGGGAGCAGAATGGAAATAAAATACACATTCGTGCTCCCTGCTGGAGCGTATTCAAGTACAGCTGATGGCCCTCTGACAAGCATGGGCCCGGTGGGGAAATAGAAGAAGAGCTCCAGTGGGAGTGGACGCCTGGAGGTGGGTTTCCCATGCAGCAACAGCACAGTCATGCGTGTTGCAGTGCTGTTGGAGCCCAAGAATTATTCTGGGCTGACAGGCGGTGTGAAGTTAGGTGCAGAGTCCAATTCCCTGCAGAAGACCATAACGCCCATATGACGGGAAACAGCAACACCACAGCCTATCAGTCAAGAAAGATGGCTGTTTTCCCCCTAAGAACTGCCCAGATATCCATACAATCTGGAGAGGACAAGAAAGGCTAACCTCAGGTATACCAATGAGAAGGGCATTACGGCAAGATCTGAACTTGAGGCTATCCTTCCTCGGGTGCTGGTGCAGTCATCCTTTCCTACTATGGGGATAGGTCGTGAAGGTCGGCGGGAATTGGATGAGCAGCAGCCCCCACAGCAATACAACCCACACCCAGACCTGAGTGAGGTGGGCAAATATGGACCACCAAATGCTTTTGGGGATTGGCTGCCTGGAGCTGTGTCCTGTCATCAGCTCGAGTAGAGCACAACAAAGAATGCGGCCACAACAAGCGGGGGAAAATGCCCCATGTCAACTGAGGCAGAAATTTGGCTCCGAACATTGGAACAATATGGTAAGACTCCGAGGCCCAATGGCAGCAATATGTCACCAAAGCGGAGCATTTCCAGCAGCGCCAGGATGGTTCTGCCACGCTCCGGCTCATCAGAATTCCACACCTCGACAGTGGGATTTCCACCCTCATGCTCATCAATCTGTTCACTGGACACCGCACTAGCAGTGCCATCAATGAGGCGCTGCATGGGATATGAAACATTCTGTGCTGCCGGACACTCAGAGAAAGATCAGGTGTCATTGCGCGCCTGCTATGCCGGTGATGTCATTCTGTGCTGCCGGACACTCAGAGAAAGATCAGGTGTCATTGCGCGCCTGCGGTGCTGGTGCTGTCCATCAAGGGATGTAGTGCTTGCGGGGCAGGAGGAGGAAAAGGCCCTCCAGCACCGGGGAAGTGGTGCGAGGTGCTATCAGGTGGCTCGAGAGGGTGGCTCCCACCACATACCTGTGACGCCAATCCAGCCCAGCGGTGGCAGCCGGGTAAGACCTGGTACACCGTTACAGTAGTCTGAGGGGAAGGCCAACCAGCGCAGAGGTTATCGTCTCCCGGAACAGCACCATCAAGCATAAACCACCCTGCCCACCATATTGGTGGCCCTGACTGCCTGCCACTGAGGACACCCTGGTGGCCTGTTGCTGATGAAACCTTGCGCGCGATGCCGTCGAAGGGACAAGCTTGACGGGGCTTGGGGAAGATAGCTGCCGGAACCCCTGAGTTCAGTCGACAACTTGTGTCTGACCAATTAACCAGGCAGCTGTGGGCCCTAAAACCAAGAATCAGTGCATCAGCCGAGAAATGGGTTGCAGCTCATCATGAGTGCTTGTGCGCCCTTCTGTGCCCCTGGAGGAAAGAGATGTGCCAGATCGGGGGAGCATCGCCAACAAAAAGGGGTGAGTGATGCTATATCACCCTGTACTTGATCAACAGCACATGGAGCAGCCTGGATGCCCCGCAACCTGCGTCTCGCTGCTCTGCTCGGACCATCAAGGGACTAGGCCGATGTGGCCCCTGGTGCCCGCCAGGTGCGGCTTTGCCGGCCGTGAACTATACCATCAGACTAGGCCGATGTGGCCCCTGGTGCCCGCCAGGTGCGGCTTTGCCGTCCGTGAACTATACCATCAATGGACCGGAACTCGGGAAGTGACTCCTGAATGGATGCGGATGGGAGATGGACTGGTCTCATGCTGCCCTGCGATTGTTTAAAGAGGACTCAGTAGTCTTGTGTTTTGATGCTGTGAGTGTTTTGATGTTGTGAACCTGCATAGTAACTATATATTTTAAGTAGTTTCAGCAAAGAATAATAGGGTGAGGCTGTGATCCCGCAGTGGCGAGGTGTGCATGTAATGCCAGCCGCCAACCATGGCATTTGTTTGTATATTTCCCGTTCCGAGCCCCAGGTTAATAAAGGGTTTTGCAAACTGTGGTGGAACTGCCCCCATTCATCTGGCAGCTCACCTGCCACGACTGTCACCTGTTTCAGTGTGTTAGAAATGGGTTAATATATGTTAGGTTTGTAATTAGTATGCGTTAGGTCTTTAATGGTTTGAGCAGGCGGAGTATGTGGCGGTGGCATGTCTCGTTATTTGCCTGCGCAACAAGTTTTAGACCGACAGCTATGTCATTGTTTTGTATCAGGTGGAATGCCTGTGTGTTTCAGCACTGTCTTGTTTGTTCATTATGAAAAAGGAGGAGTGTTAGGTGGGACCCTCCTGTGTGCGTTTCCCCTTTTAGGGGATGTGTTTTCTTTATGTGTATGGCCCCTTTAAGATGGACCATGACTGCGTCATGGCCCAAGGTAATAAAAGGAGCCCCTGCAGGCACGTGAGATAGAGCGACTGCAGACTCCCAAAGAGGAACGACTGAGTCCGTGTCTCATTATTGATGTAGGCCGCAGGCCTACACGTGGAGGCCCAGGCCTGCACGCCCGGATGCCGTGGGACCCGCACGCCAGGATGGTGGTTGAGGTCCACACGGTCACGGGCCTGGTAGGCGGTGCCCCACCCCGATGGCGCTGGTGTCCATAGTGCCGAGGGGCCTGCCGGATGCCAATGGCAGGCCCCCAACCAGCACACATAGTGGGCCTGTTTCGTGCTCACAGAGAGAGCACTCCGGGGCGCCTGCCAGATGTCCATGGCAGGCAACCCCCAACAGTCATGACAGTCGCTTAATGGGAAAGACGATGCAGACTCTGAATGGTGCGCATGCACTGCTCGCTTGTTTGCAAATTAGCTTTGAGAATTCAGAATGTCTAAATGGAGACAACATGTACAGGCATATGTATGCATTGCGAAAAATGCTGGGCCTCCGGGTTTGAAACCCACAGCATATTTTGAGTCGGTACATTTTCCCCTGACAGGTCTGCTTGCTCTCTCTTGTCAGAATGTGCCAAGATCATAACCCCTGCCCCACCATTTAAAACCCGAAGTTCTCACCGTGTTGTGCAAGCGCGTTACCCTGAAGGCGAAATCAAGCCCAGCAGTTTCTTGCACTCTGACGTACAGCTGGTATTGTGCAATTTTTCATAATGTTTCTGCTTTTGGTGTTTTGTCCCAGCCCGGTTCCTCTTTACTTTACACATCCTCGTCTCGGCCATTCATTACCATTACTGAGCGCTCGTTTCCCTCATTACTGAGCACATACTTGTTCCAAACCCTCATTAGTATTACCGCTCGCATCCTCACCCTGGTCTTCCATTAACACTAACACGCGCATATTCGTCCCGGTCATTCATTACCATTACTGGTTGCGTCTCTCTCCACTCCCCCATTACCATTATCATGAACATCTTCATCCCTGTCTTCCATGACTGCATTTATCCACGTCCTGGTCCCTTAATAAAAATTAATGCTCACATCCTTGTCCAGCTCCCTCATTACCACTGCCATGCACATCTTTTTCCAGTCCCGTGTTGTCATCCCTGTCCCTCTTTACTGCAGGCATCCTCATTCCAGGCCCTTATCATAATGACTGCACCCCTCCTCTTTCTGGTCCCTCATTACTGTGCATATCCTCTTCCGGAATCTCATTATTGCTTGCATCCTTGTCTGGGGTTCTCATTACAGCAGTCACCCTCATCCGGGTCCTTAATTGTTATGAGCATCCTCGTCCCAGTCCCTAATCACATTACTTTGTGCATACCAGTCCTAGCCACTCCTTACCATTCCTAAACGCATCTTCGTCCCGGTACCTCAGTACCATAGTAGAGTGCATCCTCATCCGCGGCCCTCCCTACCGAGCATAACCTGCCTCATTCCATTATTACAACTTCCATCCTTGCCCTGTCCCTAATCGCCCCACACATGCTGCTCCCAGTGCATTGCTACACCACACATCCTGTTTGCAGCCTCACATTACTATTACAGTGCACATCCCATCCCGATCTCTCATATCCTTATGCATCCTCATTCCTATCACCATGCACATCATCAGCCAAGTCCCTCATTATCATATGCACCCTCATCACAGTCCCTCATTACTGCGTGCATCCTTTCTTCATTACCACACATAACCTCGTACTGGCCCATATTACCACTACTGTGTGCACCCTCGTCCCAGTTCACCTTAATCTTTGTACCTCATTACCGTGAACATCTTCATCCTGGTCCGGGTCACTCATTACTGCACAAAGCCGCATCCCAATTCCTCATCACTGCATGCATCCTCATACCATTTCCTCAATACCACACACATCCTCATCCCAGTCCTTCCTTACGGTGTGCATCCTCATCCCGTTCCTTGATTAAAATTCCAACCTGTAGCCTTAACCCAGATTTTCATTAGTACTTTGAGTTGCTGTGGGGGGGGGGGCAGAGGGGGCTATAGCCCCGAGACTTTTGGTTGTAGCCCCGGATAGAAGCCCAGGAACTACAACCAAAAGGCTAGCTAGCCCCAAGTCCAGACAGTCTCACATTAGCGAAGCCCCAAACCTATTCCAGACCTACCAACAGGGCCTCTTTGCGTCATGCAGCTCAGGCGGCTGCCTGACGTCAGTCAATATTAGGGTGTTTGCCCGTAGCAGCGGGCGGGCGCCATACTCATGTCGGGATCACCCGACTGGCTCCCTCGGGCGGCGCTCACGGCGTGGGTGAGGCAGTGGGGGTCACCCCACTGCGCTCCAGATCACTGGAGGCACACACGTGGCTGGGGGCAAGCAGCACACGGCGGCCCCGGATCTGGGGGCGCTCAGGCCGGGGTCACAACAGCAGCCATGATCACATAGCCATGGGATCACCGTGGGGTGGTGTTGCCCAGCAGGGACACCATCCTCGAGCTGGGCCCTGTCCTTGGGCCCAGCGCATGCAGTGTGGCACCAGCATGGTGCTTCAAGAACGGCACTGGAGTCTTGTGATGTCTGACTGACAAGCCGGAAGCAGCTCGTACTTTTTATTAACTTGGTCACATGGGGAACCATGTGACCAAGACACACACACACACACTGGGAGATACCATGTCTCCCTACAGGGGTGACATGCAACACTCCTTTTTCATAACGAAATAAATGGAACACCATAACATAATTCACACTCTCACTCTACAAACCATAGCTCCCACACACATGCACCCTTTATTAACCTGGGTGAGTGGGTCTCATATCATTAAACGGCACCACCATGGGATCCTGGCACCCCATAAAGCCTTCACATGTACAGATGTCTACCGCTTTACATTTCCCATTGACTGGGCCATTTTATGCAAGTCCAAGGCCTTCCGGCACCCAGTCTCACTGGGGCCTTCTGTGGTGTCCATCTTGCGGGCCTGTGGAGTGGCAGGAAAACCAGGTTACACCTTCGCCCGGGCTCGCTTAGGACAGTCATAACACAGTTCAAGAGCCGACAAAGCCGCACCTGGGGAGGCCCAGGGGCCACATCAGCCAAATCCACAGTCTGAGGGGCGCCTGTGATGGTCTACTGGCACCTTGGCAGCAGGCCCGTTGTTCGACTTCAGGCCCTCGTGGGCCGGTTCAGAGTCCAAGGGCCGGCAAAACCGCACCTGGAGGCCTAGGGGCCACACCGGCTATGTCCACTTCCATGGGGGGCAACCCGCGGCACGGTGCTGGTGATGGATGACCAGCCACCCCTCACACTTCCCCTTTCACATCGGGGCTGCTGGCATGGTATGGGAGGGCGCACAAGCACTCAAAAGAGCTGCAACCCTCCCTTGTCTTTTTTTTTTTCCTGTAGGTGCCTGAGCTCAGTGTAATACCTTGACCAGATGCTGGGCTGGTGGGCAGCGCAACTTAGCATGGCCCTCTCCCTTATTACTGTGGGGCCACCGGGCACTGTGACTTTCTCTTGCCTGCAGCCATGTACACTTGGACACTTTGCCCATCCAAGCTGACATCCCGGCTAGCCTGCGGCCAAGGCTCTTGCAGATGGCCACTGTCTTGCTTCACGGCCAGCCTGGCCATCTTCATGTCCCCACCACTTATCGATGGCAGCATCCCTCATGGTGGCGGATGGAGGTTTTTTTAATCTTTTTGCAGGGACCACTGTTCTCATTGCCCCCTTCATGTATGATGGGTTGACAATCTGCCGCTCTTCCGGGTGTCTGGAGAGCTGTGGCTCCCGTTTCCCCAAACCCTTTCTTCACCACCATGGGCCCGGGTTGCTTGCTGTGAGCGTGCTGTTTGGCCACTCCCCCACCTTGGTTCCGTGGCCGCAGATGTTATGGAGGAGCGGCCCCTCCTTGCGTGGCTGGCGCAGCCTTCCACACTGGCCCTCTCTTTGGGCCGCTCTAGGCTTCCCGTTTCACCTTTTCCGCCGCCGCGGCCCGGTATGTTTAGGCCACGCCCCCTGCGTTGTTGCGCCCGCTACGGGCCTTTGTGAACTGCTCCATTGCGCCGGATGCCGCATGCTCCAGTGGGAGGGGAGGGAAACGCCTCCTCTTTGCGATGCATCTGCCAACCTGCTCTGTCTCCCGCGGGGGACGGGGCAGGCATCTCGCCAATGTAGATTCCTTTGCGGGCCCAGTTGGAGTTGGGGCTGCCTCATTTTTTCACTGCAGCGATGTTAGCCGCTCTTCACTTCCGCGGCTACCGGTGGGTCAGGGGCAGCGCCTCCTCTTAGTGGTGCCGATGCCGCATTTTTCTTTTACTTTCAGTGGAGGGGGCAGGGGGTGCAGCAGCTCACGCGGCCGATGCCGCAAATCCTCCTTCACACGGGATGAGGGCAGCCGCTCCTCCTCCCGGGGCCACATCTTTTCTTCCATGTGGCGCAGCCACCAACTTGTTCTTTCTCCAGCGGGGGACAGGGAGGGCAGCTCGCCAACCTTTCTTCTTTGCGGGCCCAGTTGGAGATGGGCCTGCCTCACCATTTCTTCTTCGGGGCACGCAGGGCCCCTTTCCTCGTCGCCATTGTTAGGGGGTCTGCCCGGAGCACCGGGTGGGCCCCATACTCATGTTGGGATCACCCGACGGGCTCCCTCGGGTGGCGCTCAAGCCGCGGATGAGGCAGTGGGGGTCACCCCACAGTGCTCCAGATCACTGGAGGCACACACGCGGTTGGGGGCACACGGCGGCCCCGGCTCTGGGGGCACCCAGGCCGGGGTCGCAACAGCAGCCATGATCACATGGCCATGGGATCACCCTGGGGCGGCGTTGCCCAGCAGGGGCACCGTCCTCGAGCTGGGCCCCGTCCTCGGGCCCAGCGCATGCAGTGTGGCACACACACACACACCATGTCTCCCTACAGGGGTGACATGCAATAGTCAGCATCTAGGGGGCGCTGCACCAGTGTGGTGCTAGTGCATTTGTTATAGCTCGCCTCGAGCTGGTGCTCCTGCAAAGTCGTATAGTTAGTAGAAGACAGCGCGCAGCCGCCCTCGGCCATCAGGCAGGGCAGCAATTTGCAAATGAGCAACATTTGTTGCTTTATTGACTTCCAAGTCCCCAGGTGGCGCCAGCACCGTCGGCGCCAACCAGGCCCATGGGCGCTCATGCCCTCCTCCAGGTAGACAACTCATCCCCATTTGTTTATATGCAAGTTGTGGAGATAGTATGTTAGGCGCGGGTTGGGGGGGTGGTGTGTGTACATTCCAGCGCCTAAATCCTTCTGAAAAGCCTCTGTTATGAAATGAAACTTGATCCAAAGAAACACTGAAACACTATGTATTGTAAAAATAAAGGATTTATTTAAATACAGGTAGGCCCAGATAAATCTAGGGGTACGTAAGTACTAAAACATTATAAGAAATCACAGTATAAAAACACAACACTATACTTGAAAGCACACAGACCCAAATATAAACCTTATTTGGAACACCTAACAGTAGTTCTAGGGAAGTCAAAGGGCCTCATTATGACCCGGGCGGTAAGGGATTACCGGTACCGGTAAGGGCACTGGTGCCGGTAATCCCTTACCGCCCAATTGCGAGGTCCCTTTTCCGGGTCCCTACCATAACGGCTGGTTTTACCAGCCATTAAGGAAGGGACCCGCAAAGGGACCTCAGAGATAATTACGGTACCGCAATTTGCGGTGCCGTAATTACCACCTTCCCCATTTCCATTGAGACCTATGGGGGCAAGAATGGGGAAGGGCCAATGGGGAATTACCGTCTCGCCAACCTTGGAATGGGGCGGTAATTCCGCCATTCACCATGACGGAATCCGGCGTCAACCATGGCGCTAACAGCGCCATGGTTAACGCCTGGGTCGTAATTAGGCCCACAACCTTGTTATACACATTTAGTATAGGTCAAGCCTATTCTTTGGGAGTAAAAGACCAATGGTTACTTCAGATTACATTCAGTAATACAAGGACAATAAGCCCTTCCAGTTGTACAGTGACTCTTGGAACAAATCACATAAACAGTCAACTGGACAACATACTTTGGTGAATAGTGAAACACTTATCCTACTTGCAGTAAAAACCTATAACTACTTTTGTCATAACACACAGTTATACCAGGTGAGTAAAACCTAAGGATTTAATATACAATTACAGATTTTTGAAATCCGGGGACCCCAGTTTGCGGTAAGCAATAACTCTGGTAACTTGTTTTGGATGGCACACAGCTAACATAAGGTAAGTAAAACCCACATACTTTAACTTCCAATGAAAGAGAAAGTAAAACCCAATGTCACACTTTACTGAATAGTTATTCTAGGTAAGAAACAATCTAATGTTGACTTATTAAGGACAGGCTAGCAGCAAGTCAGGGGAAGCAAGACCCAGTTGGGGGACACTCATACAGTTATCCTAACAGGACTAACCTGGTGATACCAACAGTTGGAGGACACTCATATAATTACCCTGCAGGAATAATCTGGTGAAACCAACACATTACTTTTGTAAAGAGGCACAACCTAATCACAGGAGAGTAAAATACCTTCACATCTACTTTCTATATTAGACTGGCAAAACAGTGGCTAAGGAAGAAAAGATGTTAACCATACTTTTAAGAATAGTTCATCACACATTCAAGATCAGTAAGAACCTTTGTAACTGTTCACTTTTAGAATAACGGTTAGCAACCAACTCTTTACAAGTAAGTAAAACAATTGATTTCTTTTCTAGGCAGAAGTCCCAATCCCTTCAAAGTCTTTCCCTTATTCTTGGAGCATGAGTGTTCTCAATGGCAGAAGGGGGTCACTAGGACTAGTGACCAACAGGCAGTGTTAGAATAAGTTCTTTAGTATCAAAAGTCAGAGTTCCTAAGGAAAACTGGGCAAACAGGTGTGTACATTACTTTTAGAGTTACAAGAGGGTCCAGGGGCTTCACAGAAGACACCCCAGCAGGATTCTAACAGTGCGACTGGGTGCACTGGATGAGGGACCTCCCACTCACAGAAAACACCCCAGGACTACACAGAAATCCCAATAGGCTTAAGGAAAGTATATACCCAAGCCAACACAGTACCTCAGCAATGAAGAAGAGATTGCAGCAGGAGAACTTCAGGGACTGCAGCCAAATACCCGGTCAGTGGATTCCTTGTCCTGGAGACTGAACACAAGACCTAAGAAGGGACTCTGCAGTAGGGATCGATTAAGAAGGCTCTAGGCAAGATTTCTCTCATGGCTGAATGCGGTTCTGCGGTTTTCGCGCCTTTTCAAGGAGCACAGAAGAAGACAGAAAATCGTGGTTGAATTCTTGTCATTTTAAGGGTCCAGCACTCATGTGAGGGGACTTTTTGGACTTGATTCGTGTCTCTGGAGATACACGAGTATGCCCACAAAGTTTCAGCGAGATTCGGAATTCAGAAGATCATGCACCCCACAGTGGCTTGAGGTCCCAGGGTATTAGGGTATTGCAAGAACGCAAGGTTCCAGCAACACGTGTGATGGCTCAAAATGCCAGTCATCTTGAGTCTAGTGGGCCTCATGAGGCTCTGGGTTCGGGTCATTGTTTTCGGAGTCCCCAGGTCGATTGGAAGGAAGGGCTGCAGCAGGCTCAGGTTACACAGCAGGCTCTCTGGTCACTGGAAATCGTCTCAGCTGCTTTTCCTTTGTTATCCTTTCGGTTTTATATTCCAGTACTCGACATGACTTCAGCTTCCAGGTTTCCAGTATTTATCGGGAACTACAGCACAACCTCTGCATTCTCTCCCCGCATTTTATGAGAAAGGGGCGTCTGGTTGTCCAATCAGGACAGCCAGCCCCGCACTGGGATTAGTCCCAGTTGAAGCAAGGCGTAAGTCAAAGGAGGAGAAGTTTTGGACTCCTCCCCCACTTCCTGTGCTTACAGACTGACTGGAGCCTGGGTGGGGTGTTCAGGGGACTCCCGCCGAAGACAAAACTCACACAAAGGAATTTCCCACCGTGGATGTCAGGGGAAGGAACAAGAAACGACAAGAAACACTAAAATGTCAGGAAAGGAAGACAGGGGCCATTTTGGTAAAATTAGCACCCTTAGGTGCCTTGACTGCAGCTGTGATTACCGCCCACGGTAAAGGTGCACCAAATTAGTAAAAGGTATCATGGCCACCAGCCATTAAAGGTAAGCTTGTCACTGTAACAGAATTGTTACAGTTTTAATGTGAAAGGGGATACATTGTATCTCCCCAGCACTCCACATAAGGTGGGTTGTTCTGGTTTCACAGAATAAAATGTAAAAGGGATCCAAGGATCCTTTCTACCCTTGGGAACTGTAGTTCACTCAAGGTTAGCACAAGAAAGTTAAATGGGAAGCCCCTAGGGCAACCCAGCAACAACAGCCACCCATTGCCAATAAGTTGTTAAACATTATAACTTTAAAAAGACACTATGGAGAGTCTTAAAAATGACACCCATAAAAAGAGGTAAAGATTAGGTGAGTGTGGAAAAAGGTTCCCACTCACTGAGGTATTAATGAAAAATATCCCACTAGAAAAGCAAAATATTCTGGGGTTGAACCAGGAAAAGAAGATTTACCAGCTCTGTGGAAATCTTACCGAACACTATGCCCTGGTGGAGAGAGGCCTGATGTATGTACAACGATGTGGGAAGCACTTATGCGAGTAGTGCTACCCACTGACAGGAAAGCCAATGGACTTAGAGATGGACAGTGGTACGCACTGGTGGAGTGGGCATTGAGGGAGGCAAAGGAGACAGCCAAGGTATGTACACGCTCACAGTGTGATTGGTGGCAGACGGGTACACTATTGGAGAACGTATTACCGCCACAAAAGAGACGATAAACGGATGGATTGTGAAATGTGGCCACAGGAGAGCATCAACGATATGCACTGATTGAGTGTTCAAGTCATCAGAGACTTGCACTGATAGAGTGCCCATGTCATCAGAGACAGACAGGGCTGGGAATTTCTCGAGCAAGTGTTGATGGTTCGGCAGATGCAAGTGATTACGTCGATGTAGCGAGTGTTAATTCTCCAGAGGGGCGGACTGATGGAGAGGGTGCTGAGATGGCAAGAAGAGGGCAGCAGAGCACACTGCTGCAGTGGTGCTGGGGACTCAAGGGACATACACTGGAGCATAAAAACAGAGGCCAAAAGAGACAGGAGGGAAGATGTTGTGACTGAGTAGAGTGCTGATGTGACACAAGGCAGGCGACAGAGTATGATATCGGCATACGCACTCATGCTATATGAGCCCGTTATAATTAGTAGTCTGCACGGATGATCGAGGGAGGAGACTGCATGATGACCGAGGCAAGAGACCGCACAGATGCCCGAAGTAAAGACTGCACCCGGTCGTCCATATCACTTTGAAGACTCGGTTGTGGCGGCGTGCGGCGGAGAGCAGGCTGCAGTTTAGGTCATCCAATACACATCACAGTGTGGGAGCAGGCCGGGCTGAGGCAACCCTAGCCCTGCCCAGCCCTGCCACTCCCAGTGATTTGTATCACTGACTGCTGCTGCAGGCGCCATGGTGTCAGGCAGTTGGCCGCAGGCCCGCCACATTCATCAAAGAAAGGTAACACTTCTCTGTTCCCTTTATCTTCATCCGCGGCAGGCCGGCTGGGCCGCAAAGGATCTGTAAGCGACGAGGCCCTGGGGGCCGGTTCTTGAAGCCCATGCCTGGGCCGGAGTCCGGCCCAGGTGGGCTTCAGGAACCGGCTCTCATGGCCTTGCCTGTCTCATTATGATTTCGGCCCGTCCACGGGCCAAATGGCCGACAGGCCAATCCGACCCTGGCTCTCATGTTACTCGAGACAGAGACAGAGTCATTCAATCATGATGATTCTTGTACAAATGTTTCTTTGCTGTGATTAATTCTTCAGTTTTATAGTTATTTGTGTCACCTTTCCATTCCAAAAGTTATTCACGCAAATGCGAAAATGTTTGAAAAAGTATTTTAATCCAACATTAAACAAATATTGTAATTGGCTTTTTTTGGGCAGAACCATTCCTAAGTCGCAATGTGGCTCAAAGCCGATGCATTTCGGAGTTTAGCTCCATCTTCAGGGCTACATGCATGTTAGAACCATATCCTTAAGTAAAACAAGGGATATCACATTTTGTATTATGTACATATCATGGTCAGCCATTCATCACAGAAGGAAAAAAGAAAAAAGAAAGAAAAGAAACATAACAGTAATGTTAGGGCACATTATTAATTGCTTCTCCAAAGTTCTGTCTGTATGTAAACAATATATAAGTTTGGTAAATCATACCTTATACCATGAGCCTTCTCACTGTAAATCAAACAGATATCTATTTTTGACGACTCTGTACTGTATGTAATAACATGTCAGTTACTTTTCTAAGACAGAATGGTACCTTCAAAACTGCAATTTCAGTCTTCGGAATCATTCCGTAAACTGTGAAGATAAGGATTGTGTAAGTCTACGTTTAAGTACAAAGTCGTATGTGTATCCTAAAAATTATAACTATTTGCTGATGTGTCCGACTTACCTAGCTGCTTCAGCCTTTTCTTTAACGCTGATGCCGCCCATGAGGGCGTGCATCATCAAGAACCGTTCATATGATTACTATGGAGAACAACTCTAGCCTTGCGCCATGTCAGCAAATGTGCTGACCTGGCGGCGCCTCATGTCCCGTCCTCCATTGGTAACAGGATGACGGGATTAGGTCTTCAACAGTGTTGTGGTGTTACTAAGATAACACAGCAGTTACCAGAATCAAATACGTGCTATGTTTGTTCGCTGTAATTCTACTTGTGCAACAATCACAAAATATGATAATGCCGCCCACGAGAGCCACTTCGTCAGCAAGCATAAATATGATTCCTATGGAGACCAACTCTGGTGTTGCGGCATGGCAGCAATGCCTTGGATCCCGTTCTGCCATGGTGACGGGAGGACGGGATAAGGTCTCCGACAGTAACTATAGTAACGCTAAGGATACAGAAATCAAGTAAAGGGCACTGCTCGTCATACATCTGCTTGTACAGTCATCACAGAATACGTTGATCTAATTAGGATAATACCTAGGTAAACCTCATGCATGAAACCATGTCAATACATCACAATTCCTTGTGTACTGTATATTGATCAACATTTATAAATGGGAACTTGTGCACAGCAATTCAAACAACTCGGTATGTCACTCACAAGGTTCTAATGATCATTTTGCCAAAATCCGCATCACAGTACCTACGTGAACGAGCTGGTAGCTCCACAGGTTGAGTCACAAAATGCGTCATATTATATATTACAAAGACCAGTCGTTCATATGAGCGCCAAAAGTGTCTCAAAATGATCCACATGAGAATACACAAAAGAGACTGACCAGAGGGAATTGTTCTGGATAGACCGCGTGCAACCTTACACCTAAGGGGTTAAATGAAGAACTGAACTTTGCATGTTTTTTGTGATATTACTAATTGTGCAATGTTTATTGGGTATTTGGTGGTTCTTTGACCATAAATGTAAGGTATTAGTTACATGCTCAATAAGAGTGTACTAGTATTCCCTTTTGAATGTCTGCATACATTGGCCTAAGAAGCAAATATCTCTTGGTATTCCAATGAATGTTAGTGCTCTGTATATATGTATTAGCAGCCCTAGTTTTACCAGTGGAAACATTGCTTTAACAAGGAGACACTTTTGGCACTCACATGGTCTTTGAAATATATGATATGATGCAGTTTGTGACTCAACCTGTGGAGCTACAAGGTCATTCACGTAGGTACTGTAATGCAGATGTTGGCAAAAGTATCATTAGAACCTTGTGAGTGACATACCAAGTTGTTTGAATTGCTGTGCACAAGTTGCCATTTATAAATGTTGATCAATATACAGTAGACAAGGAATTGTGATGTACTGACCTGGTTTCAAGTATGAGGTTTACCTAGGTATTATTCTAATTAGATCAACATATTCTGTGACGACTTTAAAAGCAGATGTATGATGAGCAGTGGTCCGTACTTGATTTCTGTAGCCTTAGCGTTACTATAGTTAATGTCAGAGACCTTATCCTGTCCTCCCGTCACCATGGCAGAACAGGACGCGAGGTGTTACTGCCATGCCGCAACGCCAGAGTTGGTCTCCATAGGAATCATATTTATGCTTGCTGACGAAGTGCGTCCAACTGGGTGGCATTATCATATTTTGTGATTGTTGCACCAGTAGAATTACAATGAACAAACATAGCCTGTATTTGAATCTGGTACCTGCTGAGTTACCTTAGTAACACCACAACACTGTTGAAGACCTAATCCTGTTATCCCGTTAGCATGGGAGGACGGAACGCAAGGTGCCACCACGTCCACTCAAATCAACCCAGAAGCCTCCAGAAAGCCCTCTGCCCTAGTTGGCACACTTTCCCACTGCTGCTGAGGAGTCCCCCACGACAACCACCTCCTGGGACTTACCCTCAGCAGCCTTGCCGATAGAAGTGAAGCTCCCCCAGTCACGTTGCTCTCTGAAGAGAAGGTGTCAATGGTGGGTGGCTGGTGTTTGCGCTTGCGTGTGGAGGACCTGCCCCTGCTCATCTGGTCCACAGCACTGCACCTGCCCTCTTTGTCAGCTGCAGCAACTGTGGAAAAGGGGACAAACAACATAGACATCAGTCAACAGTGACAATGCATGTTCACATACACAGCATTAACAGTACCATGAATTCTGCACGAGTCAACCATCAACTGCCACACACATGCCCATGCAATCAGCATGAACACTGACACACAAATGTAGGCCCAACAATGATTTACAATCAAGAGACATGCACATGTCAACCCAGCACATTGACGTGAGGCCAAATACACATTTCAACATATCATCACACGTTACTGCACCAATGCCATTGTGACCCAAGTTGAACCTGAAGGCAGGTCCCTGGGAACTGCACCTGGGCACGTGTCTTAGTACAACCAATGCATGGCTCGCAAGATCATATTTTCCGCTCACATTGACATGCAGTGTAGGAAAGGATACAAACAGGATGGCCATGAGGAGTCACGCATGGGACAGGGAAACCTGACAGCCATGGGTTACACAGTGGCACAAAAGTGTGGGATCACAACATGCAAGACTGGGTCCATGCCATTGACACCCCAGAGCAGGACCCTACCGAGAGGTCTGGAGACCTGACTGCATTATTATTACTAGCACTTCCCTGGGACACCTACCAGATCATGTGTCCTGCCTGGCCCTTCAACCTTTGTCCTTGCCTAGCCACTCCCTCAGCAGCCATGCCTGTAGTAACACACCTGCACTGGTGCCCCAAGCCCCCATGCCACATGTCTGTCACACAGGGAGACACTTACCACAGACGACATTGCATTGACTAAGTGGGGTCATAAAGCTTTACTGCAGACAAATGTTGGACCAGCTGCGACTCTGGGCATCTGGTGGGCCAGGCACAGCCACATGGGCAGTCGGGCCTGGCTGAAGGAACTGACTGAATGAACAGATGGACGTGGACCCGTGAGGCAAGGCCACCCATAAGGACACCATCCAAGGTCCAACCTTGAGCCACCAATCCGGTACCAGTGTCTGCTAGAGGCATAACACTGTCTGTGGGGCCAGCTCCATCAAAATAGCTAGTGCCAACTGAGCCTTGTCTGCAATGTTGGTCACATTACGCCGCATTCCCTGTGTTCGCTGTTCAACGAAGAGGTCACAAGCGGAATGATCAGCAGTGATCAGGCGCTTGGCGTGGGAGGTATGGACGCCTATGTCGACACATCTGGTGAGTGGTATTTTTGCGTATCGTATGTGCTGATAATTCTGCATGATATGCTCACGTACGTGTTGGAGTACAGTTGGCTGCAGTTGTCAGACATCCAGGGGCACTTCATGAAGGCTACCATGTACGCTTCAATCACCTGACCTGCATTCAGTGCGTGGTTTCTATGCATGGTCTATGTTGGTGTCACAATACACATCACTGTCTCCTGGCTTTCACTGCTGTGCCAGTTTTCGTTTTTACTGGCAATGGCATGCAACACATATCTCATTGTCCACAATCACAGTGTCATGCATGTGTATCGTCTATTGCGAATGCCAATCAGGACTCACGTAGAATCACAGCAATGTGTGCATGATGTCATAGTCATCCATTCCCTGGCCCTGGCTGCCGCTCGACATGCATGAGCAAGTATGTCTGTGCATAGACGCTTGAGGCCGTGCTCCAGACGTGACAAGATGTGGATGAAAAATAGATGGTTCATTGTAGTATGTTCCACATTCGGAGTGTCAATGGAGCAGTGGCCCGGCAAGCGTACCTTGGTCAGTTCCATGTCAAAGTCTTCTCCCATATGGTTGCGATCTATGTTATTGGCACCAACCACATATCTTTCGGGGGCAATGTTGCAATGGTGGTTGTGGATATCATGGCAACACATATGCCTGCATGAAATTTCGGGTCATCAGATGTACGGGTCACACTTTCACATGTAGCAACAAGAAAAGGTGGGAGTAGAGTAGGGGCGCAATGATGATTCACAGACCTCCAGCCTCCTGCTGTTGGAAATCACTCTCAGTCATGTCCATGTGTATGTATGTACTCTTAATCCCAAAAATCAAGTCATGTTGCATGGCCTGATATGCTCAGCCATGATGGCACAGGTCGCCAAATACCATTGATAACTGCCGTACAGGTCACAGTGCGATGAGTCACGATGTGTGATGTATGTATGGCCAGGCATTTTGTGTCTGTATGCATTGTAATGCACATATTCATGTTCTGCCAGGTTCTCATGCCTCGGAATGTTGTTATCTGTATTTGCGCAGGTGATGATGTAGAGGATGAAGAGGTGGATGAGGAAGAAAAGGGTGGATACACAACAGACCACCAGTGGAGGCCGAGGTATCATGCCCCATGAGAATCCCCAGCTGGCAGACCCTTCAGCAAACTCTTCATATTCTTCACATGATGCTACTGAATAAAATGTGGAGGACTCACTGGAGAGTTCCCCACTCGGCAGTCGAATCTGAGGAGATGAGTGGAGGAGTCATAGGTCCGGTCAGTGGGAAGCCCCATGTCTACAGTGGCTATGGCTGCAAGATCGCCTTCAACTGTGTAGGAATCAGCAGTAGGGGCTGTTGTACAAAAGAGGGTTGCAGACTTGCAGCCCAGGACAGGGGTCTCACTGCGACAGGCTGGATACTGGCATCCCACCACCATGGGCCTCGCACACATGGTTGACATGTGCATGATGGACATTCAGAGTGGAAGCAGCAGATGCTGTGTGCGACCATCCGACATAGCAACGTCATGCAGGAGATGGCCAGGGACATCCATTGCCTGGCTGAGCAGCTGCTTGAGATGCACAGCATCTGGCCTCTCAGGACCATCAGCAGTGGTTGATGGACAGCCTGGTGAGGACACTGCATGTTGAGATGCAGTCCTCAAGGCTCTCCCACACACTGGGCATGGAGGCCAACATCAAAAGCCAGCAGACTGATCTGGCGTCTCTGTTGGATTCCCTGCATCGAGATGCAGTGGCACAGAGAAAAGGCCTGCAGCTGGAGATGTTGGCATCTCAAACCTCCCATAGCAGTGAGATGGCGCGCTTGAGGGGTTCACTGCAAGATGAGCTTTTGGCTACAAGGTCCCACCTATCCCTAGAAATGGACACATAGAGGCAGACTGTCTCCCAGCACACTGATGCATCATGTGTGAGCGCACATGAAGACTCTGTGGCCACTCGGGAGTCAGTTCATCGTGACCTCTCTGCTTTTGGGTTACTCATGCATGTATCGGTGTCACAAGTAGCCCTAGCCAATAAAGACCAGGCTTTGGCACTGCATGGACAGGATGCACCAACACCACTCCCCTCACCACTACCTGAGGATCCACCACAGGATGGCAGTCCCAGACCACCCACGCCATCTCTACCACCTGTGCCCTGATGTCCATTAACCATGGAGGGGGTATGATTCTATTTTTATTCCTGTTTACTTTTTTTGTTCACTTATGTGGACACCCCCAAATCCCCGCCAAGGTGTACATATTTTGATTCACCCCCTTCCAAGATGGACACTTTTTCATTTATCTTTTTTTCACCTTGAGTAATGTGCCATTGCCCTCTCAAGACCTTCCTGTGAGGGCCAAGCACAGTGGAGTCAACTACCGTGGGTTAATTTAACTGCAATAGCCTCACACATTCAGGTTCAGATTGCAATCTACATTGATTTACACATGTACTGTCTGCATGAATAACTATTTAGCTGGGCCAATGCAATGCCCTATCTCATTACAGGTTTCTTGTCTCATCCAGTACCCGCATTCCGTGAGAGGTCCACACAGCACACCTTTACCACCCCAGTCCCCACAACCGCTGCCGGACACTGGCCCTCCATACCTCAATGCGCAGGCATAGCGTTAGGTAGAGTCAGAGCAGAACAGCTCTGCCAGCAGGTAAGGTTGTGTGTCAATCATGTTAATGGCTGGTGACATATGTATCTCACTAGTGGCATGCATTGGCACATGTAGGGTTTGCATGCATCATATGATTTGCTGATGGTGACTGTCACTAAAGATGTGAGTTGGGCCAAATGTTTGTGTGTGTGCATGTCCCCTTGATCATCCATGCATGTTCTTTCGGTTTCTGCTTGGACTTCCACAAAGGACAGCAGACTCAGAAGGCTGTGCTGCGCTTATCCTCCTTGACCCATTGGCAGCCTCTGACACTATCAAGGACAGCAACCTCATCAACAGGCTTAACTCTCTAGGTATTGTGGACTCTGCATTAAAATGGTTCACCTCTCACGTATCTCAACGTTCATGATTCTTCTTCCTCACACACTTATCCTCTCCCCCCGCCCTGTCTGCAACAGGGGCCTGCAGGGATACTCCAAATCCACCCTACTCTTCAACCTGTGCCTGAGCCCCCTCCCAACCCTTATCTGCTCACATGACCTGTCCTGCTACAACTATGCAGATGACACACAGATCCTTCCAAGGTCCACCAAACCCCTGCCCCTCCCAAACCTGACCTCACCTCTGGCCACACAGATTCAGAACCACTGCCTGACAGCTAACCACCTCCTCCTAAATTCTGGTGGAGGTGTAAACCTGATTTGCGGTAATACATCACACTTCCACCAATCCCCCAGGCCCCCCGGCTGTGCTCCCTAGACCCCACTCCAACAGCATCCAACTCAGAAATGGACCTTGGATGCGCCATAGATTGTGATGAACACTCTCTCACCACATGAAGGCTGCTTGTAGATCCTGTAATCTACACCTCCACATCCTTAGATTATCCTTCCCTTGCCTATTCTACCCTCACTGAGTCACAGCAATATTTTTTGTGCAAAAGCATTGTAATTACAGCGCATATCCAGCACGCTAGCTTGTAGTTACACCTGAACATCTTACCGCCTGCTGCATAAATTACTGGAGTTTTTGGTCATTTTTCCTGCCTATCTGCTAACCATGCGGTGCATTCAAGATGGCTGCCTCGCTGTTTTGTTTGTTTAAGGCAGTGTGCCTAGGCTGTCTTATTTTGCCCTGCTCTGGCTTTGGCTGCTGTCTGCCTTATTCTGGCCAATTCGGGACCGGCAGGCTTTAGCCGGGCCCCTTCACCAAAGACCCACTCCTAAGACCCCTGTCTGCTCCTTGCCCACTACCAGAACATTTCTTGGTGTCCTCTCTGCGCCCGATCACCTTAACTACGATGATGCTGCCACCTCACTCATCTAATGAAGTCCAGACTGCCTTTACATTGTAACCTCCTAAACTATGGGTTAGTTCCCTCCTTCTGGACTCACTCCTATCACCTTTGACTATCACTGTTCTTTCTGCTTGTTTCTCTCATGTTGTCATTCTGATTCGCAGTGCTTCTCAAAACCACTTGCTAACATCTGAATCCCTAATTGGAAAGTCACATTTTGCAGTTTTTGCCTTTTGCTTGAAAGTAAAAACTTTGCTGTTTTTGCTTTTTGCTTGAAAGTCAAATGTTGCTGCTTTTGTTTTTTGCTTGAAAGTCAAATGTTGCTCTATTTGCCTTTTGCTTGAAAGTCAAATTTAGCTGTTTTTGCCTTTTGCTCAAAAGTCAAACTTTGCTGTTTTTGCCTTTTAAGCCTGAAAGTCACATTTTGCTGTTTTTGCCTTTTGCTTGAGTCAAACTTTGCTGTTTTTGATTTTTGCTTGAAAGTCAAATTTTTCTGTTTTTGCCTTTTGATTGAAAGTAAAATGTAGCCGTTTTTGCTTTTTGCTTGAGAGTCAAACTTTGCAGCCCATTACTAATTTCTCTGTACTTTGCTTGTAAACTGTTGCTTCTCTGTAACTTGCCGGCCCAGTGACATTACCACTCTCTTTTGTTCCACACCTACCTGCCTTAGCCCCCACTGCTTCTCCCTCCTTTCCTCGCTTCCACGCCCATGGCGCTTCCAGTTTATCCTATCTTTTCAAACTGCTTCTCCATTGACTATCCTTCCCTTCTCACTAAGTATGGCAGGAAGAAGTTCAAAAAGGATAATCCTGGTCTTCCTATCACCGACACCTACTCCAACGCTTCCTCCAGGCAGACCCTCACCGACATCCTCTTTGTCGTTCCTTCGCCTGATCTATGGACTCTTCATATGATCTCTGGGCTCTGTACTATATCCTCCTTTCCCAATAATTTTAGCACTCGCTGGGAAGTTCTCATGGCTTCCTTTGCCTCCTCTAAAGTCATCATTAATGTCTACCTTAATGGCATTGTCATGGTCCAAGGCCCTCAGGCCAATGTCCTCCTCTTTAATAGGCGATTCCCTCGTCTCATCAATTTTCTCTGATCTCCTGCTATCCCCTTCTCTCCCTCCTTGGCTACCTTGTCCTCTCACTCCTCCTCCTCCTCCTCTGCCCCTCCTAGGGCTCCTTCCCCTCCACAGGGCGAACCTCTGATCTGTACCCCTCCCTGGAAGGTCTTTAAGGCTGGCAACCTTCTTCATTTTGCCACTCTCAACACTCGCTCTGCTGTCAAACACTCCTCTGACATCTGCCATCTCCTTGAAGACCTAGACCTTGATGTCCTTGGTCTTACTGAGACATGGTAAAAGGCCAGCTCTGTCATGAGCTTTGACACTCTCCTCCCTGATAGCTACAAGATCCTCTCCGCACCCAGATCCTCCCGGCCCGTGGGGGGGGGGTGTAGCCCTGATGTTTCCTGAGTGGATTCCTGCCTCTATCATGCCCACTCAGACCTACCCCTCTTTTGAATGCCTTGTCTGTAGGCTCTCTCTCCTAGCCATTCTCTTACCATGGCTACTATCTACCGGCCTTCTGGTCAAATCGCCTAATTTCTCTCTGAGTGGGAGGACCTCGCCTCCTCCCTCCTGGCCTCTACCACTCAACTTCTCCTCCTCAGTGACCTCAATATCCATCTAGACTCTCCTTGTTCCTCCTCTTTACTTTTCCGTGACCTCTTTGACTCCCTCTCCCTGTCATTCCTCCCCTCTGGCCCGACTCACTCTGCAGGGCACACACTCGATGTCTTGATCTCTTCTGACCTCCCCCTCTCCATCCCTCTGACCACTCCTCTGTCTTGGAGCAATAATTCCCTCCGCTCCTCTCATCTCTCCCTCTCTTCCTCCCAGGCCAAGCCTTCCCCAACATTGCCGCCTACCTTCTCGGACATCCTGCCCATGAAGCGTGTGTCACAGTGGCGTAACAGGGGCCCCCGCAGCCCCCGCGGTGCGGGGGGGCCTGCGGTGTGGGGGGCCCCACCAGCACATGGCTGGGAGGGGGCCCCAGTAAAAAAAAAAAAAATATATATATATATTTTTTTCTAAAAAAAAAAATGTTTCTTTTGAAATTCACTCTGCATTCATAAAGAACATTTCTGTAACAGAAATAATTTCTTTATGAAGGCAGAGTGACTACAAAAAGAAACTTTCTTTTTGAAGTCTGAGGGCCCCCGTACCCCATGACATGGAAGACCCTAGGCTGGAGCCCTCCATGTCATGGGGTGGGGGGGGGACCCTATGCCTTCAAAAAGAAATTGTTTGTTTTTGAAGCCACTCAGCCATCATAAAGAAATTATTTTGATTATGGTTCCGTCCTTAACTGAAATAATTTCTTAATGAAGTTATAGTGACTTAAAAAAGAAACAATGGGGCGCATTCTGACCATGCCGGTCCGGAAACAACGGTGCTGGTAAGCTTACAGGCACTGTTTTTTCCGGACCGGCATATTACAGGTCTGCCTGGTGGGGCTGCCTTGCCCGACAGGTCTGACCCTGCCAGACACAGCAGCCACGGTAGGCAGACCTGTCACGGAAGCACCGGCACCTTTAACAATGGTGCAGGTGCTTCTGTGTCCCCATTCCCGTGGAGTCTGGGGTTTAACGAAATTACCGGCACCTGATTTCCCAGCCGCCGGACTTGAAATAGCACGGTGGGACCGGGAAGTCAGGCCATAGTAATTTTTTATGGGTCTGGCGGCAACCCGCCGGTAGCACCGGCACGGTTACCGCTGGGCCCGTAATGAGCCCCAATTTCTTTTTTAAGTAATAGGGCCCCCCCCTCAACTCCATGAGGTGTGCGTGTATGAGTCTATGGTGAAAGGGTGCACACTCAAATGTATAGCCGGCTGCCTGTGTGTGTATGGTGAAAGGGTGCACACTTAAATGTATGGGTGGCTGTGGGGGTGTGCCTGCATGGTGAAAGGGTGCACACATAAATGTATGGGTGGCTACCTGTGTGAGTGTATGGTGAAAGGGTGCACACTTAAATGTGTGGATGACTGGGTGTGTATAAGGTGAATGGTGTGTGTGCTTGTGTACAGGGGCACAAGAAAACCTTCATTTCGGGGGGGCTAACCCTTCAAATGTTGGGAGAGGCGCTAACTTCATATGCGGTGGGGAGGGGGAAACTTATTTGTGTGGGCGCATCCAAATTATTTACGCATTTTAATGAGACTATTCTAGTGCAGATTCAATGTTACAAGCAGTTAGCTCTCTCCTATAAGTCTCCTGTTCCCTCTCTACCCTTCCAATCACTCCCCTGGCATGCAAGTACTAAACCCACATCACGATTTCAATCGCCTAAACAATGTGGAATTTGAATGCAGGTACTAACAGTGAAATGCTTTACGTTGGTAATTGCTGGGTTCTTGTTAACAGCAAAAACCAGGTGCCGTTTAAAATCTGTGTCCTGTTCTGTCTGGCAACTGCTCTAAAGGTTAGCCAAGTTGAGTCAATATAGCCCAAAATGTCAGGGGGGGTAGTGCTGAAGCCCAGTCAACTCAATGGTGTTGCGCTACTACTTGTGTTTAATGCCTTGCTTACTCCTAGCCCTATTCTTCCTCATCCCAGTACTTATATACGAGGCAGTACGTGTGTTCGAGGCACTCTGCCTCATACAAAGGTAATGGGAAGAGGTAGAGGTACATGGAGGTAATGCCTGATTTAGCTACCTGTAATCTTCATCACTCCTAGTCCCACTGTTCCTCATCCCAGTACTTACCTATGAGGCAAGGAGCCTCATACGAAAGCTCTGGGACAAGGAAGAGGGACGCAGAGGTAATTCTGGGCCAAGGAGCTGATTGTGGAGGTTGGGGTGGTGGGTGGGAGGGAGAGTGGATGTGTGGGGGGGCAGGATTGTGTGATAAATCATAATGGTTGCCCATGTCCAGGCTAAGCAGGCATGATATGTGGTATTAGTGGCTAGAGAGGCATTTTGATTTAGCCAGTCTAGTCATTCCTCAGTTTGGTATGACTTTCTTTTAACTGGACATTTCTGATAAAGTAGTCCTGCTAAGTTTAATTACCTGGCTAGATTGGCATTTGGGTGCTGCCAGTCTAGCCATTTCTTACTGCGGCATTGTATATTTTTCTGGGCATCTGTGATAAAATGATATGATGTCATTGAAGTCATTTATAATGCGCCTGTACACAAGTGTACACAAGGGAGGGATGATAGAGGGAGGACAAGACAAACAATCTCACTAGGCCTTGTGTCATTGTGAGAACGAGAAGTGCAAGGGAAAAGGGAGCAGGGAAGTGCAAGTGAGAGGGGAGGGGAAAACAGGGCAGCAATGCTCTCAGTAAGTGCAGCCAGGGCAGAGCAGCTATTGGTTGTGCAGGAGAACAATGGACTGCAGGGTTACAGTTACAGCCCCTAAGTGCATGGTAGGCCCGGAGGCAGTGCAAGGGTGACCAATCAAGAAAGATCCTGGACTCAGAGAGACTCTGAGGGTAGCCAAGCAGCCAGTCAGTACAGCAGACATGTAGGTCAGGTAGGTCAGCAGGGGGGGGGGGGAGAGCGAAAGCAGCAGAGAAGAGGAAAGCTTTTAGCTGCTTCCGAAACTTCAGGTTGTCCGCCTCAAGTTTGAGAGGGGCAGGGAGGCCATTCCAGTTGGAGGCACCAGCAGAGGAGAGAGGTCTACCCCCACTCTCTGCCTGGAGAAATGTCTAAGCCTTAGAGAGTTGGAGGTAGCTGAGTGAAGGGTTAGAGAAAGAAGGTTTTTTTGGAAGAGGGCATTGGATTTAGTGTTGGCACTGGCCCCAGAAAGCCTTGTGGGCAATGCAAAGGTTCTTGAACTTGATCCTTGCAGCCAGTGGAGAGATTTCAGGGCTGGAGAAATACAATCCCAGGGCTTGAGGCCAAGGCTAAGTATTGCAGTCCTGTTCTGGATTATTTGCATATGAAGGAGACTAGAGGAAGACAGATTGAGAAAGTGGCTGTTGCAGTAGTCCAGCTTAGAGACAGTGAGCTTCTGGTGGAGAGTGAGAAAGGGAAGAGTCCCTTTGAGGAGGAGCAGCTGGTAGTGGGACTTCTTGGTGATGTCCGAGATGTTAGGAGAGAAAGAGAGTGTGGCGTTGAAGATGACACCAAGGTTTTTTGCCTCGCAGGAAGGCAAAGGAAGAGGGCCCAAGGTGGTCTGCTATAGTGAGAGAGGAAACACAGTGGCAAGGGTCCCAATGAGAAGGATCTCTGTCTTACTGGCATTAAGGCAGAGATTGTTGGAGGCGCACCAATCCTGTATCGTGGATAGACAGTCAGGAATGAGCAAGAGAGGAGAGGAGGATGAGGGGAGCCTGAAGGAAAGCTGAGTCATCCGCACAACACTGAACGTTAGAGGATAAGGTAGAGATCAGGGAGGCCAAAGTGGCCAAGTAGAGGTTGAAAAACCAGCGTGAGAGGATAGAGCCCTGGGGAATGCCACAGGTAGAGAGAGGTGGCGGAGAGAATGGGACCACGATCGACCTGGGAGCGGAGTGGCGGTCCAAGTGGAAGTAGGTCAGTCACTCTAGGGTCTGATCTGTGATGCCCAGGTTCTCACAGAGTCGATTGATAAGGATGTCGATGTTGACCCTGTCGAAAGCAGAGGAAAGATGAAGGATGAGAATAGAAGGAATGCTGGAATCAAGGTTAGAGAGCAGCACAGGTGTTAAGGAGAGCAGTTTCCATGCCTCTGGCAGCTCTGAAGCCAGACTGATGGTCATGGAGACAACCAACAGATTCAGTGTGGAGAGTAAGCTGGGAGATGGCAAGCTTTTCCAAGAGTTTGCTCAGGAAAGGTGGAGATTGAGCGATAGTTTTCCAGCAGGTAGGATCAGCAGACTGCTTCTTGAGGAGTGGGTGCACAAGGGAGTGCTCAAAGGGAGAGGGGAACATTGCAGTGGCGAAAGAGTGATTACAGAAATCGGTCAAGGCTGAAGCGAGGGTGTCAATATGGGCTTTGATGGTTCTGGAGGAGCAGCGGAGCACCTGTTTGGACGACACTTTCATAGATCGGACTTGTCTAGAAACCTCGTCAGGTGTTGTCAGAGAGAAAGAGGAAAAAGGAGGAGGAGAGAAGAGATGGCCAAAATGGGCCGAGAGAGGAAGAGCACATAGAGGACAGGATGTCCTGAGATTTAGCAGAGAAATGAGAGGCCAGAGCTGTACAGAGGCCATGGGAGGGAACAGAAGAGGTATAGACCACAACAGGATTGACCAGTTCCTTGCAGATTTTAAAGAGTTTGGCCGTGTTGTTCGAGGCCATGGAGACACATGCTTTATTGTGTGCTCTCTTCTTGATGAGTGTTATTGCTTTGACTGGCATTTTGCTGAAAACATTCTAGGTATGTCTAAATGTGGCCTGGCATTCTGTACTATAATGTTATTACGTGTTTACACTGGTCTACATTGTGCAGCCAGTTGGAAGCATTAATGTTCCTGTGCACTGTTGGTGACTTGCATGTATTGGATTGTGTAACCCTACAAAACAATTGCAAACACTCTGGCTTTATAGCCAATTTATCTCAGAAAGTGTGCTGTATATTGCATTAAAACACATATTTATATATTTTTCCTAGTGCAGTGTGCGGCATACCCCTTCAGCAGCACGTTCATGGGTATTGTGCAAGCGTGACAGTCTAGGCCGGCCCAGAGTGTGGCGCAACCCGTTATTTGTTGCCGAGTTGGGGGGCCCCCTCAGCATGGCTCGCAGGGGGGCCCCCACATTTTGTGTTACGCCACTGGTGTGTCAGTTGGGGCTTTCACCACCATCTTCTCCCCACCCTCTACCTCTGGCTGACTCACATCCTGACACAGCCCTGTCTCTGCTCTACTCTTCTATTTCTGATACTTTTGATGCATTTGCCGCTGTCATGAGGATTCGCTTGAAGCCCAAAGCCAAGTGCAATTCCTGGTATGACTCGGACCTAGCTACACTTAAAGATATGTTCATCCTCTGACAAACTGGCCTGTCACCTGCTCCAAAGGCAATACCGACTCTCTGTCCTCACCACGAAGAGAGTCCACATTCAAGTCCGTGTCTCTGCGGCATCTACCAACTCAGCCAAACTCTTTAAAATCTGCAAGGAGCTGGCCAACCCTGCTGCAGTCTTTATGCCTCCTGTTGCCTCCCAAGCTCTTTGCAATGCCCTTGCCTCTCACTTCATCTCAAAAACCCAGGACATCCTGTCCACCCTCTCCTCTCCTCCCCTCTTCTCCCCTCTCTGTCTGTGAATACTGACCCTCCTTCAGCCACCCTTCAACCCTCTTTCTGATCCTTTCCTCTTTTCTCCCCTGATGAGATCACTAGACAAGTCCGATCTATGAAAGCCTCATCCAAACAGGTTCATCCCTGTTCCACTAAAACCATCAAGGACCACATTGATACCCTTGCTCCAGCCCTTGCCGATTTCTGCAACTACTCCTTTGCCCCATGACCCATTTTCTCCCCTCTGAAACACTCTCTTGTGCATCCTCTTCTCAAGAAGCTCACAAATGATCCTTCTTGTCTGGCTACTATCGCCCAATTTCCATTACTCCTTTTCTGGGCAAACTCCTGGAAAAGCTGGCATTCTCTCAGCTTAACCTTCATTTTGATTCTGTTGGCTGTCTCTATGACCATCAGTCTGGCTTTAGAGCTGCCAGAAGCACGGACACTGCTCTGCTGAACATCTTTGAAGATCTGCTCTCCAACCTTGACACTAAAATTCCCTCTGTCCTCATCCTACTCATTCTCTCCTCTGTCTTCGACACAGTCAACCTTACCATCCTGCTCAACTGTCTCCGTGACAACCTGGGCAATACCAATCAGGCTCTGGCCTGGCTGACCTCTTTCCTCTCTCATCAACCCTCCCAGGTCCAACTTGGGTCCTTCCTTTCATCTATCTCCCTTTCTACCTTTGGTATTCCCCAGGGGTCTAACCTCTTTGCCTGGCTTTCAACCAGTTCCTTGGCAACTCTTGCGCACTGCATTACCATTTTCTGCTACAATTTCTAGTGCTAAGCTGACGACACTGAACTCATCTTCAGGCTTCTCTCGGCCCCCTTCTCCTTCTCTCATCTCTGATTGCCTAACTGCAGGGTTGGTGTGCCGCCAACGATCTCTGCCTGAATGCCAGCAAGACAGAGATCCTCCTCATCTGCACACCTTCACCCTCCTTTCCCCTCACTCTCTGGCCAGCCTTACTTGGACCTCCACCTACCCCCGCCTGCGAGGCTAACTACCTCAGGGTCATCTTTGACTCCACACTTTCCTTCTCCGCCCACATCTCTGATGTCTCTAAAAAGTCAAACTTCCTAGTGTGCCTCCTTAAAGGCACTCTGCCTTTCCTCTCCTTCCCCCAGAAGCTCACTGTCTCCCAAGCTCTGGTTGGTTGGACTATTGTAACAGCCTTTTCTAAATCTACCAGCCTCTACTCTGCGCCCAACTAATCCAGAACAGGACAGTGAGACTTGTCCTTGGCCTCACGCCCTGGGATCTTATCTCTCCAGCTCTGAAATCTCCCCATTGGCTTGCAGTGGTGCAAGGATTAAATTCAAAACCCTTTAAATTGTCCACTAGGCTTTCTGGGACCTAGGTCCAAAATACCTTCAGTTATCTCTCTGCAAATACCTCCCCGCTCAAGCTCTTCACTCCTCTACCTCTAACTCCCTCAGGGTCAGTCGTTTTTCAAAGAAACAAGCTGGGGGTTGATCTCTGACTTCGGCTGGGGCCTCACTCTGGAACAGACTCCCTGCCACTCTGAAACCTGAGGAGAATCATCTCTGGTTCCGGAAGCACCTCAAGACCTTCCTCTTTTCTTCTGCCTTGGCCCCCCCTCTCCCTTGCTGATCTGTTCTCTCTCGGCACCGTGCACCTGCCCTACCCTCTGTCTTCTGGTCCCAGGCACTTGCTCACCCTGCCACCCTCCCGCACTGCCTCTGTGCCACCCCTTGTACTGGGATCTGTATCTGTACCCATACAGTCCCCGCCTTTTTCTTCCTGCACTTACTAGACATACCCTGTCTGCTGCCTTAAACCCAGCACTTGCCACTTGCTGGCTGCACTACCACTGTTTGTTGCCTTTATTATTTATTTATTTATTTATTTATTATTTTTTTATCTGCTTTCTCCTTTGCTCCGCACCTTTCACTTCTCCCCCCTTCCCATGCACTTTTCCCCTCTCCGTCTCCCATGCAGTTGCACGTTCTCAGTGTCAGTGGGCCTAGAAAGATCATTGTTTTGTTCTCCCCTGTTCCCCTCCTTTGCCTTGTCGCGCTCTGAAATACTTGCGTATGAGCGCAATATAAGTAAAATATCAATATCAATGTTGGCTATATTTTTTCCTGTCTAGACGGCTCTTATTCCATTTATGTGAGCGCCTCTGCCTATAAGCTCAGAAAGATACAACAGACCCAGAACAACGCAGCCTGCCTCATCCCTGTACTCACTCCCATGGAACACATGCCTCCAGCACACCAGGTGCTCCACTGGCATCCCATTGGCTGACGAACCACCTTCAGGCCGCCTTTGGCATCCCGACATATGCTCTTCACGAGATGTGCCTTGACTTTCTCCAACACTGACTCATGGGCTACCAACAAAACAGAAACCTCACTTTAGGCTCTGCACTTATCCTTGTGATCCCTTCCTTCAATTCCACCAGAATAACAGGTACCTCTTTCACCGTTCAGGCGACCACAGTCTGAAACTGCATCCATCTCAGCATCTGCCAAGTGGAGGACCATGTTACCTTCCGGAATGCACTAAAAACCTTGCTCTTTCCTTCCCCAAGCCGGACAAAGGCCACACCCCATGCAATGTCCTCACACAGTTTGCCCTGCTGGGGGAACTCTGCCGGCCCATGGCAGTGTTGTACTGCATCTCATGCCGCTGTTGCTTTTCAAGAGTCCAGCTTGTTTTGGCATGCAGGGTGCCTGACCAAAAGGAGTACATCATGAGTTGCACACAGATGGCAAGGCAGCCTTCCCATATGTCTCCCTGCACTCCACTTGACTGATTTAGCAGACTTGGACCATCTAGATTTGTACTAGTTGGCACATGTGTACACCTGAATGCATTTACCTTTGTTCCACATACAAGTCACTTGTTAACTGGTTTTCTGTATGTTTTCGCATCTTCATGACTTTTTTTCCAGAATTGTTCTTCATATCTTGCACTGTAAATGAGTGCACAGTATGTGACTGTATTCGTGGGCTCATGCCTGGGAAACTTCATCCCCTCCCCACAGCATCTGTTCATGTGTTGTCCCTGCAAGTGTTTACAATACACCCTATGATTCCCGCCCCTTCCTGGGAACAGCTTATCCTGGGGGTGGGCTGTGATTGAGGGGGAAGAGACAGCTAGGGAGTGCTGACCTGTCCATGAACTATTATGACCAACAGCAGGGGTAGGTAGGTGAGGCAGAGTCTGGAGTGGGGTGACACACCCTTATATGCGTGGGGATTGAGACATGGGTCTCTTTCTGGCCATGATGTGTTGACTGTGTGGATTGGGGACTGAGAAGTTGAGGAGTTCCTTTCAATAGGTGCCCACCTTTTCCTGTCTTCCCTTCACCCTCTCCCCCTATTGTCCTCCATCACCCACAACATGCTTTATTTGTCCATCAGTGTACCTCCCGGCCTCTCTGACCCTGCTTCCTCCTTTTCCTCTCATTCTGTCTCTGTCTTTCTCTCTTCCCCTTCTCTCAGTCCTCACCCACTTTAACAGCCCCCCTCACTCCCCAACAGCAAATCTCTTTCTTGCTCCCCGCTCTAACTCTCTCTCTCTACGCTCCCCAGCTGCCCATTCTTCCCTTTGTCTCCTCTCTTCCCAGTCCCTCCTCCTTCCCATCAGCTCCCCACTTGAACTTTCCCTCTCCGGCCCTGACCCTCCACCCTTGGTGTCCCATTCCCTGCCCTGACTTCCAAAGTTACCCAACAGGCCCCCTGGCAACCTGACAGTGAGTGAGCCAGACGTGTATGCCTGCCATCATTGCCCCACCTTGTGCCTGCATCCCAGGGCAGACTAACTCCTGTGTCCAGAGTGCCTAACGTACTCTGGTGGCAATGTGTTTGTTTACTTCACTGCCCGTGATTACTCTGCTCCTGAGTTCCGATTTTGGTGTATTCTTCGGTACTCAAATTCTTCGATGTAACCTGCCTGTTGTTGCGAGAGGAGGATCCAGACCATCTGTGCATACAACATACCCTCATCGGGTTGGTGGATCATTGGTCCTGAAATGTGTCTCTGCCTGGGGTCATCCACACAGCCTTCCCCATTCTGCAGTGCCTCCCACATTCATGGCCGCAGTTGTAGAAAATTGATTCCACCCACCTTGGGACTCTGTCAAAGGAATGTCCACTCGGGCTTCCCCCTTACATGTTGTTTCCCCGCTATAGACAGAGCAGAGGCTGAGCATCTGGGTAGCTCACTGGTGGCATGTTCCAAGTGGACAGGGCTGGGTTTTGTTTGCCCCAGTGTGGGCCCTCTCTGCCATGCTGTTCAGATTCGCCAACAAGCACCAGTTCAGAATGACCATTCTGTGGGGTGCCAGCCCCCCCCCCCCCCGTCGCCACACTGGTGGTGGTGCATGGTGTGAAACTGTCAAACCTCCCACTTTCAGTTAAGCCTGAGTCCTGTCCCTCCACCTCCACCACCACTCGCTTGCAAGCTGGCCTTGGTGATTGGAGGTAGGATATCCACAGGTGACACATTGTATCCCCCTTTCCCCTACCTTTATAGGTTTTCTTAAAACATTTTCCCTCATTGCCCTTCATTCACACCATTTACAGTACAGTAACGCGGAAGAGGTGACTAGGAGTAGTGCACACTAACATGCCATTTCACCACTCTAGTACTGAGATGAGGAAGATGCCTGCATACTGTTATGAGGGTCAGGCATGTCCAGGAAACTCCACTAAGTATGGTCAGGCAATTTGGGCCTGAGGACTCAAACCTGCAACCTGTCAATAGGTTCCAGGTGTATAAAAGGTGGAGCCAGAGAGATTACAAGGAGATGGACCAGCAGGAGAGAAACCGTGCCGAATGTTTCAGACCTAAGGAGAAAGAGATCCTGAAGAAGAGGCAGCCAAGTTGGATACTGTTGGGAAACCAGAACTCTGGCAAATTTTCCCAGAGGAACTGTGAAGCCGAGGCTCGGCCATGGAAAGCTACAGTGGAGGGAGCCCCGCTGTTCAGTGCTTGCAGCAGGAACTGCTGAGCACGGAAGAAAGCCAAGGGATGCAAGAGATTAGCAGCATCCCCAGGTAGGAAGCAGAGCTGCGGCAACACACCGAAGGTGAGAAGTGAACTGCAAGCGGGACTCACAATCCGACACTGAGCCGGAGATGAGAAGCAGCCACCCAGAAGAGAGTTTCTCATATCTGCGGTACATTGCCGATGTGGCCAGCAACGATGGACAATTTTCATTCCTCTGCCATCGGGATGAGGGTGGGATAGGTGCAGCGAGGGCTACATTAATGTCTCCCTCTTGAGTCTTTTTACCTAGATACAGGTCGGAAGACCGATTTACACATCAGGAACGCCACGGACCTCCATCAGTGTTTCCTCTAGCTTTGCCCTGCCAAGGCATTGTTCACCATCTTTCGGGTCTAATCACACATGCTCATGCTCCACTTCCCCAACAGAGCAGGCTAGGGGGCCCGGTAGTGCACCCACCCCAATGCCGTAATGGGATTCCACCTCAGCCGGTGTGCACCAGCTCTCACCTTCATTGCACCAAGGGTTTGATACAAGGGCTCTGACTCGCACACATGTTTGACTCCTTGGTCTGATTTTGAAGATGGATTGGTGGGTAAAAGACATCACAGCAGACCCCTGTGGCCCTTCATGGCCCTCTTTAGTTGCAATATGTGAGTGAAGGCAGGTTAGTCTCTTTTCCTTAGCTTAGTGACATGCTCCAATTCAGCAGGTGGCCACGCCTGACCTGGGGTCATGGTCAGGAGACAAAGCTCAGGCAGCTGGCTTGTGAGCCAGCACAGTTTGAGGGGGTTTGCCCTAGCCCTGCAACCTCTGGCACAGCCATGTGTGTGCATTCCCAATCTGCACAAAAGGGTACTTGGGGATGGGTTGGCCATCGGACGCAGTCGCAAGGCCTGCACTCCAGGGATATCCCTCTCAGGCAGACATGGGACACCACAGATGTTGACACATGGCATGGCCAGCTTCCCCACGGCAGGTGAAGGTGATTCAGGTTTTTCGGCCACCACCACCACCACCACCAACACCTGGGCACACAGGGCACCTCGCCCTCCCTCCCGTAGTGAAATGGGGAGAACAGGATGCTCCAGCAGCAAGACTCTGCGCCAGGTTCAGGAATCCTGCAATGTTGCAGATCGGGGTTTGACCTTAGGGGGACGAAGGGAACACGGTCCCTGCCACAGCCGCAGCCATGCACATGGGGAGTGTCCCGGGGGATACTAACATTCAAGTGACCCTTATACAGACAGGGCCCCGGGGGCAATACAGGCCACAAGGTGTGTTCAGAGTGTCGATCAATGTGTCCTGCAATTCACATTGATCCTCGCCGCTAGCTGCGTTCTTCATCAACGCGCACGCAGAGTGATCCACCCCCAGGAGTCGCAGGCACCCTTTTTGTCCAGACATCGGCCCGAACTTGCAAGTGCAGGAGGGCTGGAGGGACACAGCACCACGCAGCAAGACAGCCTGGTGCAAAGCAAAGACAATCGCAGTTTTGTTTTCTAAGGAATATGTTCCAGGCATGCATTCTGGGAAGGCCACCCACCATCTTCTGCAGTGACGGGGCGGCAGCTCCAACACAGCCCACCTGACCAATCTGCTCATACTTCCACAACCATGTCCTCCTGCTCCCTTTTCAGTGAGAGGAGAGCCAGAGGCAGGCAGGGTGGATGTCAGGTGGGACTGCTAGGGTCCAGCCCATCCACACGGGGCCAAGCTCCAGGTACCTGGTCACAAGGATATATCTCCCACTGCACTGGCAAGCATGTCCATTGCTCACCCATGGTGGTGGGCAGCCAGAATCTCATTGTCCACCCATGGAGTGGGCCTGGCTGTGCCATGGCTCTGAGCTCAGCCAGCATCACAGGGCCCCATCCATGTGGGGAGGCATCCTTTGAGAACAGCCAGATTTTTCTTGGCTCCCAGACGCACCCATTTGGGACTTCACTTCTGACTGTGGTGACCCCACCAACGCGTGCCTACAAGCAGGTCAGAGAAAGGAGTGCACATGGCAAGCAAGCAGCTCCAGTCCCAGCTCAGAGAGGAGGGGGTTCACTTTAGACTGCCTTGCTAGTGCATGGTTGGGGTTCTTCCAGCAGGTTAACCCAACCCTGCCAAATATCCCTGTCCTTCTGCTGGTTAACGGACAACTGAGTTGTAAGTGATACCACTCACCGGCACATGTTCCCCCACATGCCCCAGCCGCAGACAACTACACTGGCCAGACCATGGCATGAGGAGCACCACGGGATGTGGGTGTGCATGTCTGGGACGCAACAGCTGCTCCACCACTGATGATCCTTCCACAGATTCGCCTACAGAAACCTTGTGACTTTTGCTTCTCTGGATAATGAAGTTTGATCCTCCTCTCAGCACTCCACCAGGGCTGTCCCCAATCCCAGCAGGACCAATCCAGGGACCACACTAAACCATCCAATGAATCAGTCAGTTATAGTGAGTGCCAGTATGTACAAAGTGCAGGTAATTAATCAACACCAGTTTATTACCTGTACCTACTGGGAATTTCTAGTGCATGATATAATTGTAATCTCCAATCCATATCACAAACATGGTTCAGCGGGTTACCCGCAGCTGTCGGCAATCAACACCAGCTTATGACCTGCACTTACTGGGAATTCTTAGTGCGTGATATAATTGCAATCTCCAATCCATATCACAAACATGATTCTTTCAGTGTGGTGAACATGCAGCCCCGGGCATCGGACAGCAACACAAATGTGTTATTGTTCAATCTGGTGTGGCTGAATGACACTTGTCCCTCTAAGAATATGAAAGCCAAACACTGGGGGTCTTGTAAGTAGTTTCCATGGAGGAGTCTCGCTCATTATCATAATTGCCCAGACAAATGGCTCGATGAACTTGGAACAGACATGCACCACCACCCACAAAATTGAGAAAGCTCTACGTATCTGTACATCTTTTCTGTGTACGTGCTCAGTGTGGTTTCCTATGTATGGTCAAATTGAGCTGTAGTCTCCACTCCTGGTAGTGCCCTTCCATACGATTCCTTGCTGTTTCAGCTTTGAAACCATACTCCCCCTCGGTACTCTGAGGGGTCAGAAATGAGAGGCGGCCACAAAGTTGTAATGTTTATAATATCTGCATCTTTAGTAAAATAAAAGGGTTGGCTAAAGGCCTTTCTGTTCCTATCCTAAAGAGAGTTCCCTGCCTTAGAAACTAAAACTAAAGATCAGTCTGTGTAATGTTGTCAAAACTCTATAAACTCAATACCAATGTGACCCTCACAATGAAAACTAGCAACCGAGGGTGCAAGGAAGTGTCTCTGATTTAGGCTTGGCAAAAAGTCCTCACAACTAAAACAAGTAGATAAATCCAACAGAAATAGTCTTTTCCAAAGAGAGACCCTTGGCTTCAGAGGGTGGTTCCCTTCCCCTGGACAATTCCTTTCGGTTCTTTACACTAGACTCAGCAAGTTCCTACACAAACAAAATGTCCCGTACCATTCACCTCTTCCAAGGCTTTCTTTGTACTGAATTCACAAAAAAGGATCTGGTTCAAATAAGATGTTCCATATAAGATTTTCTTTAGCCTCTTTGGTATCTTGGTGGAACACCTGATGCACTTGTCCACCAGGAATCCTCCTATGAGCTCTTCATGTCTCTGCCAGGTATTTTGGTATCTACATAAATTAGGTTTTTGCTTAATTTCACAACTTCAAATGCCTGTTTTCCTAGAGTCTCTGGTATACATTTCTACCATGTGTTCTGCAAAGTAAGTGTATTTCTCTACCTTTAGTGGACCTCCTGGTATACTCCCCTAACAGGAATCCTTAGTAGGTTCTTTGCATCCCCTGTTATACTCTCCTGCCAGGCATTTTCCTACAATTTTAAATTTTGTAATTATCTTCAAAGTGCCTGGTGTTCTGATTGCCAGGGCTTCCTTTCATCAACTTCTGAGATCCCGTGGTATACTACCCTGCTATGTATCTAGCCACACTCTCTTATACTTCCATATACTTTCAGAGGATTGCCTATATACTCCCCTGCCAGGTATCCCCTGGTATACATCTCTGCCAGGTATCTCTCCCAAATAGTCACTGCCTGATATACTCCTTTCACCAGGTCTTCTTCTTCATTTCACTGCCCTTCTGTACAGCACAGTTTTATTACTTCACTATGCCTTTCTGGCATCTTGCAGATGATCTCCAGGTATACTTCTCTGCCAAGTATCTCTCCCCAAAGGTTCACTGCCTGATGTGCTTCTTTCACCAGGACTTCTTCTCGGTTTTACTGTGCTTCATCTTCATTGGCTTGAGGTAACACTTGTTTCAACTTTTACCACATTGACATCTCACACAGGGGCACTTGTTCAAGTTCTACCTTTTAATAAGATCATTAGTATTTACTTTTTTGTGGTAACACTTGCACCAACTTTCCCCACATTGACATCTCATATACGGGGAATTATGCAAGTTCTGTCTTTGTATTTTACTTGGTCAGTATTCAAATGTTCTTATCTGCTGAAATGACTTTCGGTATACCCAGGGGTACACAATGGCTCTGGGTAGACTCACCGGTGTCTTGTAGTGTTCCCGACCTGTGCGACGAAGCTCCCTCTCTCGGACGGTTTCCCTCGCACTGCATACCTTCTTTCAGTGCTCCTGGATGCTGTGCGCTCAGCTGCTGGCAAAACTGCTGCTTCTCGGAATGACCAGGTCTCCAGTAGCTCTGCTGCTGCTGCCGCTACGGCGATGGTCCTTCCACGGTGCTTGCTGTCTCTCTCCTGGCCTCGAGCCACGAAGGTAAGTAATTGCATGCGGCTGCCTGGAAATGCCTGCCTTCTCTTCGGTTACACCTTCCTCTCCGGTTCGGCTCCCTCTTTCAGTGCGGACACCATTTGTAAATGTCCTGCACACTTGTGCTGTATCCAAATAACTAGTCCACATGTTTAACTTTGTGTTTCTTTCTGTTTGCATTACCTCCTCCTTCCTCCTACTCGTCTCAGTACTTGAGGCTTTCTGAGAGTTGGAGTCTATCGAATTTCTAGAATTACCAAAATGATATTATTTAGGATTTTTATTTAGAAAAACATAACAGAAGATGTTAAATGTGTGTATGAGGTATGAATGGTATTTGGCCTAGAGTGATTTTCAGGAAGGCGTTTCTGAGTGTTGCAATGGGAGGAATTTGTATAGTGACCACAAGCCATCAATATTTTGGGAATTATTAGGTATTCTTCCCCAAAATTGAAGGAATACTGTGTCTCTCCTGATGGGGTCACCGCCTTCCCCTGACAGCCATCCCCTCCCACATGATCCTCCCTCAGGATCAAGTAGCGGCTGCCGTCCCCTGGCCATGTGATAGGGGATCATCACCGGGGAATCAGTGATGATGCTGCAGGATTCATCACATTGCCCAAAGACTTTGGTTTCCGGGAGGCTGCTCGGCCAGTTGTTGTGTTTGCATTGGAGAGCCATCACACTGAGAGGCCCTCCCCATGGAGGCATGCTATTAACACAGTCCCACGGTAGGTTGAAAGGTCATTGCTTGAAACAACAGCCAAGGCCAGCTAAGCAATCCAACCCTAGACGAACAACGTGCATCAAATCAGTTCCGTGGAGTGCAGGGATGCACATAGGCAGGCCACTCTGACATCCACATGCAAGTCAGATGAGGTTCTTTTCTAAGCCAGGCACTCTGCTTGCCGGAAAAATTGTTTTGCTCTTGGAATGGCACCACGGGCTTGTTTTCCCCCCACCTTGTGGTGGCTTGACACCCCTAGCAGGCCCTGTTCTAATGTGACATTGCATGGGGCTTTGCCCTTGGCCAGCTTATAGGGGTGAAGATGTTTCAACATGAAGCTCACTGGCACAGTTCTTCCACCTAAAAGCCCAAGTGGGTGTCACAACCCACATCCAGAAACCCCCCTGGCAAGCCCATGGGCCAGGAGGGGTCTTGGCTCGGGTCTCCAACAAACTTAGGCCCTCCCACAAAGGACAACACGCCCCTGCCAAGAAGGCAGGACAGAGAGCACACCTGAATTAACAACAAGGTGAGGAGAGGTTCAGAGGGGCTGCGGGCATACGGGGTGGTGGGGGGCTGCTTATCCCAGTTGCCCAGTCTTGAAGATTGCCCACCTGTATTCCAGGCAGAACTTCCCCGCTGGTCACACCTGGGAACCGCATAGAAGGATACCAGAGAGAGTCCCTACGGCTGGGTGGCGTCCCCGTGTATAACAGGTGGGCATAACAGAACGCGAAGCCTGCCAAACCAATCCACCTGGGTGCCATGGAGACATCAGAATTAGACCAATTGGCCCAATTGTTGGGAGAACTTCGTGCCAAGGTTCATTCTGCCCGACAAGAGACTAACGCTCTCCGGAGAGACTTGTTAGTGACTAAAGAGCGCACTGAAGAAATTAGCAGCCAATACTTACAATCACAAGCAGGACAGACGCCTCTACCTGGAATCAACCCAACGATGCAAAATCCTACTATGCCATCCACTACCTCTACTCCGGTACAAATCATGTTACCGGGAACAGTTCCTTTGGCACCACCGGAGAGGTTTGCAGGTGATCCACCGAAATACGCAGCTTTCATGGATCAGTGTCGCCTTCACTTTCTTTGCAGGCCTGGAGAATTCCCAAATGACCAAGCTTGGGTAGCCTTTGTTTTATCATACCTGAGTGGTAGCACAGCAGATTGGTCGGTACCGTTGGTGACCCATGATGATCCTTTATTAAATGACTTTGGGGGATTTCAGAGGGAAATGTAAAACGTTTTGCTCGCCATACCCGAGAGCAAGCCGTGGACAATGAACTCCTTTCCCTCCGACAGGATATTCAGGAGGTGTTAACGTACATTGCTACTTTCAATTGCTGAAACTAGGTGGCTTGAAAACAAAAGAACCACGTTGTTTCATCGAGGCTTAGAAGGTGAATTAAAAGACGTTCTAGCTCAAGTGGTTGATCCTCCTCGAGACTGTTCTGAATTCATAGATTTGGTCGTACAACTAGACCACCGGTTGCAAGACCGAAAAGCAGACCGTTTCAAAATGGACCCTCGGGCTGTGTACATTCAATCTAGAGACAATGTAACTCGAGTGCAAGAAAATACTGTGGAGCCTATGCAAATCGGAGGGGTACGACCTCCACTAACAAAACAAGAGCGAGATAAAAGGAGACAACAACAACTATGTCTGTATTGCGGAAAACCAGGGCATTTCCTGAAGGACTGGCCAGTGAAACCTCCAAGGAAGATCTTAGGGGCCACGGAAAAAGATGAAGAGAAGGAATCTAAGTCAGAAAACTACCCACCTCCGCAAACGTAGAGGTCAGTTTGTCGAGTGAGAGAAAAGAGCCACCGACCTCACACTTTTGCAATACCGGTGATCTTAATTAATAACTAACGGTCGTCAAGAATGCATGCCGTTGAAGCATACATCGACAGCGGAGCAGTTGGGAATTATATAGATCAAGACCTGGCTGCAGCGATGGGGCTTCCCCTATGTTCCAAACCGACTACGGACAAGGTAACTATGGTGGATGGGACAGAAATCGCTTCCGGACCCGTAACCCAATGCACAGACGAGATAACCTTGCTGTGCCAGGACGGACATCGGGAACTTATTTCGTTCGATCTCATCAAGGCACCTCAATTCCAGCTCATACGAGGGATGCCATGGTTAGTCGCTCACAACCCTTTGATTGACTGGCGGGCAAGGAAATTAACCTTCCCCAGCGTCTGCTCCCCAGCCTGTTATTATCAAGAACAGAAACCTGCTTTCAGTATCTCTACGACTCCCGGAGCGACAGCATCAACCCTGGGAGTAACTAATACCTTGCCTGAGGAATACCACGATTTCCAGGATGTATTCCAGAAGGACCAAGCAAACACGCTGCTGCCGCACAGGCCCTATGGCTGTCCGATCGACCGTGTTCCAGGTGCTCAAGTCCCTTGCGGTAGAATCTATGCCTGAGAACCTGAAAACCTTCATCTGAAGTCTTATTTAGACCAGTACCTTGCAAACGGATTCATCCATCCATCAAAGTCCCCTGCAGCCAGGTCAAAGATGCCCAGATTTACACCAAATTGGACCTTTGCGGAGCGTACCACTTGGTCCGGGTCAGAAGCGGAGACGAATGGAAAACTGGTTTCCGTACCAAATACGGTTTGTACGAATATCAAGTCATGCCCTTTGGGTTATGCAACGCTCCCGCAGCATTTCAATATTTCATGAACGACGTCTTGAGAGAGTTAATTGATGTCTGCACTCTAGTCTACATAGATGATATCCTAGTGTACTCAACCTCAAAACAGGATCATATCAAGCACGTCCGTTCAGTCCTCACCAAGCTCTGTGAACATTGTTTATTTGTAAAGCTTGAAAATGTCACGACCCACACTCCAAAGACCCCCTGGCCAGCCTATTGGCCAGGGAGAGTCTTGACCCCAGTCACCACTAAGCCCAAGAATTCGCAGCCTAGGCCTTCTTGGGGCCAGTCCTGGCACCTTTGGCGCCAGGCTCATGTTTGAATATGGACTTGTGCTTGGGAACTACTTTTTGTTAATGCCAGTCAATGTGGAAGCATCCACATAACCTGGCTCCTTGAAACCAGGCTTGCAGTATAGTGTTTTGGGTGTAGTACCAGGGGGACTATTTTACCTGGACTTCTTTCTTGAAGCTATTTAAACCGCACCCGAATGGACTGACATGCTTTGCATTAGTTTGCATTTCTGCAACGTAACGCTCACTGTGTTCATCTCCAGCCATGAACCTCGGAATAACAGCGCCTGCAGAAAAAGGAAAAGACAATATGAGAAAAGACAATAGCTTACCTGAACTTCATCGCCAGCGATCTGCAGCTCTCCCGACCATCATCCGTGAACCAGCGTTCCTCAGATCGACGGACCTGTAAGAGAAACAAGGCATTAGACTTTACGAACCTTGCTGAAAGGCTTACCTCACCAGCCGCTCCTCGATCAGCATCACTTCGGAAATTCCAGACTCCGGCCGAGTACCACGGCCTGTGAAGAAGAAAAGATAACAGGTCAGCAAAGGCAAAGCATCTTAAGCGCAGCGCATAGCACCTACTCACCGCATCAAGGCACTCCAAAACGCCCATACCGCCCGGCGAAACACAGATTCCACCTTGCCACATATTGGACTTCCGTGTACCTAAGGAAGCAAAAGACATAGTTCAAAAGGCATGTAAGGACCGCAAAATTCACTGCAATAAGACCTTCCTAAAAGACTTAAGACGGGCTGGCATCAGTGAAGCAACTCGATCGCCGTTGCCCACCAAGCACAACGCGCCCCTGCCAAGACAGCAGGACGGAGAACCCGCCAACATCTAAAACAAGGTGAGGAGAAGTCCAGAAGGGCTGCAGATCTACTGGGAGGTGAGAGGCTATTTACTCCGGCTGCCCAGCCCTGAACATCGCTTACCTGTATTTCAGGCAGAACTCATCCGCTGGTCGCATCTGGACATCGCAAGGAGGGACACCTGAACCCCAACTGCTGGGTGGCGCCCCCGTGGAACCAGGTGAGTGTAACAGAACGCAAAGCCTTCCAAAATTAAAATCTACCTGGGTGCCATGGAAACCTCAGAAATGGACCAGTTGGCCCAACTAATAGGAGAACTGCACGCCGAGGTCCATTCTGCCTGTCAGGAGACTAATGCTCTCAGAAGAGATTTAATTGTGACTAAGGAGCGCACTGAAGACATCAGTAGACAACACTTGCAATCACAAGCAGGTCAGACACCCCTACCGGGAAGTAACCCAACGGTGCAGAACCCTACCCTGTCCTCCACTACTTCTGCCCCGGGGCAAATCATGCTACCAGGAACAGTTCCTTTGGCTCCACTGGAGCGATTCACAGGTGATCCACGGGAGTACGCAACATTCATAAATCAATGCCGCCTTAATTTTCTTTGTCGGCCAGGAGCATTTCCAAACAACCAGGCTCGGGTGGCCTTTGTCCTGTCATACCTGAGCGGCAGCGCAGCAGACTGGTCAGTTCCATTGGTGACCCATGATGATCCTTTGTTACGTGACTTTGGGGCATTTCAGGGGGAAATGGAGAAAATTTTCGCTCGGAATACCCGAGAACAAGCAGTGGATAATGAACTCCTTTCCCTCCGACAGGGAAATCAGGACCTATTGACGTATATTGCTACTTTCAACAGATTTGTCGATGAAGCTAGGTGGCCTGAAAACAAAAGAACCACGTTGTTTCATCGGGGTCTACGAGGTGAATTAAAAGATGTTCTAGCTCAAGTAGTAGACCCTCATCGAGACTGTTCGGAGTACATAAATTTGGTTGTGCAGTTAGACCACCGGCTGCAAGATCGAAAAGCAGATTGCTCCAAAATGGATCCATGGGCGGTATATGTTCGGTCTAGAGACAGTGTAACTCATGCACCATAAAACCCTGCTGAGCCCATGCAACTTGGGGGAGTGTGACCCCCATTAACTAAACAAGAGGGAGATAAAAGGAGACAACAACTGTGTCTATATTGTGGAAAATCTGGGCATTTCCTGAAGGACTGCCCGGTGAAACCCCCTAGGAAGGTCATTGGAGCCACGGAAAAGGACGAAAAGAAAGAATCTCAATTGGAAAACTACCCAGCTCGGCAGACGTAGAGGTCAGTTTGTTGAGTGAGGGAATGGAGCCACCAACCTCACACTTTGCAATACCAGTGATCTTGATCAATTACCAACAGTCATCCAGAATGCATGCCATAGAGGCTTACATCGACAGTGGGGCAGTCGGGAATTATATTGATCAAGATCTGGCTGCAGAGATGTGACTTCCCTTATGTTCCAAGCCGACTACAGATAAGGTGACTAAAGTGGATGGGACTGAAATCGCTTCCGGACCCGTAACCCAATGCACAGCTGAGATAATATTGCTGTGCCAGGACGGGCATAGGGAACTCATTTTGTTCGATCTCATCAAAGCGCCTCAATTCCGGCTTATACTAGGGATGCCATGGTGAGTCGCTCATAATCCTTTCATTGACTGGTGAGCCAGGAAATTAACCTTCCCTAGTGACTGCTCTCCAGCCTGTTACTATCAAGAGCAGAAGACTGTTTTCAGTAATTCTACGACCCCTGGAACTACGACATCTATCTTAGGTGTAACCTGTACTTTGCCTGAAGAATATCGCGATTACCAGGATGTATTCCAGAAGGACCAAGCTAATACCCTGCCACCCCACAGGACCTATGACTGTCAAATCGACCTTGTTCCTGGTGCCCAAGTCCCCTGTGGAAGAATCTATGCTCTGACCGAACCTGAAAATCTTCATCTGAAGTCCTTCCTAGACCAGCACCTTGCTAACGGATTCATCCGTCCATCAAAGTTCCCGGCAGCCAGTCCTTTGTTCTTCGTGCTGAAAAAAGAAGGGGATTTAAGAACCTGTATTGATTACTGTGCATTGAACCAGATCACGGTGAAGAACCGTTACCCTTTACCACTTATTCCGGAACTGCTGGACCAGGTCCAGGACGCTCAAATTTACACCAAATTGGATCTCCGGGGAGTTCGGGTCAGAAGCGGCGACGAATGGAAAACCGCTTTTCGTACGAAATATGGGTTATTCGAATATCAAGTCATGCCCTTTGGGTTGTGCAACGTGCCGCAGCATTCCAATACTTCATGAATGACGTCCTGAGAGAGCTAATTGATGTCTGCGCCCTGGTGTACATAGATGATATCCTCGTGTACTCAACTTCTGACAAGACCATATCAAGCACGCCCGTTCAATCCTCGCCAAGCTACGTGAACATCGCTTATTTGCAAAGCTAGAAAAGTGCTTTTTTCATGTAACTGAAGTGGAGTTCCTAGGTTTCATCCTTACACCCAGAGGGATCAGGATGGACCTGCACAAGGTTGACGCCGTTTTGAAATGGCCATCACCAACGTCAATAAAAGGAGTACAAAGTATGTTAGGCTTTGCAAACTTTTATCGCCGCTTTATACCAGACTTCTCCCAAATCGTACACCCAATCACCGCATTGTTGCGAAAAAATAACAAGAAATTCACCTGGACCGAAGACGCTGAAAAGGCCTTTCTGGAACTAAAGAAAAGATTTACCTCAGCACCGATCATACGACACCCAGGTCCAGTCCTCCTATATATCGTAGAAATGGACGCTTCCAGTATAGCAATGGGAGCTGTCTTCTGGCAAAGAGATCCTGAAACCGGCCAGCTACATCCAGTGGCCTTATGGTCAAAGAAGTTTTCACCTCCAGAAATAAATTACGCCACACTGACAAAGAGCTCTTGACAATAAAATCTGCCTTCAAAGCCTGGCAACACTACCTTCTGGGAGCCAGACACACCATTACAGTTATTACTGATCACCGAAACCTGCAGTATCTTAAAACAGCAAAGGCCCAATCTTCACGCCAGCTGCGATAGGCTCTCTTCTTCGCTGAATATGATTTTGTCATAACTTTTCGACCAGGCGTCAAGAACGGAAAAGCTGATGCACTTTCTCGTACTGGAACAGCTGATTTAGTTTATACAGCCCCAGATCCAGTTCCCCTCATACCTGAAGACAAACTCTTAGTCCTGACTACAGCCTTAACCAGCATGGAACTGAAAAAGGAAATTCAACAAATCATGAATCCGGATACCCTCGTTGCATGGCAAGTGCAGGGAGAACTATACTCCATCCAAGACCACTTACCCCTTTTTAAGGGCCGCCTATACATACCCACTATGAACCTACAACAGCAAGTCATTTCTGGTTACCACGATTCCCTAATTGAAGGGCACCCTGGAATCACCAAGACCTTAGCCAAGGTTAAACCGAACTTTTGGTGGCTGACCTAGCGAAAATATATAATCCAATATTATTCAATCTTGTGGAGTCTGCGCACAAAACAAATCGCAAAAACACAAACCATCTGGCCTTTTGAAACTCTTTGAAATTCCTGCAACGCCATGGCACACCCTTTCCCTCGACTTCATCACAGATCTGCCTACCAGTCAAGGGTTTAACACCATCCTTGTAGTCGTAGACCTATTCTCAAAGATGGCCCATTTTATCCCACTCAAAGGACTTCTCGAGGCATCCACTCTAGACAAGGTATTTCTGGACAATATTGTTAAATTACATGGGTTCCCATCAGTTCTGATCGCCGATCGAGGTAGTCAATTCATTTCCAACTTTTGGAGAAAGTGTTGTGCAATGGCACAAATCAACGTCCGGCTTTCCACTAGCCATCACCCCCAAACGGACGGTCAGACCGAAAGGACCAACCAGACCCTTGAGCAATACCTGCGGTGCATGTTGCATCACGAGTTGAGAGACTGGAAGGACTTACTATGGATAGCGGAGTACGCATATAACAACTCCTTACATTCCAGTACTGGGCAAACACCTTTCTATACCTTATATGGCAGACACCCGCGTACCTCAGAATTGGATCTCCCAACCACTTTAGAAATGCCAGCGGTTAAAACCCTTCACACCAACATCACTCAGGCTTTTAAAAAGGCCAGAGAACATCTAATTCATGCCAAAGCCAAGCAAAAACAATTCACCGACCGACACAGGACGAAGGTCCCTGATTATCAAGTCCGAGACAAGGTTTGGCTGGCCACCAAGTTTATACCCATCAAGGGAACCCAGACCTTCCAACTAAGGTATTTGGGTCCCTACACGATCAAGGCAATTATCAGTCCAGCAGCCGTTAAATTAGATTTGCCACCCAATCTACGCATCCATCCGGTATTTCATGTATCCCTTTTAAAACCAATGGAACCTGGTACTCGGATTGAAGCAGCACTGAAACCCATTCTTGTCGGCGGAGAACTTGAATTCGAAGTGAAAGGCATACTGGATTCCAAGTACTCAAGGGGAAGACTATACTATCTAATAGATTGGAAAGGCTTTGGACCCCAAGACAGATCCTGGGAACCCTGTGAAAATGTTCACGCACCACGTCTTATCAAAAGCTACCATCGAAACTTCCCAACTAAGCCTGGGCCGGACAGAAGGAACACCTTGAGAGGGGCCTTGGGGGGGAGTGCTGTCATGACCCACACTCCAAAGACCCCCTGGCCAGCCTATGGGCCAGGGAGAGTCTTGACTCCAGTCACCACCAAGCCTAAGAATTCGCAGCCTGGGCCTTCTTTGGGCCAGTCCTGGCCCCTTTGGTGCCAGGCTCATGTTTGAATATGGACTTGTGCTTGGGAACTACTTTTTGTTAATGCCAGTCAATGTGGAAGCACCCACATAACCTGGCTCCTTGAAACCAGGCTTGCAGTATAGTGTTTTGGGTGTGGTACCAGGGGGACTATTTTACCTGGAATCCTTTCTTGAAGATATTTAAACCACACCCGAATGGACTGACACGCTTCGCTTTAGTTTGCATTTCTGCAACGTAACGCTCACTGTGTTCCTCTCCAGCCACGAACCTCGGAATAACAGCGCCTGCAGAAAAAGGAAAAGAGATTGTGAGAAAAGACAACAGCTTACCTGAACTTCATCGCCAGCAATCCGCAGCTCTCCTGACCATCATCCTGGGACCAGCACTCCTCGGATCGACTGACCTGTAAGAAAAACAAGGCATTAGACATTACGAACCTTGCTGAAAGGCTTACCTCACCAGCCGCTCCTCGATCAGCATCACTTCGGAAATTCCAGACTCTGGCTGAGTACCGCGACCTGTGAAGAAGAAAAGATAACAGGTTAGCAAAGACAAGGCATTTTAAGGGCAGCGCATAGCACCTACTCACCGCATCAAGGCACTCCAAAACACCCATACTGCCCGGCGAAACACAAATTCCACCTTGCCACATATTGGACTTCTGTGTACCTAAGGAAGCAAAAGACATAGTTCAAAAGGCATGCAAAGAACAGCAATATTCACAGCAATAATACCTACCTAAAAGACTTAAGACAGGCTGGCATCAGTGAAGCAACTTGATCGCCGTTGCCCACTAAGCTCAACGCGCCCCTGCCAAGACAGCAGGACGGAGAACCCGCCAACATCTGAAACAAGGTGAGGAGAAGTCCAGAAGGGCCGCAGATCTACTGGGAGGTGGGAGGCTATTTACTCCGGCTGGCCAGCCCTGAACATCGCTTACCTGTATTTCAGGCAGAACTCATCTGCTGGTCGCATCTGGGCATCGCAAGGAGGGACACCGAACCCCAACTGCTGGGTGGCGCCCCCTTGGAACCAGGTGAGCATAACAGAAAAGTGTTTTTTTCACATCACCGAAGTTGAGTTTCTGGGTTTTATTCTTACTCCAGGAGGCATCAAAACGGACCTGCATAAAGTAGACGCCATTTTGAAATGGCCATCACCAACGTCAGTAAAAGGGGTACAAAACATGTTGGGCTTTGCAAACTTCTATCGCCGGTCATACCAGACTTCTCTCAGGTCGTGCACCCGATCACTGTATTGCTATGAAAAAACAACAAAAAATGTGCCTGGACCGAAGAAGCAGAAAAAGCTTTTCAGGAACTTAAGAAAAGGTTCACCTCCGTGCCAATCCTGCGACATCCTCGCCCAGATATTCCTTATATCGTGGAAACTGACGCTTCCAGTATAGCAATGGGAGCTGTCCTCTCACAAAGAGATCCAGAAACCGGCCAGTTACATCCAGTGGCCTTCTGGTCGAAAAAATGCTCACCTCCGGAGATTAATTACACCATCACGGACAAAGAACTCTTGGCGATCAAATCTGCCTATAAAGCCTGGCGGCACTACCTTCTGGGGGCCAGACACACCATTACAGTTATCACGGACCACTGAAACCTGCAATATCTTAAAACAGCTAAAGCTCAGTCTTCACGCCAATTGCGGTGGGCCCTTTTCTTTGCCGAATTTGACTATGTCATCACATTTCGACCAGGGATCAAGAATGGAAAAGCTGACGCACTCACTCGCACAGGCACTGATGACATAGTATATACGACTCCAGACCCAATCCCTATCATACCGGAAGACAAACTCTTGGGTCTCACTATGGCCTGAACCCAAGTAGAAGTGAGAAACGAGATTCAACGAACCATGAATCAAGATACTTTCCTTGCATGGCAAGTGCAGGGGGAACAATATTCCATCAAAGATCACTTACCCTTTTTTAAGGATTGTCTGTACATACCCACCAAAGACTTACAACAACAAATCATTTCAGGTTATCATGATTCTTTGATCGAAGGGCACCCTGGAATCACCAAGCCTCTAGCCAAGGTAAAACAGAACTTCTGGTGGCCTGCCTGGCTTAAAGACGTCATCCAATATATTCAGTCCTGCAGAGTCTGTGCACAAAATAAGTCGCAAAAACAAAAACCATCCGGTGTTCTGCCACCTTTGGACATTCCTCCCACTCCATGGCACACTCTTTCCCTCGACTTCATCACTGACCTACCTCCCAGTCAAGGGTTTAACACCATTCTTGTAGTGATGGACTTATTCTCAAAGATGGCACACTTTATTCCGCTCAAAGGCCTCCCTGACGCATCCACTTTAGCCAAAGTATTCCTGGATGGTATTGTTAAACTACATGGCTTCCCATCAGTCCTGATCTCCGATCGAGGTAGCCAGTTCATCTCCAACTTCTGGAGAAAGTGTTGTGCAATGGCGCAAATTGACGTCCGGCTATCCAATAGCCATCACCCCCAAACGGACGGTCAGACCGAGAGGACCAATCAGACCCTTGAGTAATACCTACGATGCATGTTGCACCATGAACTAAGAGACTGGAGAGACTTACTATGGATAGCCGAGTACGCATATAACAATTCCTTGCATTCCAGTACCGGACAAACACCCTTTTATACCCTTTATGGAAGACACCCACGTACCTCAGAACTGGATCTCCTAACCAGTTTGCAAATGCCAGCAGTAAAAACCCTTCACACCAACATCACTCAGGCTTTCAAAAAGGCCAAAGAACATCCTCGCCAAAGAAAAGCAAAAGCAATTTGCCAACCAACACTGGAAAAAAGCCCCTGACTATCAGGTAAGAGACGAGGTTTGGCTGGCCGCCAGATTTGTACCCATCAAGGAAACCCGGACCTTTCAACCCAGGTACTTAGGGACTTACACTATCGAGGCAATTATTAATCCAGCGGCCGTCAAACTAGATTTACCACCTAACCTACAAATCCACCCGGTATTTCATGTGTCCCTTTTAAAACCAATGCAGCCCGGTACACGGATTGGGACACCACCAAAACCCATACTTATTGACGAAGAACCAGAATTCGAAGTCAGAGGCATCCTGGATTCCAAGTATTCAAGGGCCAAGCTATACTATCTAGTTGATTGGAAAGGATTTGGACCCCAAGATAGATCCTGGGAACCCTGTGAAAACATTCATGCACCACATCTGATCAAAAAATATCATCGAAACTTTCCAACTAAACCTGGGCCGGACAGAAGGAACACCTTGAGCGGGGCTTTGGGGGGGAGTGCTGTCACCACCCACATCCAGAAAACCCCCTGGCAAGCCCATGGGCTAGGAGGGGTCTTTGCTCGGGTCTCCAACAAACTTAGGCATCCTTTGCCTAGGCCCTCTTGGGGCCAGTCCTGGCGCCTTTGGCGCCAGGCTCATACTTAATAAAGACTTGTGTTTAGGGAACTACTTTATTTCAAGTGCCAGACATGGAGGCATCCACATAGCTTGGCTCCTTGGAACCAAGCTATGCAGTATAGTGTTTTGGGTGTGGTAGCCTAGGAACTACTTTACCTGTACTACTTTCTTGGAGCTATTTAAACCACATCCGACTTGGATAACACGCTTTGCATTACTTTGCAATCCTGCAACGTGACGCTCATCGTGTTCAGCTGTACTCGCGAACCTCAGAAGAACAACATCTGTAAAGAGACAAGAGGACATCATTAGCAGCAGCAGCTTACCTGTAATTTTCATTGTTAGCTGCCCACAGCTCCTGCGAACAGCATCCTAGGATCAGCGCGTCTCCCGCACTGACAGATTTGCAAAAAAGGAAGAAACAAGACATTAGACACTTTTACAACATAACAAATTGTTCCGAAAAGCTTACCTCGCAAGTCGCCCCTCAACCAGCATCGTCTCGGGATTTCATACACCGGGTGAGCACCGCGATCTATGGGAAAGAAAAGACAACAGGTTAGCAAAGGCAAGGCATCATAGCGCTGCGCATAGCGCCTACTTACCGCATCATAGCGCTCTTTATACGCCATCATTTACCAGCGAGACCCAATTCAGCCAATGCATCACATTGGACTTCCGCGCACCTAAGGAAGAGAAAGAGACATTTATTAAACCAAGAAAGGCATGCAAGAATATCAACAATATACAACAGCAATAAGACCTACCTGAAAGACTCAAAGCGGGCCGGCATCAGTGAAGTAACTCGATCACATTTGCCCACAAAGGACAATGCGCCTCTGCCAAGAAGGCAGGACGGAGAGCACACCTGAATTAACAACAAGGTCAGGAGAGGTCCAGAGGGGCTGCAGGCATACGGGGTGGTGGGGGGCTGCTTATCCCAGCTGCCCAGTCTTGAACATTGCCCACCTGGATTTCAGGTAGAACTTCCCCGCTGGTCACACCTGGGAACCGCATAGAAGGATACCAGAGTCCCTACAGCTGGGTGGCGTCCCCGTGGATACCAGGTGAGCATAACAGTGGGACAGCGAGAACCAAGTGGGACACAGACAGGTCCTTTACACTCTGTCCACAGTAATCCAGAGGAAAGTGACTGAGCTTTCTTGTATTGTGTGTACTCTGGGTGACAGAGGGGGAGTTGTGGCCATCAGCGTCCAGCCTCCTTATGGCTCCAACTGGAAATGTAATTTTTGATTTGACGTTCCTCCAGACTTCCAGGGTAGGCTAACTGTCTGCTAGTGCAATGCACTCTGATGGTCCTGGGCAGAAAGGTCCTTGGGCAGGGGTCGCTGCAGAATCGTATGCGAGCCAGGCGCACAAGGGTCAGGGTGAGGAGGGGGCAGCAGTGTTGCTCTTGCCAGGGCCCATTAATTCTTTTACCGCCAGGGAGGGACATGGACCTCAGCAGGATGCCTCAGGTCCACCGCTGGCCAGGCAAACGGTCAACCCACATTTGAGGCAGGTGCTCAGGGGAGGGGGCAGCACCCACAGCCATCATGAAGCTCAGGTCTGGGCCTGAGATTACTCATCCAATGAACCTGCTTTGAAACCTCTGGGTATTAAGCGTGTTATAAATAACCTATCATATCATATCATATAACCTGTAAGAAGGCACAGCCCCGGCCCTCCTGGCACAGAACCACCCCCCTGTGCATAGCCCCAGGAGTGAACACCCTGGTGGCTTTGTGGTGCAGGGGGAGGCTGCAGGGACCTTGGCAGGGTAGGCAGCTGCTAAACACATTAAAGCTTCGAAGGGCACGTCACTGCCATGCAGAGGGCAATGCGCAGTAAACCATAGTTCTCACGTTCCACAGTTCCATGCAGGATTCATTGACCAAGTTTTTGTTTTATTCCCAAATGCATGCCTATGGGAGCAGGTGAGGAGATTTGGGAAGCCATGCTCAGGTCTCTCCGGAGGGCATGGTTCAAAGGGGTCCCAGTCAGTGCCCTGGCCATCCAGGGGTGCTAACCCTGCCATTTTGCACCTGCCTCTGATGCAGCGTGCCAGACACGTTACTCAGCAGAGATCCTCAGAGGGGACCTAGCTCACTCTGGAGGGCAAAGCTCAAAAGCATCGAGGACAGGGCCCTGGATGGTCAGGGGTGCTACCCCACCCTTTGGTGCCACTGGATAGACCATAGATGACAAGTTACCTTGTTTCCTATGGGACACCTCAAGGCTGTCCAGTTGTCTTTCTTTCAAGCACAACATGTCTATGCAAGCTGAGAAAGTGATTTTGAGTGAAATGATGTGGATAGTAGCAAAGTGTGTACTTTGTGCAAGCTGGTTCATTGCACTCACTGGAGCAGAGGGTATGGTGTCATTGGTAGCATAGATGTATTCAATGTGTTTTGTGTATTCATGTATGTTGGCCTGAGGTGAGCAGGTCCAGCAGCATCAGTGTGGAGGGAGATATGGAGATGAGAGGCTGGTGAGTCATTGTTTGCAGTTGTTGCATGGCACTCAGGGGAGCATGGGGTACAATGTAATTGGGTGAAGGAATGTATTACCTGCTCTGGCCTTATGTTTTCCTTTCTTCTGCAGAATTCTGCAAAGGGAGACAGTTGCTTCTATGCAACGTCACAGGGCTTTGGAATGCCTGCACACTACAACTACACCTCTGCAGTCTAGGCTGGTTTCACCACCTTCAGGGAAGTGCATTGCTACATGAAAGCTGGAGGAGATTCTCAAGGGAAAAGAGATAGACATCTTTCTTGAACTGAACATGCACCTTTCTCAGTCTGTGTGACTATTTTTATGGATATGTGTTTTATGAGTTGTATTGTTGGCAGCAAACGGAGTAGCCATTCCAGCTGTATATCAGGGTGAAACACATCTAGGTCGGCCAGAGCAGTCCTCACAAGTGTGTGTTACTGCTTCAATTACATGCTGTGTCTTTCTACTTGTGTTGTCCTGTGTGTTGTTGTCTGTATGTGTGCACAATAAGTTGTTGTGAGCATGTGAAAGGGTAACAGATTTTATTGATTTTGTTGTGTGCTTTTGTGTGAGCGACAAGGATTCCACTTGCTATGAATGTTTCAGTGGTTTATGGACTTGATTTGATGGCTATGGACACACACAGTGTGGCTCTCCGATACACACCTTCTCAGGGTGTTGTTATGGGCAAGGTGAATTAGCTCTGAATCATCATCGAAGGGCACCAGCAATGTGGCTTCACTGTGCATGCTCCACAGTGACTGCTATTTAGGTGAAGTAGGTTTGCACAACCTGATTGCGTGCATCCTGTCCCTGTGCCCTTTGGCCTGCCAAGTGGATGGGTGATGCCTGTGGCTGAGGTCGATGTCCTCATGCAGATCAACTGGTATGCTATGCCGAGTAGCAATATTGTGCAAGACACAAGATGCCACGATGATCTTGCAGACTACTGGTGGGGCATATAGCAAAATGCCACCAGATTAGTCAAGGGAGTGGAAGCGTGACTTAGCACCCAGAACGTGTGCTCCACGATGGCCTTGGAGGCTGTGTGTGCTCAATCATACCTTATCTTAGATGGGGTGGCAGGATTCCGGAATGACATGAGCAGGAATGGTGAGAGGGAGTAGGCACTGTCCGCTGCAAATGTGGAAATGGTTGCTGTTAGCATTGATTGTCATGTTCTGTTATTATGTGTGTCATGTGACTGTTTGCATGTGTGTGATAGTTGATACTCAATGATGAACCACGTGTTGACACATGTTCCCAATGCGAGGGCCTTGTTCAGTGGAGCATGGTGGTAAAGAGGGCACTGGAAAATTTGGATTTCTCTCAATCTAATGTGAAACCTACCCACTTAGATGGTAGAATTCTAGATTGGGTAGTGGCGCATGGAATTGAACCTGACAAGATCGAAGTTCAACCCTGCCCCTTGTCAGATCATGACTTCATCAAATTTGAATTGCCCATTACTACTGTTAAAAGGAAAGTCACACAGCTACGGGAGAAAGTCCTCTGTCGCAATTTACGCAAACTTACCCCAGAGGTCTTAGCCCCTCTTTTTGCTCCCTACTTGAACAATCTTGCTCAGTGCAACTCAGCAGCTGACCTGTCAGCAGGTAATAACAAGATGATGGTTGAAGCAGTAGAGAGTCTAGCTCCCCTGGAGTTAAGACCAGGTAAAACTTTGCACTCCAAAAGCTGGCATTCAACTAAGATACAAAACCTGAAAATCAAAAAAAGTAAGACCTTGCGGAAATGGCAGAAATTACTTTCAGACATTGACAAGTCCAACCATAGCCAGGCAGCTAAAGAACATAAAAAGGCGATTTGTGACGCAAAATAAGTGTTTCTATAATCAGAGAATTAGTAAAGCTCTCTCAGATACAAAGGAACTATTTAAGATCCTTAAAGAAGTTGAAGATCCTTGCCCCACCATCTCAACAGTCGTTAAAGATTCAGACTGGTGCACTCAAATTGAAAGTGCCATGGCCAACAAGATATCTGTAATTAAAGAAGACATTAAATCTAGGTGTACCCATCTGACTTTTCCTCCGTCGTTGGTTGATGCTGAACTCCAGCCAGCCGCATTAAAACCTTTTGCCTTTTCAGAGGTGACAGAAGTAGAAGTCATCCATCTCTTAGGCAAATTAAAGCCCACTAGCTGCAAGGGCGACATCTGTCCGGCCAAAACAGTTAAGGCTTGTGCCCAACTACTTGCCCCATTAATCACGAAATTTATGAATTCTTCATTTAATTATCTGTTGGTGCCTATTGATGTCAAGCAAACTTGGATCACCCCTCTCTTAAAAAAACCCTCACTAGATACCGGTTTGGCTGGCAATTACCACCCGATTACTGACTCTTCCTTTCTCCTGAAAGTGCTGGATAAAGTAGCACACAAACAGATTCAGGCATTTCTGACCGAATACTGTATTCTAGGCTATAAACAATCAGGTTTTCGGAGTGTGCCTAGCACTGAGTCCACCTTGTTGGACTTGAAAACCATCATCTTACAATCTATGGACAAGGGTAAAACTTCACTACTGATGCTGTTAGATCTAGCAACCGCTTTTGACCTGGTTGATCATTCCATCCTTGCTAGTAGATTGATTGAACGTGCATCTTTCTATAAGGAAGCAGTAAACTGGGTGCGTTTGTTTCAGTCAGAACAGATGGCCATTGTCTTCCATGGAGACGCCATGTCAGAGGGTCTTATTTTACAATCTGGTGTGCTGTAGGGCTCTTGTCTATCTCGTACCTTTTTTAATTTATTTATGCTTACTCTGTTTGATTATCCTGATGCGGATGGCACCTGTTACGTCAATTACGCTGATGTCTTTTTCCGCTTTCTGGTGATTACCCTGAGGACACTGAAGTCATCAATGCTATCTACAACCAAATTCATCATTGGATGGCGCTAAATGGACTGGCCCTGAATAACTCCAAAATCAAGGTTACAATTTTGGGCACAGGCCCTAATCTGCGCCTTATAGATCAGGCCTACCCATACATTCAAATTGCAGACTGTCTCCTCCCCACCCTGAAAAAAGTAATAGCTTTAGGAGTTACTATCGACCAAGAGATATCAATGAAACACCACATTAGCTGTCTGGTATCTAGTGCTACGTACTGCATCAAACTTCTGACACAAATCAGGCCTTACCTCAATGTATCCAGCGGTTTATAGTGACATTTTCGAATGTAATAATTTTGAATGCCTTAATGTCGAATGAATAATGTCGGAAAAAAAATGTTGTTTTTTTTTTGTTTTTTTTTAATGGGGGGTTTCTCCCCCAAACCCCTGTTTTTTTTATTGACACTTCTTTTACTAACTAAACTATAAAATAAAAAAAGAGAAATATTTGAGAAAAAAAAATTCGACTTTTTTTTTTTCCACATTAATGCATTCGAAATGATGCATTCGAAATTTTAACTGGATACCGTATCCAGCTGTGTCATGGTAGCCTGGGCTATCATTGGACCCGACTGGATTACTGTGCTAGCAGTCTTTCAGGTGTGGGCAAATTAGAACTCAATCGGCTGCAAGTTGTAGAGAAGAAAACAGTGAGGGCTGTACTCGGTCTGTGTTAAATGGATCATGTGTCAAGCGTTGCACTTGTTTCCCATCACAAAGAGAATCCTGTTTCGCACCCTCTGTGTCGCACACTCTTGCATGTATGGCAAGAGTCCATCCTACCTGGCCGCTCAGCTGAAATGGCTTCTGGACAGATGCAGCCTAAGATTTAACAACACAGGTCTACTTCTGGTGCCAAAGGCCAAACTGGTGCTGGCACAGAGGGGTTGTTTCCCATTTACCACTCATCTGTGGAATGCCCTTCCGTTTGATCTCAGGCTCTGTCCTAGCATCCCCTCTTTTAAATGAAACCTAAAAACCTTTCTTTTTTAATACGATTTCTCACTGATGAATCACTCCCCCTGGTTATCGTCCCAGTCCTTGCTGATTCTTCTTTTCTGTTGAATGTGCTCTTAGCGCTCTTATGCCTCAGGGCTTCTGTCTTCAGTGCTATAGAAATAAAATAAATAAATAAGCTATCATGCGTGCTTCCAGGGAAATTTGTATTCATATGCATGAAAACTCCCTTCACATCGCAAATGACCTGTGCAATGATTGTGTGCCAATGCTTCTGGTTTCGGTACATGTACACAGTCGCTTGGGGGGCTATAACGCAACATGCGTACAATCATTGGCTCCCAGTACCCGTGGGAAGTGTGCTATGGCATAAAACTCCTGCCATACTCTCTGCCTTTACTGGGGTGTGTGTGGCATGTTTATGTGCCTACGCACATATGATGTTATGCAGCGCAACACCTGGTCTGCTGGAATGAGCCTATAGCCTCGTTCTTCCTCATTTTGCACAAGGAATGGACAATATTCATGTTCCGACCCCTATTTGTTTCTTCGTGCTGGCCCTTCCCGCCCTTTGCGCAGTGTGTTGCGCAAAGCCCTCAGCACCACGCAAACTGGTAAGGCCCTGCGTAAAGTGAGTGCAGACCCACGCAAAGACCGAACCATGAATCAGAAACATGAGTTTTGCGCAACACAAAGTGCACTTATTCGTCACACAGTGCCTTCACGGCACACAAAACTTTCTATGAATCGGGCCCACGGTCCGAAGAAACAAACTTCCACAAATGTAAGTCTTGTATAGTGAGACACATCTGCTGACACACTCATAAAAACCGCAGAGCGTTGCAGTCATCCTACAAAATGGACAGCAAATCAACTTACACCAGTCACTTATCTTACAATTAAAGATATATATGTAGAAGTAAGGACATTTAAAAAAAATAATTACGTTCCCCTATTTAAAAATAAATGAAGAAATCATTGTAGATTTTTTTTTACAAAACAGTAAAATGTACCATCTAAAAAAAAGTTAAAAACCGTAAATGTTGAGAATATCAATGTTGAGATTGTGTGGAAAAATTAAACACTGCCTATAAAATAACACCAGCATTGGTGTAACCTTAACTCAATCTCTTTATAAAATACACAACGAACAAACCAACAGACATTACAAGCATGCAATATGTTTTAAAAACGCACACAGTAATACGAAACACTTTCAATTAAATCACCCTCATTTACTGAAATAACTACCTCAAAACAAACAATTCTCTTACCATCACCTCCATACAACATTCCACACCGCAAAACTAGCATTTACGTATGAAGTGCAAACAAGCAAACAAACCATAGCAATGTACAAACAAAACACTATTCCCACATTAACACATTGACCCATATTAAACAAAAATCTAAAATAAAAGGGTGAATTAAGTTTCCTGCAAGGCTGCTTTTAATTTTGTTATGTGTAGATTTTAGTAATTTCAGTTTATTTATACAAATGGGTTCTCATTTGATCTGATTGTGCAAGACCAACAGAGCCTTCACACACATATCCCAAAATTCGTTTTAAATGCTCGAGGCGAGACTTCTGACATTTCAAAGAATCATAGATCCCAGTAGAAAAGTCTTTACTGTCAAAACATGCCCCCACATCGCTCTCCAAGGATGGGTCCTGGAATGTCCTACGTTTCGACAGGTCCGCTTTCTCCATAAAACGCAGAGTTCTGGGGTCTGTTGGTGATGTCTCTACATGCCCTCCCCACACCTTGCCCCCTGGCAAGTATGGGTCCCATTAAAGAGACCAAAATGGAATTTCCTGCGTTTCGACAGGCCAGTTTTCTCCATAAAAGGCAGAGCTCTGGGGTCTGAGGGTGAGCAGCGTCTGGTGGCACTTGGGTCCACTGCATCCTTGGTTGCAGCTGTGTCTGAACTGTGCTCCAGTGCTCCAGATCCACAGCTTGTTTGCAGCCAGGAGAAGCCTTGCTGAATGCAGAGGGTGGTCCAGATGACCTGCTGCTGATGTGAGTATAGCTCAGGGGCTCAGACAGGGCACCTCAGAGGGCCATGTATGTACGATGGTCCAGAGAGGACACATTAGAAGGGCATTCGATGGGTGATAGACCAGAGTTGGACAATTGAGAAGGAAAGAGTCAGATGAGTGGGGTCCAGAGGGAGAACATCAATGGGATGTTCTATGGGTGATGGACCAGGGAGCGTATATCAGAAGGGTGCTGTATGTGACATGATTCTGGAAGCAGAGAGGGCATGCAGGATGTGCATGCATGTCTGATGATCCAGAGAGGACACATCAGAAGGGAAGAGTCAGAGTAGGGTCCAGAGAGAGAAAGTGAGAGCGAGACCATAAGAGCAGCTTTCAATGGATGTTCCAGCATATGGCCCATAGACCAGAGAGGGGTTGATCATGCACCGTGGGCCCCTCAGAGAGGCGTCCTCTGGGGGATGGCCCAGAGCGTAGAGAGGGCACTTCAGACGGGCCTTTCCAGTGCCATGATGAGATCACTGGAGTCCAGAGAGGGCACATAGGAAGAGCATTCTATGGGCAATATTCCACAATAAGCACGCAAAGAAGGTATTCTTGGACAAGAGATAGTGTCAGGGCCTTTCTACTTTTTTCAAATGAAAGGGGCCTTGAGCCTCAGTGGGGCCTCCGAAACTGCTCCTATGTTGCCAGTCATTTATAATACGGCAATAGATTCATTTCGATATTACTTTCGTTTCTGGGGTTTTAAATGTGCTCTTTGCAGAGCGGGCTAAGTGCCCACTGAAAAGCAATACATTTGTCTTTGTCAGCAAGGAGCTGGAGCACACAGTGTTACAGGACACATAGGTGATAATCATTAGGTATTTTAGTGTTTCAGCTCCCTGCTGGCTGACCATCTCATGATAATCGGTGGGTATTAACCCCTGGCAGTATTTGTCTCCATCATATTGAAAGGGGCCCCCCACTATTTAAGGGGGCCATGTCTTGGGCTGATGAGCCAGTGGGGGTAACAGAAGGTATGGCAGAGTGGCATTCAATGTCCGGCAGAAGTTAGTAACTATTGCCCCATAACCAACGTTCACTTTATTCTTAAAATTCTGGACAAATTAGCATACTCGCAGTACCAGGCTTTCTTTAATTGGAAAGCACTCTCTTAATCCCTCGGTGAATATTCCTCTTCTATCTCCTGCAGACTCCTTCTCTGCCCCAGGGCCTGATTCTGAGCTCGTGATAATAAGTGTGTGGGAAGCAGACATTCTCCCCTCCAGTTTCCAGCACCATCATTCTGAGGTGCGTGGAAATATTGGAGGGGACATGGCGTGCTTTCCAGCAGCAAAAGCTGCTAAATCACTCACTGTGGGGAGGAGCACGTGCCCCATTGACATTACGAGCACTTCTTGATAGACTGCCACTCTTATAGTTTAAGAACGTTTTCTTCTTTCATTAAACTAGAAAAGTGGTGCTGCAGTCTAAGAAATACATTGTTTATAAAGGGAAGACGTGTGCAGTGTAGTTTAACGGCACCTGAAGGGCACGGCATGTGTACTCATTTTTTTTGTCACGCCAATCCAGTGCTGCAGGGAGGAGAATCCCCTTCATGTGGCTGCCCTGCATTCCTCATGGTTGCTAGGGCTGTTGTCAAGCCGTAAATCAGGGTCGTGCAAAAGCTAATGCTTTCATTTCCCTGCACCCCGTTCTTTTCCTGTCAGAATATGATGGATTTAAAACATGTGTTGTTCCGGCTTGGAACAACACATTTCTATATTTGCACAACCTCTGAATCAGGCCTCTCGTGTCTCTGTTTCGCTATGGCCACTGCACGTAGCAAAGTGACACACTCATTTTAGTGTAGAATTGGAGGGTGCCCAGTTCACCTCATAATGCAGCTAGCCAGAACTACGATCTCAAAAAGCACCCCGGGGTTTGGACGCCAACAGAGTGGGGGTGCGGGACCATGCATTGAAAGCCATCTGACTACAGAGGCGCGGGACTAGGGCCCATTCTGAGCCGGGGGGAGTGAGCAATGGCTGCGGCGGAGCTTTTAGGGACGGGTCTCTACTGGGGTAGAACTGCTCACCCAGAGGTAGGGATTGCTTGCGACCTATTAATCCATTACCCCAATGGGCCATATTCCTCCCAGGGCTGTAGAGATACATTGCAGATGCGAGGAGAGTGTTTTAAAGTGACTGGCGTAGCTGCAAACTACTTTATGAAAAGCTGAAAACCTATCCCTCCCTCGTTCCCTCCCTCCCCCTCCTTCCCTCCCTCCCTCCCTTCCTCCTCTTCCTTCCTTCCTTCCTTCCTTCCTTCCTTCCTTCCTTCCTTCCTTCCTTCCTCCCTCCCTCCCTTCCTCCCTTCCTCCCTCCCTTCCTCCCTCCCTCCCTCCCTCCCTCCCTCCCTCCCTCCCTTCCTTCCTTCCTTCCTTCCTTCCTTCCTTCCTTCCTTCCTTCCTTCCTTCCTTCCTTCCTTCCTTCCTTCCTTCCTTCCTTCCTTCCTTCCTTCCTTCCTTCCTCCCTCCCTAACTCCCTCTCTCCCTCCCTCCCTCCCTCCCTCCCTCCCTCCCTCCCTCCCTCCCTTCCTTCCTTCCTTCCTTCCTTCCTTCCTTCCTTCCTTCCTTCCTTCCTTCCTTCCTTCCTTCCTTCCTTCCTTCCTTCCTTCCTTCCTTCCTTCCTTCCTTCCTTCCTTCCTTCCTTCCTTGCTTCCTCTCTTCTTTCTCCCTCTCTTCTTTCTCCCCACCCACCTTGCCTTCATTTCTTCCACTCCCTTTTTGTTCTTCTATCCCTTTTTTCATCAGTCCTTTTTAGCACCTCTCGTCGTTCTCTTGCACCCCCTTTCGTGCTCACCCTTCCATTCCCCTCAGCTGTTATTGTTGTGTATAACTGGCACATCCTTCACGCCCTTCTTTCCTTTAAATCCACCTGCACCTTAAATCTACCACTTTCCTTTTCAGTCACCCCCCTTACACTAATCGACTGATCACGATGGGGAGCGTCTCTGTGTTACTCCTGCTCGTCCTCTGTGTACTTCACAGCAGCCCCGCTGACGGCGCAGGTAAGACACGCGCCAGATGTTTGCCTGATTACCCCGTACCTTTCCAAAACAAGCACTGGCAAAGCCAAACGTTTTTTTAAAAAAAAATATTGAACAGTTTTTTCTACCTGTTCTTTCATGTCAGATGTTTTTAGCTTCACAGCTTTTTACATATTCCAATTTTCTGCACATGATCCAATTAAAATGATTACTTTACAAAATGAATGTTGCTTCTTTTATTTAAATTGCCATGTTGCTCTGTCATCCAGCCTCCAATGGAACACTTGTCCAATAAGTGTTTTCTTTTTACACTTGAGCCAGCATGATAGCTTCAATGAATCCATTACCTTCAGAAATATGTCTTTGTAGGGAGAAACGACTGCCTTTAATCACATTAATGTGACAAGGATCCAGCTATGGAGCTGCTAAATGACTGCAATTAATTCATTACCATTCATACAGCTGTTTTTGCAGAATGGAATGGCTATTTATCTCACCCAAATGCAACAATGCAACAACAATTCAGATAACAGATGACTTGCATGGTAGTGTGTCTGTGCGTGCACGTGTGTGTGTGTGTGTGTGCGCGCACGTGTGTGTGTGTGTGCGCGCGCATGCGCTCCTCCAACAAATGCCATGAAAAAAGTTTCAAGTCCATAAGTACATACAATAGCTTTTTTCTCATACATGTGTGTGTATTAATACAACCAGGAGGCTAAACCAAACAAGCATTAGTAAAGCCATGCCTAGTTAGTGTATGTATTGAGCAGTATGTGGAAGGAAGCTTTGGTGGAGAGTGCCGCAATTTGTGCTTTAGGGTGTGTATTTGTTTTCCAGTGCATGATTTACAAATGTGTGGTTCTGTGAGTGGATGCACAGATGGTCAGTGCATTGGGTTCAGGGTTTCTATCCATATTATAGTGTGCAAATGACACCATATACTCAGGTAATCCCATCATTTGGGTACGCACAATTGTCATAAGGCAGATATTGACATAACATGTCCCTATACACCATGTGGCATGCAATGCCATCATATGTGTAAGAACGCTGCATGTTAAATGGCAGTTATTGTCAAAATATACCCAGCCATTCCCACCAAATGCCAGGTATTGTCAGTATGTACACAGGTACTCCCATCATAAACTTGGCATCGGCATATGTTCTGCTATATTATTTGCCAAGTGCTAAACACCACAGTGTGGCCTTGAGATGCTGAAAGACCCTTCAATAGTCCATTGCTGCATCTAATTCGTTGCCAGCAGAGCATGTCTGAAGCATCACATGCACCACACTCCTTATTACAGAGTAATAGCGACATTAATAGTCAATACAGCTGCTCAGCAATAGGCTATTGGCATTCATAATTAGGATATGTTGAGCAAGGCTACATATGTGGCAATTATTGGTGAGTGAGGTTTCAAAATGCATTGTGTGGTCAGTATGATTGTAGAGGACAGTGCACACAACTGCTAGTTGTGGCTGTGCTTGGTACCAGGAACCTTGTTTTCAAATTTGGGCTCTGCCTTTCTTTGCATTAGAACATTAAATTCATTACAGATATAATGGGAAACAGCGGAATAGCGGTCAATGGGTGGGTGGGTCAGAGAGGAGACTTTTGTTAGAAGATATGAATCTTCTGTGCCTTTGATTGGAAAATACAAGTCTAAATTACATTAAAAAACACATGCATGACTCCCTCCATGTTTGCTTGGATAGGCAAGAATAATTCAGTTTTTCTATTTATGATGGCTGACAACGATTCACACATTTCAAAGAAAGCCACACATATAAATTGCTGCCAGATTCCTTTTAAAACAAGGCAAATAAATCTTCCTGGCCCCATTACCCACCCAGCAAACCCTTATTGACTCATAGGAGCGTCAAAGGCATGAATCCAGAGGCCAAATACAGTGTGGTTCCTAAGTCCTTTTTATGTACGAAAGGGACTAAGGTGGGAACTTTAGAAGCTGCCAGACATCCTAACAGGTATTATTCCCCCCAGATGGTGAGAGGTTCTGGCAGCTCAGGCTGTTTACAGGAATACTGCTGGCAGAGCTGGAGACATCCTACCAGGCATTATTCCCCCCAGATGGTGAGACGTTCTGGCAGCTCAGGTAGTTTACAGGAATTCTGCTGGCAGAGCTGGGGACATCCTACCAGGCATCATTCCCTCCATATGGTGAGACGTTCTGGCAGCTCAGGCTGTTTACAGGAATACTGCTGGCAGAGCTGGAGACATCCTACCAGGCATTATTCCCTCCATATGGTGAGAGGTTCCTGCAGCTCCGGCAGTTTACATTACTACTGCTGGCAGAGCCTGAGACATCCTAATAGACATTATTCCCTCCAGATGGTGAGAAGCTCCTAAAGCTCAGGTAGTTTACAGGAATACTGCTGGCAGAGCTGGAGACATCATACCAGGCATTATTCCCCCCAGATGGTGAGAGGTTCTGGCAGCTCAGGCTGTTCACAGGAATACCGCTGGCAGAGCTGGAGACATCCAATCAAGCATTATTCCATCCATATGGTGAGAGGTTCCTGCAGCTCAGGCAGTTTACAGGAATACTCCTGGCAGAGCCGGAGGCATCCTAACAGGCATCACTCCCGACCTCCCCGAACTTTACACCAAACAAAAGGGAAGCACTCTGCATCTAGCAAGCCAACCTGTGTGATTTCACTAAAAGTGAGTTTAACAAAATCGCAAAAGAATACAAACTAGCCATCATCAAAACCAAAGCCACCTCATTCAATACCAGGTTAGACTCAGCTAACTCCAACACCAAAGAGATCTTCTCCATTTTCATGGGAGCCAGACACTCCTACTCCCCCCCAACCCATCACAAAATAAGAAGCCTGGTGCAACAGCATCCAAGATGCCATGCTCAGCAAACTTGATACGTTACACAGCAAAATCCAAGCTAACCAATAGTCACTCAACCACCAAGTTCCTCACATCCCTATTGACAACTCTGACAATTCACCCTTTTTTCTCCTTTAAAGAAGTCAATGAACAGGCAGTCCTGGTACTCATGAACTCCATCAAACTGCAATGGTGGCATTAAAGAATGTGCCTTCACCCTTGCACCATTCATCACTGCCTTTATTAATGCCTCTTTTTCAATGGGCCTTGTCCCAGCCTCCCGGAAGGAAGCTTGGGTCTGCCCTCTCTTAAAGAAACCTACACTAGACCCAACCTCACCAGGTAACTACAGACCGATTATCACTGTTCCCTTTCTCTTAAAGATTCTAGACAAAGCAGCCTACATTCAAGTCCAACAGTTCCTTGAAGCTAACAACCTTCTCCGTCTCCGCCAGTCTGGCTTTCCCCAAACGTCGCAGTACCAAAACAGCCTTACTCGACCACAAGAACCAAATGGACGATATAAGAGACTCAGGCAAACCAGCCCTACTACTCCTCCATGACCTCTCAGCGGCCTTTGATCTCATCGACCACAAAACCCTATGCTACACCTCTCAAAGTCTGCAGACTTCTCCCCCAACGCTACAGCATGGATCATCTCATTCCTGCAAGGTAAACCTATCCCTCCCTCCTTCCCTCCCTCCCTCCCTCCCTCCCTCCCTCCCTCCCTCCCTCCCTCCCTCCCTCCCTCCCTTCCTTCCTTCCTTCCTTCCTTCCTTCCTTCCTTCCTTCCTTCCTTCCTTCCTTCCTTCCTTCCTTCCTTCCTTCCTTCCTTCCTTCCTTCCTTCCTTCCTTCCTTCCTTCCTTCCTTCCTTCCTTCCTTCCTTCCATAACAGTCTTCTCAGACCTAACTAGTGCACACCCGAGAACCATACAATGTGGTGTCCCCCAGAGCTTGTGCATCTCACCAACCTTATATAACATGTTTACCAGGCCACTGTTCAGCATTCTCGACGCACTAGGCATCACATATACAAACTACGTCGATGATACACAGGTCCTCCTAGCTCTTTCGGGTGACTACGAGACCGACTCCAAAACTCTAAACGCCGTTTACTCCACGATCCAAACCTGGATGGCACAGAACTGGCTCTGTCTAAATGAAGACAAGGCAGAACTCCTTCTAATCAGATCACCAGAAACACTAAAGAAACTTGACAACCAATACAATGTCTTTACCACAGACAACATACCAATCCTAGTCTCCCAGGCCGTAAAAACCCCGGGAGTCTACCTAGACTCCAACCTCTCTATGCCAAGGCAAGCAAACACCATCGCCTCGTCAGCGCTCTACCACTCCAAACTCCTCACCGCAGCTAGACCTTCCCTTACAAAGCTAAACTGCCTGACTATAGCTAGAGCTATAATTGGGGCCTGACTCGATTACTGTAACGGCGTCCAGGTCGGACCTCCACAAAGAACATTGAAAAACTACACGTTTTCCAGAATAATGCACTTAAAGCTGCCATTGGCATCCCTCGAAGGGAAGACATCTCAGCCGCCAGGAAACAAGCCCATTGGTTACCCATCAAAGAACGCGTCATATTAAAAGCACTACCGTCTCCCATAAATGCATCCACCACAGCAGCACCTGAATACCTGTTTCAGAGGTTCACCAGACCACTCCCAGAAAGACCAATCAGAACCCCATACACCAACCTACTCTCAGTGCCCAAGGTCTCAAAAGCACGAGCGGGAGGCTCCAGCTTCCCCTTCATCGCTGCAACCCAGTGGAACTCTCTTCCACCCAACCTCAGAGGGATCTCATCCCACGTAGCCTTCCGCAACGAAATCAAAACACGACTGTTCATCTGAAATCTATCAGTAGCCACCCATAGGGCTCTAAATGCGTTCAGTTGTCCTGCATGTATCGTTCCTATCTAAATGACTGTCATGTATATACTTTGTCATCCATCTAACCTGATCCAAACCTGCAACGCCTCATGTAACCAGTAGCAATGCTGTAACCTGTAACTAAGACACTCTCATGTAACAGCGCCTCGATGCCCCTGGGATGCCAGTGAACTTTATAAATGCAAATAAATAAAATAAAATAAAATTATTCCTTCGAGATGGTTAGAGGTTCCTGCAGCCCAGGCAGTTTACAGGAATACTCATGACATAGCCGGAGACATCGTAAAAGGAATTATTCCCTCCAGATTGAGAAGTTCCTGCAGCTCCGACAGTTTACATGACCACTCCTGGGAGAGCCGGAGACATCCTAACAGGCATTGTTCCCTCCAGATGGTGAGAGGTTCCTGCAGCCCAGGTAATTTACAGGAATACTCCTGGCAGAGCCGGAGACATCCTAACTGGCATTATACCCTCCAGATTGATGGTGAGAGGTACCTGCAGCTCCGGCAGTTTACACGACTACTCCTGGCAGAGCCAGATACATCCTAACAGACATTACTTCCTCCAGATGGTGAGAGGTTCCTGCAGCGCAGGCAGTTTACAGGAATACTCCTGGGAGAAGCCGGAGACATCCTAACGGGCATTATACCCTACAGATGGTGAGAGGTTCCTGCAGCTCAGGCAGCTTGCAGGGATACTCCTGGGAGAGCCCAGAGACATCCTAACAGGCATTATTGCCTAGAGATGGTGAGAGGTTTCTGCAGCCCAGGCAATTTACAGGAATCCTCCTATCAGAGCCGGACACATCCTAACAGGCATTATTCCCTACGGATGTAGGGAATAATGCTCAGGCAACTCACACAAATACTCCTGGCAGAGCCTGAGGCATCCTAACAGGCATTATTCACCCCCAGGTGGTGCCTTCTGGCAGAGCTGGAGGCTGGTTGTTTTTTTACACTTGCAGGACATGAGTGCCAAAGTGAGATTTTCTCTAGAGGTACTGTGCATCCCCTCTCCTCCACCCTGAATAAGCGCAAGCAACCAAGCAAAGTGATGGAGACCAACCGCTCCCTAGAGAGCGTATATCACTTTAAAATAATAGGTGAAAACGGTGCACTTCAAAGAAGATTTTTCAGATGAAATTGGAAAAAAGGCAAAACCTTTACAGGCCATTCAGAAATTACTAATCTCAGTAACAGTCCCTCCACCTGCTGAGCTACCTCTCCAGTTTTGAGCCTCAGGACATTTCACAACTTTCAAAGAACGCAGTACCTGCTGAGGATGGCCAAAGCCCACTGTCATTGCATTAACAGCAGTACAGTTCATGTAAAGGTCCTCAAGTCAGTGGTGCTTAATCTCCATTAACATCCATACACAGTCAACATTGTAGTTTCCCTTCTACCATGGCTGCCAAACCCACATGAAGTGACGGAGAAGCTTGAGTTATTTAGGGCCTTTTCCTTCTACTATCTGTAATGTTGTCACCTCTTATACACTGCAAAAGAACATTCACATATCCACTGTTCTATTCCCACACTTCATCTGTTTCCATCTTCAACACTGCAACACTTGCCACATTAAGATTGCAAAGTGCAGCTATGTTCACCCTGTGCATCTTTGGCTTTTATATGTCAGACTTTGCTCTGCCGACTGCTATGTAACTATATGTTAAGATGTTTACTGCTTTATCTTTTTACAGAGTATGCTGGCAATTATTATTATTATAATGTGTTGTTGCATGCTTTAGCTCAAAATAATTACAAGTAAAATGGACACTGATTAAATATTTTGGGTGTGCTGGGTTATGATAAACTATAACAGTGCAATGAGTCTCCTACCATTCCAAGATGGAAGCTGTAGGAATGCTGCTTTAGTGAAGATGCAACAACCTTGCACCATGAATCTGATAGATGACACCAGTGCCCCTTTTTACCTGCCTCCATGAGCTCTAGCAGAGAGTATTGCACACTCTAGCCAGACTTAAAAATGTACTTGTGGGCACAAAGCAAAGTGCCATAGGCCAATCGATGCTGATTGTCTTATTGGCACCTGGGATAATTACGGTTTATAGACATAATTTCGAAATCAAAAATTTCGAAAGTCAAAAAGTCGAAAAAAAAATGTCGAAAAAATTAATGTCGAATTAATTTTTTATGACGTTTTTTTTTCGAAATGGGGGGGTTCCCCCCCCAACCCCCGTTTTTTTTTTTTTTTTTGTTTTTACCTTTTTTTTAAATATAAACTAGAGCCCAAACAAAAATATCGAAAAAAAAAATAATTCGACATTTTTTTTTTCGACATTTTTGATTCGACTTTTTTGACATTCGAAATTTTTTTTTCGATATTATGACTGGACACCATAATTACTCATTTGAGAAAGTCCAGCCATCATGAAACCATTTTCAAGCGAAAGCCATGCATTTCCATTCCACATAGTCTGGAAATCATTCATTTTCTTCAGAATTTTAATACTTTTAGACATGCTATTTGGACATTAAATGTCTTGTCATTTTGTAAAAACCATGAAGGAAGTCATTAGGTGAGAAGGAAGGCAAGTGTCTCTTTGCTAATGTTTGAGAATGGATCAGAAGGCAGCTAAACATGATATTCTATTAAAGTGCATTTTACAAGCTATTTTCCTATGATATGAACATGTTTTAATTATCCTGACCCAGAATAGGAAGCTAAAAGGCCTAAAAATACGAGTAAGGATGATGAACTTAATAATCTAAACAGAAGAAATAATATGTAATACTTATGCATTCTCAGAGCTTCAGACGAACCCTCCCACTTCTGCAGCCCATGAGCTTCACACAAAATCTATTTAATGTGACACTGAATGAGATCAGAGAATGTGAACCTGATCTACACAACTTCCTTTATAGTTTGCACTTGCAAAGTCTGAATGACAGCGTCAAATGACCCATAGCAGGAGCTTGACATCCGCTGTTATTTTGTTGGTCAAACAATGATTTGCAGCATGAGCATTGAAAGAGAGGACATGGCCAAAGAACTTTGTTAGCTGTATGTATCCCTCAATGATCGCTATTCTTTCATCCTCACATTCAGTGTATACACCTACTAGAAACCTTCGTTCTTCCTCCCAAATTTTGCTCAGAATCACAAGTTACCGTAGGTCACAATTTGGGGCAAGATCCTTCTCAGTGTTGGCTCCCACTTTTTGGAATTGTCTGCCAATATATCTCCAAGACCTTTCTGATCATTTTCAGTGTCGGAAGAACCTAAAAATGTATGTCTTTTGAGCCCAGACCTTTCTGATCAGCTGCTCCCACCCCTGTCATTGCTGCTAGTGCCTAGATGCCTACGGGACATAATTTGCGCTCTACAAGTCCCCATACAACACAAAACAATACAGTGCATTGGTGTTTGGCTAAACTAGATAACATGTAAGTGAAATAGTGAGCCAAAAACTACAAAGTACTTGAGTAGTAATTTATAGTGTAAACTTGTATTAACTTGTGGATAGTACTCTTAAGAAAAGACTTGCATAAAGTGGCACTTGAGTAAAGTAGCCTAACAGAGAAAGGGGCATGTCCACTAGTGGTCCACGTTGATACGAAACTCTCTATGTTTAGGTGTCCTCGATAAGACGAGGATGGCTAATAGCTTTCAATGTGATTGTCACTGTTTATACTGTATAAGATTACTCCTAATTCGCCAAAACCTTTCCTCATTTGTTTTCCATTAGACAGATTTTTCATATCACATTGTATTTTTGATGTTTTCTCTGTTTTCCCAATTATAGATAAACTGATCTATGCCTACACCAAAGATTTTTCGCCAGTTTGGACGGACGCTGGCAGTGGGGCAAGGGAGGACGTGTCTATCTGGAAACCAGTTCCCTTAGCAGCAGGTAAGACATAAGCGATGTAAGGAGCGATTCTTTCTACCGAGTCAGAGAACATTAGTAGAGCAGCCCCAATGTTCAGGACTGATTTTCCAATCATGCTGAAGTGGTCGTCAGCCTTTTCAGGATTATCTTTAATAGATACACAAATATTCAGGCGCCCGATCCTGATGGTTTAGCCAATATCGTTAAGCTGAAGGACCTGGAATTAGCCTACTGAATACTGTAATGAGTGTGCCCACGCATAGGTGGACAAACATATTTTATTTTATTCTAAGCAGGGATGCGTGCTTGCTCGCATGCTGTTCAACCTGTACATTGCTAGCCTAAAAGGGAGATTGAGGGAAATTAACAATGTACCTCCTAAAATTGGTAACACCCACGTTAGATGGCTCTCATAAAATGATGATATGGTATTACTAGACCACACATTTGTTGGGTTAAAGAGATCAGTGATGGAGCTATGTATATGCAAGGGAGAATGGCCTTGAGATACATTTTGACAAGACTAAGCTGATGCCCTTTGGATCGAGTTGGAGAATTCATCGAGACGGGCAGCAGTCGGTTGGGTGTATTGACCATGTCAACATGTACAACTATTTGGGTTAAATGATGGGAAATTCACCTAATAAGAATATCGGGCTAATAGCTGGCAAGCAGTCTAGAGCTACTGCTTTAGCGACACCGATTAAAGTATTTCCAGAGAAGTTCTCGGGCAAAGGGGGAGATCCAAGCTTACAAATAGTCTGTGGTTCTGGCAATATTGAATGGCCTTGAAGCCAGCTTTTTAAAATGGTTAAAGGCGTTGGCGGCCAACATATGGCGTAGAAATCTGGGCGGTTCCCAGTGTGTCCCTGTAGAAGCCATGAGGCTGGAATCAGGACTTAGGTCTTTGGATGGTTTGCTTATAGTTAGGCGTGGAGTATTATATATCAAGGCAGTGAAGAGCCTGTGCAGTCCTTTATTAAATGTCCGAGCCCGAAACATGGCGCTTCCAAGACATCCTGCTTGAAGGATTCTATAACCCATAAGCATATTTCAAGTGATTCGTTGGACACCAAACTGGGGCAGTGATTTTGTTACACTCGTATATGGCACACTCTGAATGTTTTTGCAAAGTTTGGTGAGGTTTGGTCAAGGGGGGGCAAAGTTATAGGGGGGGCCCCAAAATTTCATTTTCCCCATAGACATAATGGCAAAAAACTTTGCTCACGCCTACAGCCCAAACCGCTGGACATATTTTCACCAAATTTTCAGCAGGAGCGGCAGCTTGGTCCCAAAAGCGTGCATTTGTTAATTTGGTGTAAATCCATCCTGTATTTTCTTTTAAACGTTCAAAACGTAAGGCAAAAAAATTAGTGCTGTCTATGTCCGGTCTGCGGACTCACTTCCCTGTTCCATCCGCGGAGTGGCCTCTGATTGGCCTAGTTATTAAATGTTTAACATTACTCAAAACTGTGATAAGGTAGCATTCATTATTGTACTATCCAAAATTACAAGATTATAAATATTGTACTTCTATGATGTATGCTGCAGCCGTTGCCTATGAATATATATGATTAGGTTGCTTTATTAACAACACTCAAATACAATGTTGTTTAGATGAGTACATTCTTTAATCAATTAAGTAGTTCACGAAAGGTCTCCCGATCACCCCTGACATCTTGTTACCAACATTATAAACACAACCTCTTGTAGGGACTTTTCATCAACATTAATTTCACATGTGATGTCATCAGTGATGTCATCAATGATATTTGTGATGTCATCTTTGATGTCCTGCGTGTTAGTCTTAGCAATGCACGGTGGTGGTCTGAGTTATGGTTGTTTAGCTTACCATAACTCGCGAATTTATGAGGTTTTTCGGTTTTACTTCTAACCACAATGTCCCTTTAACAAAGTTTTTTCATTGAATTTTATAGGTTTTTATTAGTGCAACTTAACCATAATGTCCCTTTAGCAACGTTTTTTTAACTGAATAAATATATATATATATATATATATATATCACACGGCCCGCTGTAGCGGCTGTGTAGTTATGGTTACGTTGAAAAACCCATAGGAAGACCACTTATTGGGCGGCTTATAACTTTGCTCCCCGTGGACGAATGCTCACCAAACTTTGCATGTATATGGCCCGCTCTGAATATTTTTGCAAAGTTTGGTGAGGTTTCGTCCAATTTTCACCAAATTTTCGCCAGGACTGGCGGCTTGGTCCTGAACGCGTGCTTTTGTGAATTTAATGGAATTCCGTCCAGTAGTTTTTTTCAAAACGACCAAAAAGTAGTTCCAAAAAAATGTGTGATATCTGGGTCCGGTCCGCGGACTAATTTCCCTGATCGGTCCGCGGACCGGACTCTTGTTAAGGATTTCAATCAGGCGATACACCCTGGCCTCAGCCTAGTATGCAGCACGCAACTGAAATGCTTATTTTGTTATAGATGGGTTCAATATTGAGAGATACACCACTCATATCACACCCCGTTTCAAATACCCCGGGTCACAATGGACCAGGAACCAGGCTGGTAGGTAAAGGTAATATTGATTTATTAAATTAGAAATTCAAGAAAATCACACACATTTTAATATATGGGGCAGCAATCACCAATGGGGTGATAATAACAAATAGGAATGTGAACAATGCATTTAAATGAACCCTTTAGCAACAAAGATAGAAAACACCAGAGAATAGAGATACTTTTGAATTTTGGGAAAGATAGCACTCAAGTTAGGATTTCCCCCTGCAATATTCCTCAACCCACAAATAATCAATTCTAAATAGATATAAGGAAGCAGCAGGTAATCAGGAATGAGGAATAAGAAACAGAATTTGAATCCAACCTTCCCTCCCCAAACAAGAGAGAAAAATGGATTTGAACCCTTGCAATGTTAAAGTGACAATCAGAAATGGCTGAATAAAACAATGAATGTGTGCCAAAATCCTTAACTAAGTACAATTCTCTACAGGATACAGATACACTGGTGGGGGTTTGTACAAAGTGCATTAGTGACTTTCATAAAATATCCCTCACTTTTCTATACAATCAGTCACAGCGCACACTGTACACAAACACTGCGGGGGCCTCTGAATATTCTTCAGCAGAATGTCACAAATGCATGTAACAGTCCTGGGTAGGCTGGGGTGAAATAGTGTCTCTTGAAACCATTTGTAGAAGAAATTGGGTGTATTTCACTTTTCACAATGGTGGAATGGCTAAAAGTGGTGTCTTCAGTGCGTCTGCAACTACCACCAACCATTTCACTCTGGCTGAATACGCACAGTAGTGGAGAAAATTATAAACGTCCGTTCCAGTCACCCACACCCGCAACAGCGACATTCCCCATTGTCCCAATGTCATAGGTAGCTTGCAGAAAAAGGGAGTATATGCACATGCGTGTACCCAAGGATGGCAACGGCCTTGTCCGGATGAAGCTGAAACATTACTCCTTCCCTTTGCACTGTCTTCTTTGCAGCACAGCGACATTGTGGTCTCTTAAAAAGTTGCACATGCTTCCACCAATAACAGTGAAGATCTTTCCATGTGACAGTATTAGTTGTTTACAACAGCCCTCTCTGTACACACCACAGCCACAAACAGTGTTTTGCAATCCCTGTGCCTGTACAGTCCCATTTCCATAGGCGCTATCCTCAAAGTCGCCGGATCTGCCTTTCAAGCTGCGTTACGACACCAGTGCCAACGTGACCAGCTGACCACACCAACGGTGCGCGTGTGCCCTCATTTCGGGAACAGGAGCTGGACTCTCCAACAGCGGCAAAGCATAGGGTTGAGCAATGTACGCAATATTTTTTGGAAAGGGCTGGCTTACAAACATTCACTATGTCCCATTGCACATGTATGCATGTTTCCAAAAAATGTATGGCTGGTTCCGGGTGAAAAATCTCCGTAGAAGTGCTGTGTAACATGTTTGCGCCTTTTCTGAGCAAGGGAGTGCAGCACATAGGTTTGCCCTGCAAGTAATGGTGCACATTTGCTCACCTACAGTGTGTCTGCAACTAATATCAGCCATGTCACTATGCCTAGGTACGCACACTAGTGGCGAAAATTATTAACGGGCCTTGGTGGCACCCACACCCGCAGCAGCGATAGTCCCCATTTTTGCAATGTCATTGGTAACTTCCAGAAAAAGGGAAGATCTGCATTTGGTATACCCAAATACAGCGACGGCCTTCTCCAAATGTAGCACAAACATTTCTTCTTGCATTTACAGTTTCTTCTTTGCAGCCCTCCGTCATTGCGTACTGTTAAAAGGTTCCACACGCTTCCACCAATAACATTGAAGAGGTCTCCATGTACCAGTATCAGTTCTGTACAATAGTCCTCTGCGTACACAGCCCGGCCAGATATGTTATTGCGCAATCACTATGGCTCCATAGTCCCATTTTCATCTGCGCCATCCTGAAAATTGTCAGATGTGGCTTTTGTGCTGCGTGCAAGCGTGGGGGCATAACGTGCAACAAGGGTAGGGGAGGTTTGTTGTAAGGGGTGGCTCTTAAAAGAGCTATGTTAGTTTTCGTATTTTAAGGCTTCTACAGGAAGAACTTCTTTTCAATTTTTTATTTATTTTCTGTTTTCTTGTGCGGACATTGTTAAAGTAAACTCTTAATCACATATTGTAAACGGGCAAACAAAACAGCATTACCAATCAGCGACAAAGAAATGCCATCTGGTTGGAAAGATTCAGCATTTCCACGACTAATGAGGTCATTGTTGCAGAAGAACATCCCAGCAGCGGACAAAAAAGTATTTGTGCTTCTGTTGATGAGACACCTTCTTGCGTCTGGCTCGGAACAACATTCATGATCAGTGTCCCACAAACTTTGTGGTGTTATCGATGAGAACAGCACCTTTGTAGTGGGAAAAAGCCTCTTCACTAGCTTTAGCAACCTCTTTGGTCGATGGAACAAGCCTAAACAAGACATATAACCCATGTGCATGCCACTGTAGTGAATGACGATCACGTCGCATCAAAAGAAACTTGCCAGGTCTTTGCAAAGTGCATCCATGTCAGCGAAACTGCGCTCGTAGACACCGTTCCAAAATGCGACCACTCCTTCCAACCTGAAATTCCCATCAAAGTTTCTTTCCAAGGCATACTTGGGCAGATTTAGTAGAAAGGCATCATCTATAGGCAACACAATAGGTTTCGCCATGTCAACCAGCCTCACTACGCAGAGAATAATGTACAGCACTGTGAACACCCCTTCCAGTGAACCACACCCACAGTACCTGATTGGACAATTCCGAAACTCCCATGTTCATTGGACAACAACGTAAAAAGCGAACATTCTCGCACGTGCGGTTCCCAAAGTACCACGAGGGCCGCACCCAGGAAACCAGTACTAGTCCTTCTTCTCTTTCCATTGCCTTTTGTCCAGCACCACCTGCTTGGGTACGCGTAAAAGGGCACACACGATTCCACCAATGCCATCCAAGATCTTACCATCTAACACTGGCTGTGCTGCACAACACTTCATAGGTACCGTTAGAAAATCACCCTGCTACTGTACTGTCACTTGCAAGCACGTCCAGTAGAAATTTCGGTAAAAGATTTTAAAATGTGTGCATCCACATTCATCCACTTGCGCACCCACTACCACAAATTTAAGGTACCAAAAATGTTTCTGCACTATGCGTATTACTGTGTTGTAAGTAACTCTGCGCACGGTATCTGCCACTGAGCGGCCATTTCGGTCTTTAGAAGCATACTGTTTTTTCCCCATCCCCATGAAGTGGCACGTTAGTGATATGTGCTTGCAACATTCTCATTGACCTATATCAGACAATATAATATTGACACAGAAATTCCTTGCTTTGCTTCCCACAATGGTACAACATGTTTTCCCCATGAACCCACCTCCTACATAAAGTGTACACAAATGGCATCAATACCAGCATTAATTGTATCATACCCAGTGTAAACAACTTTCTAAAAGATCATTGTCTGCACAACTGTACTTTTGGGTAGGCTGCACTATTACAGCAGGCTCTTTTTAAATGTACCCCCTTGCACTCTCCGCCCTCTGCAACACATCCAGAAGAGGAGTGCTCGACTTGGGATGGAATCTGTCCTGCACTAAAATGTCGCCAACAGCTTCCAGTGCCTTCACGGAGTAAAGGGAACAGACTATACATTATGCAGAAGGCCTTCAGGCCCCTGGGACCACAATACTTTCAAATCTAACTCCCTATATATGTGCGTGTGCAAGCTCTTCCCTCATTTGTCTACAACTCCCTCAAGGTCACACGCTTCTACAAAAAAACAGTTGTTGGTAAATGTGCTTTTCACCTGGGCTTTCCCTCTGCAACATGCTCCCTGCCTCCTTGACACTTTAGGGAAAACATTGCTGGTTCCGGAAGCACCTCAAAGTCTTTGTCTTTGCATATGCTGTTTCTGCTCATCTCCCCAGCTAACTGCATGACGTACACTTAATCTGCACTACTTACCTGACGACTCTGTGATATCGGACCCATGTCACCTCCCCCTGCCAGGCAAACCCCTACACTAGCTTTGTAGCAAACCCTGGACTTGAGGACTATTTCCTGTATGCCTAACAGTGAATCACCACCTCGTGTGTGCCCTTATCTGTACACTTGGCACAATTGGCCTATATTTTTACTTGTCATTTGTTCTTCATCCCATGTACTGTACCTTCCCCTCCCTCCACCCATGCACTTCGGCGATCTAACTCACACCTGGCCTAGTAGATTAATTGTCTCAATCTCCCCTCTGTTTCACATCCTTTGCCTCGTTGTGGTTTGCTACACATGTGTGTAGGGGCATTATGATGGCGTACACTATGATTTTCTGATCCTTTTGCCGCCGCATTGTCTTCCGATACAACATACTGCCGGGATGGCACACTTTTCACACATCCCGTCACCCCACACTGCAGTACAATCAAACTTCAGACCCAGATATCACTAATTTTTTGGGACCTCCATTTCAGTGCTTTTCAAAAAAAATTACCAGTCCGATTTCCTCCAAACACACAAAAGCATGCTTTATGGCCCAAGCCCCCGCTCCTGCCGCAAATTTGGTGAAAAAGGCCGTCCAGCCGTTCGGGCTGTAGACGTGCGCCAATTTCTTCCCCATTCAGTCTATGGGGAAAAAAACATTTTGGGACCCCCTATAACTCCCCCCCCCTGCACAAAATCTCGCCCAACTTGGCAAATAAATTCAGAGCCGGTCATATACTTTTTTTGCAAAGTTTGGTGAGGATTCGTCCAGGGGGAGCGGAGATATAAGCCACCGAAAAAGTGCTCTTCGTATGAGTTAAGCAACTTAACCATAACTACACGGCCGCTACCGCGGGCCGCGTAATATATATATATATATTATACTTTTTAGAAATATTTGTACATGATCCCAAGTGGATAAACAGTGAAATCATCTGGCCGCTGCCTCAGTGGGAAATCTCCCTCCTTGGCAGTTAATAGAATCCACACTGATGATGTTTCTAAAAGGCAGTAATTTCCACCTGATTTGTTGTAAAGTGACAACAGACTGACGGTGGAGAAATGTGTGGTTAAAGGTGGGGTTGACTGTATAATAACTGTGAGCTTTCAAGGAATCTTACTATATGAATTGACTGAAACTACATGATGAGGCTAGTCCTGTTTTATTTGTCGAAATGTTTCCCGAACAAATGTTTTTATGATATTTATTGATGTGCTTGACATATTTTATATGTGAAAAGTTCAATTTGAACTAAAACACATAAAAGCTAAATAAATAAATAATAAAGAGAAAAGAAAAATGTCAATATCAGACATTATTAGTAGACTAATAGCCTGGAAATGTTTCTAAAAATGTGCCCCTCATGATATGTGCATTGTAGTGGATTTAGCAAATGTGGCAGCAATTTATGCTCCAAGCACACATGCTTCCTTATTGCCTCCAGAAACAAACCTCTAAAATATGATCTTATGATCGTCTCGTCTCCCACACAAGGATATCTGGAAAGTGGACAAATAATCCCTTCTATGCCTGTATATTCCTGTGGCAAATGGGGTTATTGTGTATATGCCAGGTGATTTTGACCCTAGTCCACAAATGCACAGTCACAGAGACCTAGCAATTGGGGGATTGATGTCACAGGCCCAGCCCCATCTTGCTACATTGGAAATGTGATAATGTTGTGTTGGGGCCACACTCCATTCCAAATACTTCTTCCTCTTGTGTCTTATTGTTACCGCCGTTGCTGCAAACAGCGGTATGCTTGTTTGAAGAAAAATATACGTTTTTCAAGCTTTACAAACTTTCCAAGGTTTCCATTGGCTTTGTCAACTATTCATCACATTATATTTAGGCTTGTTAGAAGAATAAGCCTGAGTCCACTTTTCTAAGTTTGCAGGTGGGAGGAATTTAAGGACACAGAGAGCTGCACTGACTGCACTGTAGGAGAGACCATTATGTGCACTGCGCAGCACAGTGCTTTCTATGTGATCTAGGGTTAGAATGCTTCTGTCTGTAAAATCATTCTGGTATGTTGTATTTTTGTTTATGTTGTCTTCATCCCGGGTTTACGTCTTTCTAGGTTTCTTTCTACTTGGAGATACTGCTGTGCCTAACCATTCACCACCTCCTAATGCTGCAGTCATTGTGAAGGACATTGGAAATGGGCTCCTTAGTCCACCTCAGTCGTTCAGGTACTATTGATTTTACTACTGGGTTACACCAATTATACTCTCGGCAAGGCCAACAAGTGAAGCGTTTGCCAAGTATCCATGGCGATGGGGAACAGTTTGCCAAGTATCCATGTCAACGGATGACTTTCATATCTCATTGGCTATTTTGCCTCTTGGAAATAAAAGCAGTAGCACAGTATTCTAGCTTTAGCTTGGTGGGGCGGGGGTTATTCAAGCTCAATCAACTTCACAACTCAATGGCAGATTAGAGCTGTAAACATTCACAGGAATCAGGCATTCTCAGTCTATGCCGCCAGGATGGGGAAGCTTATAACCATCACAATTAGACTTGCACCAACCCTCATGCAATTCCCAATGGAGCTCTAGTCCCCCTCCCCGCGAAGGTGCATCTTCCACAGGCACCACTGACACCCTGCTGGATGACCTCAATGCACGCTAAAGTTGAAATTCACAGACTTTTTCGCCAATTGTTTACACTTAATCTTTCATAACGCGCGTAATACCGAAGGGCAGTCTCTAGGAGCGGGACCGTGATTGAAACCTGTGTTGCTCTGCATTATCTTGCTTCCAAGACAAACGTATTCCCCACTGAGCCATCCGCCCGGCTTCCAAAGTAGCTTCCCAATAACATATCATGGAGACTCTCCAGTAAGTTCCTTATACAAATGAAAGTATAAATGTATCCTGAGGAGGTCATGTTTTACGATTAATATTGTTTGTATGTTTTCAGACCCATCTGGAAAGATACAGGAAGTGGAGCTAAGCAAGATGTCACCATTTATGAAATGATACCGGCGCCAGGATATGTATGTTTGGGGAATGCAGCTGAAGGCAATTACAATAGTAACCCTGATACAAACAAGTATCGGTAAGAAAACGCGCTTGGCAGTATTAGTGATCAGACACTCTGGAACCCTGCACCCCTTGAAAATACAAAATGGTGCCTATCTTTTTAAGAACTAGTCATTGTTACATGTAAACGGCATATTTTGCTTACCTACCATTACATTTTGTATGTTTGTGTGTGAAGCATAGCTTCTAGAAATCCTTCCGGGCCACGACAATACTAAAAAACAATGTTTTGCAGGTGTGTCCAAGAAGATCTGGTACGAACCGGTTTCCTTTTTCCTATCTGGGATGACAGAGGTTCAGGTGCTAACGCCGATGTTGGTTTATGGTCAGTAGACATTGACCCTGCCGAACCTGCAAGTGAGTATTGCTGTATTAAGGTCTTAAAAAGTGTAACGTTCCTAATTGATTTCCCTAAACCCACATAGTTTGCAAACCATCATCTGAAGGCTTCAGAGAAAAGTATTGTGCTCCACACCATACCTCACTTCCAAGACTTCTCAAGGCAACCATTTAACATCCAGCTGTACTGTCCTTTCAATTTGGTACGGCTAATTCTAACATCAAGCAGCCTTGTCACAATCATATTTCTTTACCTGGGGGTGAGTCAGCAGGGGGCGGGGGGGAAACAGCATGTGCTAGAGTAGGGATTAACATTTCTCTAGATGATTATGAAGAGTAGTATTTTGATGAAATTCCAGTCTGATCAGTTCATTTCAATTCTGCAATCTCAATAAATTATACTTTGTAGAACTGTTTGAATAACTATTCTTTCCTTCGACAATATCATTATTTAGTAATCTAATTGAATTGCAGTTTTTTTTTTGGTTCATAATTTGTTTTGATATAATATGTCTAGACAATTAAGTTTCCCAATTTTTCAGAATGTTAAACAATACTTTGAAAAATGTATCTGCACTTTTAAAAAAAGTAAAAAATATACAACACACCTTCAGCACTTTATTATAGTATGTCATACAGACGATTTGCAAGAATTATTTTGTCCTTAAATACTCATCATGATGGTTTTCACATCGCCATGGTCACAGAATGGCAAAGTGTTTCGTGCTCTGCCCTGTATCAGATTATGTTTGTTTTGAAAGTGATGCCCACAAATTCCTGCCACACTTATTCAATATGCCAAGGCACAACGTCTGTTATAAGATTGAGACAAACCTTTCTAGATATCTCCACTTTTACTTCCACATTTACTTAGATTCCGGTTTCACAGATAATATGCATATTTTATTTTATTTAAATATTGAAGTAATAACCAGTTTCACCTTAGAGAACAGCAACAGATCTGTAAACATATCTTAATCATGTCATTTAATTAACTCACTCCGTCACTCTTACATATTATTTTAATCAAAGAAGCATTGTTTTCAATAGACTTTTTAGAGCCACAGAGATCCTTATGCAATGTAACCATGGTAGACTTAACTTGACTTAACTTGACTGAACTTCAGAGTTGTAGATTGTATTTCATGCTCATCAAGTCTATTGTGGATAGGTTGTACCAGGATATCTATAACTCTGAACCTTCTATTAAAAAGAAAGCAGTCTGCCTGAAAAATAACATGTGAAAGGACTTCCTAGAGAAGCAAACATCTGAGACCATTTCTGGGGTTAGTTAAAATGTTTTAGCAAGTATATTGCTTTACTCTGGGGTTCAACCAGTGATTACTTGAATATATAAAAATATTAAATGTGCACTGGAGGGCCCATTTAATGTGGTTATCAGATGTCCTCAACTCACAACAACACTGGTTCACGTTGTCAATGTTATGTGCTACACAATTCAAATTCCTTGATAGGGAAAAAGGAAAGACTGCTTGGAGTCCGATGTACAGTACAGACAAACAGAACAAGTCATTATTTTAAAAAACATCAACAACAAAAATAAGACAGAATGTTGCCTAGATAATTTCTTTATCAGACTAACATGTTTCTCTACTTGGTTGAAGACCACACCTACCTATCCTGTCCTCTCTCCCATCCCGTCATGTTCCTCATCCCATAGTGATGCATTTTATTTTTACATAAAAAGGAGGAGTCTTCCCATTATCCCACCCCCTTTGTCTGAAAGACACTTTCTTTTTCTTTTCCCGAATCTTTTTATCTTTCCACCTTTTTAAAAAGATATATTTTAATATTAAAATGACTTTTCTACTGCTGGTTCCTAAACCTTGAGCCACATGAACACTTTCTCCTTATGACGTTTAATGGCTGCATCATTTTTTAGACAATTTCTCAGATGTCCTCTCTTTTGTTTTTCAAACCTTATTTTCCAAGCTTAAATCTTTTATGCTTTTATTTTCGAATTTAACGCTAGATGCCTGTGTGAGGAACCTTTTGCAATGTTTTTCATTCAAACTCTAATAATCTACTGTAGTCATCTTTCAATGGCCATATTAATTGTGTCACCCAGCCCTAGCAGTAATGTTGGGGACACCCCCTCAGCCTAACAGTCACTCCTTAACAAGGTTGCACATTCTATGCTGAGTTAACCTGCATAATACGAAGGACATCCACACCCACCCATCCCTTTTAGAATCCCTGTTTTAGAAAATGACAGTAAGCAAATGACCACATCTAACAGTTACACAAATGTACACTGATTTGCCCCCTTTAATGTTACTGCAGCTAAAATGGTGCTTTCTACGCATTTGTAACTAGTAGCACGGCAACACCTGGATATTTACATTCTGAGAGGCACCATACCAAATTGCTTGAATGTGTTGCAAGTTGAAATACGACCTGTTTTGTATGATGGACTATGCATAGTGTGTCTGAATAAGGTCATCATATAGCTTCTGTGTACATGGTACTCCAGGGTCACTGTGCATGCATAGGAAATAAATGTGCAGAAAAGGAAAGTCACGGATAGGGTCATTCTACAGGGAATTGGCAAGATGCAGCTGTCTCCTAAAATAATAAAGATACATTAGACTGTGTATGAGATGCAAATGTAACACCAAATTCTCAAGTGGTGGCCAAATACTTGGTATTTCTTTCCTCCATAATGTCCATTATTTATCAAGTTATAACCCGTGTGGCAGTAGCATTATGTCTCGTAGCAGGTGGCGTGTGAACTACACTGAACCCTGCATTAGTTTATATATGCTCTCATCCTACTTCCAGGGGTTCCCTTATTGGCTTTAAATATAGACTATGGTACTCTCAGGGCAGATGTACTTTCTGAGCATCGAGGAGCACTGGCCGGCAGGATCCCACGTCATCAATTTCCCCAACACAGATATACTTCATGACTGCGAGAAAAGTGGGACAAGCATGGATGGTGTAATGACACTAAGGATGGAGATGTATATGCATGAATAGGTGTGTGGGTTTTTCTGGTGTGTGAAAATGGCACTGAAGTAGCTGCACGCAGTACAAAGACACCATAAAGACCTTGCTCCTTGCACTCAGCAGAATCTGGCTTTGACAAAACTGCACAGTGTTGCTAGAAATTGCACTACAACATATCCTCTATGTTTTCAATTTCAAGGTTTGGCATCTGGGACCTTCCTCTCCATAAGCAATTATAACCGACCCTCAGAGACGGCGTATGTCCTGAATTATGACAAAATTACAATCCCTTCAGCTGGAGCTTCAGCAGATGTCGCCCTGGTTCTCTACGTGACGAATGAAGTGGTCAACATTTGGGATGACAAAGGTAAGGCCACAGCCACCAAAGGTTACCATGAATGTCAGGCCATCGGGAGGGGTATTCATGATGAACAGGACCAGAGAGGAGACTGTCATTCTTAGAAGCTCAAAACCGAAATGACGTTTTGGGGCTGATGTACAATGCACATTTCTATGGAAAAACCCTTTGTAAATCAGGCCAGTTGGACACAAACCTAAATGGACATGTTTTGATTTCCCTTGTTGGCGAAAGGGCTTCTGGGTTTTGCTCTTCATTGGCTGCTTACGGCCGACTGCATTCTGTAGACAGAACATTTTGTGAAATTCTTAGCAACGCTCTCCCCATAAAGCGATATTTATGCAACTGCCATAAAACCACCTGAAAATGTGAACCCAATATATGGCTCTGGAAGATAATAACCTTAGGATTTGAATTAGGCCCTTGGGTAAAAGATAGAATGGGTGGAAATGAGTCAAGAGAGTATGTTCCAAACTTGAAAAAGCAGCATCTCCGGGGTGCAGTGGCGAGGGTCTTTCCATAGGCTCATTAGTATTTTTAACCTAAAACCTCTGTTTTGACACCCCAATGGCAAATAGCAATTTCTATGTGATCGCAGTCTTTTGGGGGGACATGCATTTTTGTAATTTCACTGTTGGCTTTCTTAGTTGCCATTCTACCAGTCTTGCTCACCAAAGGTAGGGGTGAAGGATGTCTTTCGACCCGACCAGATGTTAGAGATTTTACATTTCTACAAGAACGAGGATGTTCATCACAGGCAGAGAAAAAGGTAATTGACTGCATTGGGAGGGATCTATAATTATTTGACTTATTATGCATTTGCCATTTTTTAGGAAGCGGAGCAAAGAGGGATGTCTCCTTCTGGAGGGCCGACCACTGCTGCAGTCTTGGACACGTCGCTGCTAATAATTATAATAGAGCTACTGGAATATTTGCAAAAGAAGTAAAACCAGGGGCATTGGCTAAGCCAACCTCGTTTGTTCAGGTTTGGACAGATAGGGGTTCTGGGGCTAAAAGAGATGGTGCTATTTGGCGTCCTGTGTGTCCCCCCTACTATGTATCTCTGGGTTATGTTGCTACAGGGAACTATGCATCTCCTTCTGTTCAGGATTTCCGCTGTGTTAAATCTGACTATGTAACTCCAGGGCAGTGGGCCTGGGTTTGGAATGATGCAGGGAGTGGCGCAAGGGATGACGTCAGTATCTGGAAAGCAGATGCAACCAATGGAGACGGTCAAACCATCAATGCTATGTCAGGTGTTAGAAGGCATGGAAACATGGATATTCCTGCATATGTGCTGAAGAGCAAGTATGTGCAAGTGCAAAATAGGAAGCCTACCAAAAAGGTGATCCTGTATGATATTAGGTACAACTTTAATGATAAGAAGATATTGAGAACCGAGCCACTGCAGCTAACTGCCAAGACCAAAGCCCAGAACTGTGCTGCTCCTGAAGGTAGCCCACCCCTTAATGTTGAGAGGCAACTGACCTTCACTGTAGAAACAGAATCTAGCTGGAGCTTTGAATCCTCTGTTGAAATTGGTGTTACCGTTGAGGTTAGTGCCGCAATCCCCGGTTTTGGAGAAACATCTGTGTCCTCATCGGTCACCACTAGCTTCACTGTGGGTACCGCGGGCAGACGGATGGAGTCAAGGTCTGACTCCATTAATGCCATTGTGGAAGTGCAGCCCCAGTTCTCGTTGGATTACTATGTCACTGGGACACGATACACTGCTGACATCCCCTGGACAGGAAAGATGAAGACGGTCTTTGAGGATGACACGACTAATATTGAAGATGTAAGAGGGGAGTACATCGGGGCTCAAGTGGCTGAGATAATTGTGACTGCAGATGCACCAATTCACTGTGGATGAATCAACCGTGATGGTGGAATCCATCCCAGGCTGATCCTTCCTGTCTTGCATTGCTCAGTTTTCAATGATTCTTGGTCTTCTGAATTACGCTTAAGGCATTTCAGAATGGAAAATGTATCAGAATAATCACATTGCACTTTTTACATTCTATCTTAAAAGTGATCAACATTTTGCAGAAAAGCGGCTCTTGAAACCACACCGCTTGATCGCATCCATTGAAATCCTCTATAAGATTCTAGTAAATGATTCTCATAATGTCTGTAAATCAGTCTGTATGAAAGCGCAATGTACACTTCCAATAAAATGTTTTTTAAACACCTAAGTGTATTCTTGATTGTCTTTGACATTGATTAGAATTAAAAAATAGCCATTCCTCAAAGACAGAATATTCATTAAGAGTCACTTTAAGGTTTTCAGTTGGGCATTACGTCACAAAACCTGAAATTGCCCGAAAACAGCAGTGCCTTCTGTGTTGAGTCTAATGAGCATTGCAGCCCCTTCAACAAAATAACAGGAGAAGGGGAAGTGAGTGACAAGACACGTGGACCCTTTGATGACTTCTCTGGAAGTGACAATAGATAACATTTGCCCATGATGA